>NC_058505.1:15215000-15963125 GCF_020382885.2 Scatophagus argus | reverse complement strand
CCTTTTTAATCAATATTACATCGATCTACATCGGAGTGATGACACATGGACGTTGTGGCAGCTGTGTGGTGTGAAAAGACAATCCTTTAACCTGAAGAAATCCTTTCAATCCCCTGTTGGAAAGCAAAGCCCTGAATCCAAATAGACTCTGATGTCCCCGTGGGGCCAGTGGGGCCGTTGGGGGTGGGTGGGTGGGTGGGGGGCAGTGAAAGTGAGATCATTTCACATTAACGCCACTGGTTGAGTTTCAGTGCCAATAAAATCAACCTTAAACATAAATCAACTGAGGAGTGACGAAACTATCAGCTTGTTCCTGTCAATTTAAAATGAATTTGCTGATGAAGTTTTATTGCAGGCATTGAAATCAATATTTTAGTTCTCAAAGTGGATATCAAACGACTGCTCACTCATATATAAATGATCATCTTGTGGGTCCTGGTTTTGAACACATAAAAGACCAACTAAGAATTTCTTCACTTCTCTTCAGGATTTATAAATTTCTAAGATGCATTGAAGGTAAATGTTTTAGTATCAGATTGTTATTATAAGGAGGATAAATCTGGTGATATTCTATATTTTTGTTATTGTCAACAAATCCAGTGAAAAAACAACACCATCAATGCATTAGTCCACCTCTCAGTACTTTCCAGCCCTGTTTCTAGCACTCAATCCCATTGCTTCTTCCCGAAGGTTTAGACCTTTTTAAATGGGTTACAATATACAGTTTCACTTACAAGTTTCTGTACTTCTGTGCACGATGGTGTTGGTCTGCCGGTTGGTCCACCATGTCAAAATAGGTTTTTCCATGCAATAGCTCAACAGGTGCTGTTTTGATTTCCATTAAACTTGGTGGCCATGTTCATACGGTTTTGATAGATTTGAGATCTTTGGAGCACCATATTAAGACACTGTATTGGGCTTTAGCTACACAGCTGATATTTATTGGTAGAATCCTTTTGCTTTTGGCCTTTTTGGTGAAATTTGTCAGCAATAGCAAAAATATAGAATATTACCAAACTAATCCTGTTCAGTTTCTTTTGCATAAATCCTTTTAATAATCGATACATGTTTTTTGTTCTTTGTGGGCAACAGTCATTTGCACTCTTTTCTGAAACTGAATACATGTTTCACCTTTACTTTTTTATGAATCACAAACACTAAGTCTAAAAATGCCCTCAGGGCCACAAACATAAAAACAGCAAGGTCAGTTTTTACTCTGGCGTTGGCAATATAAAGCTCATCTCAGCACTAGTGTCTCCAATTACGACAGACCACTGGGCTCGCTGCTCTTCCTTAATAGCTTCCTCCATATCTGACACTCTTCATTTCAAGTAATGAGAGTCTTCAAGATGTGAATAAAGGTATGCATATGATTTGGTACAAGGGCTGAAAATGAGATATGCCTCGGGGCTCACTTCAAACAAGACAAAAATTACAGCTCAAGAGAAAGTGTGTGGCTTTAAGCTAGACATCTGTTCTTCATCCCTCATTGGGGCTGAAGCCTGAGCCTCAGTGCCAAGGAGCCGCTTGTCTAAATCTTTGCCAACTTATTTGTCACTGTGGCCTCATTGACCAGAGAAACAGCCAGCCACTCAGCCTAATGGTACGGTCATCTGTCGTTTCATCTCACAACTCACAGCTTAAAGCTCATGATACCCAAAATCTTAGAGAAGTACAGTAGAGGAGGAGGGTGGAAAGAGGAGAGTTAAACCAAATCCCAGACTGGATTCACTCCTTGCTGTTAACGCCGTAAAGTCACCCAAAGTTTATTGCCTGTCCATTTGCAGGCTATCCAAAGAGAGGCTTTACTCTCCCAGGAAGCCTCAGAAAGCTCTTTAACCATCTGACCTTCCTGGGTTTTTATGGAGCAGTTTGACGTGTTTTAGTTTCTCTGCTACACAGGCTAAGATGCAAGATAGTGATATGTGGCAGGAAATCAGCATCAGTTATCTGACCACAGAGAAGGTTACTGTGTCTGTCGTGCAGAGGCTCATATCTGCCTGGAACATCTCGACCTCATTCGTCATCGCTCAACCCAGCTGGCCTCTTCTGCGGGGAAGCCTGTGCACCTAGAGTTTATCATAAAACTGGCTTTGAAGTGCATTATGCAATTACCTTGTAATCTAAGGGCCTGTAATAGAGATGTTTAAGTACGCAATGAAGCCGAGGCTAGAAGAGACATGTGACATGACATCAGCAAGAGACAAAAGGACAGTGTCAGAAAAGAAATCTCTGAAAGCTCACTGACTCCTGGATAAAGAAACTGTCATACAGCCACAGATCCAGTTTATCTTTTAATTAACATCTCATACACCAAGACAAACACACCATCAATAATGCAACAGTAACGTGCTACAATATTAATGTCAGATGAAATGAGGTAATTAGATGGGGAAACTATTTTGTGCACATGTCTGCCCCAGCTAGCAAAGCAGAGCCAGATGATTCAGTGAAAATAAAGAGATCCCGCTAAAATAGAGCCATGAGAAGCGGAGAGCAGCTGATCCTATGTGTGACTGTGGCCAAATGGGAGGGGGCCGAGGGCCAACATTTTGTTTGTCAGGACGAACAAATGGTGACAAACGATGGCAAATTGGAGTGAAGGCCCCCTGCTGAGCTATGGTCTGCCCACTGGGGTCCCAATAGAGCAGAGGTGCTAGCTTGGGAGAATAAAGACACACACACACACACACACACACTCACACATGGCTAAAGTTATCGAAATGTAATAAAGTTCAAGGCGTGGCGTGCATACAAAAACACCCTCACACACAATAATAATAATGATACGATGGCAGTGAAAGGAGCCTTTGCGAGACTGGAGACGCCACACACACAAAAGCTCCATGACTATCTAATCCAATGTTTCACATGAAAGAGCTGAGCCTCTGCTGAGGTCTAAAACAGCATTTGGTCTAATCCTATAAATCTATATGATCGAGACAGATGGAAAGTAAGTTCTCTGCATCTCTGCCTCTGGGAAAAAAAAAACCCTGCACCTCTCAGCCCACACCCCTGATTTCCAGCCTCATCCTGAGGGGTGAAGTGATGTTGAGCTCCTCTGCAGTGAACAGCATAGTAGATGTGCGAACCACAATACGGTCATAAATAGATTCCAGCGGCTAGCTTCAGCCATGTACAAAAAGGTGTATTTCATTTAATTGGCTGGTTAAGACAAAGATTTTTAATTTCCCCTGAGATCTGGGTTGCCAACTTTTGTTTTTACACAGCAGAGAGGAGCTGCACTCACAGCAGTGCCAAGAATTTACAATGTTCTCTTTTCCACGGGCGATGCTGTGTTTTTTCCTCCTCAGAGAGCTCCACAGTTATTGGATTAATTATGCAGATGTTTAAATATCAACCCTGATAAAAGACTCTTACTAGTCTGTGAACCTTAGTACGTCTGTGTTCTGTCTCTCAAGACCTATCATGGCATATGCACACACACACACAGAGGACACACACTTACAGCTTTTCCTCTTCTCTCTCCATTTTCCCTTCCCTTCTCCCCTCCTTCACACAGACAGGCCATTGTGTGCGGGCACAGATGAGATTTGCATGCATGTTAGACTGGATTACACATGCAGGCTCTGGGAACCTGGACCCCTGTGGTCTCTCTTCACTGTATGGGCCCAAAAACCAGCAAGCTCTCTTTTCAATCAACAACTTCAAACAAATCTCACAGCTTAATTGGCTCAGGAACACACAAAATCAGAGGTTAAATTCCTAATTTTTTGGGAGAGTCAGAGGGAAAAAGTTTGAGAGTTTCTTCACAGCTGCCTGCTGGAATTTGTCTCATGAAACCCCCTGATTGAATTTTACATCCATCAGCGGTCAGATTCATAACTTGTGGCGATAAGAGTGTGTGAAAGGGTTAATCCTCTAAGTGATATGTATGATGAGACACTTAATCCTTGATCTGAAGATGCTGTGTCTATGAGAATGGAGATTGCTGATAAGAGCAGTCAAATGTACCTAAAATAGCTGAGGACACAACATTAATCTGCCAGGAGATGTAGCAAACATTTGATGAATTGACTTCAATTTCATATTGCTTCTATGTCAATACTTTCCTTGATCATGTTTGTGTGTGAGAGTGTTTTTTGGTCAAGCCTCTCCATCATCCATCAGTGTATTTATAGTGCATTTTCTGACAACGAAACGGTACTAAAGTGCCTGCAAACAGACAATAAAAAAAAAAAAATCATTTCAAAGCACTTGTGTATCATTACATTTATTCATATGAACATTAAAATAAATTGTCAAATGCTGTCTTCTTTAAGCAGCTAAGCCCCGCCGAGCCTCTCTGCTCAGCAGGATTATAAATGAGATAGGATTTAATATTGATCCTCCGCTGACCTCCTATGAAGTTCTCATCATTTTATGATAGTCTTCACACACTGTTAATGAGATCAATGTGCTCCCACATGTCCATGTGCAAATAAACCTTGACCTTAACTCTGTCAGACAACAGGCATGACTGGGCCTTTATACCACCACCATACTGAAGGTGGAATGAAACATGAGGGGTGGTTGTTTATTTGATTTGTTTACAGTCAAGTCAGTCATAAACAACAGTGAACAAGAGGAGTTTCTTATTTCTCATCATTTCTTCATGCATCAGGTTGGACAGGCCAGCAACTCCTCATGAAAATATAGTGTGAGCTTCATCACTATTACATCTTCTCTCCAAAGCACATTGAGCTTTGCTGAGTAATGCCACCTTCAAAGGGCCGGACCATGAAATATTGGATAATTTTACCTCACACTGGAACGAAACTGGTTGATGAGCAAATTTATTGTCAGCGCCGAGGCTCTCTGGTGCTGCTGCAGGGGAAAAAGAAAACTGTCTCCCCCTCCGCAAAGCAACACCGGGTTCATAAGAAAGGAACATACCTAAATGAGCCTTATAATTATCTGAATATACTTCTGTTGCCATTACAATGGGCTCCAATCAATAAGCGCGGCTGACTTAAACTCAGTGCTCGCATATGTCCCAGAGGCATTAATTTCACTAAGGCTCACATATGAGTATGGGGGTGGATGACTGGTGTGGGTGGAGGCAATTGATTCAATGTATCTGAGGCGATGCCAGCCGCGCAGAATACAAACACATGGTGACTGGAGCTATAAGAAATGCACAAGAGGCTACCTGAGCGACTATAGCTTCTACATATATACATAGCCCCGAGCATCAGCGTCACATATAATAAATCAAACCATTTGCCTTCCCGCCGGCTAGCGAATCTAAAGCTGCCCAGGAGAAAGTGGACATAAAAAACAGCATTCAACAGCAATGAGCACACTGTCGCCTCGCCTCTCTTCTCCTTTCCCCACTGTCCTGTCAGCTCATTAGTCATTTATCTTGATAATGCGTAGATTCAAAGACTCGGTATAATGCCTGTCCATGCACATAATACTGCAAATTAGACAAAGAAAAACTTTCCTTTGTTTGTGTGTGCATAACAAGCAGTTCCTCTAAATCTCTCCCCCATACACCCAGTCTTGGACTCCAGCCACGCCCTGGCAATGACATCTAAAAGTCAGCTTCTTAAGTCAGCAACAATAACAGCGAAACAGTAAATCTTTTGACTAAGCTGGCAGGAGACCAACAGCTGACATCTATGTTAAAAGATTTTTTAATGAATAGCCTCCACCAAGGAAACAAAATTACTTCCTGAATAAATATATTCCTGTAGCCTACAATTAAATCACTTAATAAATGATTTGCAGGGAAGAACCTTTCTGCACAAAATATGGATGGCAATGGAGGGGGGGAAAGTGAATCATGGAATGAATATTGCTGGCCTGATTTCATCCCCTTCCCTATTTTTCAGCAGACGCTTACTCATCTATCATGTGCGACCCATTAACAACCATCCTCAGTCCAGTTAATTCCATCAGGAAGAGAGGAACTCTCTGCCCCTCTGCTGTCGTTATCATAATTGTTATGCTTTGGCTCCAGTCAAATGCTGTTTTCCTCTTTGTGACCAATTACCTTTATCTTTGTTAGATGACAGTGTCAATTTGCCTTCCAAGTTGGTCAGTGCAAAGAAAAAATGAAAACATATCTGGATAAATTTCCTTTAAAAAGTTGATATTTTTTCTGAGGGGAATGGATTAAGCTGCTTTTATCTAAGGTTTGGAAGTGTTTCACAACAAATGCATGTGAAGTTTGAGCGGACTGGTGCCCCGCTGCATGCGGCTGGTGCCTCTTTGTTCGCTCCTGGATATAATATCCAAGTTTTATCCTTGAATGTTGTAAGATACAAAAAAATAGTGCAAAAAAAAAAAAAAGTCTTTTGTTGTTCAGTGTTCACACAGAAACACAAAAAAGCACTGAAGACTGAATAATGGTTAGCTACCAAGATATTTTTACCCACTACTGAACAGCGAAAATAACTGCACGTTGCTGACTTCTCCTTCTCAAAGATGGCATGAAAACAGTTAGTATGCAGAAAGCAGACTGAGACATTTATAGTCACATTATAGTACAACCTGCAGATGCTTCCACTAAAGCTCTACTACACCTTCATCTGTTCCATAACCAGCTCCACTAGAGAACCAGGGTTTCCACTCTGCGATTACGTAATTTTATCTTTGGCTCCCCCCCACCCACAACACTCCATCTCCATAGTGACAAACTCTTGTCCGTGCTTCATAGAAATAATTGTTGCCTCCTGCTTCAAATGGTCGTTCTGTGTATCTTTAAAATTTCATGACTTGTGTGACTGTGACTTTGGTATATTTAACATAAAAGCCCAAGGCCTCTGACTTTTCTTTTTATGTCCTCGGGCGGTTGTGCGTCACCTCTATAGGCTGTAACAGAAGCTGAGACGGGAGATGGTTGACAGCACAGGTTCAGACAATCTTGTGTATGAAACCTTCTGTTAGTTTTTATTTTCATCACATAATGATAAAGTTAATACACTTTATTTAAAGGACTTAAAGCTAATCAGATTTGTGGGAGCCCTACTTGAAGACACTATATTCTGCCAAAGCTTGATGTTTATAACTGTTAAACTCTGCATAAGTAACACCTAAATATAGCATAATGTGGGTTTGCTCTTATTTGATCAAGATTTTTTTATGTTATAGAGAAACCCTTTTGATTTGAAGCCAGCATCCACGCAATCACAATGTCCCTGGTCCAAGTCTATCCAGGGACTTTTGCTACATCAGCCTTGCCAGCCTTCCATTTTCTGTCAGCTCTCTACTAGCTATATATCTACAAAGGCAAGAAGTGCCAAAATTAATCTTTAAGAAACATATTTTTTTTTCCAAAAAAATACACCATCAGGACATTTTTTTCCTGCCTGTGGAACAACCTGTAGGAAAGGACGCAAATGTCTCCCAATGAGGCACCCTGTGTTCACTTCTATATAAAATGTAGCGTGAATGACCAAGTAGTGATGTCATTTATGCTGCACGCAATATTAGTCCAGTGTTTGCAGCTAAAAGCTAGCTAACAATGTCCACCACACACTTCAGGTCATGGCAGACTAAGCAAGCCTGTAGCAGCAATGTACTGAAATGAGAAAAGGTATTCTTCATTGTTAATGAATTCAACTTTTCATTTGCAAGGGGAGGAATGTGTTATTTCTTCTTCAAAAATTTACATAGAATTGCTTTAATCAATAATAACTCCAACATCATGAAATTCTGTTTTAACTTTGATTGATGTTTATTTATCCATGAATAATTTATATTATAGAGGAGAACCGAAACTTTAAATGAAAGTTTTCAAGGGCTTAATAAATAGTTGTGGATATTTAGATTTAGATATACATTTCTTGAAGAACACAAGAGAGCAAGAATCATGCTGAAATAGTGAGCTGGTTTAAAGAGTGAATTCAGGCTTGACCTGATTCTCTGCACCCTGTTATCTCCTTTAAAATGTCAAGTACCTAAATATGCTGATCAAGGCATGAAAGTACTTATATATATTATGTCCTTGAGTCCCACAGATTAGAATTTCCATTTCAGGCGAAAAGCCTCTGGAAAGCCAAACATCACATGCTGAGTGTAGAAAACTGGAAAGGTTACCAAGCCTTATCTGCAATTATGCAAAAACACAGATTGGCCAAACCCATGTTCACTGGTACAAAGGGAATCCACAATGCCTTGATGTTGCTTACAACATTTTCCTCTCAGATGCAGATGTGTAGTATACAGCACATCCTAGAGGAGAATATAGGCAAGAACAGCTGACTATACAGAAGTCACACCTTGTCAGGTTTTGAATTATGAATACAGGTAATTAAACTTTAAATCCCCCTATAGTAAAATGAGAGAAGACTAATTAACATTTTTTTTAAATTTTGGTTTTAATTCAGGAGCTTCTCATTTGCACGTAAGATACAGAGGAATCATTTCAGATAGCATCTATTTGGTTTAGTCATATCCAAGGCTTTGAATTTAATTTTAACACCAAAAACATGATTTTTCTCCAGCACTACAAATAAATATCAAGAAATCTGTAACGCTTCCCTCTCTCTGACCCTCGTCTTCTCTCAGCTACGCTGACATGAAGCTGCAAAGATGTTGACAACTCTACTTCTGCACCCATTGTGTCAACTGTTTCATTTTCAGCCAGGGCTTTTTTCTTCTTGTTCCTCTTCAGAGGAAGAAAGAGTTGGGACATGAAATGAAAATTTGGTACATGGGTCACATGGAAAAACCTGCTCTCTTATCTTTTTAACAACACCTGAGAATATATAAATAGTTCAGTTTAAAAATAATTTCTTTCATCTTCAATTACATTTCTGAGTATTCAATATGAGAGCAATGGTGCCCCCTTGTGTAAAACATAATTAATAGTTCCATAGTCATATGCATGCAAGGTAAATTCTACTAAAATGTGATGACAGAGAGATTGTGCAAAGCTTAAAGACATACAGTAGGTGAACCTCTATGACAGGTCCTGAGTTACAGCATGTATTTGAAGATTTTTATTCCACACTCATAGTTTCCTCTGCAGTAAACTTGTATTGATCCTCTCAGAAGCGCAGGGCACTCCCTCTGTTCATCTTTAGCTTGCTCTTCAGACATACTGCAGCTCTACCCTCCGCTGTCACAGCTCTGAGCACACTGCACTGCCCTGGGCTCAGTCAGGCGGTCGTAGGACAGCGCTGTCATAACCTGCAAAAATGTACAGCGTGATGTAGCTTTAGAGAATAGAGAGCACCGAGTAATAAGCAGAGGCTATTAAAGACATGCTGAGTTAAGGATTTTATTGGCAAGTAGCTACTGTTTATCAGTTTGGGTATATGAACAAAAAAGTTTTATTAAGCCGCAACTTTTAATAGTGTCTAATGAAGAAGGGTAGAAAACAAGAGGCACTGAGCTGAAGTGTTAACTGTGAATTCTAGCTCTTAGAGCCTCAGAATCAAAGCAATAGAAACACATTTTGGTAGTAATACATTTTATGATCTGTACAGTAAATATAAAGCTGCAGTTATCAGCTGGTTATATTAACTAATTAGCATGTTAATTAGTGAGCTTTAAAGGTGCTGAGATGCAGATTTTAAAAGCAAAGCTACACCGGATAGATGCTTAACTTAGCTTCAAGACTGGAAACCGAGGGAAACAGCTAGCCTGGTTCTAGCCAGAAAAATCCATCTACTACCACCTCATTAATTAAGCTCATTAATTAACTTAATATATCATGTTTGTTTAAACATGATCCTTTGAAACTTGTCATTTTTACACGTTAGTTTTGGTATGGCTTTAACAAATGAAATACAACATTATTAATTAGTGAGCTTAAGACATGGTGTCAGGTGAATTTTGTCACCGAGCTGGTTGTTTCCTGCTGTTCAGTCTTCATGCTAAGCTAAGCTGCTAGCTGTAGCTTCATATTTAGCAGACATAAATATGAGATATGACAGTGGTAGAAATTTTCTCCTATCACTTCTTGCAAAAAAAAGAATAATTCCCAAAATACCAAACATTTTCTTTAACTAATCATCATAAAAATTTTCTATATGGCTGATTTTATTATTAACCACAAAAATCTGTGTTCTACTTACTGTGATCATTATGAGGAGAGCTAGCATCATGCCCAGCATTATGTACAAATTATTGGTCAATCCTCCTGCCCACAAAGGACCCAAGATGGTGGCCAGGCCCCCAACTGAGCGTCTAACGCCTTGGCTGAATCCTTTTGGCAATGCGTCACAAAGAATTAACGGTTGTTCTTTATTTCTACAAACATTACAATATGGCTAGACAATAAAGTATGTATAATTATCTGTTTGCATCACATATGCTGAGGTAAAATGGTAAAATTGCTTGCCAACCTTGTGTTTTCTCTGCAGTAACTTTGGAGAAGAGAGACACCTGAGACACAGCCACGAAGGGAAGCCCCAGCAGCTGCAGAAACACTCCAATGATGAAGGCCGACAGCTCCCATCCATAACCACCTGGCAGGGATGGAAAGATATTATAAATGAGATAAATGGATTACTGAATTATAGTTGTTTGTCCCCAGACTGTGTGAAACACATTATTACATTTATGGGCTGTAATCTAACACCAGCTCTCACATACCTAAAATTAATATATTCAAAGATATCTATTATATTATAATATTTTGTTGATGTTTATTTCAGACAGGTAGTGATAATGATTCAAAGTGTGCGTGTAACGGATTATACTTCAGTTATCTGTCCCTTCTTCTCGGTTTTTAAGTTCCTTCCACAAATGGGTTGGCACCACTAGAGATAGCTCTATCTGAAAATGAAACCACTGCCAAACTGGCAGCCAGCACATTTTTGTTCTCTGTTGCTCTGCATCATGCACATGTTTGTGTGAATTTGTGCCCACTCAAACTGTTGGATGTTTCTGCATAAGCTGAAAGTCTAAAATCTTATAATCAAAATGTAATTTCAACAGTCAAGCAAGTTTCTTATTGGTTCAAAGGAGCAACGAATTTATCTTCAGGTATCTGCCTTTAAGGTTTTGTTTCTTTGTTTGGTTGTTTTAACAGTAACAAATAGCAAACAAATGTAGGATATGCCTTAACAAATAGCATTTTTTGTATAATTAGATTACTGTAATCCTTTTATATGTACTCAGGCACTCACCAGCTCCAGCACCTGTCACTTGTAATCAGAGCGATAAACGTGACAAGCTGCAACATACGCAGGCCAACATGAACATACAGGATTCAGTTTGCCTGTACCCTGCTAGCCTGCTGGAGGCTGAGTGATATCATTTACAGTACACATTCAATGCAGCCACTGTGTAACCTGATATGGCTCCCCTGCACTGTACACACCAACGACAGCCGCATAGAAAGGATTTGGCACAGAGCACAAGGCATTTTTAAGTCTGACTTTCCCCTGCCCTCGCTCTTGTGATGCATACTCGATGTGGAATGTGGTTAATTGTGTGTGTTTTTGTTTTGTTTTATCTGGCCTCGTGTCTTATCTTTGCTTGTGTGTTGTGTATCTTAGCACCTCCAGGGTTGCAAAGGAAGATGAGGCACCAGATGCAGGCGGTGCAGCAGATGACCAGGCCAATGGCCAGGACGACGCGATCCGCCACCTTCCTGCTCAGCCAGCGTACAAAAAAGAAGCCCAGGATGACCTCCACCCCGCACAGGCTGTACATCAGGCTGTTGGCTAGCTCACCAAAGCTAAAGTAGCGCTGTGTCATAGGAGTCACCATGGTCTGAGGATTTTATAGAAAGATGTTTGCAAGGTCAGTCAGTCAGACAAAGTGATTCAGTCAGAGGTAGAAGCAGAGATTCTTATTAGAGGTGAAATGAGCACTTTTAAGTCCTTCAAAGGTTTTATTCAGATCCAGATCAAAAGAATTGTTCTGTTTTGATATCACAATGATTACACGATCCAAGTTAGCACCGTGCAGCTATTCAGCCAACACAGTTTCATGAGAGGAGAGGAGGCCTCTTTATTTTTCATGTCCGGGACATGGAGACTGATTATGTGCACTTGTTGCATTAGTTTTACTTTGAGCATCAAGCGATACTTGATTATTTTCTCAATGTTAACAGTGCAGGTCTTTCCAGGTGAGGCTCAGATTAATGCAGTTTGGATGAGCCTCTGGGTAAAATAGTGTGACATTGTGTGAAATGCTTGGAAAACCTGGCTGATGGATCTCAACGGTAGCTGCTCTCACCTCCAGTGCTGTCTGATTGAAGAGAGTGATGAACTGAGCCGTGAGGAGAACAACCACCTCCTCTCTCAGGAACTCTGTAGAGTGAAAGACAGAGAGATATATATAGACTGAAAGCCAGAGAAACCAAAGAGAAAATCATAAACAAGCTTGAGTGGTACCATTAAATTGAAAGTTTCAATCGTCAAGTTAGATTGAAATAAAGAAGTTGAAAGTAAAAAGAAAGTCTGAAAGTCATCTGAAGACTGAAAGAGGTGTGATGAATCCTGATCGGTTGCTCATGTTGATCCTCCAGTCCAACACACTGTCCTTTTTTTCTATAGATAAGTTAGAATGCTGCGCTTTTTCTTCTCCAAAATATGATTAAAAAAAGAAAAAAGAAAAACTAATAACTTCCAAATTTTGCTACCAAAAGAAAAAGGGCCTTATGGACTTGGAGGGGAGGGAAAATGAGCTGGGCTTGCTGCTATATTTGGAAGTACATGGCAGATGGCTGAAAGAATGGCTTTATAGTACAGTGTGTGAGCTACTATGGTACATTTTTCTCTGTTCAGTGATTGTAGAATTAATTATATTTGGACTACTGCAAATACATCATATACTATATGTGTTGTGCATGTACTTACAGTATGTGTGCATTTTAATATGCACAATATGCAACCTGCCTATACCTTATGTTAAGTGTGTGTACTTAACATAAGGTATTTTTTTTTAATTAAAGTGAATTGTCAACTTGTTACACTTTGTTTTTGGATTAATGAACCCATTGGAGCAGGCAGAGTTGAACATTTGGACGTAGGCAAGGTAGGTTAATATGGGTTTAAACATTATTATATGGGTTCATATGAGTTTCCTAAAACGGCAGATTCTACAACTTCCCTCCCTCCCTGCCAGGTAAACACCCTCATCTTTAACTCCAACTCTGCATTCCCAGTTTGAGAGACAAGCTTTCTGTTATTAATTTGCAAATCTACAAGCCCAAAATGAGATTACTTTGATGACAACATCAGGACTGTTTTCTCAGACTTGACAAAGCTCTTCCAGAGCGCCAGTTTGAACAAGTTCTTTATGTGCCGTTATGATGCATAACCCCAACCACAAATGAAAAGACTTAATGAAAAAAGTGAAAGACCTGCCTGAGTTTTAAAGATTCCTAATTCATAGAGAAAAAGTAAGGGAAGATCAATAATTCAGGACAGCAAACACCAGACACACTGTAATGGCCAACAGACACTCCTACAGTATGTGCTAGAGCTGCAGACATCCTCCAGTTTTGCCCCTGAGTTTCTGGTTGTAGATTTTCTTCAAAACAAAAAGGAATCAATAAGAAGAATGTTGGCCACATTACCAATTCTGCCTCCATTTCATCCACAAGTCAACCACAGCGAGCCAGTCAATAAAAAAAGGAAGTCTGCTATCCATCCTTGCCACATCTTCAAAGACTGAAAGAATCAGTGCAGAGGTTTGACACACACACACACACACACACATACACACACACACACACACACACACACACACACACACACACGCTAACAAAGTACAGAAAAATGTAATCAATACACAAACACAGTGACTACTTGCATCCCATGTAAACTTACTATGACACTAATCCAATAAGACACCTTACATCACACACACACACACACACACACACACACAGAATGACATAAACCAGATACACAAGTTCAATCAATACACAGGGAATCTGATCTGCCACAAAGAATTCCTCAGAGAGACCTGGAGAATGGAAAGAGTGCCTAAGTGTGTGTGTGTGTGTGTGTGTACAATTAAATCAATACAGCAGATATGGAACATGTGCATTGGCAGTGACACCTCTTCCTACCTGACCCCCATGAACAGAGCAGAGCAGAGCTGACAATCATTGTTCCGGACAGGCAGTCAAACCTGCCCACTCACCTCTGCTGGCGCTGAAGTTTTTGAAGGGGTTCGAGAGCGCTGAGGCACCATGGACAGGCTGCATCTGAGACATGACAGGGGTCTTCAGTTGGTCAGTGTCAACACTGACTGCAGCACTGTACGTGTGCACCGGTTCCTCATCGGACCCTATTAGTGGCACCTCCTCCTCACCACCCTCCTCTTCTTTCATTTCCACCATCACTGCTCCCCCCTCTGAGCTGATGGGTGGTACATCCCAATACATAGCCAGGACGACGAACTGGAGCAGCACCCACAACAGGCACATGAAGATCTGAGAAAAGGGAGAAAAAGGACAAAAATGAACCATTTTATAATTTCATTAAAGAAAACATCAAAATCCCTGAAAACTATCAGGGGAGATCAAGCATTTGATATGTGGAGGAGAATGTTCAAACTATAAAGTAACTTGGCACAGTGAAATAAAGAGAGACTTGCAGTGTCAAATTATGAAGAAAAATGGAAGTAGGCATCTGGAGCTTTGTTATATCTTATTTAAGCTACATCCATTCTACAGGTGTTTTATTCAGAGACTCGTGAGATGGAAATAGATCGATACAGGTAGTTACAGGTCTGAGTATCACTGCAGGCATTTTGTATTGTTCTTTCTCAGAGGAGAACAAAGGGGGGAAATGCAGGTGAGTCAGGTGGAGTGCGGAATGTAGAGTGACTATTTCTGAAGATTGTTTCTGTATTCATGATGCTTTCGGAGAACCTTAGATTACTGATTGTCTGGATGCTGTTACCCCAGGAGATGTATATTTGTTCACAACAAAGGGGCCCAGTTTGAAATCACACAGCCTCAGGAACAGGTTGAACGCTGGCCCTAGAGAGACAGGAGGAAGAGCTTTAAAGAGAAGCTGGAACAAAAACAGAGGATGTGTGGAGACAGTAGCCTCCACCACAGTGATTTTATTGAATGTCTCCTTCTAGCTGTTGAAACTGAACATCAAAGAAAATATCACAAAATCCTTCTTGGTGTCAGATATTTCTCAGAAGACAAAGGAGGTGGAGTCGTTTCACCTCTATGTGGTAAGATGAAGGGGGAGAAACTGACCGACAAGGAGGCCAGCTTGTCGGCAGGCCATGATGGCTGCAAAGACACCAGCACGCTCCTCCGGCCGAGTGCTCCGAGTCAGGAAACCAAAGATGGAGGAGCCTGCTCCTGCACCAACACCTGAGAAGAAAATAGCATCCTGATATACTTTCACACCGTACACACACATGATGATACAGTACAAGCTTTGGGCGTTACTTCGTGACAATGCATATGTGTGTCACCTGCTACAAGCCGACTGCCCAACAACAGCCACTTTGAATATCCAACAAAATACATGAAGTTACCTGTGAACAAATACAAACAAAAAAAATCAAGTAAAAGGCATCTCCAATGTGAAACGAATGTTTGAAATGAAAGTTGTGTCCAAAATCATTTTTAACAAAGCTGGTGGCACTCAAATATTTCAACAGTAATTGTATGGATTGCAGTGAAATACAAACATTCATGCTCTCCAGTGGATTAAGCTTAATGATGTGATTTCTTGACTCTGCCATAAAATTTGTTTGGAGTCATCATCAGGTCATAACTGAAATTTGTCCCATACTTTAGTTTATTACCAAAATAGCCTCAGCTCATCTTTGTCCCTGTGCTAATTAGCAAATGTTATCACTTCAACATGCGAGGCTACTATGGTGAACAAGGTAAACATTGTGTATGTTAGCATGCTAGCATTGTCACTGTGAGCATGTTAGCGCTCTGGAGTTTTAGCTAGTAGCCTATGTTGTAGTAGTAGTTAGCATGGCTGTAGCCAAAGGGAGTTTTTGCTCTATTGTAGTGTTGGCCAAACATCTACTTACATTACATTCTACATAGTGAACTAAAATTATACCCACAATACAATGTTAAAGGTGGTGTACAATTTTTCAGTGAGAAGTAAAATTATTGAAATTTATTTATGGCAAATTTAAATAACTGCTGAATTAAAGGAATGACCTGAAATGTTTTGAGTTTTCCATATGAGAAACTTCAAAGTGAATGCCTTTTGTAGCAGGTACTGAATAATGAATGAGTGAATTATTTCTGACCAGGCCCAAATATTAGTTTCAGTTTGAATTTCACATGGCAGTTGAACTGTCTGTGTTGTCTGTATCATGTGATTTATCTTGTGGTTTGATTACTCACCGGCAATCTCAAATAGATTGGAGAAAAGGATGATGGACTTTGTGGTCTTGCTCCGGTCTGACCAGAACCCAAAAAGCGGGCCTGTGAGCAAACCACTCAGGCTGAAGGCAGACAGACCCAGACCCAGGAAGTATGGAGGGGCTTCCAAAATCTGGAGATACCTCCATATTGTAGGCAGAATGACAGCTGAGACCAACAGAAAGGAATTAAGGAGGATAAGTGAGTGTGGAGAGAAAGAGGGAGCTGTGGAATTGACAAGCCTCATTTACCCAGAGCAAAATATATTTCAGTTAAATCAGATGCTGCATCCACTGAGATGTGTGCTTATAGCCAAAATGTCAGGCGGATTCTGCTCTAATGAGACCATTATCTCATGTTTTCAAGTCCATAAAGCCGTCATAATGAACTTACCATACTCAATGCCGCTCAGCATAAATATCACTCCGATGGTAAGAAAAGTTAGATTCCTCTTTTGGTGATTATCCATTTTGCTCAGTGACTTGCTGCCTTTTATGCACCGACCTCTGTCTGCGTATGTTGTACAGAAATGTTGTTCAGTGGTATAATCAGATAACAGCAGACACTGTGAGTCCAATTACAACTACTGGCCTGGATAATCAGAGGAATTTGTCTCACCATCATACAAGGTCAGAACCTCATAGAGACGGAAAACAGATCGTGAAAGGCTTCTCCCGCAGAAAAGACTTGTTGAGGTTGAGACCTAAAATACATCACATCACCAATGAAAACAACGCAGTCCAGTTTGAAATGATTGCAGCAGTCCATTTCCATTAGGCATTCATGTTAAAGACAAAATTCTGTTTGAGTCACATCTACAGTGCAGCACCACTCTGTGAGTCTCACAGTCAAGGCAATGTCTCAGGTTGCCAGGTGAGGCAAAGTACACCGGACTTAATGCATTTTTTATCTTGCTGTCTTCAGTTTCATGAAAAGCACTTGATTTTCCCACAACCCTGGGAAGAAACACTCCAGGCCCATCACCCTCCTTGCAAGCTACTTATACGAATAACTTTGTTGCTCTACAAAAAGGGACTCCATTTACAAATTCAGGTTACAAATCCATCACCCACAATAATAAAAACAGACAGGTAATGAAGTATATCAGACAAACCAAGATTACATTTCTCAGAATGTGGAGCCTTATTCCGGAAAGCATGATAAAAGATTGAGGAAAAATTTCCAAAAAGTAACACTATTGTATTCAACCCTTAACAAATTAGGTATGGCTTTGCTGTCTGTTTTATTGAATGGTTGCCTCTGTTTTCGAGCTGCAGTGGTGTTCCTAGCCTTGGGCTTATTATATTAAACGGAACTGTCACCAAGTTAATACCTCCATATGTTTTTCCAGCAACATATTAATAATGCAAAGGCTTTTGATTGTTTAAATAACACATTAAACCTGCTCAGCACCTTGCACCCATATCACACAGGGTTGGGACTTGGGACACTCTGAGAGGTTTGGATCTCAACAGGCCTACAGGATAATGAAATGTCACAGGACACATGTTTGGGTCAGTATCTTCTCTGTATGGGTGTGTAAATGTTTGTAAAGGTGGTAAATTTGGCGTATAAGTGAAACTTTACACCTTTTACTCCTGCTTTTTCTTCCTAACTGATTTCCTATACCTGTGAAGTGTTATCATGCTGTTTCATTCTGTCCAAAAAGTTAATAATTAAGAAGGGATTCATTCAACATCTCCATGACAAATTGCTGCCTGCAGCTGTGCATCACGGGCCCACTGAGAGGCCATTAGCATCCTACCTGCCTTACCTGTGGTGGTTTCTATAGAAACACACATGAGGGTGGAAGGTGTTGTACTCACCTTTGAGCCTTGGTAAACAACAGAGACTTCCCCGGTGAATCCAATCAGTCAGTCACCTCACTGCATTGGATCCTGTTGGAGATGATCAGCTGTTGACAGAAGGACATTTGACTTTCAGATAGAGAGGAGCTTGTTAGGTGGACACACATTCTTGGGGCTGGGAGGTGGCTGAGATAGAAGTGGGCATGTTCTTGAGCACAGCTTCTCCCCGGAGGTCTTTCAGCATCCCCATTAACATCAACCTGCAGGGTGCTCGCAGACGGCAAACACGGTAAGAGAGAACAATCGACTGGGCCAGGCAACAAGGCTCTGAAAACACAGTTTGGATGTCATTATGAAGGGAAAAACACAGTGCTGACAAAGCTTCACGTTGGCATATACAATGTGAGCATGCATGGATATACATGTGCATAAATCTGACAGGTTTGAATATACTAAAATCAATTAAGATTGATTTCACCAATTTCCACTGATTGTGAATATCAGTTTCAGTTTAGTTGCCACAAGGAGTACTACTCATCCTTTGAAAACTGTTGTATAACATCCTCTGTGGCTCTGGAGGAGCTATCTGACAAAATAATCAGGACGTCAGGGTCATCACTTTGGGCTTGAAACACAATTGTTGCTCAACTGTTGGCGTGCCAAAAAAGCAACTACACTTACACTTATTTGTGTGCCCATCAGGATGAATTGTAATAACTTTGGTGTTTCTTTGACTTTTCATCAAACTTGTGATTTTTCACTAACAATGAGTACAATACTTCCTGAGCCCATGCAAGAATATCCTTTGTACAATCACATGTTTAAACTGAGTCTTTTGAGGATACCATCTTCATACAGAGTCATGATCCTATCAGCTGTTACCAATGAACCTTTTTACCTGTAGAATGTTCCAAACAGGTGTTTTGTTTGTGAGCAGGACACAACACTCCCAGTCTTTTGTTGCCCCGGTTCCAACTTGTTTGAAACGTGTTTCAGAATAACTATATATTTACAAAACTCTTTTACAAAAGTTGATGAGGTAAAACATTCAATATATTGTCTTTGTACCATTTTCAAGTATACATCAAAAAGGATTTGCAAATTTTTTTGAGCTACACTGCATCTAAAGTTTTTTTTAGAATTGGGCTTATAATTTACTAAATCACCAGTGTACAATTTAAAATGTACCTTGTCATTACATAACTGACTTATTTCTATTTATCTTGCAATGAAATATCCTAATTAAAGCAATAGTTTTGATTCCATTTTTATGAGATCTCTGCTGTGCAAAGTAAAATAACATAGAGGAAATCTTGTACAAAGACATTAAAAATATTACTGAGCAAATTTCAGCTTGAAAATACATCTCAGTCATTTATTGACAGTGCTTACACGTGTTTTTATTGCAAAAATCAAAAACTAATTATATTTGTTAAGATACCTTATGTATTTTAACCCTGAATGCTTGAAAATGTGTGTGTGTGTGTGTGTGTGTGTGTGTGAACATGTGTGTGGTATGAGAGACACAGAGACTTCTACTCAGCGACAGCTCAGGATCTGGAGTGGAGCAGAGGGCTGGATGGACGTGGAGGACAGCGAACTCGGACCCAGATGCCAGTGTCGAGTGTGGGGGAGGACAGAGCCATCCTCCTGGGCTTCAGCATGATGGCCTTCTCTGTGCTTATGTTCTTTGTGGTTGGCATCACTATGATCAAACCTTATGTTAACAGGTACACTGGAGTTTGTTGATTGTTAAAGGGACGTCATGTGATTTGTTATTTGTGATTTTTGACAATAGTAGAAGTTTTATTATCCAGTTGTTTACTCATGCATGTGACTGTAACAGCATAACTTTTAGGAATGATTAAATTTTTTTTGATTAATTGATAAATTATATGCAAGAGATAGAAGGAACAAACCTTAACATTTGTGGAAGAGAAATAAGAGTATACAGCTGGACTAGCAGTGTGAGACTGTATTTATGCAGACTTGTGCTAAATGCTAATGTTGGTGTGCTAACATACTCAGAATAACAAACTAATATACTGATGCTTACCACATTTACCACCTTGGTTTAGTCTTAGCATGCTACCATTTCCTAATTTTCACAAAACACAAAGCACAGCTGAAGCTGTTGGGAATTGCATCAGTTTTACAGGTATTTTGTCATAAATCAACCTGCACTGACTGGAATAAAAGTCAAGGGAAGTCACCAAAGGAAATCCATCTGAAGTTAAAGATAAAGCATGTTAAAATTTGAATAACTAAGCCAAGTTGAAATAGTATGACATTTTTCATTTTCATCTGTTTCTCTTTGCATCAGAGATCTAACGTGAAACAATTATTTGATTACTGATGTCTAAGGTTTTCGCTGCCTGAACTTTTCCACTTGCTTTCCAGTAACTGGGAGGAGGCCAGCTGTGTTCTGCTGAAGACTGAAATCCTCGAGGAGTGGGTGGACTGCAGAGGTGTGAGCACCGTGCCTTGCCTCAGGGCAATGGTTAACCTCACTGGCTCCAATCAGACAGCTTTTCTCCACTTTGACGAGGAATTGGTCCAACTCACTCTTGAGGTAGGGATTTAAGGCAGTAAATTCCAGGTTTTACGTCTTACCTTACAGCTTTATAAGCCTCTGCTTTGGATCTGCTTCATACCAGGTGTGGTTTGTCAACGGTAAGGGATGACCACCATCAGGAAACTGGCCCCCAAGGAGTGGACTTGAGCATTAAAGCTTTATTTATATGTACTACAGCTGACATGAAGGACCACTCTGTATAGTAGATCTTGATTTTGCTTCTCAGAGCTCAGACTCATCGTATTTTTTTAGCCATCTTAGCAGCAACTTGAAAAAGCACCTGAAAAAGTGGGAAAGGCAAAACCTATACTGAACTAGCTAACTGATGGAAAACCAGCAGTACTCTGATTACTGTACCCTTGTGTACCCTTGTAAGCAAGCTGACATTATTAGAGGATGCTCTCATGCACACTGATCTGTTTCGGGGAATTGTGTGAATCATTTTTCAGTTTCAATTCAGCACACGGAGGCTAGAATTGTTTTCTGGGGGTTTTTTAACAGACAAAAACAGAATCAAAATTGAAGCTTGTCTCACTGATTGCAATCAGCACTGCCAACTGTAACAAGTAGGTCACTTGATAAAAATTACACTTAAATCGTATCTTTTCTTTCTCAGTGTTTCTACATACCCAAATGCCGGATGGACAGAAAAGAACTTCTAAAGGAAGTTAAGACACTGAAAAACATCTTGGACACTCAGCTGGACAACACCTCACTGTGTTTCACTGACCACACAAAGCACCCAGTGGACGCCATCTTGAACAGAAAGCACACCTACAAGGATGCCCTGTTTGCATTGCTGTGGCCCTGTCTGATGCTGGGTGGGGGAGCTCTGTTGGTGGGCCTTGTGAAGCTGACACAGTACTTATCCCATCTGTCCGCAGAAATGTGCAGTGAGACCGCGGGAGGCAGGCTGACATCAAGACACACTCAGGGCAAACCGTACAGACTCCTCCGGAGGTCCAGCATGCAGTCTCCTTCATGACATATCCAGTGTGTGTGCTGTAACATACAAAAAATGCCATTTGTAAACATGCAATTGGTACATAATGTGAAGGCCATATAAAGACACTCACAGTAAAATTGTGTTTTAAAAATATATGAATGACATAATTTTTGTGTTATTCTCATACTTTTAACAGTAAGTGCCATTGAGAAAACTTCTGATCCCAAATTGTTTGAGAGAGATCAAAAATAAGAAAAGTTGAAATCAAATAGTAATTCAAATAATTCTGTCACGTTAATGAGAGTCCTCCTGATATGATAAGCACATTTATATATTCTAAAAAGATAGGAGGTAAACATTTTAAACAGATGTTTTATTTAAAGCAAACCATATGTTTTCTGTTTCAGAAAACCAGACAATTGAACCTGCATGTGGTTAACATGCAAACATTTTAAAGGGCTGCATTCAACAAATGACTTTCAGTATAAATGAGTATTCTGTCCAGGCTAAATTGAGACTAACTTATCACCATCTGAAAATATTGTTTTGCTGAGCTTCAGTGACATAACTTTTCACCTCTCTCCAGGTTGTCAGTACACTTTGACATCAATGCTGGGTGTTTGCCTACAGATAAAACATATGACATTTCTGAAAACCTTCAATCAAAGAAGGGAAACAGCTTTTCAGCCAAGAGTTAAGTGATCTTTAGTGATTTTTACAAATAACCCCAACAGCATATACAATGTTAATATGTCTTCTTTAAGCTTCATTCTTACCTGCTTTAATATATTGATAATGTAGGATACAATGCATGATGGTTTGTGAAATGTGAAACAGCTACTGGCTGATTCGGAGCTTGACGGAGGACACTTGTGGGTCAACATGATTGTACATTATATTTTGGAGTCACTGCAGTCAGCTCTTAAGAATCACACAACGTACTTGAGGAAAGACTTTTGACTCAAAAGATAAAATTCAAGGCCACTCTTGAAGGTTTATACATACCAGTACAGTTCGCAGTTAAGCACCTTCAGCACAGGTTTCTATGGAATGACTGAGCATGAAAAAAACTTGTTTTTACACAGGTTTACCAGTGTTTTTGATATTCCTGACTGACAGTGTGGAACAAGGTTTCAATCTTTACAGTAAAGCATAACAATGCAAAAATGCCTCATAAATTAGTTATTTTTATCTGAGTGTAAATCAAACAACAATAAAAATGCCAAAAGCAAATCTAATTACATAGGGAGAAATGTTTTTATTCAACAGTACAATAAATGAATGCATACAGTTTTTAATCAGACATTTTCATATGAAGATGACTAAAACAAGTATTTGTAAAGGTTTTGTGATATATATACAGATGAATAGATAATTAACATATGAGTCTGGTTCTTTTTAAACATGCAGGGTAGTTTCTTCTTCCTTATTGTGCTTACAGACTTCCACTTAGGGCAACAGATCTCCACTTGACGCAAAAATCATACTTTGACAACAGCATCAACTCCTTGTCCTTCATTCAACAATTCACCTCTGCTTTGTCATTCATATCATTTCAACAACTAGAAGCTGTCTACTTTAGCATGAGGATGGTGCATGTTATGCTTGATTCCTCCTTTTTTGGTTAGCAGTTACATATATGAGTTTGCTTACATTTACAAATACAAAAATATATTACCTCTGTAGTTATTCAAGGAAATCATTTGCACATGTAGTAGCAGTTATCAATATCTGTTACCTTCATTGAGACTTTGTTGTACCTCACACAAGTAACAAGGTCATTTCTATACATGAAATTCAAGTAAACAACATCAGGTCAAACAAACAAACAAAAAAAAGCATATATTCAAGGACCTCATGCATAATGCAGTGTGAGAAACAGAAAACAGCCAGAACAGGTACAAAGGGAAAAAGTATCAATTATAGAGTTCTTCCAAGAAGTGTTTGGGGTCTAGTTTTCTTAGTTTGGGACCAGCCCACGCTCTGTAGCCTGTACAGAAGCACATGCATCCCAGTAGGATCGGTTTCCTGAGCATCTTTAAGTCCTCACCCACGTACAGAAAACAAAACTTGGACTTTCAGACAGTCTTGAGTGTCCAGGAAACCACCCCACTGTGTATCATTTGGTAAAGCTAGAACATTTATTGACCACGTATGTGTCTGTGCAGTGAGCAATCCTGCCAGGACGACATAAGGGTGACAATCACAGGAAAGAGGAGGGAAAAAAAGACACTTGGAAAGTCACAAAAAAAATCACTTCGGTTACTTTTTCTTCACCTGAATGTCACAATCTGGGAGCGTTTGGCAAATGTATGGAGGGAGGAAGTCTTAAAGTATCTGTCGTACATGTGATCGAGAACAAGCACAAAGGTACAAAACTCAACAGCTCAAACATTTCATGGGAAGGCTTAGATTGAAGCTCCAAATACAAACCTATTAAGGAGAAAAAGGGTCCAAAGGTTTCTCACAGTTGTTTTTGTTGGGAAGAAGTGGACTGATTATGTTGCAGTGCAGCATTTTTTTTCTTTCATGTACTGACTGTACAAAGTCAACTGACTGTGTGTTAGGATGTTGTGGGAGATGCATTTCTCTCTCTGCTTTACTCTGACATCAACTTTTTTGCAGTATACAGTACATAGTAGGATCACAAATTGCATAGAGTAACAGCACAGCACACAAATAGAACACTGCACATCCTCTTCCCCTGCATTCTTCCCCTTTATCAGCCTAATACTAAAAGACGAGCTGATAACATGTTATACAGCTAACCATCAGGAAGGTGTTTCTCCAGTCAACAGCATGGGGTGGATGATGGACATTGTGTCAACATCTGACAGAATAATACTGATAGATAAAACAAAACAAATACTGCAGAGATCAGTGCTATGAGTACACACGAGACTTGGAATAGTAGTGATTTTTTTTTTATACAAATAAGACTGCTGAGTAGTGGGGATACGCATCTATTACTTTGGCTCAGTAGAAAACAGACTGAAAAAGGAATATGTGCACTGAATGCATATAAGTCTGTGGATATACTGCTGTACAAAAAGTCAGTTATCTGGCTTGACGTGAGTTCTAAATTGAGGATGCGTCTTCTGTAGGCTAGAAATAAGTTGCTAGTTCAGCTGTCCCAATAGAATTAAATGCTAGCTAAGTGTTAAACAACACATCCACTGTCCGTCTTTTATGAAGAGTGTTGGTGATTGGTTTTTTTGGTTTTTTTTAACCGTTAGGGAATAATCGAGATTTTGTGCGCATCCACCAGGCCTCTCATTGTCCCATTTATGTTGTCTCAGCTACATCGCCATCTCCGCCATCTTCATCAGTTCAAAATAGGTAGTGGAAATAATGCAGTTATACTCTGTCAGTTCATCATTAGAAAAAAGCCAGTTGTGCTCATGGTGATGAACATGGTGATGTTCTTTTCTTAATGCTGATGATGTAGAAGGAAATTAACCAAAAAAAAAAAACAAATATAAAGAAGACAAATAAAAATTTGTCCATAGTTTTTTTCACATGAAGAAGGCTAACATTGTTGAGGTCCATTACACTTGCTTAGTTCCTATGAAGAAAACCGGGGAACTAGAACTCCACCCTGCCTTCTTAAGTTCATAGTGCAGGGAGAAGAAATTCAGAAACCTGTAAAAACAGGAGAATTTAGGCATCATGTCTCTGAAACATGCCCTTCTCAGCAGCCTTACTGAGTGGCACACTAGCAGGTGATGTTTCAGAGTCACAAGCTGGCAAAAGTATTAACCAAGCCCTAATGTGTTTGGGGAAAATACCTCGCTCCGTTCTCGGCATTCTTTTGGTTCCTAGTGTGCGGCTGTTGCCACACTCCTTTACTCCCCTCTTGTTTTTGGCTGTCATTTCAGTTCATGGCGTGCTGGCGGATTGTGTGAAAGATCCAGTCCATCTTGGTAGTCCAGCCGCCATGGTGAGCATCGTTCATCTGCTTCATGAAGTAGTCCAGGGCTTCCTGCTCCGACTTGTCTAAGGCCAGGGTCTTTCTGATGTAAGCAATGTCGTCAAATGACTGCAGCTCGGGCATCCCTGAGCCCAGCATCATGGAGAAGAGGTTGATGAAGAGGTTGGCATGCTGCCGGATTGCGAGGTACGCCTTGTAACACATCTCCTGGAACCTAAAGGTGGAGAAGGAACACAATTACAAAAAGGCAGAGGGGCATGGAAGAAAGGTGGATACTCCACAAACCTGTCACTCAGAATAGTGAAAAGTTCATTCTCATAGTGCCATAGAAGTACTGCAGCTCCCATTTTGATTTGGTTTTAGTATGTTTTAAAAGCAACTGATAATTTTTATTTTATTCCAAGACAGCAAACATCAGTCTGTTGTTGTTACCTTTCAAACTCCCTTGTTTTGGTGCACTCTTGAGTTCCTTTGCTAATAACAATCAGAAAGTCCTGCGTGAGCACAAAGGGCACGCGCTCTCTCTTGTACCCAAACTTCTTCTTTTTGTGGTCAAGGAAATGGCCAAAATCTATATGGAACAGCTGCGAAAACACAAGAAAAGTACAAAAAAATGAAACAGTTATTTGAGAAAGAAATAAAAAAAAAATAATTTAGAGAAGATGTTAAAAAAATGTAATCTTTACCTGTCCATCATCTTTGACCATAATGTTGCTATTGTGTCTGTCCCCTATGCCCAGGATAAATGTGGCTACACAGTAGCCTGCACACGACCGTGTGAACAGATCTATTGCCTGATCATACCTAAGAAATAAAGCAAATGGAAAATACTTTATTCTAAGAGGGGATTTAGTCCTCACATTACAGTTTCTATTAGAGCTAACACCACCTCTACGCCCTACAGAAAAGTAGAAAAGCTCTATAAATCACTGTGTTTGCCACTCACATCTCTCCCTTGTTCTTATCCTTGAGCCACTGATGCAACGTGTGGCTGTTGAACTGCAGTGCCCCCTTTAGGCCTCCTTTACACTGGATTTGCATGATTGTGTGAGAGTTCCTCACTACCTCAATCAAACCCACACAGTCACCGATCGACAGACAGCCATACGGAAGCATCCTGGAAAAGGAAGGACAAGATCATAAAGAGATGCAGAAATAATTAGGATGGCAGTGATGGACTTCATATTATATGACTCAAGGTGGCTGGCAGGGGTTGCCACTAATATGCTTTCAGGTATGGAGTGCAGAACAAGAAAGCACCCAGTGCGTGTTAATGTGCACCTGCATCCTTGCTGTCATGGTGAAGAGAGGAGCCTACCTGAGATCAAGGCCTTGGTTCTGCCATATGTTCTCCATTATCCTAATGATCTGCAGCGTCAGCATGTCCTGCCTAAGATCTGTGGAAGCCGAAAGAGACCAGGAGGTGGATGACAGTAAGGTGATTATTAACTGCTTAGCTGCTCTTTGATCAATTCCATGATGCATTATGGAGCAGAGCTGTCAAAGACAGTTTGGACACAGATGTTTCTGCAAAATGCACAAGCAGCTGTGGAAAAGGATTATTCACATAAAGTGACTTGCACTTTCTGAAATCTGCATAAAGTACATAGATGAGGTTGTGTTTGTGAGCCTTCATGCACCCTACAGGTTTGGACTGAATTATGCTGCATGCTCAGCATGTGCACTTTCAAGTCTGACACAGATAGAGGCAGTATGAGGGATACAAGGGGAAAAACACAGGCAAAACTCACCATCTCCATTTTTGAAGATGATTTCATTGTTCTGAAAGAGCAGCTCTGACATCATATCTGGGTTTTCCCAGTTAAGCCATAGAGGTCGCTTGGCTGATGACATCATCCTGCATTCCTCCAGGCTAAGAGACAGGGATAAGTTTACAAAAAAACAAACTGATATGCAGAAAAACTGAGAGCTTCCTGTAAATGTGACTTTGTCCTCACGAGTCCTGACTCAAAACAATATATACATAATTCCAACTGAGTCATGTGGATAAGAATTACTGTAAAATGTGCCCATGTGCTAAGAACAGTAAGTACCATGCCCATTCACACAACAGCACTGCTATTTTAATACATATAATTTAATTTTGTATTTTATTTCTTGAAAAAGAGGAGATACGCACGACACATTCAGAGGGAATAAACATAAAAGGCAGCCATTTTAGAGCAGAGAGTTAGATAAGACAGTGCTGAAGTACCGGAGGTTTCCCAGCTGATGTGCTGGATTCAGTGGGGAAGTGAAACTCTGCAGGGCGTCCATGTAATCAGGCCTCCTCATCTGCTCCACCAGAAACTTCATTTGAACCTTAACAAACAAAAACATATGTATCAGTTAATAAAACACATTTTACATGACAGCATGGGCAGCCTATTTCTTGTTGTTTTCAGTCAGCAAAATGATTTACCTCCCATAAAGAGAAGATGATGCTTCACAAAGAAACACTGTGTGCTGTGTAGCTGTAGCTTAATGCCAATGAGAGATACTGATTTGATAACTGTGTATTTACAGTAGTTATTAAGTGAATTCACTAATTAGCTGGCTACCTTATGGATTTGCCTGGTCATATACTAATGTTACCTGTAGTCTGTACTTCCATGTTAAATTCATTGTTACTTGTGAGCCAAGAGTAATTACATGTTTACATATTTTAAAGGAACATAGTATTTGAGGGCATTATATTCGTGCTCTGAAATGCATTAATCTCCTATTGCTGCCCTTATCACTCACTGCCCTAGAAAGCTTTTTTGTGAAACACTTACAAGTGTTTACTTTCATTAACAGCAACTTAACAGCTTAGCATAACAAAGATTACGCTCAATGTACTATGCCAACATTATTACAAGTCATACTGGCCTTTGTTTGCAGCCATTTATTTAGGTAACAGCTTTTACTCAAAACTCTCCCTTATTAATCTACAACTGTTACCTTAAGGATTAATTAGTTTATTTAGACAACTTGGCCAAGTCTATTTGAAATATACAGTAGCTGCTAGTAAACTGGAAAAAAAAAACAAAAAACAGCCAAACACCCTATTATATTGTGGCCAATCTGTGGCCAGATTGGTTCAGACGCCGTCAAGATTAAACAATTCAGTGGACTGCAATTAACAGCTGCTGACTGTCAGATTACCTTCTGTGCCTCATCTTTTTTCTCCTGTTTGAGGAGGTCAGTGAGATTGATGAGTTTCTCCATGGCCTCCACCTGTCTGCTCAGGTGCTTCAGATACATGCCACAGGCCCGGCAGTATGACTCCAGCAGCAGGCCAAACCGCTGGCTCACTGTCTTGTTGTGCATCTCTGACCTGTTCACATGTAGGCAACACAAAGAGATAACTTTAAGAGGCTGTTTGTGTCCTGCCTCCATACAAACACACTGACTGATATAAGCTATTATCACTGAACTTCCTTGAATTCAAGACCATTTAGAGACAGTTAAGTGACAATCAAAGTAACTCACTTTAAGTGCCAGAAGAAGAAATGCCCTATCCTTTGATTGGTTAATGCCTTTTTCAGCAGGAAGCGTGCAAGTGGGTTATCAAGGTACTGCTCATACTTTAGAACCTGGGCATAGAGAACACAGAGAATACCATAAAAACCCATAAAAACATTATTATTTGCACAATCAAAAAAACACTACCACTGCAAATCAAACTGAAACATCAACCTCTTTATCAAAATTCACTTAAACTGTATGTAAAGCTAGATGAGGATGCAACACACCTGAACCAGCTGAATGAGGTACTGTGAGAGTTTGTCATCGGTTAGGTATTTCTCAAGGCACTTTACGGCAAACTCTCTTATCATTGGATCGGGGAAGTTACAGTCCAGCAACTCCATGGCTTGTTCTGGCTTGATGGCAGGCCACTCCTTCAGAAGGCAATACATCTGAAATGGAAAAAGAATCTGCTACTGCTACTCTTATCACTGCCCTAGAAATCTTTTATTGTGAAACAAAAAAAAAAAGCCCACCAACTAAATACTGACGCATATTTTAGTATTCCCGTCATCAACTGTACAATGCATGAGACAGTGTGCACTAGCTATATAAATATCAGCTGAGCTCTTTCATTTCTATAATGACTTACAACAGGCACATGTATATTTTCTACGATGACCTTCAAAATAAAGGTGCGTCAGCAGGAGAAACCTGACCCTACCTGTGCAATCTCATCTCTGGAGTTCCATTTCACAGCCAGGAGGATCTTGGGAAGGATCTCTGGCATATTGTGGCAGTCATGTCTAAAATAGGTTGGGAAGAGAATAAGCTAGTTATAAGTTTCATGACATCTACATTACAAAACTCCCACATAACGATATACAAGTTCACACACATATTACCTGTGCCTCCATAGAAAGTCTTTCTCCTGCTCAGTGATTTCAGATAGCGGGTCTCTGTTACACACCTGGCGTAGCTGCTCACTGTCACTGTCAGTCAGGGGATTGTCACGTGCCAGTCTGTTACTCTATGATATCAGATATGGAACATGTAGTTTTAAAAAAAATAAACTCAACAACAATATCAGAACCACATGGGGTGGAAATGGAACAAAACACATGATGTAAAAAAATAAAATGAATGCTTGTTATCTTACCAAACCAGTGTGGCAGTAATTAAAGCCAAGCTCTCTGGATATATTCCAGTTTGCATGGTCTTCAATGGTGGTCATATCGGGGAACTTGACAGGGCAACTGAAATGGTCAAACTCCAGTTCGAGACAAGGTGTTTCCTGCATGTTTAGAAAGCCGCGGAAGGAGAAAGGTCATTCAAGGTGAATACTGTTATCCAAAAAAAAAAAAAAAAAAAAAAAAAGAAGGACTTGTGCCAAGGAGCGATTAATTAAGCAGGATATGACGCTTGGTTGATCAAACTAAGCCACCTTAAATCCAACTCTGAAACTCTACAGGTTGTTACCAGTTCGATGAAAACTGGGTCATGAGGCTTAGAGGTCAGGCACAAGCATAATACATACTACTTAAAAAGCTTAAAATGTTGGGAAAAAGATTATGTATTGTTCCACAATATTCTATCTTCTTAGAGTTTATGGGCGGTCCATTCTGGTCCACGTAACCAAGAGAACTCTCTGACGACATGTGTATCTTAAACTCTATTATAATTCTCAGATTTCTGACATCTGCAATTTTGCATTTTGTTTGCTGGTTTGTTTGCTGGTAACAAGACAAAGGAGAGCAATGTCTGTTTCAATTTGGAATCTCTTCATCAAACCACTATTTGCTCTATAATATTAGAATATTATAGGTAGATACATTATGTTCACGTTGACATTTGCTGTTCACCTTGTTTGGGTTGGAGCCTGTGACACCGATAGGGTTGAGCAGGTCTTCTAGGCCATGTGGGACAGGCCACAGGTTGAGAGCCATCTTTCCTGCCACTAGTGTGTGGGTGTAGTCAAACAGGTTGATGTTGCCCCAGGCGAGGGGACAGTGCTCCTGCAGAAAAATACCAGGAAGATGATGCGTAAGAAAAAGATTAGCGAGGCAACTGCTCAGGGCTATGAAACAGACAGGTGCAGCACAGAACACAGGGAAGTTGTTTATTTCCCATGCTTAACCATCAACCGACTTTGCTAACTTTGATTCCAATAAAACAAACAAGAAATGAGAACAAGTGAAACTGAACATAACATTTGAATATAACCTCTTACATTTTCATGAAATTGAACCCGTTCAGATTTATGGTCAACATTGGGTATTTTTTGGCAGTAGCCATTTGATGTATTTACATAGTGTAACTGCATTTCTATACACTTGTTTTTTTGTTAACAGTGGAGTCCACCATTCTAGAGCTAGATTCAGGGTATTGATGCATGTAAGTAATCCAGTGTAACTCTTATATGCAGTTGCTGTTGTATGCTGAAGACATCAGCCTCACTGTCCCACGGACAGTTTCAGATTCAGTATTACATTACTGCTGATGCAAACCAAACATTTTGTACTGCTGCTGTTTCACACTAAAGGTACTCAACTAGTGAAACTGAGTGGCTTTTATTGTGAAGCCAAAAAAAAAGAAACCCAAGTGTTACTGAAGTTATTGCTAACAGCGACTGTTCATGAAACAATGCATCTGCACTTAAAGACCATGGCTCAGTTTTATCTACTGCAGAGAGTAATGAACAAGAGGCGCGATGAGCTGCAGATGAAAGGCTGCTCACCTCCAGCTCTACAACTAAATAATCAACTTATTTTGATGTGCTCTGCATGTGGAAAACTACTCAGGTTGTGCACACCAAGAAAGCAGATCATAGATATTAATAGTCTAATGGAAAAAGGCCAATTACTGTTTGACTTCCTCATTAAAAAAAAATGCCAGTTTGCTGCACTGCAATCAGATACATCAGTTGCTCTTTCAATTTATTTCTGACAAAAACAGGATGCTCAAACAGTGTTTGTTGCAGTGTTTAAATGCATCACGTTACTTTCAAGTAACCATGCATGACGTCAAATCAAGCAAGAAACAAATTTTCCATTCACTGCTAACCTCCTTAGCTCCCTTCCTTCCTTTCACAGAGCAGATGGAGAGACAGAGTCGGGCAGCACGGGGGATGTCTAGAATGTACATGTCGTAGGTGAGCCACTCGTTCCACCTGGAATAAACAGGGAACAAGCCATTAGCTTAATCAATCACATTCCTGTTGCAAAGCTGAAGGAAATTCTGAGTCTGAACTGCTATTATTCACTGTGGACTACCTGGGGTTCGAGCAAGGCACACGCTGGGTGTTGACATTGTCACACAACTGCTCTCCACCGTGGTATATCCCAGTCCTGACATAGATCTATAACAGCCATAAAAACAATGGATTTATATACTAATCCATCAAGTGATAAAGATATATTTCACTGCATTACTGATTGCATGAAATGAAGGTCACTGTGCATCATCTTGTAATAACTTCCAAGGTACTGAAGATGAGACATTAGAACCATAACATATTTTAGTCAAACCAGAAAAAAAGCAGAAACTCTTTGAATATAATAAGATGGAGTCACAGCACTGCATCAATTTACTGCATGTGTACCTTGTCAATGTCTCTGATGTTGACATTGACGTAAGTGGCGCACAGTATCCTGATCCTCAGCGTTCCATTGATAGTCCATAGAGACTTGGTGGCTGTTTCCCCATTCATGTAGGGCGTTGCTGTGGATATTCGCCTTGCATAAGATGGCATGGTGAAGTTGTCCATGGGCAGCTGTGAATACAGGCTGTCTTTTGCCATTAGCATCAAGTTGGGCATCCGTCCCAGCATGATACAGCTGCGCACGTACTGTTGAGGACAAATAAAGTGACATTTTGAAGTAGCTGTTACTGCGACATTTTGAAGCCAATCATTCATTTTACAAGTTTATCCTCCCACATGTAAACTGCTGGATTTTACAATTACACACTAGCAATGACTGAAACATTCAATACTTTGTACTTACAAACCATGATGTTTACAGTATATTTTTGAATCAGAACATTTTCTCATAAATTTTATTTCAGGTCATGAATACCAAGCACAACTGAGTTGGATGATAATTTGATGTGAAGTAAATCTCGCCCCTAACCACAAAAGCGTAAGATGCAGCTAGCCTAAGATTAAAATAGATTACCTTGTACTGACTCAGAGGGTATTTCTCCAGTAAGTACTCATCACAGCCACAGACTTTGAGGATGTACTTTCCTTGATACTCCTGCACACACATCTTCAACTGTTCCTGGGAGAGCAGCATGCTACGTGTCTTCTTACGGATGGCTTCGGCAATCACCTGCTCTGGCACACAGTCATGGTTGATCTTCAGGGTATACTTCTGCTTGTCATTGCTGGGTGACACAATAACCCATATGACCACAATGATTTGACCTGAGGGAAAGAGAACAAAAGATTGAACTGAAGAACTGTGCTACCATTTTTGAAACAGAGAGAATGTGTAAACAGCAAAAATGTGAATGTTTGCACATGAATTACTGAATTAACTATTTACACTAAACTGTTTCTACCCATAGTAAAAAAAAACTTACCTTTATCTAGCTTGTTATAGATGTGCCTGGGAAGTTCTGCAGAGGATTCTACATTGGGAGGATATACATACAAAGCTCTACTGTGGGGTCCATTACTGTCTCTGAGGTCCACAGCCTCTTTGCAAACATTTAAAATGTTCCTTCTGAAGTCCTGTACTTCTGAGTCTTTCACCAAATCAAACTCACATATAGGCATTCCAATAGCAAAACCTAAAAAGAAAACAAGTGCTTAATGAAAATTTGTTATGTGTCCTTCAATGCAAATGTTTTATTCAGATTTTTGGGAGCCTTTACATAATGCAGTGGAACACAGAGCACAATATTTAAAGCCAACTGTATTATGTTAATCCTTCCCCATGCTGTAGGTAGTGACATTGCAAAGTTGTTGAACTGTATAATAATTCAAGAACCATACCTATCTCTCTGTTGAGAATTTTCTCTTCTCTGTTGCCTACTGGCTCAATGACTTTGAGAAAGGCCTGAAAGAGCCTGAGATCGCACAACCTCCTTGTCTCGTCGTAAAACTCCTCCCGCTCTGCCTCCTGAGTAACACTGACAAAGATGTAGGAGCTCTCCTCCTGCAGCAGATGGTAAAGAGGGTACTTCCTGGCCTCTTTGAAAAGCTCATGCTTGACTGTGATCAGTGTGGCCTCCCGGAGGCACTCCAACGTGAGAATCATGCCATTTGGCAGAAGGCAGTCTACTAGGATGCTGGGGGGCATCAAGTGCATCCCCCATAGCTCTCCTGAGGAGGGCCTGGGAGGCATGGCTGTGCCAGCAAATCCGCTCTTTTCAGAGCCTGGTAATTATCAGAGGAGTAATGTCAATCAACTGTAAAGAAGGAAACAAGATTATTATATAAGAAAGACTGACCTGTGCACAAAATGCAAAACGTATGTGGTACAAAGTTTGTTTAATTGATAGTAGAGTTGCATCGTAACCGCATACAGAAATGCTAAATACACACTCCTGGGCGTATCCCAGTTTAACATGGATTCCAAAAATGTTTATAAAGACTTGAGTAATTAACGGTACATAGCACGTAAATACCTATAGCATCACTGGATATTATCTCAGTGTTTCTGAGTTCATCGAATGGCGCATAGCCATTATGTATAGTGACTTTCAATCTGTTTGGTAAGACGAGTAATAGCAGCACGTTCATGACAACTGAGCAGGTTAACTTTAACGATGCAATAAATTAAATACGTAATTAATGCAGTAATTAAAACGTCACGCATTTCGATAACGTAAGAAACTAGCCAACGATATCGTAACTTGTCATCACATCAGAGACACAAAAATCTGTGATAAAAACTTTCGCTTTAGTAAGTTGGTATTAAAATAACTCAGGCTAACTCAAAGAGACAGCAATGCACTAATAAACGTCCAGGGATGTCGAATGAAAGGACTTCAAAATCATGTAAACAAACTTGTTAGCTAACAAGCATTACCAACACTTCAGTTAAGTGCGACTAACACTGACAATGTTCAGGTTTTAGCCTTTTTTTTGTTTTACAGTCACGTCAAACAGTTGGTGTTGTACAGCTGCTTGGAGAGTTAACGTTAGGTGTCGTTTTTTTAGCTAGTGAGCTAACCACGTTAGCCAAGTTCACTAAGCAGATCAATGTCATCTATAATATTAAAACCTCGACTGATTAATAAGCTAGTGCTAGTCTGACGATACTAGAATAAAGGGGTGCGACACAGTAATTTGTCGTATGAGTAACTGGGTAACTGACTGCGGTTAACAGTAAAAGCGAACAAACAGCAAAACACGAAGAAAAAACAAATATAAAGCTACCTCTGTCAGATTAGCGGTTAGCTGGGAAGCTAGTCAGCCAGCACAGCTATTAGCAGCTGCTAGTCGGATGAATCCCATTCGTGCCCGCTCGGGAAGTCTCAAGCAGAGGTGCTAGCCCTAATGTTAGTCCATCCATACGGGGATACTGGGGGGTCGTGACAGACCCGTTCTAGTGTAGAAAAACGCCCCTAGCAATCCGTGATGTTGTAAATATGTTGTAGTAAAATAAGTCTATAATACTTCATGATGTTCTTCATCGTGCTGTTCCGAAAACACAGTACACAGTTTGGTAGCGCGCTAGCTCAACACAACTAGCCTGCTCGAGGGCTGCTAGCAGGCTCATCATCATGGACCGCCCTCCCACACAGTTAGATGGTGGAGAAAGCAATTTGTCATGAGATGAGACCAGGGAATTGAAGGGAAACCGCTTGTTTACTGTTTTCCTCAAGACATTAAAACAGTTGCAGTTCCATGTCCGTGATATTAAATGCCATGGAAGAGCACGAGAAAACGGTGCCCAAGTTGTTCTCCCATTGAGAGTCATGCTGAGCCCAAAGCAAATTCTTTCATCGCCATGTACTGATAGATAGATGATAGATATGTTTCATTCACTCTGTTGTATGTTGTATTTTATTGCTTCTAATTCGAACAGAGAAGAATAGAGTATCTTTACACCAAACGTAAAATTATATGAAATTTAGAGCGAAACTTCCCCTGACCAAGGGCAGAGGAAGAAATTATTTGCAACATAATAAATGTTATTGTCCAGTGGTTATGGTCTGAACTTATAAATGTGCAAATTCATCCTTGTATACACAAGGTCATCTATTCTAGCACAGAGTCAGGTCTGATGCAGCTGAAAACTTTCTAAACCCTTTTCTGAAAGATAATGCAGCCTTGGCTGGCATATGTGATTTCTCTAAAAGGACTAGCCCGGGGAGATAATCATTTTTAGTTTAAGCTTTAGGGCCACAGTGTGTTACCACAAACAACCATATTACAAAATCACCACAATGGGAGCATTAAATAGCTATTTTAGAAGATCCAGTGGTTGCAGTGTTGACGAGGGAACTCAAGAAAAATACATTTTGCCTTAACTTTAAGCATTATGTTGTAAGTCTTGGCATGTTTTTCTATACAGTCTGCAATATCTGCAAGTATACATTATATTATAACATCTCAACAAATTGTCAGAGAATGTGCAAATACTTTAAATACTAGTCCTTTATATGTTCATTGTGTTTTGGTGAGCTAAATTTCTCAGAATAGTTATTCCAACATCACGACAGATGGGAAATTATGTCAGATTAAGTATATCTTATCATCACTCATTGAAGACATGTCATTGTGAGAGACCTACACACATTATTTGGTCACTGAGATCAATAAGAACATCATATCAGAAAATAGTCACAAATGATTATCAAACTGTGGTAAAGTTTGTGAAAGTTCTCAAAACTGACACATTACTCAGATTTAACAACCACAAACAGAACATTTTTGGACAGCAGTATGTTCCCCTGTTGATTTAAATAAAGGATGGTATTGTCATATCATTACATATAAAGAACATGGTGGCAATATATCATATTTAAGATTGTAAGTGCAAAAAAAAACATGTGAACAAGTACACATTAAATGTTTTATAATGCTTCAACACCATGCAAAATCTGGTCATAGTTGTTCATGTAACACCCAATTACATGCCTGAACATTCAGTTCACATTGATAAATAGTTATGTCCTCAATCCGGGGTGAAAGTCAGCTGTTCCAAATGTCAAAGAGGAAAGTTGGCAAAAGATCACAGTAAGGTTGTTTTGGTTCAAACTATCCCTTTCATGTCATATGTCCATCATTCCCCATCATATGCCTGGTTGTTACAGCTGCAGCTGCACGTATTTCACCTTTTGATCTTCCCTATCTCTTCGCACAGCCTGGAGAGGTACTGTGTGAGCTTCACCATCACAATGATGAGGACCCCTCCTGTGAGCATGCAGGAGGGCCACAGCAGTGAATGGAAAAGGACGCCATGGTCGTACAGGCGGGTCAGGAGAACAGCATCCTGCTGCTCATTGGGGTCGTAGTAACACGGTACCTGCTTGTTCACCTTCAGACGCTCAGAGATGTTCATAATCATGACATGCATGGCCATGCTGTCCTTCTGGCACCTGGGCACATAGAAACACTGCAAGGACAGGATTGAAGGACACTGAGATTATCTTAAGAGCAATCAGCTGGTCACACTTTTTGTCCTGTTGATGAAGGGTTTAAGTTTCTTTTATTTTACAAAATTGAATACATCACCCTTCATGTATCATCATTCAGCTTGACCAGGAAAAATTCCAAATCCTATCGACTAACATTTTCTGAATCGGGAGCAGGGTAAGTGTATAATCAGGCCAACATCTGACAGCCGTTGTCAACATTTGAAATGGTTCAGTAATTCTCATTATTTTCCCTCTGGCACTGTACTCACTTCAGAGCTGCTGTCCTGGGTCTCTTCATCGTGAGATAAACGGCTGACACGGCCTGTGTTATTGACGCTCACATAGACCTGCAGACAGGGGTATTTGGAGACTCTCCAGCAGTCTGACCCACAGTTGTAGGAACAGTTCATGTCTGCTGTGACCGTGGAGTTGAGTACAACACACACACCCTCCTCAGTCCACACACTGTGTTGACATTTAAATGAAGATCCAATTTAATGAAAAAAAAAAAAACAGAAAACATTTTTGGGCTCTCATGGTATGAAATCAACTCGGCTTGGTGTATAATTTCAAAAAGGATTCATTTGTGAAACATTTAGGATGAGAGGACTCTGAAGTATTTTCTCAACAAGTATATCTGATAAATAAAACATGTTTCTGACAGAAATATCAGTTATCTCCTTTTTAAGGTGCAAAAAGAGAGAGAGAGAAAGAGAGAGAGAGAGAGAGAGAGAGAGAGAACATTTCTAACACCAGGCCTGTACCTGTCTGCATAGGAGCGTAATATAGTGATCCCCAGGACAAAGTACATCATGACTGAAGAGAGTATCATTCCAAGTCCCAGGAGAATGGCCCGATCTTCACCGGGCTTTAGAGCTGTTACTGTTTTCTTCTTGTCTAATAAATCTACATCACGGAATTTCTGGTAGATAGACCTCGATGACAGAAAACAGCAGTATGAAAATCAGGAACCATTACAGTGCATGGCATGTAAAAGACACATTCACCGTCTTTCCATTTTCATTTTAAGTCATTTTTAAGGCTGAACTGATATGAACGTGTTACCTCCTTTCATTTCCCCCGCCTGAACCTGCCGCATTTTTGGCCCCTGCCACAAAGAACATTTTTCCTGATGAGCCACGTCCTCCTTTGCTTGCTGAAGCAGAACGGTAAGACTGCTGAAAAGACCTGTGAATTATAGCCAGTTTTATGTTCAGCTGTCTTGAAGTATAACACTTAATTTTTTGTTATGCCCAAGTACACTTTCACTACCAGGCTCATAAACATAACAAAAATCCCAAGTCACCAGTTACAGAGCAAATTTGTAAGATGACAAATCATACTGTACCTTTGGTGCATATTTGCTGTCAAACTCAATGCTTTGTAAATATGCCCAGTTTTGTACAAAAGAAATATTATGTCCCTCTAACTAACCCTGCAAACAGCAGTTTCTCGTTAGGTGAGTATTATGCTGTGCTGGGACAGGAAGCACTCCTGATATAATCCTCTCCACCAGGTAAACATTTCATTTTGAACACAAAGAAACGCTACAAAGGGTAAACAACATGACAGATAGCCGCAGATGAAAGGTGTTAATGCTGATGAGGCACTCATAAAAAAACCTACCTGCTGTATCCTGAACACTTCTGCTGTCAACACAAAGTCATTGGGCGCTCTCTTGGCACGACAACAACACTTTGTATGTGCCTCCTCTTGCTCTCTGTTGGTCCTATTTGCAGAAAACACAGCATTCAATTCTACGCATGCAGCTTTGGTCCCATAAATGACATTAGCCTTGGTTCAGATGCAAATGAATGGGCAAGGTAGACATTATGAGTTATTTATTTTGGGTCACCCAGAGGTTAGCCTTAAGGTGAGGGTCGATGCAAACCTACTCCTGAGATTGCCAGGCATTTATTCAAAAACATAATTCAGAACTAATGCACTTCCTCGGCCATGTTGTTAGTTATATGTGATCATTCAGTTGTATAAAGCAGTCTTGTCACTGCCTTGTCAAACTCAGAAATGTCCTTCATCATGAATCAAAATCAAATGAGACATTCCAATCATTCAACTGGTAATCAACAATCAGATCATTGTATTATTTTGTCTGTTTACTCCCCTTCAGATGAATAATCAGTACAGAATGGATCAGATATATTGTTGGACGTATATTGTTCTGTTTCTATTACCACATTAAGACATCTTACATGTAAGCACAATAAGCAGGCTGCTTTCATTTTATGTGGGATTACAGCTTTGAAAGAGTGCTAGGAGCAGAGTTAGAAAACCAGCCAACAAGTTCCTCTTAGATGAGTAATTTCCTCACTGTATTACATTCCCAGCTGCTTAGGGGAAATGTTGCTGAGAGGCAACCCAAGTGTGACAGAAGGAAAATGAAGCAAACTAAAAATATTATTTAGGTTCATGCTTTCCTTGAAGCATTTCACACAGTTTTTCATGCTCACCCACCTGCAAGAAAGAGTCACGCTTACATAAATTTTCTGCTCTGTCTTAAAACTATTCTCCTCCGTAAAAGCACACTGACCATTGGCTCTTGAGTGCTTCAAGTTCCACACATAGCTGTATTGATTTCACCTAAACATGGACACACGCACGCACTTTCAGAAAGACCGCCTTGCACCTTTTACCAAATTTAAGTCAAGCTACAACTTTTGAACCAGTTTGAGAGCGTTGTATTTGTTGGTAGCTGTACCTCATGCTCCATGTAGGCTGGACTTGCAAATGGCTGGTGACTTCCTACCTAATAACTTATAAGGAATGGACAGTGACACTGTCCTCAATGACATCTGGGACAGCCAGTCTCATAGTTGTGGGCCCTTCAAGTTAGCTTCACATGAAAAAAACAAAACAAAACAAAAAGGAAACAAAACAAAACAAGAAAACATGTTTAAATTGTTTGCAACAAAGTGCTCAACATGTAAAACATATAATTTCTACAATTCACAAGTGTTTTCTACAAATTTCTGAACAACAGGATTTTCTCAATTAGAAAAAATTAAATAAAAAAAAATTGTGGATTTGAGGAAATAAAAAAGTATGTTCATTTCAGTAAAGATCAACAAAACCTGAACACTTAACTGAATCAGAAACTATGTCATTGTGAATAATGGTCCTGAATGACAAATACTAACTTAAAAATTGTTGATTTGTGTGTGTCCGCCTGCACATCACTTATTTAAAAAGCTCATCCTACAGTGTCAGCACATGAAACACAGGAGGGAAACAGTCCTTGTGTGTCTGAGCAGCTTCACTAGTGTGAAACTGCCTATTCCAGCAGGGACATATTTTCCAGATTCTCCTATTATCAGTTTAATGAACTACAAATTCTGAGCCAGAGGCAGATAGGACCAGATCGGCCAAACACTACATTCTTTATTAGTGTGTCCTTGGTCCATCCAGCCGCCTCTCTCTCATCTTGAAGCACTCAGAAAGAATAAATGAGTGATAAATCAAAATGGCATAAGAGAGACCACATTCACAACTATAGAGCAAGTACATGAATGGATTTCTGAGCAGGTCTACCAGGCACTGATGCCCAAGGGGTCAGAGGGCCCCTGGGCAGCTGGTATCTTATCCAAGTATGAACTAATTACTGATGCTCAGCTGCAGTTTTTCAGCACCTGAGAATTTTGCTTTGCCTGCAGAATGTCATGAAAGAGACGTGGCCACATAAAATGACCACAAAGAGAAGCAAAATTCCCACTAAGTGACCACAGGGACACACAAAACTACACAGAAATGTGGAAAGACACAAATCAACCACAAATAAAATGGCCACAAAGAGATGTAAAAGACATAGAAGAGATGATAACTGACCACAGACAGAAAAGACACAACGCAAGTACGAAACAAAAAAAGCAAGCCATTTGTAGTCGTTTTGTATCATTGCTGGTCTCTTTCAGTCTGGGTGTCTTGCTCCCATGTAGAAGGAGCCCTTTGACTCTTAATCCCTCTTTGATCTTATATGACTATTCGTAACTTTCACTGAGCTGATATTGGTTGATCATCATAAAAGTGGAATAAAGATATGTGTAACATATAGATACTGGGTCTGAGGGCTCAGCTTTGATCCTGCAAATTTTGCCTCAGTAGGTGTTTACTCATTTTGCATGCTTAACTGCACAGTGTAATTTAAAACCTGGCCAGCTATCGACACGCTCTTTGATGAAGAATGTCACAGGATGTATTTTTTGCTTTGTCCTTCCAGTGATTATTGCTTTCTTGACTGTCAGGTGTCATGTAGTGTTTGGGGCCTTCAAAAAGTCACATGCTCCGTGGCACAGCACCTCACAGAGACATAACAGAACAGTAAACACTTACCTGAGGTGCACACACAGCCTATGGACGGTGTGAGTGGAGCAGTAAAACTTAGAAACTACATGTCTCATGCATATTGTACGTGCAGTTTATATTATTGTACCCAATATCAGAACCCGTCACCCATTCAGAAAGCACGTAATTGTGTGTTTTGCAGTTACGGTGCTGTTGTTCCTCATCATTATTATTATCCAGTTAAGAGTCTTCAAGGCGCTCGGTAGGAAAAGAGACTGAATGTTGAGACATTCGTAAAGCTATCTTATATTCAGATCAATCTAAAAAGCCCACATTGTTGCTCTGTGTTTAAAGCCTTAAGAGTCCATTTCACATGTATGTACTTGTTTGTATTCCCAGCTATGTGCTGTGTGTTGAGTCTCTGCTGTGGCCTGGATCATTTCTGAGCACATGGTCTTTTCTCTCTGTGTTCACAGTCTCACTGTTTCTCTTTGGTCCCTTTAATAATCTCTTGTATTTGCACATCCAAATTACAATAGGCCCCAGCTTTTGTGTGTGACTAGAGTGTGCTGCATTTCAATAGCAGTGGTAATATGTACAACCTGTGAAGTCCTACCTCTTGTCGCTGTGTTGTTATGATAATCCAGACTTTGGTCTACAACTGTCAGTAGTGGCTCTCCAGAGAGATCTGGGCTCCCAGGAACAGCAGCTGGCTACCTCTTATTTAAACTCTTACCCCGAGTGAACAGAATGCCTACCATACCTGTGTTAGTAATATGAGTTCCCTGTACAATGCTGCCATGCTTAAAATGAGTTGGTCCAGCACAATGTATTTCCACTGTACCTCCAAATAACTGGCTCTGAATGGCTTGACCGTGGGCCGATTGCTATGTTTGTTACAGGCCCTGCTGTCCATCCACAGAGGAATTCAGGAGCAGTTATTTCAAACACCTCTGCTTTTCCATGCCACAAATGTATGTATAGGCAACTTGAAGACCACTGCTTCAAGCACAATGACAAGAAAAAAAAATGCCACGTCTTGCCACAAGGTGTCTCTGCAACTTCAGAAAATGGTGAAAGATATACTCAGGGGCACCTATGATTAACAGCAACATATCATATCGCATACTTTTTCTTTCAGAATGATGCTTTTATTTTGGAATTATAAATAATAAAATTAATGTAAATGTAAGTGTAAATGTGCAACTTCATTTGAAAATATGTTTGTCGGTGTGGATAAATACCTTGAAAATGCCAGTTCATTTGGTGTGTTGGATATAAATATACAAACCATTCTGTGTCATGTTCATCTCTTACACCTTTGTCATATATTTTATTTTTAAACCCATCAAGCGCCTGTTCATTTGATCCAGAGAGAAAGAACACTGTACACTTTTGTCGTTAATTTCTAGGTGCCACATGAAATGGACAAAATGCTTAAATATCTGCTGTCTTCATTCTTTACTTTTCATTTCAGATTTTTAAAAGGTTCTGTTTTTTTATGCTACACCCACATGAAATGTGTTTATTTTGAGAATCATCTGTAGAGGCTGGTGAGCTGTTTTCTAATGCCATGACTTCTGGCTGTGATTTCCAAGACAGTAGTTGTGGCCTGACCAGCTGGGGGATTTTCCTTTGCAGACCTCACTTAATGAGCCATCTTGGCTGTATTCTTTTGCTCATCAAACTTAGTGCATGTGATCATGAAAGTCTGTCCCTTATAGCATCAGATCAGATTGTGCTGGAAGTGTGCACTGCTCATCAATTTAGATTCAGTGGCTCCTCCAAGATTCATCTGGTGATAGCCAAAGAGTACAGTACAGTACAAAACAAGACAAGCTCCTTCCTGCCTCAAAGCTCAGAAGCTTTTCCCTTTAATTATACACTGACTTTAGATTTCTAACCCTAACAGGCCCCTTTGCATACAGTAAGACAGCAAGAAAAGACAAATATGCACAAATATAGCAAGATGAGAAAAAACAGCTCAAGGGCAGATGGAAAGGCATTTGTATTTATTTGAAGTTGGGCCTAGACATAACTACAAAAAGTGCACACTGTCTTCAAGTAGACCCACTACATTGGAGGTGAAACAACACAATTCTGCTTCTTTGTTTCTCTGGATCTAAAAATAGGTCTTGCTGAGCAGGCAGTGAAGATGAGCTGCAGTCTATTCTCTTGCACTCTTCTTCTCTTTCTCTGTCGTTCACTCTCACAGTCATAACACATCGTGTTAATGATGCATGTGGGGTAATTTGTAGCTCAAATGTGTAACAGCTGTTAGGTTAAGTTGGTGAGCCTCAGTATTTGAACTGCTGTTATTTCATATATAGTGTACACATTTTTATATAATACTTTATATCTGTGTGAGAGATGCATTTATCTTGTGAAATTACAAACATCTGTAATTACAAGTAGAGCGTTAAGAGTTAATCATCTATGCATGAACATGTGCAAAAGGGTGTCACAAGGAAGTATTACATTTTCAAGTAAAAATAATAATCTTCTAATATTCAGTTATTATCATAGCTTCACTTCTTGTCTTTTTTTTTTTTAAAAAAAGGAGATCTTCATGTTCTCGTTCTTCCCTTAGATGTAGCTACCAATCTCCTATTTTCTTTCTTCTTCACAGTAAATGAAAAGGCAGGACTGCTGTTGCTAAGGCAGTTTATAAAGCTTGCTGCCATTTGTGTGGCAGTATCCAAGCAATTACACAATGCCAACAGGTCCAGCACATATTTATCAGTGTTGCCACTGTGCTCACATCCCTAGCAACCTCATGTTATTGTCCTGCAGATTAGTTCCCCACCCCCACACAGATACCATACTGCTGTATTCCTTTTAGTCTCCGATTTATGGAGGGAAACATTTTATTGAAACTATGCTGCTGGCACAAAGACAACTGATGATTCAGAGCTTTTCACAAATTTAAGGTTGACATATATGTTTTAGATCTGTTAATGTACAGTATGTGTACATATGTACTTTATGTACATATACTGGATATAAAAAAGGATGAGTAGGATTTACAGTCACAGAGAAGAGGTGAGTCAATTCACAATATTTGCCTGTAGAGTGCATAATATATGGCGTAAAGCCTGGCATTGGAGAGGAGGAATTTGCTTCATATTTCTTTGCTGGCAGTCAAAACACCCTCACACAGAGGGAATGATGGAGCACATATTTCTGTTACTCCTGGCTTGAGGAGAAACAGGGAAGAAGAAGAAGAATGTGAGAAACCACTCATACATGAACTAAGAGAGACAAATAGCACTGAAACTGAAACTTCTTTTGCATAATTTTGTCCATAGTTTTGTGTTAAAATCCAGCCCCTATAAATGGATTTTTAACATTCAGACAACCTTTTGTAGCATCCTACCAGCTTTGCAGTATGTAAATAAATTACAATAGATTATAACAATACACTGCATTGTATCTCCATATTTTTGAATGTGTAGCGCAACGTCTCTGGCGAATGATTTGCAAGGATATTGTCAAAGGGCCAGAAGAGCACTGAGGCAACTGAGTGGAAGGATCCAACAGCTCAGATGCTGGGAGGTAGCAAAGAGTAATAAAAGTGCAGTATTATACTGCATGCTACAGCCAAATTCATCACTCAGCAACACATGCAGATATACAAATAAATTCCTTATAAACTTTCACCATCTCATTGCATGAAAATCTTTTATCATTGCCATATTATCAATGTTGACATGGCTAAAGATGACCTGCTAAGCCATTTTTGCAAAGATAAATAGTTTTTTCTAACAAAATAAAACATTATTTTGAGTTGTGGTTGTTTTTTAGTTTTCGTAACTTTGTGAGGATCCACAAAGTGTGAGAAATAATTAAGGAATGTTGTCAGAGCATCCGCACTCCCAGAAGAGATACTTTTTTGTTGTGACAAGAAAAGAAATACTTCAAAAAAAGAATGAACTGAATATATTGCACACTAAGTACTGTTGTATAACTAATTTAATTGTTTCAAATTCAGCATTTCATGATATGTCATCATCTCACAATGGAAAAGGTTGAGGCATAGCTGCCACTGAATGGGGACAGTTACTAATTACAGTCAGTTGAGTTATAAAGTAATACAAGCACCAAATTTTTACTCCTTGAATCCTTGTTATTTCATGACTCTCTTTAGGATACACTATGAACTTTCAGACTATCATCTTCATTGGAAACCCTGAGGAAATTAATATAATTATGGATTATGAATACAGCTAAAAAAAAAAAAAAAAAAAATCTGTGTAAAACACAGATTGCAATGATGATGTAAGCTTGTTGTTGACTTTCCCAGTCTGAATGACTGAGCAAAGGATAGGGGGTGGGGTGTCATTAATCCGTGGCTAGTGGTGACCAGACAAGCAAAAATGAGTTGTCGTGGGGGGATGGGCGAGAACACTGTTATGACTGGTGCTTGGCTGCGAGACAAACTTCCAGAGGCCTCGGCTTTTTTTTTTTTTTTAATTCCTTCTCATTGGTGGGTTTCAACGAGGAACTGTGTCTCAATTTTCCTGTGAACCTGTCAAAGAAGCTAGGAGCTAATATTTAATCAACGCTCCGGGAGGGTTTTCAGCATTAGCAAACCACGAGGTGTTATTGGATGCTTGTGGAAAATAGGTTAGTGACCGATAGAACATTATATCCAGGTTATGCTCAGCGAATATTTAAAATTACACCGTTCATAATTATAGATCTGTTAGTGAGTATTCTCACGTGAGCTACCAACCCCTTTTGCTGTATTCAATCGAGGTTACTAGATTTTACACTGCCGCCGTCACGGCTTAATCGTTATATTGAGCTATACAGTGTGGCGGTTTGAAAGACAGTAGTTACAGGCAGCTCATTTTTGCATGACGGGTCACTCCACTGTGTCGAATATCTGAAGCCGTTTCTGGCTTCTTAGCGCCAGGCTTTAGTTTAAATATTATAACCTAATGATAGTTAATATATGTGCGAAAACGATCTTCGATTAAAGAGATAACATGGTCTGATTTGAACACAAGAGCTGTGGAAGATATCAGCAATTGAACGCTTTTATCCAAGTAGGTACGAGATTATAGCAACACTGTCATTAGCATAGCATGCTAGTTCTAGCCATCAGGCTAGCTTGTTAGCAGGCTAAGAGTGACGGCAAGCTGATGGTCTTATGGTACTCGTAAGAAATGCTATTTCGGAAAATGTAACTTAACGCCATTGCATTTAGATGTTATATAAAATAATTACAAACAGCACTGACCCATGCTGGGTTAATTGTATTACTTCGGTAGTTAACTGTTGGTGACCTGCACCAAATGTGTGGTGACGGGTACGGCCGCTGCCTAGGTAAAACTATGAACTCATATGTTAGCCAATGAGCTAACGTTGCCAAGCTCATGGTCGCGCAGATCGAGTGCCGTGTTAAAATGGGTTGTTAATAGGTACAGAACTTCTAATTATAATAGTTAGCGCGCTGAATAGGACGACGCAAGTGATGTCTGTTTATTTCACAATTACTGTGCAATTACTAATGCTAGAGTGGATTAAGCCCATTGCCCTTTCCCCTTGTACATCCAGTAAGTAACATGTGGACAATTGTCAGTTTACCGCTACAGTGCAATTGTGATGAGTGAAGTGATTGTTACACTTTATAGATACAGTGCTGCGGGACATTGGCAGAAGGGGTGTTTGCCTTACAATAACAAAATGCATTTTGAGCCATACATCCGCATAGTATGGAGCAGATGACTATCTTCCACATATAGCGTGTCTGTTAACGTACACACTGTAGTTTGTTCAGCCCATACAGTCGCCACCATGTGGGGGATGGGCTATATATTTCCGCAAGTAGCTCGCCGCGCTATCTTACTAAGTTAGCTACCGGCAGATTAGCATGATGACATAACTTGCATGTATTTAACTTGCACGAAATTAATCTGACCTAAGGAAGGGCAACTGAGCCAGGTCCAGCAGTCACAAAGACGATTGTTGTTCTGAAATGGCTATGGTCAAAACTGACAAAAACAGTTGGCTCCAGGTGATCCAGTGTCAGAAATGAGATGAAGGTTAACATTGTAGGTAGCAATCAACCGTCATCTCATTTAAATCTAAAATGCACCCCATCTAAAATGCACCCTTACCAATTTAAATTAACAATTTCATTTTACTTCTTATATACATAAACATACTTCTTATTTTATTATGCCCATGGGGTGGTTGCACCGTGCACAACACAAATATTCACTGGCTGTTTTGGCTTTTTACATTGCTGACCCAGTTTCTCTCATTGTTTAGTGACACGCCCCTTTGTTCATAACACTTTCCTGCCTTTTCACCCACTCACTGACAAGCTGCTGCTAAAATGTCCTGTCTAATTAAGGTAATTTGTCACAGTGCTGATAGAGAATCACTGTCTTCTGTGAACATTTGGCAGGGCTTATATGGTTCCTGTGCTGCTAAACTAAGATTTAAATACACAGTGACATACAGAAAGTGTTACTTACACAACATATGGAAAGTCAGTGCAGATTATTAAACTAAAGTACACTACATGATAGCTGTTTGTATGAATTTAAAGCACACCAAGACTGTGAAGGGAACAAATGATTCCTTTTTGTTTGCAGAATTAGTGGTGGTCTGCAATCAAACGTAGTCATATATAATATAGAACATTTTCTAAACATTTGAGTGCAAGTCGTTTTGTACTGGAGAACCAGTGTATGTCCCTTCTTGATCTTACTTTAGTATAATGTAAGTATAATATAGGGGTGGAAAGAGGTGCATTCAGTTTCTGTCTTTTATTCTGTTCCTCTCAGGGCCTGAGAATTCTTGCTGAGGACAACGCAGCAATGATGCGCCCCTGAAGACATCTTGATCACATGGGTAGTGTATCTCATGATTTAGTGTCCCACTTTGTACAGTTTTTGTCCCATGTATGAAGATTCTGCTTTGACAGCATTATAAGTGCTGCATGCTGATAATGCTGTCTGGAAGATCACATAGAGAACAGGGTGGCTGTAATTTAGTTTTATGTCCAACCAGCAAGAGTATAGTGTTCAGCAAGGACACAGTCAAGACCCCAATAAAGGGTTGGAATAAAATTAACATCTTTAACAAATTATGGTCATGTTTACAGAACTGTTAACAACTACTTAAGTAAGTCCATCATTATGACTTGTTACAGTTTTAGGATCATGACACATCTGGGTGATAGTCGGCTGTTGGTCAGTTTTGGTCCATCAGTAAATGTTCGTAGCCCTTGCTTTGTTAGTTGGCCCTTGTTGGCCGCTCTTCAGCCAAGGGAGCATGTTGAATTGGTGGTAGAGCCCATAGTTGAAAGAAAGCTGCCTCTCTGTCTGCACTAGAAGAAAATCAGAAAGCAAGCAAATGATTTAAGTCAAGAGAGCACGCACAGAAGACTCTTCTCGTTTTTCATCAGTCATTCCAGTACACAACGCAACAGTCTGGCCATCTGGAATGAAATATCCAATCCAATCCTTTCTACAGCTGAAAATATTATGAAGTAACATGAGCCACTCAGGTGAGGATATTTAATTTGCAAGTGTAACTCGTCTCTGTTTAAACAAAGCAGGTATTTGTCTTTTTCAAGTGTTGATGTGTCATTGCTCTTGAAACAGCTATTCATCAGTGTGATTTGTAAAAGTGTGTGATGTTCGATGTCACTTAAGCCAGGTGAATTGTCAACCTATTCTTCATAGTGAGCTCTGACCCCATTCGCGGCTTCTGCATCACTAGCATGGTGATGACATTTCCTAGCACCAGGCAGTGTTAGATATGCTAGTGTGCCACATCAACATGCCGGCAGTGCACCACAACTTGAACCTTAAAGAAAATGTAATGAAAAAAACGCAAAATTGTAAGAGCACGGGTACAGTACTAGTATATCAATTCAAATAAGCTGGTGATGCCGTGTAAAACATAACTAAAACCGAAATTTACTAATCCTTTTTGACATACTGAGTTGATTACAGTACAAAGACAGTTTCACCACTTTGAGAAACAGGACTGTATGAAGAATATTACTAAATGGGCTCAGGAAGACTTTGTAAAACTGTTGTCTGTAACACAGTTTGTTTTCTGTTTTTACTTATGTTTTCATGAGCTTCCTAACTCTTGGAATGAGGGTTGGAGAAAGAATATCATTAATTATTCTTTCATTTTTGACAGAAGTCTGTGAGTTGGTCAGATTTTGTCAAGCCATTTGCTGAGTTCTAGTGGTAGTGCTTTAATGTGAGAAACACTAGCAATCAGGACTTTCCGACCACTTTGTCAGGGATAACTGAAGGCCTTCAACTATATTGCAGGCCTTTTGGTTCAGTTGGTCTTGGATCTCAGCCTCTGGGATGCGGCAGGAGACATGTTGACTTTTTCAGTGGGCTGGCATGATGGAAACAGTAGAGGTTCTGTCCCCTGTCCAGACCCCTTGTTTATTTCCACAGTCCTATTTAAACAGTGCGGGTTCTGCATGAATAAATATGGAACCTGGATGCAAGGACTGTAGGATCTGTTAGTCCTGAGCTTTAAAACCTATCTATTCCAGACATTTTAGGCTAAAATATCCACCCTGTCTCAAGAAGACTGTTGGTAATTATTTCCAGTTGTATGTTAATGAATGGAAACTGGTGCCCTGAGCCTAGAGCCAGAAGGCTTCCGCAGCCTACAAAAATAGAGAGGAATGGAACATCATTTTCTATGAAATGGCAGACAGCTCACGTTTGCCTACTTCTCTGTTTTGAACTTGCAAGATCTAGGTCAAGCAAGATGATGTCTTTTTTCAGCCTCTTCCTCTTCTTTGTTTCATTGTGTGTAACAGTTTTGTAGTGAGATATGTAGTTAGCTTTTAGTGTAATACCATCCTCAGTGCGTGTGGGTGTGTGCATGTGTGTGAGAGAGAACAGAGAGAAACAGGGAGTGAGACAGCTCTCTTTTACACCTGGCATGGGGCCCCAGCATGTCATCTTACTTTTTAATATCCATTAATGTTTGTCTGGAATGTTAATGCTCGAGTGGTGAAGATACTGCTAAACCCTCAACTGAGCTCAATTCTATCATCAACTCTTGACTGAGCAAGACTCCCTGCGCTTCACTTTTACAGGCTCCTATCCTGTGCTGAGCCAATGGTTTAATCACCAGGACTAAAAATGAGCATAAGCAGTGATGAGGTCAATTTCCTGGTTTACAGATATCTACAAGAGTCAGGTAAGGGTTATAAAGAATTTATTATGGTGAATACCTCTCCGAATTCCACTTTTTTCCCCTAAACAAGAAAACCAAATATTAAGTTATACCCTGCTGAACTGAACTTTGACTCCATACTGCTTTTCAAATTATCTTTGTCTGCTCCAGGTTTCTCCCACTCAGCATTCACCTTTGGCATAGAGAGCCACATCAGTCAGTCCAACATCAATGGAGCCCTGGTGCCCCCTGCTGCTCTCATCTCCATCATTCAGAAGGGCCTACAGTATGTGGAGGCTGAAGTCAGCATCAATGAGGTCCGGATCCACCTTGAAACTCTCAAGTACTAATTAGTGTATCCTTACAATACACTTGCAAGAAGAGGTGCACTGTCAGCCTTATGTTTGTGTGTTGGCGTATACATTCTAGTGAATTTGATGAATGTATAAATTTGCACATTGTCTCTGTAGGATGGAACCTTATTTGACGGGCGACCCATTGAGTCGCTGTCTCTGATCGATGCTGTGATGCCAGATGTAGTCCAGACCAGGCAGCAGGCCTACAGGGATAAGCTGGCCCAGCAGCAGCAGCAGCAGCAGCAGGCGGCAGGCAGTGGCAGCAGCGCAGGGCCCCAGGGAAGCACCAAGAATGGAGAGGGCGCTGCCAACGGCGAAGAAAACGGATCCCACACCTTAGCCAGTAAGCTAGATCATGTTTGTTAACAATCTCTTAATCAGTTCCTTAAAAGCAGTACGAGTTGGATTTGTCAATTGCAGTTTACAAACAAGTATTCTGAGTTGGCCCCTCCTTTTCAGCTCAACAGCGCCAAAAGTGCACACCAGATGCATTCTTACAATCTGGCACCATGTTCCTTAAGTTTTATGAGTCCCACCCTCATACTCCACATAACCACTGCTAAAAGATACATCCAGAAATGTTCTGAATGTACAGCCAAATAATAAAATACAGGCAGTGGGCTGGGTCTCTGCACATACAGACACCACCACACACTTCTATTTGATCATAAGTGATGATAGAGAGGGATTATTTTTATATGAGACTATACATTCCTAAATCCTAAAATCCTACTCTTTCTGCCAATCACAGATTGTGCTTCTTGTGCTTGGATGATGAAAATTGCTGAACACACTTGTGAGATTCATGCTTGTAAGATGCTTACATCGTTGTGTATGATTATCACCTTTCACTTGAATGTGTGTGACATTGATGTGAATTTTATTTAATGCAGCAGACAGTTAAGTGTAAAAACTTGAATTATACAAAATTGTTGTTTTAAATGGACTGTCATGCACTTCTTGTTGCATGAAGTTAAATCTCACCACCTCTTTTTGACTGCTTGTGTGTGTTTGTATGTATGTGTGAGATTGTTATTTGTTGTTCTCATGACAGCTGCAGAACAATTTTGGGATTTAGTTTTGTAAATGTTTGTGGTTTGCTTGGGATTACATAAAGATAGCCTGGTGTTCTCTTGATATCCTCACACGTTTCCTCATGGTTTTGTCCTACCTGTGTAGCACGGTATTTATTCAACTTTTCCTAGTGTACAATTGTTTGTTTGTTTTAGCATAAAAGAAAAATATGGTCTAGCTGTTTTCCCTCAAAACCTCCTCCTTTTCCCATCATGTTTTAATCACAATAACACAGAGGGCCTCAGAATTAAATTATAGAGTACTACTGAGGGGCAGATTCCATGAATACTTCATGGGCTAAAGATGAGTCTCAAAGGAACTTATTCACTTGCATGGGCTCGATTGCTTGTATTTTGCAGGGACTACTTTCGGACAAGCCGTGGTTTGGTACAAACACTGTTGCCATTCACTGACAGCACAGCCTGCTCTTTAATTTCACAGCTGTCAGCTGTTCAGACTGGTCTACACTCCTCGCAGCACCGTTTACTTGCGTCTTGCTGAGAAACAGTGGCGTCGCCGTTCTGCTTAAGTTAATGAGATCAGGCGGTGATGTGCATGTGCACTGCTGAGGGACTGGTCTGGTTTGTAGCTAATTAGATGATCTCAGATCTCTGCCTTTGCTAAAATTCATGCAGTTTGCTAGCCTGGTTGTTAATAGCTTTGCTCGTCCGCCCAAATAAGGCCTTTGTGTGGGGGAACACTATCTATTTGTTTCAGAAGTAATAGGCAATTTTTTTGTTTTTTTGTTTTTCATTACATTTTGAAAATTGCAACTGCAGTGGCCTCATCCGTAAATGTGGAACGTTAGTATAGTACATACCACATGCTGTTACGTAAACTTGTAGTTAAAGGTTGTTTCTCTCTCCTTCCTGTAGATCACCACTCAGAGATGATGGAGGTGGACAGGGATGTGGAAATCCCCCAAAGTAAAGCCATGGTCCTGAGGGGCCACGAATCAGAGGTCTTTATCTGTGCCTGGAACCCAGTGAACGACCTCCTTGCCTCAGGGTCAGTGTCTGTGTTATCCTTCTCGTCCTTGTGGCCTTCACTGACTTTGCGATGTTTAGCATCACATGGAAAAGTGTCATTTCTGGTTGGGTATTCAGGTCGAGTTATGCATTAGTTACTTTAAAATGAACTAGTCATGTTATTAGTACATTTTATATATTATTTATATTTAATTCAAATAGAATTTTAATGACAACCTTTAACTATAATGATTTGAAAATCAGCACCAAATGATCAGATTAGCCCCTCTGGTCCTGTCTGTGGCCAAGAGTGAGTTTACTCGTTTAAACTAAATGGACCTCCATGAATTAATTTAAAGCAAGATTTATCTCTGTTGGTCAGCTAACGACAGTTAAAAATTCTCTAAAAACAAATGGGGTTAAAACAGCAACTTTGTCTTGTTTGGGCAAAACTGGGGTGTGTGAGGGTACAGCTGACTTCCACAGTAGTCAGCACTAAACAAACCTTTGTTGACTAAAGTGATTGTTTTTTCGGCATCATTATCTACCAGATGAATGCAGTCATGCAGAAGAATCTCTTACAATGTAGGCCTTATTAAATTATTACTGTGACGCTGGATTTTCCAGTAACAACTAATGATGTAGGACTTATTGTGTAACAGTTATTAGTCAGCCAAGACTCTACTGACAGATTAGCTGATTAAGAGGGATACAATCGTAGAGTTATGGTGGTTGTTCATTGTATCCTTATACTCCATTTTGTGGGTTATTGGTGGACTTTAAGCACATGTCCAAGCAAAGAAGTTTGTGGCAGTTTCACTGTCTTCAGCAGCATGCACTACTTATTTTTTGGCTTTAAGAAAACAGATAGCCTAGAGTAGGGGTGGGCAGAAAAGATATCACAGCCTGTTTACTATCTTTAATCATCATCCATGATCTAAATTGTGATCTTTTTTCTCAGTTTTGAAATACCCTGTCCTCTGACTATTACATATTGTATGTAAAGAAGAGCCATTTGAAGTAATTGTCCCAATAAACATAACCAGTATGTTGGCTACATCCCTCTATTGTTTGTTCAGTTATTGGAGCTCTGTCAGTGATCTAGTCAGTGAGGTTGTGTGAGGTTTGGATACAGGGGGAAGAGGACATTAAATATCATGATCTCTGCCATTTGCCTGAAAAATAGATTGTTGATGTTGATAGAAAATCACCAGATTGCGCACTCCTTATCTCACGAGTAGGGTTGTGTTCTGGACAGACTATGCAACTATCAGCTGATTAGACCAAACTGCAAATATTTACTTTCACTCTCACACAGCATAGATTCATATACTCTATATTTAGCAGTCCTGCTCTCACGCCTGGGCACACCTCTCAGAATCAGATGGAAATGGTGAAAAATTACTTGGGGTGCAGTCGTGTAATTTAAGAGGAGCTGCATAAGGGGCTTACTTCCACACAAACCCTGTAAAAGTTAATGAGTTTTGTGCTTGTATAATTACATTCTTCTTTTTTCCCAGCAGATGATGTGAAAAGGTTTGAATAGGAATTTAAAAGATTTGGGAGGATTTTATGCTGGATTCGGGTTCCCTAAAATGCTTTCAAACCCAGCTATTGTTGATTTTATACCATTTTGAGTATTCGTTATAAGATCCAAAGCTGTGCTTAATGTTAGATTGTCCGTGCATGTGTGTGTATTGCTCGGGCAGGTCCGGAGACTCAACAGCACGGATCTGGAACCTGAGTGAGAACAGCACAGGCGGATCCACCCAACTGGTTCTGAGGCACTGCATACGGGAAGGGGGCCAGGACGTACCCAGCAACAAAGACGTCACCTCACTAGACTGGAATGTAAGCGTGTGTGTGTGTATGTCGTTGAACAGTATATTGTATGTCTGTTCCACTGAGCATAGTCTTTAGTAATCTAATCTAGTGGTCTGTGTGTGCGTGCTTGTGTGTGCGCCTGTGGCCTCTACTTCTGCCAAATGCATTACTTCCAACCAGATATATGGGGACAATTCACTCCCACGAGGGAAAAGGCCTTGTGTGGTGCTTAGCTTCAAACTACTTTTTCCCTGAGTAGTAAAAGTCAGTGCACAACACGGTAATATTTTAGCTGTCATTAACTACTTCCACTATAACATGTCCTTTATAATGAACAAAGCAAAAATATAGCTGTAGACTCAGAATATGCAAATAAAACTGAAAAAGATTAAATGAAACTGACTTCAGGCTAACGAGAATCTTTCTTTCAGAGTGAGGGAACGTTGCTTGCAACAGGTTCATATGATGGCTTTGCCAGAATATGGACCAAAGACGGTAAGATTCTTACTTTGTGTTGCATCACTCCTTTGAAAGGACTCAAGCATGGTGAAATGTTTTTGCTCTAAGTTGCATTGTTGATATCATATTTTTAGGTAACCTGGCCAGTACTTTGGGCCAGCATAAAGGTCCTATATTTGCTCTCAAGTGGAATAAGAAAGGAAACTTCATCCTAAGTGCTGGTGTAGACAAGGTAAGGCACATTGATTTTAGGGTTGAATAAGGGATGAATTTGTGAGCACTGCAGCTTGTTCTGTGTTCAGACTTTCCACTTCAAAGTCACCATAACTAAAATGTGGCATTATTCCCATGGAAACAGGATGATGAAGAGGTGGGATTTAACACAGTGAGAGATGTTTTTACAGTAGTGTGTAGTGTAAAACCAAAAAACTTCCAGAAGGAAACAATTTTCTATCATGTTGAAGCTGCATTAATCAATATATTCATATTAATGGCGGATGAAATTTCTATGTGTATTGTAAAACAGAATGCTTGTAGTGATAACTATAGAGATTAGAGAGAAAATGCAAAATAGAGAGAATTATCCCCCGGCTCCATGGATCGCAGCATTTTTGTGCTCATTGTTGGGGTCTTGTGTCATTTAGTTTTTAAAGTGGCCCTGTATTAATACTGCTCGAGAGTTAACTTTTATTTTGGTTTGTGACACGGCTAAAATAATATAGGTTGTGAAGGTTGTGAATAGTTTGGTTTCTTGACATGAAATATTAAAAGAATCTTCACCTGTCGATTTATGTGACACTAATTATGACAAGGGGAAAAAGCACAGACTGTGGACAGCATGCATGTAGACAAACAGATCTGTGCAGCTGTGTTGTGTGCTGTCCTCAGAGTATACCTGCATGTCTGGGTCTTCTTACACTTAGCACAGGTTGGGGACTGACAGGTGAGAGTAACAGGCATGCTCTCGTCCTGTCCCAAAGTGTCAGCTGTTTCTTGACGTTGTTTAACATTGCCATCTAGTGTACTGAAACATAATCTTATGCACAGAGTCCCTTTGAGCACACAAGTGTGGATGTCTTAGAGGTATTAAAAGGCCCGATATGTCTGAAATGTATCAACTGAACGTGGCTTGCAGTATTTTTTTCAATAACTGCACCTTTTTTATTCTTTACATCATGTTTTTATTGATTTCCCAACATAGACTAAACTACTTTAGTACAAATAATGAAGATCTCCTTTTTCACACAGACTACAATTATTTGGGACGCCCACACTGGAGAGGCAAAGCAACAATTTCCTTTCCACTCTGGTGAGTGACAGGAGTCATCTCTGTGACACCGCTGACTTTTCATGCTAAAGTCTTTTGTGTTTTTACACAGTTGCTACCATTTGCTGAACTTCTGTGAGACCATACTGATGATAAATTCACATGTATCTCTGATCAATTATAGAACTCAGTTTTGAGGAACTTTTTTTAGCTTCTCCCTCAGAATAAGTACTCTCCAAACTCAAGTAACCGATCTCGGAGAGATTTATGTGAAAGGTGATTGGTTGAAATCATGAGCCAATGCAACACCATCAACAGCCATTTTTACATTACCTTGTGAATCACCAGTTATGTAAACAACAGCTGATATGGGTAACCTTACAAATTGGAATACAGACAAATATCCTTTGGATATCCAGTCTTTGACGATATGTAGTGCTCAGGAGAGCTTCCGCTCATTCCATTGGACCACAAATGTCTATTGTATCTTATTCAGCCCATCTTATCTTTACACATTTTGTCAACGATGTCTGCGTTTTCATATTTTGTTTGCTGGGAGTGTCACATAAGACAGATGAGATGAGTACTTAGACTTCTGTTTTTATAGTTGATTATCAGGTCCATTGTGGCAATAGGAAATTTCTATTCACATGTTCTGTGTAAATACCTCACTGCTGCAGCAGCCCTCTCCATCTCTGTCTCCCATCAGCACCTGCTCTGGATGTCGACTGGCAGAGCAACAACACATTCGCCTCCTGTAGCACAGACATGTGCATCCATGTGTGTAAGCTGGGTCAGGACAGACCAGTCAAGACCTTCCAGGGACACACGGTAAGACAGTATTCCTATGTATAATGGTAATGGAAACCCTCTGAATACAGATTGGTTCTTAAAGCATTGATAAGTCAATATGAATTCTGGCTCTGACTCTCGGCAGCTTGTAGTTAATCGTACTCGTAAGGTGCATTTATTCACAACAATAATAACTTCCAACTGTCAGTTGAAAATCCTCCAAACATCACTTATTGTGTAAAGTATAAATACACAAACTGTATTTTATTTCTGTTGTCAGTCAAATATGCTGTTTCTGTTTTGTTTTCTAACACTTTGATCTTACTCACTGTAGAATGAGGTGAACGCCATCAAGTGGGATCCCACTGGCAGCTTGCTGGCCTCCTGCTCAGACGACATGACACTGAAGGTCAGTTCGCGTAACGTGCAGACTTAGTCCGAGTCAGCCAAACGCTCGATTGAATGCGTTGTTGTATCTATTGTGATAAAAAAGTATAATAACAGCTTCTTTTATCCTATCTGGCATAGATCTGGAGTATGAAGCAGGACTCGTGTGTCCATGACCTCCAGGCTCACAGTAAAGAAATCTACACCATCAAGTGGAGCCCCACAGGACCCGGGACCAACAACCCCAGTGCCAACCTCATGCTGGCCAGGTGAGCTCACAAAGCACCACCGACAGAACCGCAAAGCTGTATGCATTTTGCATAGCAGGTGCGCATTTTGACATCTGTGTTTGCTGGTAGAATTTGTCACTCTGAACTACGTAAAAATCTGGTGACCACGAGACAACATTAGCAACAGGCAGCAGCAGCAGCAGTGTTTAGCCTGCTAAAAGTCAAAAGAAGAAGAAGAAGTGTGCAGATAGTCATAGCACTGAATTTACCCCCCTGCCTTCATGCAAACATCAAGTGGGGATGATTATGATTGACAAATGCGCATTTGTCATTTGAAGACAACAACATTTGACCCACCCACATCCCTGCTGCAGCAGTTCACTTGTTCTCCGGCTCAGGTGGTGTGCTTTAAGCCCCTGGCTTAGTGGCTGAGCAAGTCTGTAACTTTGAGTCAGAAGTTAACCTGGCTCTTGCGCACAACTGGGCATGCACCGTACAGAAGCAGGGTTTGGGATTCACTTCTGCTTGCGGATCAAGTGAATTCGCTCATTGATCTGATATTACTAATTTATGTGCTAAGGTTTTGGCTAACATAGCTTGTGAGTCAACACACGGCCTCCCTGAATACTTTTCAGATGCACCAGTGAAAGATGCTGCAGTGGAAATAACACAGGGTCAAACAGATCAGAGTGGGCTTTTCCAAATGATCAACCCTAAAATCCTGTGGTGCCTGAGCAGAATTGACAAACTGACAATGCCATTCAAGGGGTATTACTGAAAAGCAGTCAGTGTCTCAATAAGAGAATAGATAATAGAAAAATCAGTCTGCTGCGTCATGTTTACCTTCCAAGATACTGTGTAAGGCAACAGTTACATTAAATGATTAAATGAAACAAGGCAGCAGTTGATTCATAAAGTTTGGGTGGAAAAGAAGAGGTTTTGTTTAGATTAACAGAGTACATGGCAGTTAGTTTCATCACAATATGACTCTTGGACACTCCTTGCACACTCATTGATCTTCTTGTATCCTCTGTCTAGCGCATCATTTGACTCAACGGTGCGCCTGTGGGACGTGGAGCGCGGGGTGTGTATCCACACACTGACCCGCCACCAGGAGCCCGTCTACAGTGTGGCCTTCAGTCCTGATGGCAGGCACCTCGCCAGCGGCTCCTTTGACAAGTGTGTTCACATCTGGAACACTCAGGTCTGGGATAATACTTCCAAATTATAATCACTCCCTAATAAACATTACCATTATGATTGTCAGAGACTTTATCATTATGAGGCATTAATACGTGGGATGAGTTTGTTGCCTAATATTGTTAATGTATGTGTGCCTTCAGACTGGGACTTTAGTTCACAGCTACCGGGGCACAGGGGGGATCTTCGAAGTGTGTTGGAACGCCACAGGGGACAAAGTAGGAGCCAGCGCATCAGATGGATCGGTGAGTTGTGATACCTGAATGCTCTACAACAACACATCCTAAACTGAAAGTAGAAGTCACCCACACACACTAACGGTCACATCAGACTGCTGAGGGTCTGCTGTGTGCATTCAACACAGGCAAGCTGATACCATAAAATACCTCTGGTCACAATCAGGGATGACACTGAGGTCAGGACCTGGTTCTGCTCGGGATAAAAGTCAAGTGCGTGACTTATGACATGAGGCTTCAGTGCTTCATTTGTCAGGCCATGTTCACGTGGTTCAGAGTTGCATCATGTGCAGGACATGTGAACAATTTGCTGACTAGCATTTCAACACAGCTGCAGTGACTGTAGGAACTTAAACTGATCTCATGGTTCAAAACATAGCCTAAAAAACGCAATTAGTTAACAATAGATATAACTGTTAGTGTCTGAAAAATGAGTCATCGCCTTTAACCGTATGAAATACGGATGAAGCTTCCTATTCTGCAAAGTGAAGTCATTGTAGAAGTGCCTTAAACCGGCAGTTGTTCTAATGATTTCAAGTTCGATTATATCTAAGTTTATGAGAAAATGATCTCAGTAAAGTGTTTCTTAACGAGTTTATGGTCTCGGTTACTAGTTTCAAGTCTTCACGTACTGTTTGGTGTCCACTTTGTTAATGGTCTGGTCTCATAAGCAGGTTATGCGTCAGGGTGTGTATGTGCGTGACGCAGTAGCCCTCACACCAGTGACACACCAGGTTTACACTTAGGTGTCGCCCCATTTACTTCATACATTTATTTATTTTATGAGGTTAAGTTTCTTATCCTTCTTTTGAACAAGTCTGGGAAACTTGTCTGAAAACCCAAATGTGATTTCACAAACGAGTTACGTGACCCGTAACACCCATTGTGTGAGTGTTTACACCTGCTAGACATTAGCTTGTGGCTACCTGTCTGTCATTATTGACATGAACAGACTCCGATAAACACTGGAAATCGAAAATGATAACAAGATACTTTTCTTAACCTATCTTATCTTGTTACTTTTGACATTTGTGTTTGATTAAGCTGTCTTGTGGCTTTTCTTCACACTGGCATTACACAGAATGGAATGACAAACTGAACAGTTTTCGTCTTGGTTTGACTCATACAGTTTTCATTCAGGTTTCAAAATAAAACTGGATGAAACACCAAAGTCTGAATTTACTGATGCATGGTCCTGTAAGAGGCATGATGTAGCACAAACAAAAACTCTTGTGACAGAAGTTGCATAATGTGTAATTGTTACATCCTTCCATTTCTAGGTGTGTGTATTAGACCTGAGAAAATGACACTTGTCTGGGGGAGCCGTGGACCGACTACGAATGTGTACATAGCCAAAATGACTGACTGTCCCTGCCTGTCCACCACACTGCTGTAGTCCCATCAGATGCCATGGCCCACCATTACAGCCAGATGGAGTCTGCCCCCCCCAGTGTACATACAAGGACCACACTTTTGTCACATTTTACAGTTCTTATGCACATGTGTCAGACAGACCTGCAGGAAGAAACATTTCTCTGTAAACACAGTACTTGTCAGACCTGTCACGTTCAAACCAAAACACCAGGATTCATTTTGCTTTCCTCTTTTTATCCTTTGTACCTGAAAACTAAAGAATTTTGTTCTCTGTTGGTGTGTGCATATTGCATATGTCAGCATCTGGTGTCCTGTGGACATTGTTTTTGAATTTGGATTTTGCTGATGTGTGGGTTTTATATGACATGGGCTGGGAGAGAAGGGTTCAGAGTTGTTCATTGGGAGATTCGTTCATCCACTTCTGGGCACTCTTTAAGGTTCAAAAAATGCAGCTGTGTAGCTTAGAAGATGAAGTGGTTTATTATTTTGTCAACTCTATTTTTGTCCATTTTTACCTTTTTTTTGACAAAAGTATAAAGCAGTTAATGATAGGGTGAACAGCCTTTTCTTTTGGCAACTTTTATCCTCAGAAATGGTTTTTCAAGTGTTCATCAGGTTAATATAGAGCTCTAAATAATTCAGAACCCTAGGGGGGCTGAAAGGCTGAAAGGTAATCTTTGTGGCTGTAAAAATATCTTGTCGATCTCAGTCTAGCCATATGCTGGGCAGAAAGACATCGAAGTTGATGTGCATCCAGCCCCAGGTTTCAGACACTGAGCTCATCCTGGATCTTACATATAGGAGGCTATGCTTTTGCATCAGCAGTGAGGCAATGTGGCACAGGAATAGCTTGCTTTCTGGTATCGGTGCAGCTTCTGGGGTCTGTGGGTGAAAGGGGAGAGAGAGAGAGAGAGGGACAGGAAAAACAGGGCCATAACGCCTCGCATCCATCTGACGTCAGTAATTAATAAGCATAATTGTGTTTGTTGCCTCAGTTAATTGCTCTTTGCTAACCAGTGCTGAATGATAATCAAACTAAGCTGTTCTAATTGTGTCCTGTTTCCCTTGCTTGGTCATTAAACAGCAGAATATCATCTGGAGTATCACGTCCTCTGCAGGCACACAGTGTTTGATGGCACTCTTTTAAACATGGCTCAACCTTCACTCACATCACAACTGAAATGACTAATTAATGAGGCTCGAGGTCATATCAGTGTGTCGTGTTGAGCAGTCGTTTCAGCTTCAATGCGTCTTGACTTTCAATCTGTTACATGTCTGGCATTCATGTCCATTACCGACCTCAGCACACACACTACAGTCCCTGCTTTGGTTTGCTGTTGTCAGGCGGTTTAGCACTAACATACACACACACACTCTGGAGACGGGCTGTGTTCAGGCCTATGCACCAATAGATGGCGCTTTTGTTTGTAGTGTTCAGAGTTGGTGTTTTGAGGCAGGTCTGTGTTTGTTGTGAAAAAGCAGACTTGCAGCATTTGACTTGATGTAACATGGTATCTGCATACACACACACACACACACACACACACAGGGGATTCTTTCTGTATGCCACTCATACCCTAAGAGTGGATTTTAAAGTTACTTTTTGAAGATGCTTGAAATACAATATATGATGTTATTGTGCATCACCAGGGGTCCTGACCATGAGGAATGGTTTTGTTTATAAAATACCATTGAACAGTCATAGCCAAAATAATAATAAAAAAAGCATCCCTTTGGTGGGTTTTTTTCCTGCACTTTAGACTTAAAATGGAGAAACAGGGAGGTGTGTTTGTTAATGCCATCGTAGACACATCTAATGTTTAAAAATGCTCTTAAAGATGAATCAGAATTGATGCAGAAAATGTGCAGTGTTCCTGCGAGTAAACAAAGGGTGAAAAGTGTCCTATCTGAGTCCTCCCGGGACGTCAAAAGTCGAAGCAGGCCAACTTCGTGGCATTCCAGGTCCCATCTTGCTAATGGCTTCATACACATTTCAGAGGTTTTTGGTTTTCTTGTTTTTTTTGTTTTTTTTAAAGTTTGTACTGAAGACTACTTTGAAGTTTGCTTTAATACAGTCAGCAGTGATTGGACTGTACCACAAAGACACTATTTCAAATGATGTCTATGACAGTGGAATGGTATTTTATAATGTTTCGTTTTTAGACGATAAGCTTTTTACACTGCATTCAAGTGTGTTTGCTATCTTTAGTTCCTACCGAAAGAACTAATGTTAATTCTATCTTTGCTATGTTGGAGAACCCTTGAAGGTTTTGTACTTCTCAAAACTTTTGTAATTCTGATTTATTTCTAGTTACATACACGAAATGAACAAAAAATCTAAAATCTGGATTTAATTGTTGATGTATTATAACACAGAACATGTAAATACCAATTTGCAGATTTTTTTCTTTGGTTGTGTTGTCTTTGCCCTCACCTACGTTGTACTCTTTTTCTCTCTCACTCACATGGTTGCATTCGGCAGCCTTCCCGATCTGACTGTTGTAATATCACTCAGATTTCAAGGTCTAGAATAAAATCTATTTTGATAATATTAGCGTGTCTGCATTTCTTTTACACGCTGCTCCACTAACGCTGTTTCTTTATTGAAGGTGTTCTTGAATGAATGTTTTTTCGGTGTTTAGCCACACAAGCCACGTGACTCTAAGGGTTGCAGTGCCGGACGATCTCTTGGTCAAGGTGAATCTCTTTTAAATGTCTTAACAAATTTTGGATGGGTTGCCACAAAATGTTGTGTTGCCAAAAAGATGGAGTTTACCAGCTCTGGTGATCCTCTAATTGTTGATTCTAGTGTCCCCATGAGTTTGGCATTTGCTTTGAAGTAAGTAACTCTTTTGCCAAATGTTGAATAGACTGTCATGATCCATGATATTTGGTGGTGAAATTAATAATAGCACCCTTCAGAATTTGTGGTTCCTCAACTTATCAACTGGTGTTAACATTCACTGCTGTGCCTAACTCCAGCGTCACAGAGCTGCTGGCTGTACGCTTAAAATTATGCCATGATGGGTGACACAAGTAAGTGTGGTCCCACTGCGTTATTTATCTCTCTGTGAATGTCAAGCCTGTGCCCATACAGTGCAGGACTAATAAAGGCCTATCTTATTTTATCTTACAAACGTCATATTCGCACTGTTTCTTCTCCTTTTTTTGTTCTTTCCTCAAAAGATGCTGTAGTCATGTGCTCAGCAGGACCTCTTTTGTACTATAAACTTGTACATCTGTGACCTCCTGGCAAGCATTTCTTCAAATCAGGTCATTCAGTGTATTTTTAGATGTTCATCTGTGCCAGTCGGTTGTCAAACTCACAGGTGAAATTCTGAACAGCTTCAGTGAATGAGGTTTGACTGTCTGGAGGCTGCTTGTTTGCTTGTTCTGCCTGCACTAAACGAAAAATGTATGTACTGGTAGTTACATTTAGCGTGTTTGTTTTGGTATATCTGTTGTTCTGGGTTTTTTTTGTATACTAAGATCTCTGCCACAGCATATTTTGCTAATGCTTAAATAAAATCCATGTTTTATTTTACGTGCATTACACTCACTGAGCTGCTTCAGCTTCCCTAAATGCATACTGACATGACAAATCTATAACCACATTAGGGCATGCACACCTAAACTGGGTTGGCAAGGTCATATAGGAAATAAAAGACAGAGAGAGAACATCATAGTGAACCAGGTGCAAAATGAAAATAAATATTGATCTTAGCTAGCTAACATGCTCACAGTGACAATGCTGTTTAGTGCTGTTTGCTGTAATGCTGTTTATTATGGTCACCACCTTGTGAGCACTGAAGAAAGGCTCGCATTGACTTGTGTGAGACTTTTCTCACACTCTCAAGCCACATGGTCACGCAGTGAAAAACAAATTTCAGTGTGTTTGTCTCTGTAGATGAAACATTTAAGGACAATTTGTTATCTTGCATAGATTAAGTTGATGGTTCTAACAGTTTAACACTACTGACATGATTTCACTTCGACCAGCTAAACAGGCCGTTATTAGTTGTTAGATAAATCCAGCACGACTCGTTCAGCCAACGACTGCGGAGTGGAACCTTGAAGGTGGGTTTTATCCTGTAAGATCCACTGTGTGTTTTCAGTGTTTTTCTTCTTCATAATATATTAATCTGATTCAGTTGAACGGGTGAACTATAAATTACAGGCTTTTGGGCTTGTGGCAAGGATTTGGTAAGCTAACGTGAATACCAGATGTCAGACTGACAGCTTTTGCAGGTCACGGTGGCCCTCATGCACAGTGAGGCTCACTTCTGGCAAGAATAAAACAACTGTTGCATGTGGAATAGTCCTACCTACTCTCATCGTCATGGATCTTCCTCATATTGTTTAGCGCATTTTTTTGCGTATTCCTTTGAAATGGTCACGTGTGCTATAACATGACATCATCCCATTTCCACATTTAAATAAAGCAAAATAGATGTTCAAACTCTTGTTTCACACAGTTGCTTTACCTGTCTTACCTGACATTATGACTGTAAGATGTGTTTGATCAAGCAGTCTTTTGTTCACACTGTATGTTAAGGATTTGAGGAAGCGAAATGACAAAATTGACATTTTCATTTACATTTTTCTTGGTTTGAAATCACATTTCACTCAAAACCTCTGAGACAAAACTGGATGAAACTTGTGTGAAGGGAACCAAAATCTGAATTTATGAACGCATGTTCCAGTAAGGGGCATGATGTGGCATGTAAATAGAAACGCTTGTGGCTGAGAAATTTGCATAATGTGTGACAGTTCAGATTTCTGAGGGTCCTGTTAATAGATGCAAAAGTTGTTGGGACATTAAAAAAATAAATAAATCAATAAACTGTGCTAATAAAATCTGACATAACAGAAAGAGGCACCTGACCACCTTGCTCACAAAAGATCAACTCAGATCAAACTGTAAAGGCAGTGCTGATCAAATTTATGGATTATGTTTTTCTTCAAATGTTTTCAGAGACATTTTTCTGTATTGAAAATTTCTTACCACATCGCCATGTTGAAAACAGACACAGTGATGACGAGGAAGAACACGCATGCAGCTCACATGCACAAACATGCACACGATGCCAGCCTCGTTACTAAAATAAAGAACAGATCAGATTACAAGACACAAAGAGGTTTGATGTTACTGTCTTCACTTCTCCTTGTCTTCAGAGATTAAATAGCTCTTTGCTGCTATATTAATGTTCAAAATCTCATGCATTTGACCTAGAAAGTAAAATAATAAATACATGAACATTCTCTCTGCTTTATTAGTACCCAATTATGTATTAGTGTCATCATCAAAAACATCAAGCAAGCAGGCAGGAAAAAAACAGCCAGCTTTACATACACCAGCCGGTGATGTGTAGAGAAACCAGGCAGGAACTCAGAGGGAAAACACAAGGAGCAAAGGTAGAAAAGCAAACGAACTGACAGCTGAAAGAGGCACAGACTCAGAACACAGGAGGATAATCAGGGACATGAGAAACAGAGCTATCACAGAAGCAGGAAGAGACAAAGACAGGAAGTGTAAAGTAAAGAGTGACACATGAGAAGGTGAACTACAAAATAAAACAGGGAATAACAATGCTAAAACCCCAAACAATGTCAAGTTCTTACTGGGAACATATTAACATATTATTATGAAATTACAGGACTACTTAAAATAAAGCATTACCCCTTAAAAAATATATAATATATATGTATAATATAATATACGACTCTGTCTGTGAATGACAGTATTTCTTCATATTGATTTTTTTTCTCTCAGTGATTCAATCATACAGTATGGTACATGATAACATACTGTATGAAGAGGTTGGCTGCTACAGCTCAGTGCCCAAAATGCTGTCGTCATCTCTTTACATGGATGTTTATTATGTTTCCCTTCTCTGACAGCTTCTTTTTTTCCATCACAAACAAGAAAATTCAAACTAACGCCATGGAGTGTGCTTTCATGGATACACTCTTGTAGCAATGGTGCTCACCACTGTTCAGGCAGCATACTAGACTGTGTTTAGTTTAATTCAAACCAAAAACTGTATTTTGTGTTTAGACAGGTTGTCTGTGTTTTTTATTCATTTTTGTATGAAGTTCAGAAACAATTACATATGACAAACATGCAATGAAAGAAGAAATCAGGAAGGGGGTAAGCAGTTTTTATAGAGGATTTTTAAAATAATTCTTATCAGTTGGCAATTTAGTCTGATATTCTTCTGCTGTGAAGCAGAAGGACACCCACCCCCCTCCCCTGCACACACACACACACACACACACACACACTCCTCTCTCTCTGCTAACACTTAACACAGACTGCAGGCCACCCGCACACTGAAAGAGGAAAGCAGGAAGACAACTGCAACAAAGCAACGCAAACACTCACAGGGCTGAGGAGCCAGACAGATTCACACACAGAGGCTTTGACTGTTTTACCAACGGATTGACGTCTGAAGCACCTGCTGTCATCCAAAGGAGAATAGACTTAAAACTGAGGAGAGGATCTGTGCAGCAAAGAGGAGGACTCAGGGAGGAAAGAAAGCTGTTGCCGTCTGTCTTGGATTCGCACACATATATGTTCTTTTGCCGGTGAGTGCTGGAGTTATCAGTCAAGTGACAGGGTGTTTTCACTTCTCCCTCCCTCAGTGTTTCAAATCTATTTATACAAAGAGTGGCTTTGAAAGTATGCTGGTTGGGTGGCTCACTTTCGTAGAGCTTGTTTTACACGCAGCTGAGACAGAAGGGACTTACTTCAGTAACGACTCTCAGCATTCGGATACAGAGTGACAGCAGAACAACCTGTTTAAAGGACTAGACAATCTAAAGAACCATTTTAGAAAAAATGTAAAGAAATATTAAAACTAGGGGATTTTTTAAAGCAGTACACACCAGGACTTAACATTCAGAAGAAAAAGGCCAAATTAATTAACCTGTCACATGAGCCGTATCTCTTTGGGCGTCTTAATAAACAGTTTAGTATCTGTTGTGTCTGATTTTGATTTTCCTATTGAGCAAATGAGATAATCTTATATGTAAGTATCACATGGATTTTGCAGTTTTTCATTAAGTAGCATTTCTTCCCCCAAGACTGTGAAAATTGATGGAAAATTTAGGTTTTGTTAAGGGCCTGAACAGCATGACACAGATTAAAAATAAAAAATAAAGTCATGTGCTTAAAGTGTTTCCAGTCATGTGTTTAGTTTTGGTTTGACTGGAGGTGAATGGACCTTCAGAAATTACATGTAAAACTTTCATCAGCAACAAAACTTCTGTTACTAGCTGTGAGCAGCTTTCATTGTAACTGCTGTCTCTTTCCAGACTAGCATGGGCATTATTTGCAGAAAACCACCAAACTATCTGCATGATGAGCTAACACAAGAAGTAATTGTAAACTGGCCAATTGTTTTGACCCATTACACACCAATCCTACCACACCTCATGTTAATATGTTACATGTGTAGCCACAGTCCAGCAGGTATGTGTGTTTATCTCTGTGTAGGCCAGAAAAAAATCTATTATCCCCTCTAAAATGGCTGACAAGAGTAAGAATACATAGCTAACATATGCTTTATGACAGGCAGGCTGTAAAGGAGGCATTTAGCCCAGCCTAGAAAAGTGAACCCTGCACCACAGAATTGGTTGTAACAGTAAGCATATCTGCGCAGGAAAATGAGACCGATGTGAGCCAGAGGTGAGCCAGAGTTTCTCATTATAAGTCAGAGAGAAAAGAAAACCATTCTGAGCCAGTGACCCCATTAGGCACAGGCCAACCAGTGATGTTTAAAAAGCTCTCGGGGTGCGGTGGGAGTCCCAGGCCCCGGCCCATCATGATCCCCCTTGGTTTTGGTCCATGCCAGCCGGAAGCGGGCTATTCTCAACCCGCATTGTGCTGCTGAACTATTCTGACGCTGTCCATTGTGTCCGAATGCTTTCCATGACTCTCAGCGATTTCAGTGGGTTTGCACTTTAAACCCTTCCATTATGGACTGGCTTGTTTTGCCACATTTGCTGTGTTGGCTTTTGCATTCAGTAACCCCCTCCCCTCTTCAACCCATCCTCTATGTTTGACTTATCAGCTAACGTTACTGCTCTTGCACAAAAACACCAAATATAAGTGTTACCCACAAACACTCTCAAACACTCTCTTCACTGCTTTGAGAATCTGAGCATGCGCTTTGACTTTCTAACCGACAAGGGAAAGGTCCTTTTTTAACCTCTCTAAAGGTATTTGACTGAAACACTAACCATTTTTCACATCTAGAGGTGAATCATAACTCTGTCTGGAGGTTGGTGATTCAACCCATCATGACAAAATACATGTTTGCAAAGCATGACGTTAGATCAAAAAAAGTACAACGGTCACAATTTGTTTCCAAATAGAGAAGATATTGGTAAATCAGATATTGAGAAACCAAGTATTTTTACATTTCCTCTTTTTGGAAGCAATAAGAGAGGAGGTCCTACATGTGTTTCAACAAACTATCAGTTGTGCTTTGTCATAACAGCAACTGCTCTCTTTTCTCACTCCTTTAGGACGTCAGCTTCATGGGTGAAAAATGAGTCTCAAGCTGCTTGCTGACTGCAAGTGTGTGATTGATTCTGCTGTGATGAAGGACATTTCCCAGCACATCCAGTGACTTCCACAGCTGCCTATTCCCCTTGCCGAATGCAGAAAGCCTAGGATGGACGACCTACCAAGTGCTGCTTTGGGGCACTGGAACAACATTCTCAACCTCCACAACCTCAACCATCTTGCCTCCTCCTGCACACACACTAGCTGCTTCACCGCCATCACCATCACCAACAAGACAGGGACCACCACTACTGGGTGACGAGATTCCAGGATGTTTGTGAATTTCCGCCGGATACGAAAATGCCAGTGTGTGCAGCTGATGACCACCTGTCTGGTGCTGTCAGTGATGATGGTTTGCTGGGAGCAGCTGGACAACAATGTCGTCAGCCATGTCAAGTCCTACTCTTACCGCTACCTGATCAACCGCTTCACCTACATCAACAGGAGTCTCACCATCTCACGTGAGCAAGCCAGAGGCTTCAGCAACTTTCACTACCTGCTTGACCACCCAGATAAGTGTGCTGGTAAGGATGTCCTCCTCCTTCTCTTTGTCAAAACTTCCCCAGAGAACACTGAGAGGCGGAACGCCATCAGATCCACCTGGGGTAATGAGACCTACATCCAAAACACGCTGGGAGTGACAGTCAAGGTGGTGTTCGCCCTAGGAGCACCTCAGACCAAGAAGGAGGAGCCCTCATGGAGCAAGAAAAGTGGGGTTGGCTTTCAGGAGCAGCTTGTCCATGAGGATCATCTCCATGGTGACTTGATCCAACAGGACTTTTTAGACTCCTTCCACAACCTGACCCTGAAGCTGATCATGCAGTTCCACTGGATGCACAGGCGCTGCGCACACGCCCGCTTCCTCATGACTGCTGACGATGATATCTTCGTCCACATGCCCAACCTGGTGAGCTACCTGCGCGACATGAGCAGTAGAGGTGTCACAGACTTTTGGATTGGTCGAGTGCACAGAGGGGCACCACCAATTCGCAGCAAAGACAGTAAATACTATGTGTCCTTTGAGATGTACCAGTGGTTGTCGTACCCTGACTATACAGCTGGGGCTGGGTATGTTGTGTCAAGGGATGTGGCGGACAAAATCTACCAAGCCACACTGACCCTAAATGCTTCTCTTTACATAGATGATGTGTTCATGGGCATCTGTGCTAACGCCATTGGCGTGTCACCACAGGAGCATGTTTATTTCTCAGGTGAGGGTAAGGCACCCTACCACCTGTGTATCTATGATCAGATGATGACCTCACATGGTCATGTGGATGATATCTATGACCTGTGGAAGGCAGCGACCGACCCGCAGGTCAAAGAGAAGGCCTCTGGGCTCATAGGGAGGCTGTATTGCAGAGTTGTGAAAATGTCTCTCCTTTGTAAACCTTACTATTTTAACACCTACCCTTGCAAAGCGGCCTTTTTGTAGTATTACTTCAGGTTTGTGTGTGTGTCAGCGTGACAGAGAGAGAGAGAGAGAGGGAGTGTGTCATATGTTATGATGAAAGGAGGATCATTGCTGTGAATATTACCTCAGTCCTTTCAGTTGGACACCCATGTCAGATTACTTGAGCGTGTGTTCTGTGTTTTAAAGGCAAAGAGAACAGGCAACTCATGTTTGTCACTGTTACAGCGACATCAACATCAACACCTCAGTGACCTCTTTTATTGGTGGTTTAATAATGTGACAGCACTGGCTTGGATTGACAGCAGAATGTTAAAATCTTGGTCCTAAAAAGATGCTCAAACCACCATCTTCACAAAGGTTTTTTAATCAAATTTTTTTTTAAACAAATTTTAATCGATTAACTTATTTATTTTGCATCTTAGCCAGCTGAGTAAGTGTGTTCTTTTTACTTCTCTTTAAGTTTGCACCCTTCTACTGCTGTGATACACAAAGGGTTGCCTAAACCTTTTAATAGTATAAAAGGATATTTTTAAGCACAAGGTCTCCTCTCACTGGCCGTAGATAAACACACATGGAACTTCTAATCTCAACAGTTCCAGTGCTAAAATCATGATGAAGTAAAGACGCGTGACAAAGTGCTCCAGATTGAGAATTTTGCTGTTATAAGATCCTTTTTGTAATTAAATTTGTGAAGAAAAAAGTTTTTTTTTTAATGAAATAAAATCTTCAAAGTGAAAGTCTTCATTATTATTCTCGATGGTAGCAGTCATCAGTATGTCATTTTGTTGGTCAGGAGACGTGAATTTAGAAAACATGTTTTAGGAAATGCTAGAACACATTTCACTGGTTTGATGAAACAACTCTTTTGACTGTTACAACTTCAAAGGCACTAGCACATGTCAGAGTGGTATTATAAAAAACTGGAGGTAAGGGGGGGCAGAAGGCACTTGCTCAAGTTTCCTGGTTGCTGCACTTGGCCAAGTCATTGTTTGCACATACCGGTAATTCATTATAAAATTTGTTGTTTCACACTTTTACTACTTTGTACCACTGACTGGTTAGCTTAGATTAGCACATAAACTGGAAAGGTAACAAAATCCACCTACCACCGGCTCTATAGCTCAATAATCAAATTGTCATATCTCATTTGTTAAATCTGTCTTGGTTTTATTGAAAACATCACATGTGCAAGTGGATTTCCAAAATTGTCATGCTATTTTTTAATCTAACAATAATAATAATTTTTCAAACAAGATACATGTGGTTACTAAAGAGCAAATGTCAACCTTTTCTTTTCAGTTTTATTTATGCAAGTTTGTTTTGCAGGAAATCCAAAATATACAGTTAAAATATTAGAATGAATATCATAAAGTGCTTACACCAAATTTCATTATATTGCTAAAGGTCAAACTTGTCATGAAAAGTGTTTTTTTAAAGGTAATAAAACATAAAATGACTCCAAAATCAACAGTATTTAATTGCATTGTGCTTATAGAAAAGGAGAACCCACTGGAAAGTGTAGAAACAGCAGTTGATGACACTGACGTTCAGTCATAACTGATCTTCGTTTTTTTTTTTTTTCATTTTGACCACATTGGGGAAGCACCGAGGTACAATACAACTCAGTTACAAGACATGCATGTGAGGCAATGCTCTGAAACTATGTGCAGCAAACATGACACAAATCAGGCTGAAGCCTCAGTCCTGCCATGTGTTTGCTTTTCCTCTCCATAGCTACAGTTTGCTGAGCAGCAGAGCAGGTGTAGGTGCTACAAAAGCTTCATTAGGTTGGAAGTGCAAGCATCTTGCATGAAAGCGCTCCACAATTTTCTATCCAAACACATCTCCAGAAAGTCATCAGTGTCTTCAGAGCTCCACAGAGGTATATGGCACACTGCGAATAACATAACTGAGGCTGGTCTCATGTCAGTGCTTAACAAAGACAAGACACATGTCAAAAGCCTCCCCAGGCCAACTAGTGGTCACATTTCAAGAGACTGTTAAAGTAAGATTTTCACACATCACTGAATGAGTGAGATGCTGTAAACTTTTGTGCCAATTGTTTTCAGTATTTGTCTGCTTTATTCATTCCCTGTTTCTCTGTCCTCTTTCTTCAGCAGCAACAGCCAGGTTTCCTCTATGACAACATTAAATTTTCCCCAAATCACACCTCAGTAAGGATACATTTTTTCTTTTCATATCCCTAAGTAAACAGTTCAGCGTCTGCCAGTTTAAGGTCATGAAAATGTCACCTTTTCCTCACTTAACCTCAACTCAGAGTGAATTGTCTATATGTTTATTTATGGCATCTCATCTTGTAATGTGATGTTGCCTGGATTAGCTGTTCCCCAAACAGCTGCTCTGTTTCCAAGTCAACGCATGGAGAAGAATAATTCACACAAAGGATTTTGAAGGACCTAAAAACACAACCAGCTGTCCACATCTGTATCAGACTGTTTATTCAAAAAAGCTTGACATTAAGATTGAGTTAAAGATGGCACATAGGCAGTTTTGTTAATATAAATGAGAAAATCTTATAATGTCTTGTACGGTATTGGAGCTGTTTAGTCTGATCTCCCTTCAAGATAAAAGCTGGTTTGTTATTTTTGGACTTACTCAAGGGATCATTACTGAGAGTTGGCCCATGAGGAGTCAGCCTCTGACTTTACTCATCAGAACAATGAAGGCCATGTTTAGTCACCTCCCAAGGGGTGGCTTTGCAAAATAATTGTGCTGACAAAGTTGTCGTGCTAGATATAGCTGCAGATTGTACATGTGAATGCACCAGCAAGACCCCACAGGCAAGCTAATATAGCTAATGAGCTAGTATAATCGCTTATTAAAAAATGTTTTCTGGCCAAACATAACCTTCAGCCAAATAGAACAAGCAGCAAAGAGGATTTACCAATGTGGAGAAATCTGTGTTTTCTGATTGGGAAGAAACTTGCTCAAGATGAACGTACTTGTTAGGTTGTTAAACCTTTCCATGTTACCAAATTTGCATTCGAGAAGCAAAAAGATACTTCCACAATTTATTTAAAAAAAAAAAAAAAAATTCATATGAAAATAGGTCAATTCCAGTGACTTAAATAAACACATTTATTTTCTTAGAGAGGCTTAGTCTCAATGAGAAGATTGATACCACTTTCATGTGTGAAAGCTAAAAATGAAATTACTGCCAACAAATGGTTAGCTCGGCTCCTCTTGACTTAAAGACTGGAAAGAGTCTTTCTCTTTCTGAGTACAACAGGAGATTTTTTTTTTCATATAAAAATCCAAGAGTCAAACTGGTTGGTAGGTTTTTTTTACATGTAGATAGAATTCATGACGGGTTGATTATCTTGTTAAGGTGAGATAACAAAACTTGGTTTCTCAAGATAGTGAGGAATTTATTATGTAAAATAAAGATTCTCTCGAAATCAAAAAGACAGTTGCACTCACAACTGCTCTGAGCTTTTGTACATCAGGAGCAACTTTCAACAACATTTCCTGTCACAGTCTCTCTTTGTTTTTAATGCGGTTTATTTTTATTGCGCATGTCTACAATGTCTGAACTCTAAGCCAAATGGGTCCATTGACTAGCTTTGATTGTACATCAGCTGAAAGGATCTCTCTAAATGAGGACCTTTAAAAATAATGTCAAGTAATTAGAAATATTGTATTCCATTTTTGTCAATAGATCCTCCTAAATCCTACATGTTGAACTTTAAAAACGAGTGTGCTTGTTGTCTTAAATTCAGTGACATTAGTCGAACAGAGGTTATAACAGGTGTATACTACTACTGGTGTTTGTGCACTGCAAGGAAAAGGTGTGCTTGCTAAAGACAATGACACAATGACATCTAGAGAAAATAATACATGTGAACCAAATGTAGGGAACACATTCACTATTCTTAAAAGGTAAGATTAAAGGGTAAGAAAATAGACAGATCTGTCTATATTTCTGATGGGATGCATATAAAGGTGGTAATACTACATCTAAAAGAAGTGTGTGTCTGTGTGTGTTTCCACATTCTCTAAGTTGTGAAAGAAGATAGCAATAACAGCAATCATGAAGCAAGACTAATTGAGGAATATGTTGTTGCGTGTGTGTGTGTGTGTGCTCATCCTTAACAGATACTTACTGGAACCAGTACTATATCTGCTGTACAGAAAACTGAGTGCTGTAATGCAACTGTAGATAAGTGAACAAACTACACAACAACTACATAATAGAAGCAGCCAGTAAATGAAAGCTCATGTAAGCTGAATGCAGAAGATGTTTGACAGAGTTTGTTTTACCAAGTCTGGTAAGAATTCTTGATGATACTGAAACGTACAGGGTGGACTAAAGAGGACTGGATTGACATTGTCTTTCTGGATCATCTCTGAAAACACGTGTGCTGATGTAGAACATTTGTTTTTCTACAGGCTTGAATGCCATCTTTGTCCAACCCCACTGAAAGACAACTGATGCATAAACTTTTAATCTGTTAATCATTGCTGGGCTGACATTTTTTAAAGACATTCATGAAGGGAATAAATAAATAAATACATGAACAGGAAGTAAAGTTTTGACTTTGGTTTCTTGGTTCTGTATTTCCGGGTTGGTTAAAGGAGAACTCCACTGTTTTTACGCCTTAAACTCTGTCTACAAGCCTTGGGGGAATAAAGTTATATAAAGCCTTTCATTGTTCCATAGGGAGCTATGAGAAATCTGATCATTTTCCCTAAGTGAAGTCCCTCGAGTCAGCGCTGGTTAGAGCTGAAGAATAAAAGTCTGAAAGAAACAAATATGGGAACGTGGAGTTAGAAATAAGCAAATAAACCCGAGCTCTGTGGCCCGTTCTGCATCTATGCTTGAGGCTAATGGAGACCCCATGTTCTGAACTATTAACTAAGAGTTTAATTAATTAAGTATTAACTAAGATTAACTAAGAGTCTGGCAGTATCATAGGAGTGCTCTGCTGAATAGACAGCCTGCTTTTCAAATCAAGACAACCGTCTGTGTATGGAAAAAGTAAACTGACTAATGCCATGTTTTGAGACATTCTAACATCTGCACAACCTGCCACACATTGTATTACACTGATAAACTTCATGCTCCAGCTGCTACCATGATGAATCAGCCACAGCACCAAGTTTAGTCCAACATGAATGTGACTGTAAAGACTTCTTGTGATATACCGGCTTATACGTTTCTCATGCCATCGTGTTCTATAGAAGGTGCCACTCACCGCACTGTGTACATCAACAACGACTTATTTTATTCTTAAAAGTCTTGGTGAACTTAACAGTAGCTTGTATTTAAAATGAGGTCTTACATAAGAATGCTCAATCCCAGAATCAATATTTCTGATTTTGCATGTCACAAATTTCACTCATTGGACAAAACATTTAAATTAATTAAAATTCATTTCAAATAATCTTTTGAGTAGGAAACAATCATGGATATGGCCTTCCATACTTTTTCCACATTTCATGTTTCTATGTAACAAATCATCAAGAAAATTCTCAAATTTATAAATCTTGTTTAATATTGAACCAACTCAAAAGTACTTTTCAATCACCCTGCCAAAATGAGTGTTTTAAAAAAAAAGAGGTGTGAAGTGTGCCCAATTACCTGTGAACACTGAAACAAGTTACAAAAGATTGTGAAGTAGAGATCATTTCTCCAAGAAGTAAATATATTATCAAACTGGAAGGGAATTTTACATACAAGTTTGATACTTACATTATCAGCAAGTTGCTTCTTTGATTGCTTTAGGGAATAAAGCAATATTTTCAGTATGTTAAAGTCTGCTCCCTTGCCAGCAGGTGGCACCATATCGCAAATGTTCCTCAATTCTGCCTACCACGTCAAGAACACTTACGCACATCAACACTGTCACAATGAAGTAAATAAATAAAAAACAGTGACTTTAGAAAAAACAAATATCCCATGTATTTATCATCAGTTTCACTTTAGTTTACTCAAAATACACACACCAACACTCCAGAAGAGACAAAGCAAGTTTACTTACAGCGATTTCAGTTTATTAAGACATTCATACAATTCTGGGGAGGAGGAAATCTGAAAATTAGTCAAGGGGGGTAAATAGCAATATACTCTGAGGGTAAAACCATGTCAGCAAAATATGGCCAACCAGTGAGGAATTCTGAGAGCAAGTGGGATAAAAAATATGGTACATTTAAATTAAGTCACAAAAGATAACAAAAAGCAAGTGAATCTACAGTATAACATGACAAGTGCCCCTATTAAAGCAGGCCCACAATACATCGCACATATGTTAGCATAACATAATTTGCAGACTTTATACAGCACTTATACCTTTTAGTCCACAAGTAAGTTACTAAATGGTGGAGAACATCGAATACACACATCTTAATTGAACATGGAAAGAAATACCTGATAAGGACCTTTATGTTTACAGACCCCATGGCTTTGTAGCTCCAACCAGGCGGCCGTCGAGGTTAGAACCTACAACTGTCCGAGAGGGACCACCATAGAAGTCACCTCGCTTTTAACACATACCAAAAATTCTGATCCAAGGTTTAGCATTGAGAAGTTTTTTTTCCCCCTCGAATAATATAAGCACAATGCAAGTGGACGATCGCTATCACTGCGTTTTTTTTAAAAAAAGAAAAATCTCAGGGCTCAAATCAGATCGGCCACATTCATAGGCATCTCCTCCACGGTTGTATTGTAAAACGTCTCAATGTCCCGAAGAATCCTCTTGTCCTCCTCAGTGACAAAGTTGATAGCAACTCCTTTTCTGCCGAAACGGCCACCACGACCAATTCTGGAGGGAGTGAAGATTGCTTACGTTAAAAATCACAGAGGACTGAGGTGCAAGTATTAGCGCAACATACGATACAGCTAGCTTACCTATGAATGTAGTTCTCTCGGTTTGTAGGGAGGTCATAGTTGATGACTAGGGAAACCTGCTGGACATCAATCCCACGAGCCTGAAAAGGGGAAAAATATTTTCAGTTCAATATTCAATTACATTCCGTATTAGACATGGATAAAACATGTACACAAATTTGTCGCCCGTTAATAAGTAACAGATTCCTACAATAGAGGAACCCATTGTGGAGAACGAGCCCTGATCTCCCAAAAGTTTTGACTGCTTGGTCATTTTAGGACTGTTGCAGGATTAAAAACATTTTGGGTTTACAGTTCACAAGTGATCATTAGACATATTGTCCAACAAACCCCCCCAAAGAACACACTGCAACTTATACTAACCAGGAGGTCGGTAGTGATCAACACTCTGCTAGAGCCAGACCTAAACTCCCTCATAATGACATCACGCTCCTTCTGGTCCATATCACCATGCTGTGAAATGAGAATTATTTTAGTTAAGCCAATGTGCAGCATTAATGCAGAGAAGCTTTTACAAGTAAAACGGTGTACTGACTGAACAGCTGTAGAACCAAGAAGGCACAAATCTTACCAAAGCAGAGACTGTAAAATCTCTAGCGTGCATCTTCTCAGTCAACCAGTCAACTTTTCTCCTGGTGTTGAGAAATATGACCGCTTGGGTGATGGTGAGTGTTTCATACAGATCACACAGGGTGTCCAGCTTCCACTCCTGAAATATCCATGAAAAACAACTTTTTACAACTCAGCCAGCTAAATGCACTGTCAGCTAAACAAGGCTAACCTGACAAATCATACCGCAAGCCCGCAGAGACGCCACGCATCAAGCATCTATTAAACTCATTTAAAAGAGGAAGAGCTAATGTGTAACACAGGATCTTGAGACAAAGGACACTGGACATTAAGAAAGAGGTCCCCCCCAAGCCTCATTTCCAATACTGTGCCTTTAATCTCCTTCCCTGGTGTACCCATGCTTACACGGCCACATGAGCTAAACCTGTGAGGCTTGGCTCTTGCAGTTTTAGCAGGGTGCTTTAGAGAGAAGGGACATTTGCCGATATGTTACCAACTAGAGTGCTATTTTAAGAGTGAGTAATACCTACCTCTCGCTCCACATTTATGTAGAATTGCTTAATACCCTCAAGGGTAAGCTCTTCTTTCTTCACCAAGATGCGAATAGGGTCTCGCATGAACTTCTTGGTCACCTCCAACACCTCTGCTGGCATGGTGGCAGAAAGCAGGACCACCTACAGAAGTTGCATTATATGTTACAAGACCAGACCGATTAAATCACCAGCTCACAACTTGGTGCAGTGCTTCAAATGCCAAAATTTCACATTTTAAATGTAGTGTTGGCACTGCACCTTGAGACAGATTCATTGAACATTAAGAAAGAGGTTCGACAATGTCTCATTTTCAGTGTAGTGTGCAATACTCTCCTTCCACGCAATACTCTGCTAGCATTACTGCATGAAACAGATCAAATCTGGATCATACAATTATAGCAGACTTCTGTTAATGCAGAAGGGCACCACTGTTAAGCTATCAACTGTCAGTGTTACATCTGTATTCAAAAGACACTTACTTGAATGTTTGTGCTCAGTTTCTGGAAGATCTCATAGATCTGATCTTTGAACCCTCGGCTCAACATCTCATCAGCTTCATCCAGAACAAACATCTTGATCCATTTTGGGGCTGTGCAGAAATGTGGCATTATAAGTCAAGCCATTATCTTTGAAATAAATGACAACACAAAGCTTTAATGTTGAACAGTAACTGTGACACTTACAGAGATGTCCCCTGGTAAGCATGTCAAACACACGGCCCGGCGTGCCCACCACTATGTGAGGGGCCTCCGCCTGGAGCTTCTGTATTTCGCTACGGAGATTGGTCCCTCCGATGCAGGCATGGCATGCTGCCCCCATGTAGTCACCCAGGGCCAAAATGACCTTCTGGATCTAATAAGGGGACACAGGAGCAAAGAAAGAAGTTCAGGATAATATGGTGCAGGTGGTTTAACAGGACATTTGAACATACAAGTGTAGAACTGTTGAGTGATCAGTAATATAAAAAGGAACTCTCCATCTCTAGAGTCAGTCCCGAAAGATGGTATGCCATCATATCACTCAGTCACAAAGCACAATCAATCCAATGAAGCCAGATCACCTTTTAGACCAGTGCAGCCATGGTGAGAGACTACACCAATCCTAAGAGGACATGTATTTCCCCCCACAATTTGAGAATTTTGACAGGATTTTAAAGAGTGGCGGTACCTTAGTACTTGAATCAGTGTCTCCAGTGTGCTGTTTAGGTCTGAGACACTGGTTATCATGACCTCAGAGCAGCATACCTGCTGAGCCAGCTCTCTGGTGGGAGCCAACACCAGAGCCTGAGTCTCCTTCTGCTCAATGTCCAACTGCTGCAAGATAGAGATGGCAAACGTGGCCGTCTTGCCAGTGCCTGACTGGGCCTGGGCAATGACATCATAGCCTAATGGCAAAAGGACATTATTTGCAATAAGAAAAGATTTCAACTCAATCACTGAAAAGAGAAATAATCTCTATATACACACGAGTAATTTCACAAGATAGTGTCAAGTTAGACTGCTGCACCACAGTTAAAAGACATTTGATAAAGCAACTGACTGGAGTCGAGTGATCAGTGGAAAAAAGTTATCCCCATTAATGGGTAAGTCCCGAAAGATGGTAAAGCATCACTTCACTCAGAACATGAACAATTCACTCATTGACAAAGAACAATTTCTATACCTTTGATGCAAGGAATGATTGCCCTTTGTTGAATGGCAGATGGCTTTTCAAAACCATATGCATATATTCCCCTTAGAAGAGTCTCCTTCAGGTTCATATCATCAAAGTTGTCTGTAATCTCACTCCAGTTGCTCTGAATTAAATGGAAAGAGTGGTTTATGAGTGAAAACAAGTCCACAAATTCTATAATTAACTTATTTTCAGCTGTGAAAATAAAAATAATGTAATTTAATCATGTACATACCTCGATGACACCATCAGGCTCCATTCCATCTGGCCCCCCATGGTCTTTTGAGCTGTTAAATAGAAATGATACAGGTCAACCATCACTTAAAATCAGTTTCAATTCCATCTCCATCTTGAAAAGGGTACACGAGGTCTTGACGATGGACTACAGAAAATGGGCAACTACTACCACGTGTCGTGTACCTTCTACTGAAAAAGCCGCCTGTTTCACGTTAACGAACGAATACAACGTAAAAGCTACGTCAACGGACCATAAGCGGTCCGGGTTACGCCCAGAGTATCTCATTACAGAGTCAGGGGTTGCGCTGGGCGCACGTGTCAAATTCCATGAGCAGAGCTCAAGTACCTGCCGCTCCTACAATTCATCCTTATGTAACGTCGAAAGGGATTCAGACTGGCTCACACACCCACTGTGGTTCATGTCAATTTAAGTATCAAAAACATTAAGGTCATATCTATACACGTTCGGCATATCTCAACATGGAGCTCCGCTTCACTCAGTTAGCCAATATGTCCGACAGTTGGGCCTGTGCTGCCGACGCTGGCTTCTACTGCCTGGGAACTAGGCCGAGCTTTAGCCTGATCCAACGACTCCTCCATATTCGACAACGAATACAAAAGCATTGTTTATAAAATATAACCCGCTCTTGATAAATGTTGTATCGAACGTTTGAAAAACAAAGTCTTTTTAATACAAATGGCTTGCAAAGACAAATTGGAATTGCGGTGCAACGGTGTCACAAAGCTAACCGTTAGCAACCATCATCCTGACAGTGGCGGAGGCCTGGCCAGCTAAATAAGTTGATTACAAATTCGGCATAATACAGGGCGCAGACAAGCGTGACAAGCTTGTGTACGATTAACACGGTGTATTATTTGAAAAAAAAATGACCAAATGAAGATTTTACCTGTTGTAATCAGCAGAATCGCTAGACATGATCCGCTCCCAACTTCAGCATGCGACTGAAAAGATCGCTGATGGCGATGCCGACTGCCTTTATGCAGCCGGACTAATTTCTATAATGAACTTAATGCTCATTTTCGTTAACAGTATAGTCTCAGTAGACTGGCTTATTGTTCGGACCACATTACATTCTATTCACAATTTTCTACATACAAATGTACATTTCAATAACCTATAAAATGTGAAAATTATTGTAGACTACATTTTTCAGCGGAAGGATATTGCAGTGATAAGTGGTGCTTCGACCGCTACAGTGTCTCTGACAGGCCAAAACTCGCTTGATGGTGTTGTGCAACATTTTTAGGGAGAGGTTCCGTGTGAGGTTGATAAAATTCAAATCAAGTCATACATTAGGGAAAAAAGTACTATAAATAGAAAATGGAAGAGAAGGAGAGTATTTGCAGAAAATTAGTTAAAATCTTTTACACCGGTTTTCTTTCAGCTTGTTATACTATTAATGTTTGTCCGGTAATGTGTTTTCCAGTGATGTGACGCGTTGAATTTAGTCTGCTATGACCAGTTAACATGGCCAGCATATTTTCTGCTTTGTTCTGTATTCTCTGTCTGTGTGCCGGGGGACTCTGTTATCATCTTTTTTTTTTAATATGAAAGAGTTGGCTTCTGAATTACTCGTGATAGTTGAAGGACTTGCAGCCTCTTCTGTCTCAGAATCCACTTAACAATGGGTGTGTCTGCAGGTTGTTCCCTCAAGTTGTTTTTGTCTGTAGATGTGGAGGAAAAAAACGACTACTATGACTGCTACTACTACTAATTCTACTATTTAATCCCCTTGGGGAAATTCAACCTGCAGCCCTGTTTATTTTTATTTGAACAAACATGCATGCACCAGACATGCATTCATTGTTATGTAAAGATGTCAGAGTGATAGAGCTGCACAGGACCCTGAGCATTTAGGGTTTCGGCATCTTGCTCAAGGGTACCTCGGTAGTTGCCAGGTGCTGAACGGGCACATCTCCAGCTACTCCACACTCCCGACTGATATCTGCTGGACTTCAGTTTGATAATTATCACACTCCTAAACCAAATCCCTGGAGACTGAGTTAATATCAAAGCTTTTCCTTTGATCCCTCCCACAGCAAAGCTAATTAATGCCCATGCTTAATCAGCACACTGATCTGTCTTCTTCTAAGTCTGAGGTAATTGTACTCCACTTGAGTAGTTTCACCGTATGCCCCTAGAGTCACTAGTTATTTCCAAAACATCAGCACCACATGGAAGATACCCAGCAGTAGCTACTAGCTCCACCTCTGCCACAGCATGGGTCTTACAACAGTAGTAACAATCAAATAAGAACTATAATTTTTATCTAATAAATAACACTGCAAAAATATCACTCTGCATGTTGCATATTTTTAATTTTGGATACTTAAATACATTCTGCTGATAAGACTTTTGCACTTTTACTTGTGTCACCTTTTAAATGGAATTATTCCAACTTTTACTTAAAGGTATACAATGCAGGATTTCCAAAAAACAATGTACAGACTCATGCAAAAATAATTCCTCTGAGTCAAAGGTTATAATTTTGAATCTGGAAAAAAAATACATTTTCTTAAATTCTGACATCAAAGCAGAATGGTGGGCTGCACTCTGACTCTAATGCACAATTGTATAGTAGTTGGAGAAGAGTTCCTCCCCTGCTGCAATGTCTCTGAGAGATACAAGGACAACACAGCGTAGAGGCCTTTGTGTGTCATGGCTGTAGTGGACATTAGGCAGATACTGGCGGAGTTCAATGGGAAATTTGTCTGGCACGTCATACTCCTGGTAGCACACATTAGCAGGCCACTCATTGGAGCAGTTGTTCACGTACTGACCAACAGCAAGTGGGTTTTGTGGATTATCTGTCAGCCAGCTGGTGTCACTCATCATGAAAGGCCCTATTCGGTCTCTGCCACTGCATGACCTGAACACCATTTTAGAGATGCCTTTGTCATTTCCATCAATCAACACACCATCAATACACCTGAAAACAAAAGGGTTTCTGATGGACTGGAGGAGTATTGGCTCATAAGCTTGATAGACCGTACCAGGGTACATGGCAACTGTAGCTCCTTTGGGCACAAATCCTTTGGTGACAAACACTCCAGTTCCAGCAAAGGGCAAAGTGCTCGGCTTTCGGTCAATGCAAAATCCCAAAGACTGTAACATGGCATCATCTCCACATACTGAGTTTCCCACAGACTGGTATTCTTCACCTGTTACCCGTCTGAGAAAGTGTGTTTGAGTTGCTCGGAGCTGCGGCCGATTAGCCCAGTGACTCCTGAGCAAGACTCTGAAGAGCTTCTCTAGCCTCTGTGAAACCTCTTCATCTGGGACCAGTTTGTCTTTCGAGCGCTCCGTCACCTGCCGCAGAGTTTTCTCATTTTTAGACAGGTTCAGCACAACCCAAGGCACAAACCTGTGTCGGTACGATTTCCATTTGTTCTGAAATCTTTTTAGAGCAGTTCTAAACATTCAGAACGATGTCTGATAGGTCGGATATGGAGGAATTGAATTATTTGAATGAATTCCGACATTCACTTCCGTGCAGTTGCTCCAAAATAAAAAAGATTACGTGTTAATTTTTCCAAATTTGTATAAAAACTCCAACTTTTGGTAAAATATTTGTTCATTTTACTATAAATTGGAATAATACGTTAGATAATGAATAGAAAACAGAACACTTTAACATTTGAGGCTATAGCATAGTCAAGGAGCGATTAATTCTGTGCTTTTATTTTTTAATAACGATCCTTCAACCGGAAAGACTTTTACGTGACTTGTAAAAACTTTGCATGCATTAGCAAGCTGGATGGGAGGTAAGGAAGTCGGGAAAAGACAAACATGGTAAGAAATTACCTACTCTTTTTTTCTTGTGCTCTGATGCAAACGTAAACAGGGCTCGAACACATAAACTGTCACTTTGGGTAAATTACTGTAGTTAATAAGCTGCGCTAATGACCGTATATCCTCTTTATATTATAAAAACAAACGTAGCTCTCTACGTTAGCATTAGCCAGCTGCCTCACGCTGAGACCAACCAGCTCGCTTAGTTAGCTAGCTAATCTCGCTAGCCCTAAAACCATTTGACAAAGAAAATTAGAAACACGTACTACAGTAGTGTAAGCTATGAATTGTTGTCGATAGGATTTTATAGGCAGATTGCTTTTTCAGTGTTCAGTGTCTTAAACATAAACATTCTGACCGGCCGATAGCCACTACATTGCACGTCGGTAGAACTGACAGGTTAGCATGTTATTGCTAGTTCGTTAAAAGCTATTATTTAGATGTGTTCGACTTTGGTTCAGTGCTTATGTAGCTGGCCTGCCATTCGTGGTCCGTGGGTATCATTTGAAATTTTGGATTGTTCGCCTCCTGCCGCCATGTCTTTGACAACTGATCAAATACAGGCAGTTCGGCTTTTGCATTCACTTGACAGAAATAATGTGTATGATTTTGCTGTTGTTTTTCTTTGCATTGGTGTAGTCGTGTAGTATTGCAGCAACCGTTATTTATTGTGTTTTTGTGTCTTTGTGCAGAACAAGCTGAAGTCCTCACAGAAGGATAAAGTTCGCCAGTTCATGATTTTTACACAGTCAAATGAGAAAACTGCACTGACCTGTCTGTCACAGAATGACTGGAAACTAGATGTTGCCACCGATAAGTTTTTCCAAAATCCTGAGCTCTATGTTCCAAATCTAAAGGGGGCCTTGGATAAGAAGAAGCTTGAGCAGCTGTACAACCGATACAGGGGTGTGGAATCTACACCTGTTACACTACTACTCTGTTTTCATCTTAATGTACATTTTTATACAGTACAGGATTAAATCACTGGTTTGGCTGTGAATTAATAATCTAATCCCTCTTTGCACTCAGATCCTCACGATGACAACAAAATCGGCATTGATGGCATTCAGCAGTTCTGTGATGACCTGACTCTGGACCCAGCCAGTATAAGTGTGCTGCTCATAGCCTGGAAGTTCAGGGCAGCAACACAGTGCGAGTTCTCAAAGCAGGAGTTCATGGATGGCATGGCAGAACAGGGGTGAGAATGTATTTTCAGATGGTACAAACAATCCTGAAACAACTCCCCAGTTCTGTGTGAAGTGGATGTTAACATGAGGAACTCGCAGAGCTACTATGCCATATAGGCTGCTATTATTGAAATGTTGATTTAATTTTAAGTAGGATTGCTGAAAAAAGCCTGACTGAGAGGATTGTGATAAACATATAAATTGTTCTTCTTTTGTGTGTTTAAATTCAGAGACTTCATGTATGTTAATATATATTAAATTAACAGTGCTTACTGTACACTAAACCTAAGTTATTTAAATTGTATACCCTTTAAATGTATATAGATCCATTCAGACATGTTAACATCACCGTTAAATGTGTAAATATTCTGTGTACACAGTGTGCTGCAAAAATGCTTAAGGGTATGTAGGGTTTATTTGAAATTATTTAAATCTTAAATGTATTAGTTGTTTTTTGTTTGACAAAGTTCCAGTTATACAGTTCCATTAAATCAAAAGGTTAACATGCTTCACTGAAAAAACATTTCTCTTTGTCTGCTTTATGCTTCTCCAGGTGTGACAGCATAGAGAAGCTTAAAGCTCAGCTGCCAAAGATGGAGCAAGAGTTAAAGGACCACAGGAAATTTAAGGACTTTTACCAGTTCACATTTAATTTTGCAAAGAATCCTGGCCAGAAAGGTCTGGGTAAGAATCTTTTAATGATCATCATATTCACTCTTTGCTTGTTTGTTGCATGAATGTTTATTAACCTATCTCTGATTTTCAGATTTAGAAATGGCAATTGCGTATTGGAATTTAGTACTGGCTGGAAGATTCAAATTCCTGGAATTGTGGAACAAATTTTTAGTTGTAAGTCTGATAATAGTACTCAAGATTTCTCTAAAAATGCATTATTATTGTTTGTCAATGTTTGCTTCAACTCTGCCATCTTTTGCAGGAGCACCACAAAAGATCAATTCCTAAGGACACCTGGAACCTCTTACTAGACTTCAGCACAATGATCACAGATGACATGTCGAATTATGATGAAGAGGGTTTGTACATTGTTCATACTCAGCTCATCACGAACCTATTTTCCACTGTGTGCATGGAACTGTTTGTTCACAACCTATTAGATTAAATGCCCGTAACCTGGTTCAGGCTGGCCCAATATGGTTTTATAGTTGTAAAATTATCAGTTGTCCACAATCATATGGTCACTCACAGTGGAGTCAGGTCATTTAAGTACAAGTGACAAGATATATCACTTTCCTTTCCTTTCCTTTAAGTAGTTTTGTTTGTTCAACAGGAGCATGGCCTGTCCTTATTGATGACTTTGTGGAGTTTGCACGGCCACACATCGGGACCAAAAGCACAGCAGTTTAAGGGCTGCTCTCACAGAAGGAAACTCACAGTGAAGTTTCTACAGAGCAGAGAGCGCAGTGAACGAGGACAAGTGGACCGCACTGAGCTGAGAACTATGTTGCCTTTTCAACCCTCAGGACTGAAATATTTTACACAGCAGAGACTTTATATGTGTGTGTGTGTGTATTTACATATATATATACATATATATGTATATATATAAAAAGGCATATCTCTTTGTTGGTCAACTTGTGGTGGTTTGGAACATTTATCTAAAGTATTGGGCTTTTTGTGTGCACTCAAGCCAATTAGAGAGGAGTCACCATCTTGGGCCACATGGTTCTATGATGTGTTTGAGCTCCACTCAAAAGCAGGTAGATAGACACACTTTTGAATTGTAATCTAAATACGAGGGTTTCGCAAGGAGACATTCTTTAAATATTGAATTTTAATATTTGTGTGCATTCCTGATTTAGTTTTTGTTTTATAATACATTTGTGTGACAAGTCGGTATAAAACATTGATTGTAATTTTTTAAGAATAATGCTGTTTGTTTAAACACAAATGTATAAAGTTAAAATAAATGTTTGAATTTGGTATCTTTAAAGCTATCGGGCCTCTGCGAGTGTTTGTGTCACTAAATGGATAAAGCTTAACAGAAGTCGTTCTTGGAGCACTTGATGTAGAGAAAATGCAATGCAGCACCACATAGGCTCTCCTACATTGTAGAAAATTTGTTGGTCTCTATGTGGCGAGCTAAACAGTATACAGTTCCCTTTGTGTTTATATTTACAGAGGTGTGGTAGTTAAATAAGACACTTAATAAAACAGTTTTAGCCAGCTTTTGGAACTGTTTAACCATGAAAGCATCACTACCTCATGCATGCTGATGTTCTCCTAAAAACTCCTTCAGAGCCACATTAAACATAACTTTTTTCATGTGTATCCTTTTACACACTCTGTAAGTACCTTTATATTTGTTTGGTGGAGTTTACCTTTAGCTCAACTTTGCTCTCTACTTCAAATGTGTTTGGCCCGACACATAAAAGTGAATTTTTTTTTTTTTTTTAAAAAAAGCCTTGTATCCCCACAGTTTCAGTTTCATGTTGACTGTAGAAAAATCTTACTTGGCCTGCTTATTCTTTAATATAGTTTAGTTTCAGGAGGCTTCATGAACAGGAAGATGTGTTTTAAAGCATACAAGTTCAGATTTGTAGCACACCACGCGGTTCATCATCTAAAAACTGTTGTGTTTCGTGTTCTCGTAATTTATTTTCTCATAAAAGTAGTATCCCAGTGGGATACTTGATGGTGGTTTGCTGGTTACCAGTGAACTGTATAAACTGGTGTTGGAAATATAATGGAATATTTAAATGAGCTGTCAGAATGTACTTTGTAACATCCTGGAGAACCCGGGACACACAGCACAACTGGTTCATCTCACCTGCAGATCTCACTGTGTACACTACAAATACATTCAGGAAAATCCAGACCTCAAGAACTTTTTGTGAAGTTAATGAGCTGAACTGTCCGTGAACGCAAAAGCTGTTGGGTAAGTGCTTTCAGAGCTAACTGTTCAGTCGTCATTAACTCACATACTCTCACAAGCAGTGACACGAAAATTCCTGTGTGAAGAAGCTCAGTTGGTTTATATGCTACATGAAGTTTTACTGTAGTCGCATCCTTTTCAGTAAAAGTTGTAAAACTGCACTGTGAAAATAGGCCAGTACAAGTAAATTCAACATGCTGCTGAATACTGGTATCAGCAAAATGCATTTAAACTGTACTCAGTAGAAGTACTCATTATGCTGCATAATGGCCTCTCTTGGAGTTATAGGCCGTAAGGAAAGATGATTAAACCGTGTAACCTTTGAGTAGTAATAGTAGAAAAAGTATAATTTAGGCCTCTGGATTGTGTTGTAATAAAAATGTGAAACAGCAGAAAACAGATATCTCTACATAATACATAATGTAATTTAACACAATATATTACATAAAAAAATATATACCGCTGTTTGTCATATATTTTAAGTAAAACCACGATGCAACATAAAATAACTTAATTAAACAACTAAATGTCCTAACGGCCTTCACACTGTGCTGAACTGAAAGTATAGAAATGTAAAAGTAGTGCTCTTGAAAATAAAAGACGTGTCATGATAAGACTGGAGTATTATTATTGTAGGAGCCGCATTTAGTGTTTGGTTCTATTTGCTTATATTTCTTCTTTTTCCATGTTGGGAGAGTGCGCCCCCTGCAGGAAGCATGGGTGCAACCCTATAAATTGGAGCGCATGCAGCACAATGGCGGAGAAGGCTGACCAGCTGACACTTATCTTTTCATCGGCCAGTCTCAGTGATGCCGCAGACCAAGTTTTGTGATTAATAAGTTAAACTGTTATGTTAAGCTATGAAAAGAATTGCCATTCTTTAACCTCACTATGTTCCACACACCTTTAGTTCACCCTCCCACCTTCAGATACCACCAGCCAGAACCAGCATAACAATGTGAGTACTCCTTCCACCACCCTGACGAAAACATGAATGAACCAGGTTTCCTGGCAGTCCACTTCATAGCTGGTATATTTAACTAATAACAATGATGTGGTGTCACCAGAAGAAAAAGTCAGTGGATCCACAAACTCATTAGGATATCTTGTACCATAAACACTTAAGAGTGGTCTGACCAAAGAAAGCAGCAGCAGTAAATTACAGACTGACAACACACATAATAAACACATGATGCAAACATATGTTACAAATAAAAATTAAACTGCAGTGCCAGTAAGAACTGCATAAAAGATCTCCTTTCAGAGACCACTAGTTAAATGAACAGTAATACATCAATATCGAAGACCTAGGCTCCATGAGGATCATGTATAGACAAAAAGTATCCAGACTTTTCAGAGGTTGGGCTCAGCCCCTTACTTCCAGTGAAGGGAAATCTTAATGTTTCAGCATACCAAGACATTGTGGACAATGCTATGCTTCCAACTTTGTGGCAACAGTTTGGTGAAGGTCCTTTTCTATTCCAGCATGACTGTGTCCCAGTGCACAAAGCAAAGTCCATAAAGACATGTTGGATGAGTTTGGTGTGGAAGAACTTGACTGGCCCACACAGAGTCCTGACCTCAACCCCATCCAACACCTTTGGGAGGAACTGAGATTGTGAGCCAGACCTTTTAGTCCAACATCAGTGCCTGAACTCACAAATGCTCTACTGCATGAATGGACAAAAGTTCCCACAGAAACACTCCTAGATATTGTGAAAAACCTTCCCAGAGGAGTGGAAGCTGTTACAGCTGCAAAGCTGTCTGTGTATTTAGAATGTGGTGTCATTTAAGTCCGTGTGGGTCTGACTGTCCGGTGCTCCCCGTATCCGAGAACAAAAGCTGCCCTCTGGGATGTCCCAGTGGTAGAAAAACATGCTGAAGTGAGACTTGTGTGGGTGTCTCACAGTGGGTGAGTATAGTGTGAGCTATCTAGCAGTAGCCTTCTCTCTGGCCTCGCGCTGCCTCCTCGCGGTGGCAGCATTTAAAGGCACGTGTGGTTGCTAAGGGCCCCTGACAACAGACAACGTCTGCAACATTCACAACAAACCGGGGAGAGGAACAGTTCGAAGCGGCATTTGATTACATATTCGGAAGCAATTATCTCACTGAATTACTGCTTTATTACTTTGTAGAGAACTTGTCGAGCAGTGCGAGATAATGTCGGGTATTCTTAACACAGTTTTATCTGAGATGAACTGGGACGAGCGCTTTGCTATTCCCGAACCCAACGCTGAAAACAAGGCTTTGATAGAAGAGGTGAGTGGGGCCAAGTTCTGTGTATTTATGACACCACCACGAATAAAACTCACATGCTAGTACTGTCAAAAGTCTGACATCTGACATCCAGACTCTATATGATCCTAACGTAAGTTAGCTTGAAGTTCATTAGTGGCCTTAAAAATTAAGTAGCCTACTAAAGGACTGATTACTGCTACGGTAGTTATGGCTTCTATTTGACAAGCTGTGATAAATCTGTCCATGTATCACAAGACAAATGTTTGGAGCTGCCAGCAGTGATGGACAAACAATGCAAGACGGCTCACAAGGCCAAACATGCATATTGTATGTCACATTATTGTGCTGATCACTTCCGGAACAACAGATTCGTAAGAAAGAGACGGAGTTGGTGCAGCTGGAAAACAAACTCGAGAGAAACAAGGATCAAAAGCAGTACATGACCGAATACCTCAAAAATGCTAAACAAGAGCAGGAAAACACAGAGGTAGGTGGATCAGAGCACTTTGTTTTGTTACGTTTTTGTTAACTGGGTTATAGTCACATCATGGTGTGTTGTTAGTTCTTCATTTTGATTTTTCTGCATGTAGGCTCTGTGCAGGGCAATGGAAAGAGAAGAAGAGTTAGAGAAACACCTCACAGCACTCGTGGAAAGGGAGACAGGCCGCCTGGCACAGGAGACTGCGAAGATGGAGAAGGAAAATCGATCTCTGGCAGAGAGGAGGAACATGTTAGAGGTCTAACGCCAATAATATATGTTTCTTAAACGTAAAACCAACTATAGCTGTTCAAAATGTTCTATTTAACTGTTGTCCATATCCTCAGAACCATATCTTCAAGGCCAAACAGAAGCTAGAGGAGTTCAGGAAACAGATGAAGTGGGACCAGCAGACTATGGATGCCTTTATAGAGGAGTCAGCTCACAAACATGAGGACACAATGGCCATCATCAAGTACGCCCAACAAGATGATCAGAGGATCAAGGTAAAGAGAAAATGGCGGTGTGAAAAAGTATCAGCAGGCTGTGTATCTATTGTCTTTTTTCGGGACTCTTGGGCTGACATTTTTATAATCTCTCTTGATATAGTCACTCACTCTGGCTATAGAGAAGAAAACGCTGGAGGCAAAAGAAAAGCGCAAAGCACTTGACAAAGAATTGACAGAGACTTTATCTGCACAGGTACTGTAAGAAAACACTGAGAAGAACAGAGAAATGATTTTTGAAATTGAAGTCAAGATGTCTGCTAGCAAATGTAACAGTCTAGTCCAGCATGATGGATTGTTATCTGGTTGTTAAGGAAGAACAAATACAAGTTTGACAAGATGACTCTTACTTACTGAAGTATAAATTAGCATTTACACCATGTTGTACTTGAATATCACTTGCATATGAATTGTATGATACCCTTAAGCTACAGAATATCACAGTGTCTGCGAGGATACTTTTTTCTACTGTTTTCCCAACAGATTGCTTTGGATAAAACTACAGAAAATCTACAGCAGGCCCACCTGGAGACACAGCAGCTCATCCACCAATGGGAAAACACTATCAAGCAGATGAAGCAACGGGACGCTGAGATGCAGCAGTGTGCACTGGTAAAGTCTGTGACCTTGCACTCCTGCAATAAAAGACATGCTGACTCAAAGTAAAGCACATAAACTCCTGAGCAATAAAAGCCAACAGAATGTGCTTGTGTCCCCGTCCTGTCCTTTCATCCATTCAGCAACTTGCCCAAGCCAATCAGAACATCAGGGGAAAAAATGCCACCATTACAGAGATGAAGCACTTGTTGGAGACTCAGAGGAAGAACAACAATGAAACTGAGAGGAAGATAAACATGTCCAATCGACAGGCCGTTAAGCTACGACAAGATTTGAAGGAGAAGGAGGATGACTGCAGCAGACTCCAGGATGAGGTCGGTTTCTTGCAGCAGCTCAGCTTTTTGAAAAGCTTTTGAAGTCCTGTAACCCTGTTAACAAATATTTTAAGCTGTGGCTGTAGCTGAGTGAACTGATTTTCATGTGTCTTACAGCTGGATAGCTGCAAAGTTACACTGGACAGAACAACCTCTGACGTGCAGTCGATGATATCCCATATATCTGGACTGAAGAAAGACATCGAGGATAACAATAAAAAGTTAGTGAAATCTTAGCGCACGTCTGTTGCAAAACTACCACTGTAACTATAGCGCACAAACTCTGTCTGCAAATGTGCGCATGTTGTAGGCTCAAGGAGGCCAGCGCCTACAATGTTGCTCTAGAAGAGAAGCTGAAGGTTGTGACTCAGACTGCCCTCAGTGAGGAGGAGAGAGCTGCACAGATGGACCAGTTCCTCAAGGATGAGGAACTGGCAATCAAAGTGAGCAGCCTGATGATCCCAAACCACCTTTCTGTTCATTATTGCAGTGATATTTTTTACTGACAGCTTTTGGGCATAGTCAAAACATTAACCACTGTATATACTGGTGTTGCCATGATTTTAAACTCGTTCAGTTTAGGGAGCTCATGAGAAAAATTACTAATAAACAAACAAAAAATCAATATACATTGCATTAATTAAAATGTTTCGTGTTATAAGAATCAGTATTACATATGACAATGCTTAAAATGATATAGTGTTTTTCTGTAATACTATTACCCCTTGTTGTGGCCTGTGCTTTGCTATAGGAGTTGGAAGTCCAGCTGCGTGATCGCAGGAAGGAGCTTTTTTGTCGTAAAGAGCATTTGCAGGCCCTCAAGACAAAGGAGAAGGATTCTATTGCCCAAGTTTCGAGGAGTAAATCCACCATCACCAGCCTGGCCAGCCAGCTCATAAAACAGGAGAAAGAATTAATAAGGCAGCAGACGACCATGACAAGACAGGCATGCTTAGCGGAAAACACACACAAATGTGACCTTCTATAATCACACTACCACCTGTCTCAAGTCTGACGCTTGACTCTGCAACACCAACACATTTTCCTCTCCCTTCTCTACATTGTGTAGGACTCTCAGATCATCCTCCTGGGTAAAAAACTTGCACAGCTGCAAGGTGACATTAACTCAGATGAAAAGCAAGCACTAGACATGAAGATTGCTGAGCTGACTGAAGCCCTGGAGGAGAAGAAGAAGACAGCCAATATGCTTACCAATACGCTCAAAGAGTCTGAGGTCAGTCTGATTGTTGGTTACCTCACCATACATTTTACATTTTTCACTCACCGAACTGGGAAATGAATCCATCGCACATGTCTCTGACAGGATGATATTCGCTATATGAGGAAAGAAAAGGAAAAGTCTGAAGTTCAAAAAAGAGATCTGACCAACAAGGTAGAGGAGCTCAGGCTCCTCTGTAACACCAGTGAAAATGAACTGAAGAGACTCAGGCTCAGGAAGCAGGTAACTGGTTGATGTTATAGCAATTATTACTCTAACACTTCAGCTATTAAACACATTAAACTAATGACCAAGTTAGGCTAACAGTAAGTGCACACACAACAGTGGTATCAAACTCTTTAAACAGTAAACTGGTAAGAATTTTTTTCATGTTCTTAATTTTTATAATTTTACATATAATTATTCTTATTTGATCATCAAAATCGCAGTCAGTTAATTTTCTGTTGACTGACAAATTTAATAATGGACTATGCATTTCAAATAACATTTTACAGACAAAAATAGTAATGCAAAATATTATTAGATAATTAGAATATTGATTTGTAGCAATTCCAGTTCTTGCCATTATGGAGTCACCCGGCAGAAGTCAGCAGTATCTGTAGACACCACAGCGATAGACGGACTGCCATACACTTCACATATTAACTTAGATACAAAGGTAAAAGGTCTCTTTCTAGTTCATCTAAAAGGTGTCTGAGGAAAGATAAGCTAAGTATTTTATACTTCAGCAAAGCAGAGATTATGCCATGTGTCTGAAAAGGAACATGTACTATACTGTTGATTCCCCATGCTCCTCATCAGGACAAAATGGTGGAGCACAACATAGTCAAGATGGAGGTGAAGCGTGTGAGAGATCTGCTGTACAACAAGGCGGACAACATGTTGTCTCTGGAGAAGAGAAAGCTGGAGCTGCAGAAAGCCATGAAGGAGAGGGAGGATGAGATCAAGGTCAACAGAGAAATGCTCAACCAGCAGCTTAAGATCAGTGAGCAAGAGAGACAGAGACTCAGGTAAAGACCCTGCTGCTTCTTGTCATACATGTATTGTTTTGACATAACAGTTGGATCTAGCTACATTAGCATTATTTCAGAGACCAGTTTTACCTGCAGATCACCTAATTTTAGCAACTGATTCTGTCTCAGTGCTGAACTGAATGAGAAACTGTCAAAGATCGACATGTTGAAGAAGCGCTTTGAAGTCTTGACACTTTCAATGGCAGCTCCTGAAGGGGAAGAGGAGAAACCGCAGGCTTACTACATCACAAAGGTAAGAGGTCATCGTCATGTTACATACACGTGAAGCTGAACAATGTTAGGTTTGTTCCTGCAGGACACGCTAACATATTGACTCACTGCTGTGTGCTTTTCATCAGGCTGCACAAGAGAAAGAGGAGCTCAGGCGCAAGGGAGACAGTCTGGATGCTAAAATACACAAGACAGAGCTGGAGAATAAAGCTCTGGAAAATACCATTCAGCTGTTCAACTACAGTAACTCAGCATTTCGCAAATCTCTCAACAAAGCTAATGAATCCAGTACGTATGAGCAGGTAGACTGAATGAGCCTAAACGCAGCAACAACACACACATCAGGCATCGGCAGGAAGTTGTGTCATTTACTTATGTTTTTATTCTTTGTCTCAGCAATGACACAGCTATCACTGATCACAAAGTAATTCAGACTGTCTTTTAGGTCCAGAGTACCAAGAAAAACTCAAGTTAGAACAGCAGCTGAGGGTGGCTGAACAGACACTAAAGCATAAGAAAAGACAGGTCCAAGAGCTCCAACAGGACTTACAGGTTAGTGCGATTTACAGCCAATGTGGAGAACTTAGTTCCTCAATACTAAATATCACTGTACACTGTGCACATCACAATACTCACAGAAATAGCGTGTCCTTGTTACATATGGAATAGGGCCTTCAAAAGTCGGCCTGCATCTTAAACTCAAAAAAAAATAATCTTTATTTATCATTTGTTAGTAGTATGATAGTCATCCTTTTGTTGATCATAATAGTACAAAGTCATAAATGCCGTATTTATGTCCATTAGCAGGAAATATAAAGTTGCTGATTGACCCCTGAAAGTGTGTGAAGCATCCTCGGTTGTGCTAGTTATTTGTAAATTCATCACCAAGTTGTGTGTAAAGTTCTTCCTAAATTCTTTCTAAGCACAAGCTAATTTCAAATGAGTGATTTACCAAAACGTAGTCTCAGCTGGTATAGAAAACAAAATTAGTGAACTGAAATTTGGTTGCAAGGAAACGTCTGCAGTGCTGTCCAATCAAATGCAAGAAACTGTAAACAGGAAGTCACTGTGTTTCAAGCTTTAACATACTGCACTTCCAAGTGCAATTTCAGGGGATCAGATTAAACAGTATATTAAACTCAGTCCCATCTTCGTATAGAAAAGAGAGAGATAGAGAGAGAGAGATAATAGAGAGATAATAGTGTTTCACAGTTAGCAATATTCACACAGTTCAGATTGAGTTGGAAATATATAATATTTTATGCTAACATAGCCAGTGTCATTTCATTCGGTGCTAAAGTTGGCATATTCTTTAGTAATTTTAGATATATTGTGTTATTTTTGTGAAATGAGGATAATATAGAGCAGATAACAGATGTCTGCTAGCAAGTGTTAACAGTCTGGTCCCTTGCATGAGTCCAACAGGACATGATGGATTGGCACCCGGTTGTTCAGGAAGAATAAATTTGAAAAGTTTGACAAGATGACTTAATGAGGATATGTAAAAATATCCCCATTAAACAGCTTAACGGGTATCAGGTATTATTCACTCTGAACAGGCTATGCTAACTCACAAACTTAACAGTTACACAGTGTTTACTGGCTGAAATATTTAGTAACTGCTAATCTGTGTAAACACTTATGTCATAGCCAAGCATCCCATAGTATTTCTTTTTGCTTCCTTGCACTACGGACTGTGATGGATGTATGAGCAAGAGGGACAGAAATAAAGGAGCAATGTTAAGACAAGATAGTACACCCCCCCCCCCCCCCTTGTATGCATACTGCAACAGTCCATAATTTGCAAGGGCAGCTGCAGTACATGAGTAAAAACAACAAGTATGTGATTTGGAACACAATTTGAGTTTACAAGCATCCAGTGCAGCCAATAGTTAATCTAAGACTTGTGTCAATAAAAAAAAAACAAAAGCAAGTAAACTGCATGAAAAGTGTAGTAAATCTGCAGAGCCACATGATATATTCTTGGATATTTTATATGGCTTCAGTATCAGGTCATGAATGAACTCAGCTCTCTCAACAGCTCTGTCTATCTGAGTCATCGAGTGAAACTGACCTCGCATGAATCTCTGTGTATGAGGGTGTCTCTATGCTTTTGTGTGTGTTTGTTTGCTGCTCTCCTTTTCCAGGACAAGAACAATACCATGGAGACTCTGCTTCAAGAAGAGGAAGTGGAGAAAGATAAGATAGAGCACAAAAAGTCGCTCGTCAGTAAACTGAACAAAGAAATCGCTTCCCAGCAAGAGAAAATTGACAGAGCAAGAAAGCAGGTTTGACGTTATATATTTTACTGTGAGTACAGTATAGTTATTTTTAATGTAAATCAATTGGAAATTAGCCTAGTTTACTTTTTCTTATTTTAGTGCAACCCCGTGTGCACTGTGTACAATACACAGGGAGTGAATAGCAGATAAAAGAGGAATGTTGTGTGTATACAGTGGAGTGTAGATATTCTGCAATACAAACAATATTTTAATATCATCCTGCTGTCTGCTAGTGTTCAAAGTTGGTCAAAGAGATCCGCTCAGCAAAAAACTCCAAGACTGAGACTTTTGAGGAGAAGGACATAAAGCTGAGGGAGTTGAAAGAATTCAACAAGAGCATTGACAGGATGCTAAATGAGGCCATGAAGGACAATCCTGATCTCAGATCAGTGTTGGAGAAATACTTCCTGGAGGTATGAATCGTCAAAGAAAAAGTATTAGTTAATTGTAAAGTCATAACAGACTGTGCTTTGCTATTAGGGGATTTAGGTTAAAATATGAATCATTTGCATTGGCAGAAACAAGTTTTCTTACCTTTCACATTTTTATTTGCTGTTTGTCTCAGGCCAGTCTGTCCCTTCCATCTCCGTCTTCCACTCCCTCCAGCAATCGGAGTTCAAAGACAAACTCTGCCTGCTGTTCTGCCCCTCTCAGGTCAGAATTTGTGACAAAATATGTTCTCCAAAGAAGGTGACAAAAGACAAAATCATTGAGGGCTTGCTTATAGACAGTCATCAATTGGACTGATCATAAAGAAAATGATTAGCTGTTGTTGTTAATGAATTACTTGAGAAAGACTTGCACTGGGATCCTTCAGCCTCTGCTAGTAAAGACTGACTGAGTCTTTCCCTGTGTGATCATTGTGTATAAAGAGGAGTTTAGTACCCTTCAAGATCCTGTGTACTTTGACTGGATACTTTAATTTATACACCATCTTGATGGTGTTTTTCTCTGTTTGTCCTGTAGGTCTCCTGCGTCCTCAGCCAGCAGCAGCCCCAGGGCCTCCTCACTTCACTCCCCGGTACTGAAGACTGTAAAACTAGACTTGGATCTGACTGGGACTTCCCCTCCTCTCACCACCTCCAAAGGTTCCAGCTCTGCATGCAGCAGCAGGAGCAGCAGCAGCAGAAAGTTAAAGAGCCCATAGTGTGTTGTTCCTCTGTCTGATGGCTGATTTTGACTTTATTGTTTATTTGCTGATGTAGAGAAAAACCATAAACACTTCGGCCTACAAGAGAAAGGGGGATATAGTCACTTAAAGTTAGTTATAGTTATATGAATACATGTTTTATCTCATACAATTCTGAAATGTGTTGTAAAAAGAGGTTCGGGGTAGTTTAGTTGTGGTGTTGTTCTGTACTTTGATGCATTAAAAAGTCTGTTATTGTCGTCACGTGTAGTCACGATATTTATTCCTGTAAATCTAATGTTTCCAGTGTGCTCACAATTTATATGTTGTCAGACTTAAACGAAAATCTGAATAGACTTTTTCTCCCTTTATATTAAAAGCAGAAACAACGTACTGGTCTTTTCTTTCCTGTTCTATAGATATTTTTATCTTTAAAATGTAACTTACTCCAAGTCATCTCAATAAAAAGCAGCAGAAAAATCCTAGAGCCGTTGTCATGTTTACCTGCATAACAATACACATTTACCTGCTTGAGTCACCCCAGCCTGTAAAATTCTCCCTGGGAATTGTGTATTGTTGTGTACTGCCACACCCCCTGAAACTGTGTGTCATTTCCTGGTCCCGAACAATAAAGCAGCCAGATGCATTGTGACAGCGCAGGGAAAGTGTCCACATTTAAGTTAAGCTTCAACATGCTGCTGCTGATCCTGTGTGCTGGATGTCTGGCCTCGTGTGCTGCACAGACGAGTGAGTACTCTGAGAGAAATCACACAAAATGAATTCATTAAGTTTGTTCCCTAGAAGTGTACACTAAAAATGTAATTTATATAATTCATTTATATAATGTTTCCCCAGCTTCCTTTCCCTCCTCTACCGCTGGGACCATGTCGACTACTCTCGTTACAGGCTCACCCTGGGAAACACCAATCCTGACAACATCTGACACAGCACAAAATGGCAAGCGCATTTTAAACCTCCTGAATGTAATTCAACAGGTAGTCTGACATGGTTGTGATGATTTGGAATTTCTTTTAATACGTCCCACAGTTGTGGCAATTCTTGAGACAGCTGTTCAGTCCTCTCTGGAGGTAAATGAAACGACAGTTGTTCCAATTTTGACCCAGGTGAGTAACTCACTAATCTCGTTCAGTGTCTTCACCAGTTTACATTCACGTCCACAGAGTCAAAAGTCCAATTCTGTGTTTTATTTCTATGATAAAACGTTCAGAAAACCATTTCAGTATTGATTGTGCTCTCTGATATAATCTGTGCAGTACGCAGTCTGAGTTTAAACGTTCTGTGTCTTTCAGCTGTCCAGCATGATCCAGCTGCTGCAACCAGGCCTGAACTTCAGTCTGACAGTGAAGAACATCTCCAGAGTTTGAAACCTCAGCTCACAGCTTTCTGTGTGTTTGGTCACTTGTGGCACTTGAACGAGACTTAAAAAAAACTTAAAATATCTCATAAAACAATGTGCTTGAGGAGAAGTCCCAGTGGATTTATTTTTATGCATGTTTTTAAATTTGCTGGTGGGGATACCCAGAAAATTTTTGATTTTTTTAAAGATGTGCAGACCTGTAGTGTTATACTGCCGCTGAGGACAAAATAAAATGAAATTATTGAAATTGAGCAAGTCTAAACTGATAAAGGTACAGTTACTGTCCTTGCTTTGATTCATCAAAATGTCCATCTTATCTTATTGCATGTGGATGGATAAACATGAAAATATGAATACTGTATTTTCAATAATAATATATTTAGTAATGTTTTATTATTATGTGTGACATCAAATACATATTGTTGTTGTAAAATTCAATAAAAGTACATGGAAGAAATAAATCAGTAGTGTCTTAATCAGACTGAACTGCCATTTTGTTTCACTTCTGCTGTTGAAATTGTTGAACAATTTGGAGACGGAAGGTAATAAATCAGTTTAAAGATGACCACCCCTACGAATAGAAGTAATATAAATAAAAGAAGATTACCTTAGAGAACAACAACTGCTATTTCTTTCTTTGACAGACCTGACAAACTACTGCTATTATTATTTTTATATGTAGTGACAGTATAACAGGTTTTTAAATTGTGGGCATGGCAGCAGCTCTCAGAACAGAATGCCTCTGAGTATGAGTGAGCTAAACAATCACTCATTCAAACTGACACTGCAGTCTAAAGCAGAGACTGAGGGAACAGATAGCAGGAAACAGCCTGCTAACAAAGACCCCGTTCAAGGGGATGGAGGGAAGGTGATGTTAAGTTAGGAGAACAGTCAGATCGTCTCTTATCTCTGCTGAAACACTGACACATCTGTGACAAGAGAAGAAAGCAGAGTGCATGTGTGCGTGTGACGTAAATATTCTGAATGAAAGGAATGTCAAGCTGTTTATATCCATAGAAAAACTTCTTGGTGCAGTTCCACTTTCAGCCAGTAGAGGGCAAAACAGGCTGAAGATAAAGGATATGAAACCCACAACCCACAACCCTACTCATCTTGCTCACATTATACTTTTTATTACCACTCAATACCTAAAAATATATGTTGTTTACACCACATTCTTAATATTACACAACGTCAGTTTAGTTCAGAGCATACAAAGGAATCCTCTCTGTTGGCACAGTCACAGCAATATGTCACGCTCCATGACAAACAGCATTTGAGTGAAGCTGAATCAGTTTCATGTTTCAGTTTTTAAACTGATAGTCTGTATAAAAACAAGTCGTCTCTGGTCAGCGCTGCCGCTCTGTGAACACATTATTGCTCCTCTGACAGCTTACACATCGCCGGACGTGTAAATAGACAACTTCTGTGTAATGTGTTTTCCATACAGGATGATGACAGGTCAATATAACTGACTGAATACAGACCACTTGTTAGTACCACAGTGCATGCAAACAAGACTGACTCCGGAGAGCCTTCTGTCAAAGCTCTGATTTTACACATCGTCGTCAACCGTAGACCATCTGCAAGGTGTACAACAAAGATAAATATTCAGATTCAATTCATGTTCTATCTTACTGTGCACCAAACTGACAAATGCAAAGAAGCAAAATATTCTTATGCCCTTATTAAAGCTGGTCACAGTGCCTTTCAAAACGTATGCTTTGAAAAGTATCCAGCCGTAAATGAAATGATTACACAATCCATAAATAAATGGCTAAAACATATACATTCATCTGGTCCTTCATTTGCTTGAATAAACAATGCCGAGTCTAACTGTAGTAAAGATAGCTCTGTGTGCATGTTTTTCTTCTTTTGGTATCTTCATATTCCCAGGCTATGACCCGTGTTAATCAGTGTTGTGCTGTCCTCTTTTCTAGTTTTCCACGGGACCCGTGATGTGCTGCCCTTTAAAGCCCTCGGGGCAGATTTAGCTGACATTCAGCAGACCTCCGAACACTTGACCAGACCACAGTCCTGATCCGCTTGCCTTCAGTATGGACCTGAGGTTCCTGTTTATAGCTCTCCTGCTGGGGGCCACACTCACCAGCGCCCTGGCAGACCGCACCGCGCAAAATCAAATGGTAACGTAGATTTTTCTGTTATATTATATTCTAACATATTATATTATATTCTGCTGTTATAGTCTGCACTGATACCGAGAGACCGAGAATGAAGAGATTTAATAAGCTTGCACTGACTCAAACTGAGTGCCCTGTGGTTACCTGTAGGGAGTCTTTGAGTTAATAATTTTTTCTAAAAATGTAAAATGATTTGATTGCTAATGTCCCCGCTGCAGCTGTTCACAGAGCTGATGCTGCATCATGAGACCAGCAAGACACAGATAATCCTGTCTGAGGGTGTCTGGGTCGCATGAAATCCAGCATTAGGAGGTTAAATACATGTCAGACAAGTTACTCATGAATTCGAATTCCTGAGTAGGCTGATATCTCACACATTATCTTGGATAAGGACTCACAAGACTCACATTAGTAATACTTGTGCAGAGAAATAGAAAGTTTTGCGGCTTAACAGAATCTAAAGAGTTTCTTTTCTGATATTTACACAAACCATTAAGTAAATCTGACAGTAACAAATCTTGTCTGTAAATAAATCTAATCCTCTGCTCCGCAGGTTGTTTGGCATCTCCTGCCAAGATGTCTATGGAAGGCTGGTGACCCAGATCAAGGCCTGGCAGATCAGTCAAAGCTGCCAATACACAGGAGAGAGGTGCTCGTATGAGGTCAGAGACGTCCCAGTCAGCCCATGAGATGCTGAACTATAATGAAACATCTAAAATGCAATCACATATGTTCATATGTTGTGACCACATGTGTGTGTAAACAGAAGATGACTGAAAAACATTTTCGTGAGAGAAATTATAATCTGTGACAAATACTATACATCAGTAAACACTTACATCTGCAGACATCTGTGTACATCTACATTATATTGCATAATGCTCCATTTATTAAGTGCAGATATCGCTGTTATAAACACACTGAAACATGTCTTACTTGCAAGTGAACGCTCTGCATTGTGAGGGGTCCGATGTACATTGTGGAAATGTTCCTTTTTCTAATACTGACCGAAGGAGCTTGAAATGTACAGCATGCAGTGTTTCCTGTCAGAGCTGACTGACTTTGAGATGTGCTGCAGCTTGTGTCGACAGCTCCATACCTGATCACTGCCACACACACGTCTCCAACAACCAAAAAGGTCAACGACCTTCAGTTTCTTCTAGAGCAGTCAACCATCTGCAAAATGACTGTAAGTGTGTGTGTGTTTCTGAATGTGTAAACAGTCTGATGCAGCCCAGGCTAAAAACCTTCTCTGTGTTTTCAATTCAAAGCTGCTGCACTCACAGCAAGCATAGTTCAGGACCACAGGACTTTAATTCATATGATGGGATGATTGGATACAGTGGCGGGAAATGTTTTGCTTTTTTTTTTCTTCTGAATTTAAATATCAATCTCAGTAAGTTTCATTACTCAAAGGGAAATAAATTGGAAAATCCAAGCTGAGAGGGTTAATCAGCTGCAGCTGATTTCTCTTTGACACGCTGTTTCATTTGTGATGCTTCTGATGTGCAGGGAGACGCCGTGTCTGAGTTCTCCAAAGATCCAGCCAATAACAGCACAAACTACTGCAGCCTCCAGAACCTGATGGACGGTAAGCAATTTCTCTGTTCTTGTGTTGAGTCCTGGAGTGTGGACCATATTCATTATTTAATCAGCTGTAATCCATAAGAAGTCATGATCATGAACGTCCATGTGCTTTTCTCTGTTCAGGAAGTGACCTGATCAGTGCTGAGGGATACAAACAGTTCAGCAACAAGTGGATCTGCCCTGGGTTTGATACTGCAAACTGCACCTTATCGTAGCAGGACAAAACCTGTTCTGGACAGTGTTCTTTTTTCCCCAATGTTTTATTTTTTATTCTAATATTTAATAATATTTGAATAGTTATGTAGTTGAATAGTTAATAATAAAAAAAAGCATTGGACCTGCAGCTTGAAATGATTCAAATTCAGCTATTTGTTTTTCTCTGAAACCATGTTTGTTTGATAGTAAAGCACACAGACGTCCCCTGAACACTATTCAAATATTGTATGTATTAAATGTTTTTACAATGAAAGGATTGGGCAGAAAATACATTATTTTGGGAGACTTGCTCAGCCAACAATAGAGAGCTTCTCTTGATGAACAGTGAAAACAAGTTAGAAACAGCAAATAATAAGATTCAAGCATGCAGTTCGGTTCACTTAATCATACTGACACTCAGAAATGTAACTTAGTATGTATTTCATCAACAGCTTGTTTCTTTCATTTGTATTGAAGTCTGTTTGACTAAGCACACATTTAATGAAAATCTGTAAAGATGTGAACAGTTTTATGAATGTGAACAGTTACTTGTATAATATGGTACTTTACATGCAGGTACAGTGGCAAGAAAGAAAATCAAATAATACAACATGCATTTGCAAATATTTTTCACAACTTAGAGTATGCAGTGCAGTAATCTGTTAATACGCCGTGTAATGCCTGGTGGAGAGACAGAAAATCAGCTAGGAACATGTTCAAAATGTATTTATTACTTTCTAATGCTTGTTTTTTAAGATAAAGAAATGATCTTGACATTAATTGCATGAAAAAGTGAGCATGGCTATTCTCAGTTTAAGTAGAAATCAAACAGATTCAACACAACTGAAAAAGTACAGGGGCAAGTCTTACATTTAATTAAAATATTAAAATATTATCTTAAACATGAGGCACATTATCAGCAACCGTCAGCAGCGTGAGCACCGCCTCTTGACAATGATGAAACAGCTCCCCCTTGTGGAGAAGCTGTAGAATGAGTGCGTGAGTGTGAGTTATAACTCTGTTTTTCCATAAAGTCTGCTATAAAACAACAAGTTGGTGCAAATGCAGAATGACTCAGCACCACAGTTACACTCAGATCAGTCACATAATCCAGCGTGATGTGGAGTGCGGCTTGCGGTAAGGTTTGGTGAAAAGCATCATTAAAACGGTGAAACTAAATTGTCACCCGACACCACAAACAGTGCAATAAACTTAGAAAAGTGGTAGGCTGCTCTGGAACCAATCCTAGAAAACTGGTTGAAATTGACACTTTTATGGTGTTTTAGATTTATACAGTTATTCACATAGGATCATGTAATCAAACTGTAAAAATGTCCCTGGATGAATAAGAGCATTGGCAAACTCCCACAATAAGAGGGTGACCACATGATTGGATTTCAGCCACATGTATTTTATCTGTGAAATCTTTAGTTTTTTCACAACACAAAAAACAAACAGACAGACATAATAAAGTAGAACAAAATAAAACTCCTAGCTCACAGAAAAGTGCATATAGGAGTGTCAGTCTGTATGATGAATAAATGAATAGATTGAGGCTTGGAAACAAAGTCCATGGAACTAAGACCAAGTGAGGCCAAGTAAAGTTTCTGAAAAAAGCACAAAAAAATGAAACCAAACTGAAATCCTGGTGGATCAGAGTACAATGTAATACAATACAGTACAGCACAAAACAGTCCAGTACAATCTGTTTGCAGTTTGAAATGTCTCCAACGTCTTCAACAAATGTTCCCCAGATCTTCAAAAACGGGCAGTGGGCAGTGGACGGAGTATCAGCTACATAATTATTATTTGATGTACTTTTTTAAAAAATGCAAGATAAAAATGAATGAGCTTCACACAAGTCTAAAAAATAAAATGTGAGCTACGTGTTCTATTAAATCCTCATAGAAGACAGTTCCTGACCTCTGTAGAGAAGTATATCACATTTTCATAAGAAAGCAACAATTTGCAGTTTCTCAAATGGCCTGCTCTTTCGTGGTGAGTCATTTGAGATGTCAGGCCTTTTTTTAACTTGACCTGGCAGAAGTAATCCCCATAAATGTTGCAAGCCTGTGCCTCGTCTCTCTGTCCATGAAAGGCCTTGTTTTTCTGCGTTCAGGGAGTGTGAACGTCAACACATGGACAAGTCTGAGGCCTCCGGCGGTGAGCTGGCTTCTGAATGACGGGATCGGTCTGCAGCTCTCACTGCGATTTACCGCCTGCTTGCGCTTCTGTCTCGGTGTCATATTCAGTCAGACAGCAGTAGAGCAGCATTTGGGTGAATCTGGTGGCAAAGGCTGGAGGAGGAGAAGAGGCGAGAGGATGCATGATGTGAGAGGAAGTGATCAGTTACAGCTGACTCAATAATCCAAGATGATTAATGTTGCAACTGAACATGGCTCAGCAAACACAGGGCAGTTATTATAAGACAACCAAACCCTCTGACACAATGAAAACCCATTCCACTGCACTCAGATATCACATTTGTGTCTAAAGCTTACCGTTCAACTTGCATATGAATTTGGGCCTCCTCTCCTCTGGCAGGTAAACCGCCACATAATAGACCGGCACTCCAGAGAGCGCAATGCCAATTCCTATGAGAGAATTGACGGTGTCTCCATACAGAGGGACGAGGACTAAGAACAGGCTGCATAGACAGTAGATGAAGGGGAAGAACAAGGTCAACTGTGGAGAGAATAAGACACAAATCTGATTAGTTTGTAAAACCGATGTCAAGATGAGTGCATTTTGAATGTTTACAGTCAGGTGGTTCAAGCCAATGTGGAAACTGTATTATCAGTGCTTCAGTTCCAGGAGTACATGACAGAGCCACTAAACTTTCCACACAGTCTAACTTCGTCACATATAGTCATATTTTTTTGCTCCCTTAACAGAAAAAGACCTCTCATGATGGGCTGCTGAAAAGTCAGTTGAAGAAGATAAAGAGAAAGCTTCCTCATTCGGGCTATCAAGAGGGTGACCTCTGACCTCTGACCTCTGCTCTGTGTAACACATTGTCCTCTGTGAATACCGTGCACTGTCCTGCACGTTTGCTCTGGAGTACATATAACATTTTTATTGTTTTATTTGCCTTACAGCAAGTGTTAGACAGCCCAGGTAGAGACCAGTCAACATGTACTTATATATTCTCTTAAAATATTTGATAGAAATATGTATCCTTTATATTTCTTTTCTATTTTGTAGTTTACTGTTGCACTGCACATATTGCATGAGCATGTGGTAAATAAAACTTCTGAATCTTGACTGAGAATGTAGCTGTAGATATAATATTTGAACAAATTTCAGTCATGTTCTACGATCTACATCTATCTGTATTTTTGTCATCATAATTTGAATCTGTATACCGTGATCTATTCTATACACACTACATCTATTGTATGTCGGTTTCTTACATTTTTTTCCCCTGGTGGGGTGAGTTTTCCTTATTCAGCTCTAATGACAGAGGGTGCCATGTGCTGTACAGACCCTGAACCCATTTAGACCAATTTTAATTTGTGATACTGGGCTATTTATCATGTGTATGCACAAATACAGTGTGTACCATATGCATGTAATTATATTCAGCATGAACAGCGAAAAGAGCAGCACCTTCACAGGCCTGTGTCTGTCTGGCTGAGTGATGCGCAGGTAGATGAGGCCGGCCACTGACAAACCCACATAAAGCCAGTAACTGAAGCTGAAATAGTTGATGAGCTGGAACACGTCCTCCACACACAGGAAGATCAGACCCATTAACCCCTGCAGGAGCACAGCGCAGAGAAAAGATATCATGTGAGGGATCTGTTGTTCCTTTTGCATACAAGAGAATAACAAGAATAAACGGTCCTTACATTGAAGAGCAGTGCAGGTATGGGTGTGTAGCGCTTCAGGTGAATGAGACTCAGGCTGTTGGGAAGGTGGCCCTCTCTGGCCCCGACGAAAAACAACCTGCGTGATCGATAATCGGTCAAGTTAATGGGTGAGTGCTCATCATGATGTGAGCCTAAAGTCTGTTCAGCATTACCGTGAAGCAGCAATGATAGAGGCATTGAGTCCTCCGTAGCATGACATCGCCACTGAAATAGGGATGATCCACTTGAATGGGCCCAGAACTGCATTCCCAAATGTCTGCGAGGTGAGGTTAACAAGGTTTGTTACGAATTCCACACTGAAGGAGTTTAATCACATTTGTTTTCGGAAGAGCCCCATAAATGCCACATATTATATTGTCCACATTTCACTGACATCATGCAAGCAACTTCCACTTTCTTAAATTAGAGTGCAGAAAGTCTGGGCTCAACCATTTCTAAGCAGAGCAGGACTATATTTAGCAACAGGGTGAATTATCTCCCTCAGGTGACTGTTGGTGTCTTACCACAGCAACGGCATCACTGGCCAGCAGAGACGGCATGTCCAGAACCACATAGTACGCCACATTGGTCAGCAGGTAGATGATGGTCACTATTGGCATGGAAATAGCAATTGCCAGGGGTAGATTCCTACAGCAACAACAACACACAGAAGGGTTACTGACTCTGAGGGTCCATGTATCCATGTCATTACAACTGCCCCAGCTCTGTCACGCCCACCTAAACAACAAAAAAGAATGAAAATCACTAAGAACTGTATGTGACTGTGCTAAAAGTAACTGAAAACTAACCTGCAATAACTGATATTTCGTCCATTTGAGAGCAGCGTAAACAAGATGGAAACAAAAGACTACAAAACTGGGATAACATCAGCTTGTAAGTTTATATTACATCCAGCAGTAATGAAACATTGTTAGCCTTCATTTGGAGTCATGGTTTTATCCTAATGACACATCTGAGTCTGGTATTCACTCGGTTCTAGCTTTTTGGTCTCCACCAACTCCACGCTGTGACAAGCTGGCACCTACAAACTCTCAATATGACGCCCAAGATCACAGACCATGTCCTTTGTGCTATGAGGGCCCCATTCAGTACAAGGGTACAGGAACAGAAACTCACTCATCGGTAGGAGGGCTCATGACTCATGACATTACTGCCGTCTGACCTAAATACCTCATCTGCTAAGTGAAGGAAACAGCCTCTTCTTTAGCTGCCAAATATGTCATGTTCACCAACTGTTTATCTTTTGGTGCCAGGCAGATAGCATACAATAGTTTTTTAGAGCTTTTTGCGCTGATGAGATACCTGTTGTTCAAGGAAATGAAACTGATGAGGCTGAACCAAAACATTAAAAGCAAGGACACCATGGGTTGAGCTGAAAGATCCTAAAAGTCCTATATAGGACAGCTGCAGAGTCCAGTGATTTTTTTTTGTATGCATTTGTATATGTGTGTTACCTATCTGGATTCTGAATCTCCTCAGTGACAAAATTGAGTGTATCCCAGCCGGAGTAGGAGAACAATGCTGAGTAGAGGGCCAAAGCAATGGCTCCGGGATCTGTGGAGGAGCCCTCAAATGGGCTCTCGAAGCTCTTCGTTTCTCCTGCACAAAGAAAAGTCAGTGTTTAAAGCACCTGGTGGTTTTTATTTACCATATGTCCTCATACTTGCATTCATACTTTTGTGTAATCTTACCAGAAGACATTTTCAGAATTCCTACAATGATGATGAGGAAGAGCGCCATCAGTTTGGTGTAAGTGAAAATGTCCTGGACCAGCGTCCCCCACTTCACATAAGCACAGTTAATGAAGATGAGCATGCCTGGACAAACCAGAGGCATAAGGCAATGAATGAACTTTTCCCTGTATGACTGAGATGTTAGGTATATGTTAAGAAGGCCCAACACTGCTTCTAGTACAGCATCTCCTTTCATATTTGGTTGCATCTGCATAGCAGACAAAGAAAAATCATTCATAAAACAAACAAGCTGTAACAAACAGGAGCCCACTAACTCTTAGCTCGATGCCCATGCGATGCTCATGACATTGCTGCTCTCTAACCTAAATACCTCTTTTGCTAACTTCATTCTTGACATTACAAATCCTGACTGTAAACCATGGTGGTATTTTTACAGTACTTGACTGGTGTTCTAACTATAGCTGGTGCCAATTCCACATAAATGGGATTACAGAGTTTGGTACTGAGATGAACTGATAGCTAAATATACTCGGGCTATAATACCATTCCACTCCATCTTGTTTTTTGCTCATTTCACCCTGTTACTTTTCTTTGCTTGTCCAAATCGATGGTTTATAAGGATAGAGGGTGCTGTATGTCGCACAAACTGTAAAGATCCCGGAGGAAAATTAGTGATTTGTTGATACTGGGCTGTAGAAATAAGATCGTCTCGACTTGCTCCAGACACTTTGCCTGTTGAACACTTGAACTGTTAACTTAATGTGAACTGTCAGCAACAGGAAATGTTGGGTTTCAATCAGCAATGTCTTCATACAGCTGTGATACAATGTTCAGAGAGGCTGATTTCAGTTACATGCCCTTCATCCCTTACTCTTTCTTGTGGAAAAACTATTATAGCTGAAAAATACAAAACATAAATAGCACCAAAAGTATGGTATGATTTTGTGTATATCATAAGGGTTTGAGTGGTTTTAATGAAATGTTCTCCTTAAGCCTGTTTCTGGCTCCAGCACAACAGTGAAAAATGCTTCTTAGGGTGGTCGAGCTGAAATCAAGGACTAATGAGAGAAAATTTCGAATACTATATGGCAAAAAGGTCAGTTTTCCCTGCCTGTATTTTTCTGCTAACACAGATCTGCTTTATGTTTCATGGTCAACAATGCACATTTATAGCTAAAAGAACAAAACCTAGAGTGTTCTGATCAAACCGAAAGTGAAGGTCTGATTTTCCAGGTGATGAACCTCATGCTGAACCTCACTTCACTCAGGCAGCATCAACAGAGGAGTGTTTCTTACACAGGCAACTTGCAGCAATAAGCCGGACCGAATCGTATGGCGCCTGGCAGGTGGGGTAGAAAGCCTGCACCAGGTAGTTGGCAAAGGTCAGAGAAATCACAGCCTGGCTCGCCGGCTCGATGAGCAGGATGGACGTCCATAAACGGATGAAAGCCAGGAAGCCCCCGAATGACTCCAAGATGTAGGCGTAGCTGGCTCCAGACTTGGTGATTGTGGTTCCGAGCTCTGCATAGCACAAAGCTCCAAACACTGAGAAGATGCCTCCAACAGCCCAAATCAGCAAGGACAGCCCGTAAGAGCCACTGTACAAGAGTACACCCTTTGGTGAGACAAAGATCCCAGAACCGATCATGTTGCCAACAATGAGGCAGATTCCATTCATCAGGGAGATTTCTCTCTTCAGTTGCATTTTCTCTTCTTTTCCATTATTTGGGGCCTTTAAGTCCTCGTCAGATGAAGCCCTTGAGCTCGGGCATATCTTTTGTGACATGACCTCCATCTTCTGCCTCAGATCCGCCATGAGTCTAGTGCTGATTTGGAGATTATAGGGCGAGAATTAAAGGGGATTATTCCAATTTAACAGTCAAAACAGACTGTTAATTCATATAAATATGACATGGTATACTTTAATTTCACGTACACATCTCAAGACTAAAACATAAAGACCAAATATTTGCCAGTGTCAAGTATACAACAAGAAAAGCTTAGGCATGTGGCCAAACCTCCCTGTAATATTTTTCCCATAGTTCATTCTTTAGGTATCCAGACAAGAATATGTACGGTGTAGTAAGTTGTAACATAAAAGGCAAGTGTGTAAAAAGGACAATAAGTGAACTTACTTTATTTGCCTACTTATAGAAGATCAACAGGTATATTTGCTCCTCTGGACATGTAGAGACTCCTTCAGGCCAGCACCGCTCCTCTGAACCAGGGAGTGAGACATTGGTGAGATCACATGGTAGCAACAGGACAGTCAATGTTGCAATCCCTGCAGCCCAGCACATCCACAACGAGTGTTTTTCCAGCACCAGGCGAACCGCACTCTCGTGTTCCCCCTCTGTGCTATTTTCAGAGACAAGCAGACCTAGTCCCTGCCCCCATTTAGCCAACAACAGCTAACACAGAAGGGAGCCTACGTACAGGATACAGTCAGTAGATCGTATGATACACAACATATGGGGATGCACAGTATACTGTAATTTCAGAATATTTACGTGTACAGTGATTGGTCAAACAGCTGCTTCTCCATCAATCACTCAGACAGGTTGTTACAATGAATTAGGAGACAACCCCCCCCCCCACCCCCACCCACAGAGGAGTGAGACATCCACTGAAAATGACTGCATCTCTTCACAGTTCTTGTGTCTATTTGTGGTTCATTTGTGGGTTTCTTTTCTTGTTTTGTGTCTCTTTATTCAGTTTCACATCTCTTTAAGGTCACTTTTGTCCATGGTTGTCTTCATTTCACTTTGCTAGTTTTTGCATCTTGTATGATTTTGTGGCTTGTTGTGACCATTTTGCATCTCTTTGTGATTAATTGGTGTGTTTTTAAGTCATTTTGCATCTCTGTGAATGTTTTGCAGCTGTTTAAGGTTTCTTTGTGTCTATGATCGTTGTCACATCTCTATGTGATCCTTCACCATACTTTTGTGGCTGTTATGAGCATTTGTTTGTCTTGTTTTGGTCAGCCCGATGTGGTCATTTTGATTTCTCTGTGTAGTCGTCATGGGTGGCAGCGGGATATTGTAGGTGAAGCCCATGGGTCCGCTGACCTCTTTGGCTCCTGGGCCTTTCCCCAGTAGTCCCACAAAGGGTCCCACGTGTAAACATAGACCCTCTTGGTTTTTACCATTCATTAGCTTTGTACAGATGATAACATTATATGAGCTAATGTGCATATAGTAAAGAGTAAATATTGCTCCCAGATTAATGTCACATAAAAAGAAATAAAAACAGATCAAGAAGAAATAAGACACAAGCAGAGAGGAGTAAAAACAGAGAACTCACTTTAATGAAAAACACCAACCTTTATGTAACGAGTTACATTACTGTTTGATTAAAATACACTGATGATGATGAGATGGGCACTAAACTGGGCCAGTATTTTGCATAAGGCAACTCTACGAATATCAAACTGTCACTTAACAAAAACAATGCATGACATTTTGAAATCACTAATAAAAGTATTTATAAAAAAGAAGAAACTATCATCTACAGTACAAAATATGTTACAACATACTTAGGCTATTAAATTTGTAATACTTTTACTCAACTCTGCTTGATATGTGTGTAAAAGGCTTTTGCATTTTAAGTTAGTTGAGAACAAAAGCAGAGCATGAGGCACAGTTATCAATACAAGGCAATACAAGTCCAACATTATGGTAGCAGGTCAACCTTACTTGACCTTCCTTTTGACATTTATATGACGTATCATTGTGTGAACTGCAGAATGAACTGCTGTGGCTCATTCCTGCATTTTTCATAGTACATATTTTATTGAACTGCAGTTTACTTTGGACATAATGATGGGAAACACGGGCACCTACACAATGATAAGAATGAGGGCATTTATTTTGAGAAATGGGGACAAAGTTTATACTGCAGTGAATTTATAGATGGTACAGGCAGTAAACGGCACCGCTACATTACTAATGTGAGCACCAATTTGAGGAAGTGGAGGCAGTGATGAAGAAAGTAAGGTTAAAAAAAACACACACACTAAAGTTGAGACAATTAGTTGGCTCATTCATTTGTCAATTGACAGTAAATGAATGTGTAACTATTTTGATAACTGATTAATCAGTAGTTATTTCTAAGCAAAAAACCAAAAATTCTCTAACGTTGCTGTTTTTCTCTAACGTGAATATCAGCTGTTTTTCTCAGACTTCTGTGACATTAAATTGAATGTTTGGATCCTGGACTCATGCTGGGACAAATCAGTATATCTGAAAATGTCAAATATTTTAGCTCTGGAAAACAGCATAGACCATATGATTAATCAAAAACAAAACTTGTGAAATCACTGACTGCAGTCATATTACACACCCACCACATGCACGCACGCACGCACACACGAACCTAATGACTGAAAGTAAAAACTGTCATCGAAACAGAAACTTGTTTCTTGCATTTTGGCACAAAGAACATATATGCTGTATGGATGAATGAAGTATCAGCAAAACCAGCGTCTGACAAAACTGGTGCTACCATACTATATATGTGTTTATATATGTATTTGCCAGAGAAAAGAGAGAAAATGATTAAATAAACAGGTGTTACTGTTACTACTAACAGATTAGGAAGCACAGCTACAGTATAAAAAATGAGTCAAGTGTAGTAAACTGAGCAGAAGAAGAAGGTTGACTAAAGATCTGCTAAAAGCAAAGCAGCTTTGATCTTCTCCGCTCGTGTTGCTGTTGTCTCATGCTTTCGCAGAGCAGCTCAGTATGACCAAACATTTTTTTCTTTGCCCCATGGTTTAATTATAACTCTTAAAGTGTCCAGATGAGTCTGAAATTCGAGGGCAGATCATGTTGGTCCGCTTTTAATCTAGACAGAGACGTGTAGACACGCACACATCCCCTTTCATTCTGGGTGTTACATTGCAATCTGAGCTTCCTCTTTACACCATGTCCCTCCCTCTGGAGAGAAGAAAAACAGCCCAGGCAGGGACAAAGATTTTCCGCCCAGTCACATGACCAGTGTACAAAAATCATAGCTCATTCCAACATTTCAGCTGAGTGACATGAAGCTGTCAACGGTCAAGAACACATAGTTAGATTGCTCTCAATAGCTCTGAAAACTTCCTTCAACAACACTTGACTGCAGGTCATTCAGTGTGCTTCAGTTCTAAGACAGACACTCTCTGTTGCTGTATGAGGTCACATACTCACTCAGGTGGTAAGGATTATTAACCCATGGCTAGGTAAGATTGCTATAATAATAATAATAGGTATATAGACATATATAATAATAGGTAATAGGTAACTTAATTTAGATGTAGGTTTAATAGTATATTGTACTGTACTGTACTCCTTTCACTTAACTCAGATCACCTGAGTGAACTGAGGAGGTTTGTATTCTGCAAGTAAGGCTACACAGACTCACTCATACTTCCATTAAAAATACTGGACTACATCATTTTGCCTTTACATCACCATAACAGAGTTTTGCAGACACAAGCATAACGTTCCATAAAGAGAGAACCCTGCAATATATCCACTCAGAATGAAGAAACTATAAATAAAGTATTTAATTAAATCCAAAACTTTGTTAAATAAAAATCACTGATTCAGTAAAGATCTTTTGATCCTGATTACACAGAATAAAATATTTTTATCTCTAGCTGATGACTTAACTTCAAAACCAAAAGTGCAGTTTTGTACCTGTTGACTCTTTTCTGTTCCACCAGATGCTCCCCAGCCTTGCTGAGCAAAACGCTGGCAGGAACCAAGTTGACACTGATGACAACATGTAGTGTAAAGTTGGCACAGTCTATAATCTGGATTGCTTCCGTTGGTTGGCTGTGACAGCTGCTACATATTCCTGGAGATATTGTAGGACATGGACAATGGAGGTGCACTCGGGAGGGGCGCTGTGGTTGGGGAGGTGATTTCCGCCGGGTAAGGCTGCAGGCCCATCTGCTTGTTGTCGTGCAGCTTGCGGACGACAACGCGAGAGAAGTCTTCGTTGTGTCTGTGGCAGTTGTCCAGGAGCTGGCGGACCTTGGCGGTACGTGTTGGCTGGTTCACCACCAGTTCGTAATCCTCCCGCATCAACATGGAGCGGGCCAGCAGGGCATCCAAGCTCTGGTTCAGACAGGCCTCTGTCATCTGAGCGACAATCTCCTCACGCCGTGTCGCGATCCACTCGACGACTGGGTCTCGTGTGGGAGGGGAGTGCCACATGGGAGGAGTGTAATCGGCTGCAAGGGGCAAAAGAGTGATTGTTTGTAGATTTTGTTGAAGCAATAAATTTGTATTATTTGGTCACTCATTTCATCCATTATGCTTTAACTGCTTATACCTTGTTGCTGAGGCTGCGGCTTGAGGGGGAGGTTATCCAGCCGAGTCTCGTATTCTGTGTCGGGCAGGCCTGTTTTAATGGGTATATTCAAATCAGACAGTGGCCTGGCACTCTGGTAGCCATTCAGATTGTTGATCGTGAACTGGTCCTTCAAAGATTCAGGAGGCTCCAAAGCATGAGCTAAGAATGACGATGGAAGCTCCTCTACATCAGAAAGAGCAGAAAAAGAGGTGATGTACCCACATGGCAAACAGAGCTTACAGCGCATACGTAAAACCTGCTGTATTCCATAATGCCAAGGTAAAATGCTAGCCCTGTGATAATTACCTTTAGAAGGTGCAGCATTGCTGCTGTTGAGGACACCTGGTAGAGAGATGTCTGTGTCCTGGGAGGAACCAGAGCCTGAGCCTGAGGTGGAGCTCTCCTGTGGCAGAACAAGCACTGATGTTTAATGTACACTTTCACATTTCTACATTAAGGACATAATACAAAAAGCAGAAAAGGTTTCAATTCGGTTCTGCTCTGTTCTATTCCAGTCTGCATCCCAAAGTATTACTGTTTCTCATTAAACTTCACATTGATATTTGCACAGACAATTTAATTACTGACTGGCCAGGGGCTGGGCCTGTCCTTCAGCATGTTCAGGGTTCCTTCCTCGCTCCTCTTCTGACACACTGACTGAGCTGCACAACAGCCTGATGTCTGCAAATAAACAAGGAAGAAGAGGGGAATGAGTCACATTGACAGGAGGGGAACAATATATATTAATGTGGGTTCGATTAAATATGCAAAAATACATTCATTGTTTCACACCCAAATGAGACACTTTAATTACCAACTCTCATAAGAAATATGTCCACACAACACACAAGAGAACCTGTTCTTCAGATTTACAAAAGATGAAGTAATGATTGAACCATGTCAAACAGCTTGTGAAGCAGAAGTTAGTTCATGTCTCCGACTGCATAGTTAAACACTCACTGGTTGAAGTACCGATGGTCCTCCTGTCTATCTGAATATAAGAGATGTACACCAAATACAACTAGTTGTTACTAGTGACAAAATTTTAAAAAGAGATCTAATGTACAGAGATAATAGTGTTGCACAATAACACATTGTTTAATCTCTTCTTTAATCTAAAAGGGTCTTAGCTAACCTGCACTGCTTCTTTGATACAGACACATAAATTTACTGTGCTTCCTGACCAAGAAAAATTCTCATTTTCTGATGAACTATTCCTTTAACACAGCAATTTTTTGTATTGTTCTCATGGCCAGCTTTACAACCACAGTTAGTGGAACCAAGGCTTCCATTAAACTTGAAATTACAAACAACAGTTTACTGAAAACCGGAAACAACAGCCTCTCTCACGTGTGAACACACATACATACACCAAGACCAAGACCAAAAAGAGGAAGGATATGTTAAAAGGAAATTATGAGGCAAACCTTTTGACTTGTCATTCTCATTCAGTCACAGTAGCACTCAAACTGTCCCAGATTACACACAAAGCTTCTACATTTCATGGAACAGTGCAATCCTGACTAGGGGAATTCCTCTACACGGCTATACTGTCAGATCCTTATTACCAAACACCACTGACACATGATAAAAATAACAACTAGCGTCACCAGTTCAGTATCGGACAAAATGTGAAAAAGGTCAATCTGTTTCTCCGTTCCTGGGTTACGGTGTTGATTAATGAACTGAAATGTGTCTCTGAGGAACATCATGATGTCACAGTAAAGTTGGCCTTTTGGATAAAACAAATGTTGTCACATCATTGTTTTATCCTCTTAGACATTTGTGTGTTTTGTGAGTTATGACTGAAAATACATTTTGTGAGTGATTTTTGACCTTTGACCTACAAAATCTAATGATTTCATCATTGCATTCAAAGAGATATTTATGCTAAAGGGGAAGAAATTTCCTCGAGGAGTTTTTAAAATATCGTATTCACAAGAATGTGATGGACAACCCGAAAACATCACCGGTACGAAGACACCGAAACAAACAGTTTTTTACCTTTGAGTAATCGTGTTTTGGGGGGGTAAACAACTGGGAACACAGAACTGCTTCCACTAACAGTGAGTTGGTTAACTAAATTAGCAACATGAAGAACTGTTTTTTTCTTTCTTTCTTTTATTGTCATTTACCAGGCAAAAAACATCAAATATTTGCTGGTTTCAGTTTTGGTGTTTCTGAATGATGATCAAACTAAATAAATAATATTATAATCACTTTAGGCTCTGTTAAGCTGTGACTATTTTTCCCCCCTATATTTTTACTCAGTTAATTACTCAGACTTTCCAGCCCACTAATCACTAAATCCTAATCCATAATCTGTTTGTCCTCACCAAAAGAGGAAAAATTAAGTCTCTTAGTGTATTTGAATATTGATCAGTTCACATAATCAGAGCTGTGAAAAATGGATTCACAGCTGGTTTCATGGTGCAACCATGAACCACAGCTTCCCCAGTTTGAGACCAGATGGGGACTTTTGTGACATGTCTTTCCCCAACTGTCTTTGCCTTAATTTCCCTTTCATCCGGCTCGTAATATTCACATTAACAGCTCACACAGATAAACAAACACTTAAAAGAACTGTGAGAGACTTCCGACTGACCTTTGACCTCTTGATTTCCAACACAGCCTCCAGAAAGTCAATTTCGTCAAACTTCCTCACCATGGGCTCCAGCTCAATCAGACACTCTGAAATGGCAATAAACACATCACACCTTTGCTGTATATCACACTGTGGAATTGAAACAATACAAAACCAAAACAATTTTTAACTGGTTAAAAACTGGTTTAAACTGAGTGTGTTCAGACAAATGACAAACATATTCAAGACTTCCATTTTTTCCATTACACGTGCTATGTAATGCAGATGTGATACTGTGACTCTGCAGTGTATGTGGGTGTGTCAGTAAGAAAAAATAATTTAAAAAATGTGTACATTCAGCCAGTAATCAGTTACTACGTTTTTAGAAGGTGATGAACAATTCCTGCACATGTCTGAATGGGAAAACAGAAACAGAACAGAAAGTTCATCAATCATGTCCATGTTCTAATAATCAAAAAGCAGCTCTGGTTTCAGTTTCAGAGAAGTTAAAGTGAGTGAGTGCAGCTGAGTAGTCAAGCAGTAGTAGAATTACTTTGATTCTAAATTGTATTATACTGAAAGATTATTTGATCTAAAATGCATTTTCGTTATACTTTCAATATCAGGATATTTCTTGTCAGCTCATCTTTACCATTTTGCTGTAATTAAGGAACCATGGACATGTCTTGTTCATATTTATGAAAGATAAGAAAAATGCACAGTGTTGATGATCCTGATAAAATTTCACTGGTGTGACAGGAAGCTGATACTGAGTCACTGCTCTGTCAGGGTAAAAATTCAGCACGGACCAAAAGAATCTGTCTGTTACTGAAGTGAGAGCTCATCTAAACTGTGAAAAAGGTCAAATCGGTACAACAGATCCTTCAATGAATGGAAACAGTAATCTTCTGCCAGAGACACATTCCTGCAGTTCAGTTATTTTCGTGAACGTACTGAGGAAGGAAGGTCGTTCATCAGGGTTACTGGTCCAGCCAGAGGTCATTAAACTAATGAGGGTTTCCCTGCTGGGGATGTCACCGGGCAGACTGTCCAGACTTGTGTCGGGACGCATCCCACGCAGCACGCTGAACATGATCTGCATGGGGTTGGTTACCTCTGAACACAGAAGCACATAGATCAGTCTAGCCGCACCAAGAAAGGTCAAACTTAAAGAGCAACTGAACGAAATTTGACGGTGACAAATCAAGTGTGACATAATAAGAAATGTGTTACCTTCAAATGGAATCTGCCTGGACAGCACTTCCCACATGATGATGGCATAACTATAATGTAAAACATCAGGGAGAGAAACGGTTCAAGGTTTGGTTTTTGGACTTTTTTCGACTGGTGTTTCCCTGCAGAGCTGAGGGACTTTATGACAAGCTGAGCTGAGAGGTTGCTTTGAGGAAGAACAGTGATGTGTTAGTGCAACCACCAACCAGGAGAGATTCTCATTCAGCCACAGAGTAAATATATATATATATGTTTTTTACTTCTTTTGTAATATTCACCACATCCTCTCTCTGCCAGACTCCTGAAATCAGACCATTTGCCCGGCACAATGCATAGATTTAGTGTGCACGGTTCCCTGCACTGCTGTGGTGTTTTACCTGTACATGTCATGTTTCACATCAGCCCGACGGCCCTTGGATGGTTCGTACTTCTCAGGGGGCATGTAGATCACCGTGCCCCCCATCTCTTGTGGCTTGGACCCTGAACCTTTACTGACTGACAGTTGCCGCCACTTTGAGAGGCCAAAGTCTGCAATCTGGACAGAATGAGAGCAGAACAGTATTGGCGTTAATCGAGAATCCTAGAGATGTTCTGTGACATTGTTTTTCTTTGATCAGCTTTTTCTTTTATCAAATAAAGACAAGTATTGTCCTTATTATTAGAGTGGCAGCTGATATGAAACACTTTGTTAGCAGCAGCTTCTGAAGGAACACTTTTTCTACAAGGCGAAGAGTCGCCTTCAATTATTTAAAGAAATAAGAATTGGGGCTGGAGATAAATTTTTTTTCATTACAAATTAATAAGCTGAATATTTTCCTCAACATTTTGTAGTAAAAAAAGTAAAAAGTAAAAAATCAGACCAATAAGACCAAGAGTCCAAATCCCAGGTATTCAGTTTACCATTAGCTTATGCATATATGAATTCATGGACCTTGAAAAATGAGCATCAAAATTCTGTCAGTCAACTAATCAACTAACAGCAGAAAGCCTCAGTGACGTTCTCAAATGTTTGTTTTTGTTTCTGTCACACAGACAGTTCATACCATACCAAGCTTTTGTTTGCCCACATACCTTCACATGAAATTCACCATCCAGTAGTATGTTCTGTGTCTTTAAGTCATGATGTAATAGGGGTGGGTTCATGTTGTGAAGAAAGTTAACCCCCAGCGCAATCTCATAGAGAATCCTCAGTCGCAAAGGCCAGGCAAGCCCAGGGTACATGTCCTTCTGCAGGCAGACATGACAGTCCAGGTATGAAAGGGTCAATAAAACATGCTTAAATAAAGGCAGAGGGTGATAACGTGGGCATTTAGACTACAAACCAAAGCAATGCAAAAGCAAGTGACATAGGAAATACAAGTAAGAAAAAATGGGAATTTCCCCAAATTATATGTGCCAAGCTGTCTTCATGGTACGCCTTTTCTTACCTCCCTTATTTAAAAGTTTCATCAGAGACTGTGAATACACTTAAGTTTCACTTTTGCTTTACATCTCACAGGCAGTACAGACATAACATTATGCACATAATGAATGATTCATAAAAGAGACAGTGCAAGAGATGAAGCAATTTGCTAAAACAACAAAAACTTCATTTCAGCCATGCAGGAAACAAAGGTGCATTATTCATTCTTAATCCACACTAATTCTTTAAGACTGAACCTTGGGTTATGATGATAGGGTAGATCAGAGATCAGTTTCTGTACGAACAGCTCTCAGTGGTATGAAGTTGCTTTAAGAAATAGAGTTACCTCGTGGAGCAAGAGATCCAGAGAGCCATTGCTCATAAACTCTGTGACTATGCAGAAGAACTCCGGCTCGTTACAGACGCCAAAAATCTGGATGATGTAGTTGAACCTGGCTTTGTGGAGCACCTCTGCCTCCTTCAGCAGGCAGTTCCTCTCTCTGAAACACAGCCAATACTGACTCAGTGTTTACTCTCAGACAGCAACCGAAATACCAAATGAGAGTTAACATTTACTGTGTTGTTTGTGCACACACAGTTTTGGGAAGCACACCAAAAGAATGAACCTTGGAGGCTGACTGTCAACAAGGCTGGGCAATATGGATGAAACTGTTGTAAAACAATGGAACAATATCATCTTGGCTCATGTAAGACATGTATGGCAAATGTATGCAAAATACTGAATAATGTAAAAAAAATCCAGTATCATGCAGGTAACTTATTAATGCTGTACAAACAGTTAAGGCAGACACGCCAAAGAAGATAAACTTGACTCCTGCTATCTTGTCATTACATAAAGAGGGAGGCACAGTACTCTCTAAATTATAGTTAATTCAGACCTATGATATTTTAGAAAATTGTTTTGTGCGGGTTTAAAATGTGTAGACTTGTGAACTGCAGGAGAGCAGAATGATTCTAACACTTGGGCCAGAAAGAATGCATGTAATTCAAATATATCCACAAGCCTTTCATTTGTTTAAAACTGACACCGATTTAAGCACTGGCACCCTGACTTTCACCACATCTGTCTGTGACCGTACATCAGATGCTGACTTTCTCCCTAACTTTTCAATGAAGTAACACAATGGAAACTTCTTTTATCTTTAAATTTACATTAGTTAAAATTCCTTCCAAACAATGTACGTGGTCTAAATTGTTACATGGGGCGATCCCATCCACACAGAGTACCTTTCTCCAACAGGAGAGTCGAGTTTCAGACACTTGATGGCCACTGTGGTCCTCCAGTCGGAGTGTTGTGCCTTGAACACCGTGCCGAAGCCCCCCCTGCTCAGGTAGTACAGGTCCGTCAGCTTCTGGTAAGGGATCACCGGCAAGGTGCTGGTTAGACTGCCAATGTTCACAAAGCCCGTGGCCGCGGACGGCTCCATAACCGTTTGTGAGCCTTTCACGGGATGTCTCTGAGGATTTATCATCCACTTAGTCAGACACTGAAAGCAGAACTACCACTGTTGGTAAACGCAACGAGGAAGAGCTCTCTCATTTAAACGCATACCATAATGACGCTGACTGCTAGTATGCTAGGCTAACGTTAATGTAGCTGAGAAGGAGGGCGGCTGAAAAAAAGCAACCGATAAACGGTACAGTCGCCCGCTGAGGAAAAACCCAGCGCATCCAACGTCTACAATTAAATGTCTGCGCTTTCACATCACCGTTTGGTCATGATACGTGGCCAGGCTTCCTCTAATCAGCGGCCATAGGTTGAGCCAAAAAGATACGACAACAGGGAGCTGCTGTCACTTACAGGCAGGTGGGTTTGTTGTTGCCAACGACGACACGCTTCCGGGTTTTTTCGAGATACGTTCAAACACCCAGGTTTTGACTGCTTCTCAGACAGATGACCTGGATTTTGTTTTAATGTGGGACCGATTTTCCAAACATCCATTTGAGCACACACAGCCATCATAAATCAGTCTCATTCACGAAAGGGGCAAGTCCAAATATGATGATGGAGTGTTTTACAAGGTGTTTGAATAACTGCATTGTTTAGGCCTCAAATTTACATTTTTGTTTCAGTTTCAATGGAGCAGGGATGTCCTCCGAGCACAAACTGAAGTGTTAGTTTAGGGGGATTTTTTAACATGTTGGAATTCCCCATTCGTGGGATTTTCCTAGTTAGAGTCAAAATTGAAAGGTAAAAATTAGGTAATACGAGAAAAATTAAGCCTCACAATTCTACTAGCTATTTTTAGCAATGGTTAAAAATCCTGCACCTACAGAATTTTAGAAAACCAAACAGACTATGGCAACCACGAACATACCACAAAGTTTATCCCAGTAAGAGTGGATTAAAGAAGACTGATAGAATAGAAGGAAATATTTGAGATAACAAGAAGTGCAGAGACTACCTGTGGTTATAAACCATAAATCCTCAGTGGGAAAATATTGTTACACTGCACAAGAATAAACAATTAAAATACCAAATAACTTTTTATTAATATATGTCAGTAAGACCATAACAAACAGTTGTTCTAATGCTGTTATTGGTGTGTCATCTTATGTTTATCTTGTTTATCAGTATCTACTGTTTTATCATAAACATATTAGAATATGCATCCAATCATACTAATATTAGTAAATAGTCACAGAGTTCATGTTTGCATCATGATGTGGGTTTGTTGTTTATGATTTACTGAAACAGGAGGAACGCTCCCTGTCTTCAGGGACAGGACACACACCTAAGCACATGACTCACATAAGCTCATGTTTTCATTGTCTCCTTGTAATCTGAAACCCTTGTGAAACAGAGTGTCTACAAATCAGTTACCACATTATAACTTCTGCTTGCGTGGATCTCACACAATGTGCCCCTTGTTTTTGATGATCCTGCAAAACTAGCAACAGTACATGACCTGCTCAGCTCAGGCCAAAAACAAAACTCGGGAGAATTTGCCCTGAATTGGTGTAAGTAGGCTACTATACTCTATGTGTCCTTGTGTGTGTTTCTGTGTGTATGTGAGTTAACTGTTTCTGCTTGTCAACAGTATCACCTGGATTACAACAGATGGCTGCCCCTTTTGTTTCTGTTGCATTCACGGCAGACTGGACTGGAGCCTGCAGGTCCCGGACCATGAGGGGGTCACCCATAAATGCTGCTTCATCCCTAAACAATGAGACCTCACCTTCAGAAAGTGTTTCCTGGATGAGAGGAGTTGGACCCTGGGGTGCTGCAGTTGGGACTCCAGTCTCAGATGGCTCCTGGATTAGACCCAGTGGAGGCGTGTTGGATGGGTCATACACACTGCTGGAAGGTGAAGTGGGTAACGGGGATAACTTGATGGAGAGACTCGACACCCCGATGCTGCTGGGCTATGAGATCCTAGAGGAGAGGGCAAAGTTTACGGTATGGATTTAACAGGTCACCCGTTTCTTCTGGACCTGGTAATAAATCTACTAATGAAAGAAAAAGAAAGAGCTCAGACTGATGACTTTACAAAATGGTACGATGCATTAGATTCTTTTTGTAAAAGCATGAACTTTAGCTCATAATTGATGTGTTACTGGCATCACATGACTTCTTCTCTTGTAAAAGCTTACATAACCTGTGTGCATGCGTGCGTGTGTGTGTGTGTGTAACAGAAGTTGTCCTTAAATTTTCCTTTTTCAGAGGATACTGATGATTGATATACTGCTGATAAATTGTACTATTTGTGGAGGACACGCACACACACACATTTAACTTGTGTGTTGTGTTGTAGGTGTATAAGATCCTGGTGAAGGGGCATCTAGGAGACAGCCGGGTGATCTTCAGAAGATACGCCGACTTCTGCAGGCTCAATGATAAGGTGAGATCCAAGTAACCAAGTGTACTCTTGAAATAAGTTAGCACCAGCAAAATGTTTTAGCGATAATCAGTGTCTCAGCACATAGGCAGAATGTTGGGTGGTTCTTCAGCGATATTCCACAAATATTTCTTTATTTGAAACTTGAAAAGATCTTGAAAAGCAAAATTCTTACTTATGTGTTCTTTATGACATGAAATTTAAAAGACAATCACTGTGGCCTGAACTGTCTTTGTTCAAGGACAGATCTGAAGGATTATACAGTCTGCTGATATGAGAATGTTGTCATACTTCTTTTCTGTTTTCCCACCTTTGCCACAGCTTAAAGAGCTGTTTCCCAGCTTTGCTCTGGCCCTGCCACCTAAGCGCTGGTTCAAAAACAACTATGATGAGAAGTTTCTCGAGAAGAGGCGGACTGGGCTGCAAACATTTCTGCAAAACTTGACGTCACGCAAAGACATCATCAACAGGTGTGTGCTGTGGCAGCAAGAAGTTTTACTTCTGCAGAGATCGCACTCAGCCTTGATTAATTTGGAATTTCGAATGTATTTTCTCCTCAGCAAAGCCGTCAAACACTTTCTGTGTTTGCGTGAGTCACCAAATCTATTTGACAGTCTGGAAGAAAGTAGGGTGAGGAGGTCACTTTTTTCACAAAAATACTGACTCAAGGGCTAAATGTCAAGACTGTTCTTTGGTAATCTGCTGGTTGTTGTTCTGAGCGTAGGCTTTTTGTGAGACTCTGGAGGAAACTTATCACCGTCTTCAGAGGCAACTCTTGGAAAATCAGAGAGAAGCTGATACTTTGAAGAAGACCCTGGAAGAGAAGGAAAACCACATCAGCCTCCTGTTGAAGAGAGTCAAGTAAAGATGTGTCTTTTGCACAGAAACAGTAAGGGCTTTGTAGACGTTGTATTGTAATAATTACACAGGAACTCGTCACTTTCTTTGAGTGAAAAAACTTCAAGGGGTCTTGCTAGTGAACAGGTTCAATAGCCACAGACTCCAATACACAGACAGGTGTGAGTGGATTAAAGGAACAACACGGATAGAAATGAAGAGGCAGAGGATAACTGTGACCTCAACTTTGAATTTCTGTGTCTTCCTTTGGCTTGTATGTGTCCACGGTCCCGTGGTGGAATGGAACTGAGTACGTTTACTCAAGCACTTTAAATGAGTATTTAGATTTCATGCAACTTTATACTTCTACTACATCCCAGGGGCATGTAAAATTAGCTTTTAAACATCAGTGCAGCAGTAAAATGTAACAAACACATTAATGCATTAATGATATTAAAACCAAAACATCATATATCTGTCATCTTCCACTACTGTATGTATCAATGTATGTGTGTACATGCAGTAATGTACTGCAGTGTGTGATTCATTATAAATCAGCTGTAAATACCTGAAGGTTTATTCACAAACAGTGCCTGTGTATTATGTTTTTGTGAAAGAGCAGAATCTCCTGCTGTTCACACGTGTGGATAATAAGCCTCATAATGTTTTGTGTTTATTTGAGTTTGGACGCTGAGGACCAATATGACCACAAGGTGGCAGTGTTTTAACAGCTTCCAAAGGTAAAGCCGCCGCACCTGAATAAGAGGCACACGGGAAACTGGATGTTCTGTTCCATTCACACAAGGGCCTCTCTCTGGACCTTGAACAGCGCGCTGTAATAAAGGACCAATATGATGTTTTCCTCTCAAAAAGCGAACATAGAACATCACATAGACAAGAGTAACAATAAAGTGAAAATAAAAGAACAACAAACTTATACAACAATTTCAATGAGAAAAAAATTCTCATAAACAACACAAATCAGATTTTACATCTTTAAAAAGGAGTAGGAGGAACCATACATTTATCTAATACTGGCTTTTCTCCAATGCTCCTCAATTAACTCACAATCATGATCTTATATTCACATACACATAAACATATAAATACACATTGTCAATATTCAAGGTTTCAAAATTAATTTGTCATTATACAGCACAAGATTAAAATGAAGTAATAGTTCCCGATGCTACACCTAAAAAAAACAAAAACAAAGAAAAAAAAAACAATGAATAATCATATCACAAGAATCAACTTTTCAGGAGTGGAATTTGGAGGATGAGTACTTCGTTCTTCTTTTGTCAGACAGCAGTGGTGACCAGACTGTGGCTGGGATGGCTGTTGTCTTGCTCAGTACAGACACCTCACCTCACCTGAAATCACTGATACCAGTGATGTTCTGGGTGGTTTTAATCACCCGCTGCAGGGTCCTCCTGTCCTGGGCTGTACATGAACCAGGCCGGTTTGGATGTTCCCAGATCTTGTCCCAGGAATCTGGCCTTTTTTGACATTCCTTAAGAAGTGCAGTTATTTCTCAGCTTCCTTCTCCAGGGTGGAGACATGTGATGGGCATGACAAGTTCTCTCTGCTGCCTCATCTCCTCATCTCCACTGATGTAAACAGGTGTGTGTGTGTGTCAACAAATCAACAATCAGCTCATGCTTTTTACTGGCACTGAGCAGCAGGTTGCTGTCTGTGCACCACTCAGCAAGGCTGCCGTTTTCCTCCTCATATGAACTCTCAGTGTTGTTTCAAATCCGGCTGATGATGGTGGTGTAGCCTGGAAAGTTTCAACTGTGAAGTGGACAGGTAACAGGAATCCCACTTTCATGTTCTCTTTCCTTTCTTGATATATTGTGATTAATGGTATCAACATAATAGCATAAGTTCTGCAATTTTCTTCACTGTTTTTGAAAAACCCGTTTTACCTTCTACTCTGTTTTATGTTGCAATTGACAGCCGACTCCCCTTAACCAGCCAGTGGACGCTATATTGTATTATAAAAGCATTCAGCATGAGCGAAAATGGTTCAGTTAGAGTTTATCATCAGAAAATAGTCTAAGAGGGCTAATTATAATAATAAAAAAAACGACTACAAAAAACAAAAATAAAAGCATAAAACTAACTTAGTGTTAAATGACATTAATCACAGGCACAGAAAAAGACTGTTTTGGGTTTTAGAGCAACTTTTTCAAAAATAAACTCAATTACCATTAGCAACATATTGATTTGAGATTAACAGGACCTAGAGCAAAAACAAAACCAAAAAAACAAAACTCTAACAGCTCCAACATCAGGTTCATCTGTTAAAACACCTGTAAATACATTTAAGATGTTACTAGGATCCTCTTTACTTCTGGAGCAACCTTTCTGATAAAATCTCAATCACATATTGTGTGTTTTGCTGAACTAAAATCATAACAACGCCTGGACATAGCAAATAAAGACAATCTTGGAAAAGAACCAGCACATTGTGTGAAGTGAATCGTACAGTATACAGACTCAGGACCAGAAACTGTCTGACAGTTATTCATTAATGCATGATTGAAGCGGAGAGGCAAAAATGATGTAACTTCATTCAGTGGTTTTCCAGCTTTCACTGAAAGCCTCAATTTATTTTCTCCTTTGCTGATATGCAGAATCGCGGTTGGGCTCCTGACAGATTACTCCACATGGATCCATCATGTGAAAGAAACTACAGATTTTGCAATATGTGCTTACAAAAATAAGACTCTTTATCAAACTTTAATAACCATGGGAGAAAGCTTGGAACATTCCCCATTTGTTTTAGTTTTAGGCCACATACTTGTCTTCAGACCAAGAAAGATTTGTCAGTTTGGGTATTATTGTTGCTGTATTATCGCTCCGGGAAAGTACACCTATTCTGGAATACCATCCTATTTCAGGATTACATTAATTTGTGTCATTAATTTAATTATATTTGAGGACATGTTTCATGTAAGCATGATATCAGCTGAAAAAACGATTGAAAGGTATTGACACCTCATCAGGGCTCCTGATCATATAAAAATATGATTCTCCTGAAAGCTCCTTCTATAGGTTTAGCTTCTGCTCTATTTCAAGCTCTCAAACAACTTTGCAATAAACCAAACTGTGTTATTACAATGTCACATGATGCACAGGGACCCAAAAAGACTTCCCCCCCATAAGCTTGTATTGTGAAAGTGGATCTAAAATGATTGATTCATTTTTTGGAATCACACAATTCCTGAAAATGACAAATTTTCATATCATAATTTTGTTTATTCAATCCTATACGATTTGGAAAGTCTAGAAGAGCTGCATTATTAAATGATTTTATCCCCATTCAAGTTAGTGGAGAACAAAACCAGTTAGCCACTAGACCCATAGAGGAATCGTGTGCACCTCACTCTTCTGAAGTTGTTTGAAAGATCTGGGTAATTTTATGCCGGGGAAGCTGTTTTTGCAAAGCTAAGCGACTTTCACTGGAATAAACAGCGCCCCACTTATTCTTATTCAAAGGTAGATTATTTCCATTTAGACAAAACGCTACTGCTGGCCCTTTAATCCAGTGGGTATAAGAACGTTGTTATTATTACTATTACTATATTAGAAAATTATTACAGCACAGTGGCAATGCAAATTAATTTTCCTGAGCATACATCTCAGTAACAGGCCTGGCTGATACAGAGCCAGTCGGAGACAAGTATAGTTACTGCAAGGTAGGCTATGAAAGCTTTTCTCCTGTATGAACAGGAGAAGGATAAAACAAGTCAGAACTTGTGAATGTCATCAGTGACAGATCCACATGTGACACTCAACCAAGCTACACTGAACTATCACTCACACATCAAGCTGCAGTTGGAGTATGACTCTTTGGCAGCCACATAGACAGAAGGCCTGTATGTGCTTGTCTTAGTTTGCACTAACAGCATCGTTTACTCCAGTGGGGGGTAAATGATCCCTCTTGTCCTCTTGGTTATTTGACAGAGCCCTTTCAAACAGGGAGGTCATAAACATAAATTGTCTCTATATGCATATGATCTCTTATTGTAGGGCTTGCTTATGCTGACTCCAACTGCACTTGGTATAATTCTGCCCTTGAGCAGTGCATCTGAATGTACAGCTAATCCATCCATGAACAAAACCTTTAACCTTAAATGCGAGTGTGACCCAGCACCCATTTGCTGCACTCACCTTCAAAGTGGTCTTTGACTCATTTACTCACCTAAGGGTGTGTGTCATGCAGGACTTTGAGGATCTGTTTACAAAAAATCTCCGGCCAGCCCTCGAGAGAGCCCCATTGAGCGTTTCTGCTCCTTTTGCTGGCAGGCAGAATCACCTCCATTAAAATGGTCATTTGAGTGTCATGTTAGTTTCAGATAATCCCTGTTTTCCTCCCACAATCCTTGAAAGAGTTGGACAAACATATTTCCACGTTTGACTGGAATAAGAAAATTCCTCGGCTTCATAAGGCATTTCTAGTGAAAGTGAAAGTCAGAGGCAGGTCTCACACTACTAAGCCTCCTGCTCTACTGTTGGGTTGTTAATATTCATAAAATGATATTCTTGATGTCCCTTTTTTGGGATGGCTATGCACTAGTATGGAACAAAACTCATGTGAACCACTGGTCCCTGCCTCCCTGTTATGTGCCCTTCCACATACCACTCAAACAATCCTGTGGTTAATCTTGTGGTCACAGTTTCAGACACATTTTGGATACAAACAATGTCATCCATACCCGAAAAAATCTGCCCTGTAAGACTCAGCATTCCACCTTTGGTTCCAGAAGTAAGTGAGAAGGGTTGTTAACCTTTTCCAAGTGGGGTCACATGTGTGCTTTAATATTTAGTTAAAGAATCTTAATATCCTAAGGAAGCATTATTTTAGATATTGACAAAGTGGCAGACCACCTGGGGCATGGATGGAGAACTGTTCTAAGGTCCACCCTCATCAGGAGGGCTGCGTCTTGAGGTCACGTATTATTAATCTGAAATGCGCCCTGGGAAGAGGAACATGGGATGGAAGAAACTGATGAGACCTGGCAGTCTGAATCTGAAAGGATACACAAAGCCTTGATCTGTGTGAGGCTCTCTGCAGAAGCACGCTTGCCAGGCTGCACCTTGGTGATGATCCCCCTCGCCAGAGGTGTCACAGTGCTCCTACTAATTAGTGTCAAATGCTTATGGATTTTTTTTCTTGTCAGTCAATTGCCCCACTTCAGTGTTCTATATCCGAAACCTTTTCACAGATGTACAGCCACAACATACCCCCAAATCCTTTTAGTGCAGCTCCAGTGGAGGTTTCACTTTCAAATAGCCAATCAGCCTTTCTAGCATATGTGTCCCTCCTGTCCTTATTTCTTCTTAAATGGAAGGACAGAAATACCACAAGGTGTGGTAATAATAATCCTGGATTATTTTAATTACTTCCCCCGTGCCAGTATGACTGAATGAGGCCTTCATACTGCCCCCTCCCTCCTGTTGCCTTGCCCCTCTCCCGTTGTTGTGTTTTTATATTTGTATTGGTTTTATTTTTTCCTCCCATGACTCTTTTCCTGAAAAATAGACAGATACTTTATTGATCTGGAGGGAAATTCACTAAAAATCAATTCAGATTCATACAACACAGAAATTCGGTTCTGTGTTCTTGTTGCTATTGTTATTGATTTTGCTATTCCTGCTGAATATTATTGAATTATTTCTTATTTTGCAACTCTGCATACCATCGGCTTTGGTCTATCTCCTGACTTCATCTTGACTCGAAAAATCCAATAAAAGCAGTTATGATAAATATTTTAGATTTTGTATCTTAATATAGCAGCAAGAGCAACTATTTGTTATATTTACATAAAGTCACCTTCACTCTGGGTGTGTTGTAATCTGAGCTTCTCTGTTCTTTACTTTGGTAGCCTGGCTGGTTGTGTAAGAGTAAGAGTCACAGTTTTCAACATGGTGGCCAGTGAAAGACTTTGCCATATTACAGAGAACCACTACACTACGAGTGAATGTTTCTGAAAACATGTGAGACAAGCACAGAATCTCGATTCATATTTGATCACCACTGTTTCATTTTGAAACAAAACACAAAACCACTTTGTTATGAATTACAAAATTGAGGACCCAGTTTGCAGACCCCAACACGAGGAACAGGTGAACAACGAACTTACTAAAAAGGAACAGAAGCTACAGAGGGCAGCTGGGAGTTAAGCAATGTTATGTTTCAAGAAATAATCCAACAAGGGAAACACAGGGTTTACAAAACAAAACAAAACAAACTGACAGAACACGCAAGGAGAGCACAATTATATAAAGACAGCTGAACACAATCAAGGTGGGGAAACACTGAAAAAACGAGGGAAAACAGACAAAGAGAGGAAATCTAAAGCTAAACCAGAAAAAATGACAAAATAAAACAGGAAACTAAGCAAATATAAACTTCAAACCGTGACATGTTTGGTGAAAAGCTTTCTTATATTACAGCTAAACATCCATCCATACCGCTTTGTCAGTCAGGGTCCCGGGGGGCTGGAGCCTATCCCAGCTGACTACAGGCAACAGGCAGGGTTCACCCTGGACTGGTCGCCAGTCAATCACAGGGCCGACACACAAAGACGGACCACCACACACTCACACACACCTAGGGGCAATGCAGAGCAGCCAGTTAACCTAATGTGCATGTTTTTCGGATTGTGGAAGGAAGCCGGAGTACTCAGAGAAATCCCACACAGGGAGAACATGCAAACTCTGCACAGAAGGGCCCAGACTGGGATTCGAGCCAGGAACCCTCCTGCTGTGAGGAGACAGTGTTAACCACTGCACCACCATGCCGCCCTACAGTTGATGTTAATGTAACTATGCTTTTTAAAACATTTGAAGCAAAAAAAAAAAAAACGGTCAACAGAATCTTGATCTTGTTTGATCACCACTGCCCAATTTTATTTTTTGATCTGAGTTTGGTGAGCCGCGTGTGTTCAGATGCTGCATTCTTTAATTTTGTTTTTCAGCTTTACTGAGTGAATGATGCGTACATTTGCTTTGTTGGTGCAATATCTAGTGGTAGTGAATGTTGTACATTTCACCTGTGCAGGTTTGTCAATGTAGAGATCAATCACCTGTCAGAATTGTCTGCTATCATAATATTGACTTATTTTCAAAACAAATGTTCTTCATTGACATACCTGTCCTGCCCTCTGCCAAAATATTTCAGTTCACATTCTCAGGTTTCTGAGTCCTTGTGTTTGTAATCTGTAGGAATGGCATGATATTGACATAAAGTTAATGTTTTATGTAAGCCCCTGTACAATCTTGAAATGTTCTGCCATTCACAGCATAATTCTCAGTATCTCCAAACACTGTGAAAATAACATTCGTAACACATAACATTCCTCATATCCTCATGGGGGCATATGTCAGGTTGTGTCAGTCTGACAGGAATTACATAAGCACCCATGGGAAGGTATAGTACAAAGCACAAACCTTCCCATGTGTAAATCTATTAACCAGAAGCTCATTTAAAATTGTAGTAAGGATTCAAAAAACTGCATATTTATTCTTTGAGATTGCACAGGTTGGTGAAATACACTGATTTTTTTCTCCATACACGATGACATCCCATATGTGTGTTTTGATTTCAGAAAACAGATACAGATAACAAATGAATCCTGCATGCACTTCTGCCCCTTCTGTATTTCAGCTCACAACAGTGACAGCAAGGAAGTTTACATTTAACAATTTAAGAACAACAGTAAGGGCGGTAATAACAGTATAAAAACAACAACAAAGCAGATTTAAATAGGTGAGTTTGAGTGCTGTTCAGAAAGGCTGGATTGAGTGAGAAAATCCGAGATGTTAGAGAAGAGATTTCCAGAAGGCGGCAATAGAGGAGGCTCTTTCCCCTAAGGGCCGGCTCTCGGAGGTAGTGGGAGTGGTGTGAGGGAGGGGGAGAAACCTCCTACTAAAGGAAGCTCTTCTTTTCTTTAAAGTCCTATATCTCTGCAGATGTTAGTGAAATGAAGTGCTGATTAAAGGGATGATCAGTGTCAGCGCATAGCATTTCTCCCATCTGGTCATTATTAGCAACCAGTTTGCTGTCAAAAAAAAATCTATAAGTGATGGATGATGAAGAGCCACTTTGGCTCTAATTCATGCGTGGAGGAATGGTTGGTGAATCATCATCAATCAACGACATCTTGCAGCATGATGTCACATAACTATAGAGTATGTTTCCATTTTAGACATTCGAACCACTCAGTGCAAGAGTAAGACCAGGAACTGCTATAGTCACCTAAAGCCTGGGAACATAGTTATGTCTCCAAACCACAATTCCAAAAAAGTTAGGACACTGTGTAAAACATGAACAGAACAGAATGTGATCATGTGCTATTCCTTTTTTGACACACACCCAGTCGAAAACAGTACAGAGACAATATTTATTTCATCCACTTCATTGACTTTTGTAATTTGATGCTAGTAACAAGTTGGGGTGGGGCAACGAAAGACTGGGAAAGTTGCTGATGCTGGGAAAACACAAAATTCAATCAGCTCGTTAATTAATTAATATCTAAAGATACAACATCTAATATAAGGTGAACATTAGTCTAAAACGGGTTTGTACTGGATAACTGGGGATATTTTCTGTGTTGGCCTTATAATGCCATCACGATATTTCAGATTTATTTTAGAGCTTTTTCTACACTACCTCTAAGTCTCTGTGAGCAGCTCCCCCATTCATGTGTTCAGATGCAACGCTACATCAGTGGAGTTCTCTTGTCAGTCTGTAAAATCATAACGTTTTACAAATAGGATATAAATTGTTAGCAAATAGAAACAATTCTTCACTAGTCACTGCTTTAGTGCAATTTATTTTGTTAAATTGCTCCAAGCAGACTACATTTAAACCTTGGTTAGGCCAGTGTGTTTTCATGCTGGGGTGGTACATAAGTACAGTAACCGTGGGGTCCCCAAACTACCAGGGCCCCTAATGGCTAAAGATATAGCCAGAGATACAGTTACATCCCTATTGTAACTTACTTACATCATTACATTATCACTCTTACTGAATATTTTCAATTTTTTAGCACCCAACAATGGAAATATTTGAACAACATAGGTAAGATGTACTGTACATGCATAGTATGTAAGGGTACTTGGTCTTACTCTAGCATATAATATTCTCATGAAATGAGAGACCGAGAAAATGGCACAAGGGGGGTTCTTTGAATCCAATATGTTTGTTGGCACACAGTAACTTCTGACTTCCTCTTAAGGAAAGTAAAAAAGAGCGGTCAGGTCATGATATCATACAAACATATGAGTGCTCTGCTTGGGTACTAGACTTTGGTGTCAGTTCTGTTTAAGCATATGGGAGATGCATGGAGAAATCCAATATATGTTGCATGACTTTTGATTAAAAAAATGCCTCTACCAAATAAAAGGACATGAAAGAAATGTGTGCATGTAGTTTAGTTTCCGGCAGCATTCAAATAGTAATAAGAGCGGAAGAATGAAAAATAGGCCTAGAGTTTGTTTTTTAACATATGTTTTCAAGGAATATTTGCCTCTATTTCTTAAACTTGCTATGGTGAGCATTTTAATTTGACTCGCCTCACGTATGCATGCATGGAGACAACAGCAAACAAACAAATGCACACATGTGGAAAAAATCACTCAGCAGGTAGACAAATTCTCTGTTCTCTCTTTTGGTGGAGGCATTTCTTCATCAAAAGCTCTTCTACAAAGAGAGATTCTCCATTCATCCCCCACAGACTGCAGTAGAACTGATACCAAAGAGCAGCAGAGTATTAGAGAGATGGTTTGCTGCAATGACCCTACTTTTCTTTTCAGTGTCCTTGTTTCCTCTGAGGCTGACTTGTCAGTTGCCAGGGGAACCGTCTTTCACCAACCATCATCTCCTGCAGCGTGTCCCGGCCCGTCACATAGGGGCGGTGCATTCAGCCTTTTTTTTGTCACTCGTCATCCACCCTGTGTTTTAGGCAGGGATACAGTTTACTCCTCGCAGCCGGGGAGGAAGCCTGAGGGAGCTGCTGTGAGGATATAGGCTGCAGGAGAAGTCCACGTGAGTCACGGATTGTTTATGTTCTCGATACCACCTGATGTGCGTGACTGAGTTAATGAACGTGAGAGTGATTTTTAGCGTGTCATCAGCAGAGCTTTTGATCATCATGAGGAAGATCACCGGCAAACACTTGTTGTGTTTCTTCCTGCTTACCTTCCCGCTGTCCTGGGCAGAGGACACGAAGAGAGCAGCGATGAGGACCGACAACGACACAGGTGAAGATTCAACATTTTAAAATTATGTTTATGAGTTAGTTCAAGGTGATCTTGATCTTGTGGAGGGTTTTTTGTTTTTTGTTGTTGTTTGTTTGTTTTGTTTTGCGCATGCCAATTTAAAGACGTTTAAAGGCTACATCGTGAACGAACGAAAATTTAACACCGCCAACTACAGCAAGGAAACAACAGGGTAATTACTGTATTAAAATAACTGTTATAGAGTGAGGGTGGCTCTCCATAGGTCATCGTACTATGCTCTTAATTATCTAGTCTATAATTAACAAGCATATCCACGCGCTTGTTTTGCAAAGTAAATAAAGAAATAATAATAAGAAATTTGCGGAAACACTTTCTATGACCTCCTTGCATAATAGGCATATGCATTAATACCGTTTAAATAATACGTTATAGAGTGCTTTTGCATCTCGATCATACAGCTTTGCTCTTTTTAATCATGGATAAGAGTAGCCATATCTAACTGTTTGTTGCACGTTAACTGCACTTTGACGTCGAGGTTGTGACGGCTTCAGGAGGCAGAGCAGGTGGTCCACCAATCGGAAGGTCGGTGGATCGATTCCCCGCTCCGGCCCCGATGGTCCGTTAGTACATGTGTGGCTGGCTGAGCATAGAAATCGCCTATGCTATTGCCTGGCATGGCAAGATTCATTTCTCAGCTAGGTAGCCTACACAAACCTCTGCAATCTCCAATCAATGTCAAAAATGTAAAAACCAAATGTTCTCAGAATTTGTAAATGTATTAATAAGGAGCGCTTAGGCTGTTACCTGAATGCTAACATATAATGGGAATTACCATTAACACACCAGTTGAAATTAGCTTGGCAACTAGAATAATATTGTCTTAAACATGATTCATTTTGCCTCACATGCTTTAACGTAGTATGTGCGCTCATACTTGCAGGCATAGGCTACACCAATAGCCACAACATGCAATGTTCTTCAGGGAGACCCTTAAACATTGCAGACCAAATACAGACAAATAAATGCAGAGCCTTCCCCATGGCAAACAGTTTGCCCCATCACATTTCAAAAACAGCTCAGGAATGTCTCAAGGACCACAGCGACAGCCTGCAGGTCCCCCAGATCCCAACCTGATTGAGAATCTGTGGGATACACCTGAATAAGCTGAATCCTCCCTCCCACCCGCTGGGGCCCACCACATCTGCAACGCTTAAGTGGGTCGTGTGTGTGTCAAAGAACATCCACATGATTGCCAGAACCCAGGGTCTCACCTATGAACATTGCATTGTAATGATATGACCAATTTTATTTACGTCACCTGTCAGTGGTTTTACTGTTGTGGCTGATCGGTGTGTATTATCTATACTCTGTGGAAGTCATCAATGCATCATTCTGGAAACGGACGTAAAGCTTCTGACTTCGAATTGCTGCCTCAGTCTGCTAATCTGCTGCTACACACTGACCAGCTACAGCAAACTGAAAGGACTGAGAAAGCTCAAACTCATTGTTAGTATGAAGAACACTCTGCAGGATTTGCACACCAGACAGCAAATCTAGACAAAGAAATCAGCAGTCCAAATTGTCGGTATTTGACAACCTATGAAGAAGATTCAGCAAGCAGCTATCTATCTCTACAATTATTGATGTCAAGAAATGTATTGAAAAAAATAAAATACTAAACAAAAATAGAAAATACTTGCAGTGAGTAGGATCTCTGCTAATACAGACGGCACCACACATTTCTAGTTTGTCATGATTTTTCATAATTTTTAGTTACAAAGAAGTCCATATTATGAAAAAACCTCACATAAAACCTCTCCGCTGATTCAAATATTTACGAATCCAATTTATCTTGACAAACTCAAGTGAACAACTTATTATCTTAAAGCACATGAATATATTGATATCTATTTTAGCTTTTATTGCAGTCTGTACACATATAATCTAAATGTCAAAATACCTCTATTTAGATTATTATCTCTATCTTTTGACCAATGTTGTACATCATTGTATTAAACCATTGGTCGCATATCTGGTATGATTTTAAAATTTCTGACACAAAAACGTTTTGAAGTAAATCACAAGACAGCTGACTGATCATCCCAGTGTTCTAATTTTGAGTTTGTGACAGGTTTAATTTGGATAAACTATAGTTTCATTTGGATTTCATTCAATGTCAAGAGTTTGTTGTCTTTGATTGGTGATTTGCTACACAGTATGAGCAGGACATGTACTAAGAAGGGACTGACTTGATGATAAAAACACATTTAATTGTGTACCACATCTGCCTTACTGCTGTAAACACTGTGATGCAAACAAATGTTTAACAGAATCAAAAACATTGTTAGATTTCATGTTCTGTTGTCTTCTAAGCATGAAAATATAGCCCTCAGTTTACAGTGCGGTCTCTCTGTTGTTCTCTCCTGCTCTGTGTATGTGAGCTGCAGATTACAGTTGAACTACACATACACAAAACACACACACACACAGAGCAGGGAGCTAGACAATGGAGAGCATGGCGTCTGCACTTCTTCTGTATTCACACAAAATTCTCCTCTTTCTGGGGACCCCTTACAATCTCACAACTTACAACTGTTAAATGTTCCACTGGGTCGAGGTAGTCGCTAACTTTTTCTGTTGGAAATTTGGTGCCGGGGACATGACATACAGTGTGTCTTTACCAGAACTTTCTTACTATAAATAAATCAAGTGAGACTAAAACAAAACAGTAACATTGCAGCGGTAAAATGAAAACAGTTGGGCACTTCAGAGTCTGGTGCTAATTCTTCGTTGAATTCATCACTACAACTAACTACTTTCATGATATTTGTGCTCATTTCTTCCTTTGCAAGTATGAAAATATTGATTGGTGCAGCTTTAAATTCTTGATGGTGGAGCAGCACCACATACCTGCCTTGGTTTATGCACAACCCTCTTTCTCCGTTGGGATTATAGTTGACTAGGATCCTGAATTGTTCCCAAACAGCTGAATTAAGGTATGGTCTTCCAGCTCAAGCATTTCTTCCTTTCTTGCTTCTTTTGCTATAGTGTGACTGGCCTGTGAGCCAAGTAGTAACCTCAGCACATGTTGCTTTTAACCCTCAGATCAGGTGGTTCAGCATGAATGCGCCAACCAGTACAGCACTACTCATTTGGCATCTGAGTTTGTAATTTAGCTAGTGAAGAAAACAGGTACACAGACAGAAAACCAGTCAAGCTATGAATATCAATACTAAGGCATTTAGGAAGTAAATGTGGACAGGATGGGAGAACACCAGAGGAGGAGGGCACCAGATTTGACACATCGAATGGTGGTTCCCCAGGAACTGCTATAATTTTCAAAGTCAAGTAGAGATATCTAGAAGGGGAAGATCAAAGCGTGGTTGAAGGCCTCAGTAGCAGCGGGAGGAAAGGCATGAAACACCACCAAGCTGAGCAGAGGTATTTTCTGCAATATCACGGATGTCTTAACATCTGGCCAAAAATTATTCCCAAGTTGTTGAGTTGGATTGGAAGGGAACATGCCCTCAGCCATCAGTCATAAGGCCAAATGAAAGAGGTTGGAGCCAAGAAGGAGGATTTTGATTTGTTGCCTCTGAGAACTTGTGGAGCATACCATCTACTGTGGTACAAGGGATTGTTGAAGGTGCCAGTGTCTGAGGCCAGCAGAGAGAACGAGTGGAGCCAAATCATCCTGATTTCCACTGGAACACTGAATATCTTAGCTGCTGTTTCTATCCTTTCTACTGTTGGATAATGATTTAGTTCCATATGTTTATGGGAGCATACCAACACGCTGCTTCAAACCAACCATTAGAGAAAATTATGTCCATCTGTTCAGATAAAGATCTGGCATGGTAAAATCATTTAGTGGAAAAAAGGAACAAACCCCACTCATTGTGTTCTACATACTGTTCTTAGAGCTGTTTGTCACTGTTCGAAACCATCAGTTGCATTGATTTCAAATGTCTGCCGCTGTCAAGCTGGAGACTCACGATAGAGATGTGTTTACTTCCATCTCATGGTTCTCACCTACATTCTCCTGTTGTGGACTAAGTGCTTCAGTTAATATCGTAAGATCAAGAATGAACCTTTATTCTCAATCTGCTTTTGAGCTGCTGGAAAACACAGATTTTCTTCACCTTAGCTTTAGAACTACACAAATAACAATCAAGTACAATAATAAAGAGTTTTGCCTCAAGTTTGCATGCAAAGCCACGAGGGGAACTGAGGATGCTGTGGTGCTCTTCCGTGTTCTGCCATGTCAGCTACAGCACCCAGAATCACCATAAAGCTTTGTCAGAATCCTCTTCACTGACTGCCTGCAAGTGACATCAGAAAATAAAGGAACAGCAGCATCTCACCCCGCCTTTCATCTGTTGAATACACACATTTCTCACTGACAGACTCCAGACTATAAGGGTCAGCATGGTAACATCTCACCAGTGTTGAGATAATTCAGTCTGGACCAAATTGGTAGGCTGATATTGTAGTCCTCTGTGCCGCTCACTGTATCAGAAGTCAGTTGTACAGAAAAAGCTCAAACAGCAGAGCTGTCAACTATTTGGGAATAACTAATAATAACATACTGAAAAATGGATGGCACATCTCCATTAATGGAGGTGTGCCATCAAGGAATTCCTTGTAATCAGTCTTGCTAACAGACCCCAAATTTTTCAGATTAAAGCGTACACAACCACATCTGTTACTGGCTCTCTGACTCAACAAAGAGAGGGAGGAGATGTAGATTTCCAGTTGTGCAGTAATAAATCAAATGACTGAGAAAGGAAGGATGAAGGATGGATCACAAAGAAAACAGTAAAACACATTTTGTGAAAACAGTGAAACACGTTTTGTCCAAATGTCTCTCTAGTAGTGTCTGATCGCGTGATAAAGTGTTCAACTACTCTTCACAGTAGTTACGCACAAACTGACATAAACAAAACATTTGTAAAGAGCTTCTTGTTCACACAAGCCAAGAAAGCACAAACTCAAATTATTCTAACTCTGAAGAGGCTTTATGAAGGTCAACCCACCTGATGATTAAGCAGCTGATGTCACTGAAAACCCAAATTTTTAAGTCAGTGAGGCGTTTCCTTGCCTTGGTTAGAGCTATGAATTCCTTGCACCAAAACCAGACTTTCGTAAAAGGATGTCAACACACCAAGTTCTAAACCATCAGCCACAGATAGCTTGCATTGCACTGAACCTTAACCCCTATCCTTGAGGGTGGTGAGCCCATGTCGCGATGACGCCAGATTTGGACTGTTGGACTGAACTCAAACTCACCCCATGGATGCTAGCCAGACCATCACTTCTCTATTGAGACATTAGCTCCAGTAGTGGCCAGTGGGGTTGGGTTTCCAGTTTCTTATTACATTTAAGGTTTATCTGTCTATTTGTGGTTGATTAATAGATGTTTCAGGAGCTTCTTCTTCTCAGAGACACACAAAACCCCTCAACCACACAGCTCAACCTCACCTCACAGGTAGGGTGAGGAGCTCAGACATCCAGAAGAAGCTCACAGTAGGACTTGTGTCTCTTCACCTTGAAAATAACTAGATGAAGTGTTGTGGACATTTGATCAAGGGGTCTCACAGGTTGGGTGTGTCATGTCTGACTGGAAGACAGCCTTTGAGGAGACCCAGAACACTCATTTGAGATATGAGTCTTTAATACATGTTCTCCTCTGAGGTCAGTCTTGCTTATAATCAAGCCTTGACCAAACATAACAAACAGAGGAAACAAAACCAAAAAGCTATACTGTCATTGCTAAACGTGTGATTAGAACATTCTGTAGGCCTCAAGAGAATATGGTGAGGTTTTTGCTACTCTTGGTCAGGAAAACTGAAATGACCGCCAGTGAAAAAAGTCCCAACATCATTATAATAAGTAAAGTTTATTGAGCGTGTCCCATAATGCACAAACAAGGAGTAGTGCTCCCAATTTCATTGTATTTTGCACGATACAATAACAATAAAGGCTTTCTGTTCTATTCTTCTATTGTGTCCAACCATAGTTTGGAGCCAAGAGAGGACCAGACGACTGTTTGCAAGGCGAAAGATTTCTCCACCACAGCAAAGTCCCATTCCTGTAAGCTTTCTTTGATCTTCTTTCTTTTCTTTCTCTATAAGGCACGCTTATGAATGCTTGAAATGAGAAGTTCTTGACTAAAGGCTGTATTTCAATGTAAATTTTGAGGTCAGCTGGCAGTTTAAGTTTTGTATTTGCTGCACATGTTTGGGAATGTGTCTGAATTGTTGAGCTTGATTCCAAATTTTCCCCTTAAGATTTGCCATAGGGCTGTTCATAGAATATGTTCAGTAGTTCATAGTTATACAGAATTAGCTTCAATATTTTCTGCGCCTTTCTGTTCCCACACTTCATTGAAAGCTCAGAAAACAAAACAGTGATGTAAACAAGTGAACCTGTGTTTGTATGAGTGCTGGTCTTCGGGAGCTGCTTTTTATGTACACAAAACAAGAACCAACATATCCTGATTTATCCCTAAAGAAGTGTGGTGTACCATTTCACGTGACAGATAGCCTGAAAATGTTATTTCAATTTAGCCTTCATAGTTAGCCAAGATAGTTGTACATCACGCATGCATTAGTAAGGGAAGGATATTGCATAAGTCAACTGACTGCTCTGTTCTGTACAGTATGATCTTTTTTAAATGTTTCAGAGACACAATAGTAAAGTCCTCTCCCATAATCAATCTGGTCAAAGGGATGGATGGGTTTTTCCGTGTGCATTATTAAAACAGATTTTCCTGTAATTCATCATGACATTCTGAGGATCTTTGGAAACTTTGAGATCTTTAATCATATTTATAGCCACTATGTGTGTAGAATTAAAAACATGCATCCTCCAGTGGCAGGACAAATTGGAGTGATGGGACCCACAAGTCAGACCCTGAAATTAATGGGTTGAAAACAACACACAGAGTGCACTAGTTGCCTCAGGGCTTGACGGTTATCTGTTTACTCCAGCAGACACAGAGGAACATTCATATTCATTTGAAGTTGTTTCTGGCCACAATGAATGTATTCTCAACACTCATATGACTTTTACCTTTTTCTTGGTTTTCACCACCTGAGGGAAATGACTGGCTCTCTAGTTGGTAAATCCTTCACTACACTCACCAAACTAGTCGCTAACATTGTCTGTCTGCTGTTTAATGATGGGCAGGTAGTGTGCACTGGGTTCATCATAGCATTTTCAGAAAACAACTTGCCTGCTGTCACTGATGAGAGCAGTGAGATTAAACAAAAACAGTTAAGCTGCAGGCAATAAAACCAAAAGAGTGAGCTAAAAGCATTTAAAATTAGCTGTGGGCCAGAGTGGAACTGAAGTGCTGTGTGAAAATTGTCTGTGGGTTCATCACACACAGTAATTTGCCAAACTGTGTGATAAGTGCAGCTTTAAGATCAAGTTCTTTGTGTTTAAACTATGCTTTTCAACACGAGTCTTAAGTCAAAGAATCAGTTGCTATTTTAACTATTTTTCCATTTTGCTCTGAGACAAAATGCTCCCCAAATACATTCTCTGTGTTGGTGCTGTTTCAGAAACACAAATCAAATCTTATGACCCCTGCACGCCGCTGCAGCCGTCTGATGGAAAGCTGTTCCTCTCACGTGCCCTGCTGCGATCCCTGCGCCTCCTGCCGATGTCGACTATTCAACACCATCTGCCACTGCTGGAGAATGAACCCCCTGTGTTTAAAGAAGACGTAGATGAAGCACTAACAGACACAGACACACACGCACACAGCAAATGCACATGAACATATACAGTAACAAGACATATTTACACCTGCCTTCTCGCCTGTGGGTTTTCTTCTTTTACAGCACATGTGCAGTTCTGTGAATATTATTACTCTTCAGTGTAACGTAAGAATGCTTGGAGAACAACAAAATAGCCTGATGTTAATAGTGAAGTTTCCTTCCATTGTCTGCAGCTTCAACACTTTTGTGATTGAAGGAGAGCTTGGAACGAAAGAGTGAACCCTGTGATTTTTTTTCTTCTGAGGCATGAATCAAAAAATACTCCAAAGTACCCAACTTGCAGTATGCAGGTGTAAGGACGAGTGTGCTTTTTCATGTATGTAGACAATGACAAGTGTGGGTTGTGCCATGGGTATTTAGAGCACTGTTTCTTCTTCTCTGTAGCTTTTCTTTATCATTTCTGGTCTCCTGCCATGTTAACCCATAATAACTAGATTTAGATAACTAGATAACTAGACTAGAACATACATTTTTTTTGTTAAACTGAATTCCATACAAATTAAATATGGAACTATAAAACAAAATCATCATCAGCAGAGTCATTAAAAGTTAAAAAAAACAGTACAGAAATTTTTCTCTTCCTGTGAAACAGAGAAGTGATATATTTAGATCCACTTCTAATTATACATGTGGTTTTATGAGTTAAAGTTACTTTATATTTTTGCTATTGAATAAATACATGTGAGGCTACATTGTCTTTGTGTTTTTGATCTCATCAGTTTTGGCTGTGCAGCGGGTGCCAGTCCAACACGTCCAAGGGTTGGTCCAGCACTTTCCTCCTTGGTGTCAAATGTCTTCTATTAAACTATTAGGGATAACACAATCTATGAAATTTGCAGTCTTGGTTCACTTGTACATTGCTATTATTGTAAATATTAAGGGTAGGAAAAAATCAGTTCACTTAACATTCTTTATTTTGGTTACTGAATTAAAACCAGTGGTTAGTCTGCCAGCTCAGCTCACATAAGAAGTTCAGAAATATACCACTCAGTAGAGTGGTGGGTGTATATTGAGAGTAGAGACATGGTGTAGACAGTACAGACATGACGTGCAAGGTCATGAGGTCAGGACTCTGTGTGGGTCAGTCAAGTTCTTCCACTCCAAACTCATCCAACATGTCTTTATGGACTTTGCTTTGTGCACTGGGACACAGTCATGCTGGAATAGAAAAGGACCTTCACCAAACTGTTGCCACAAAGTTGGAAGCATAGCGTTGTCCAAAATGTCTTGGTGTGCTGAACCATTAAGATTTCCCTTCACTGGAAGTAAGCGGCCGAGCCCAACCGCTGAACAACAGCCCCATCCCAATAAATTTTGTCTGTATAGTGTATATCCAGCAATTCATATCACTACCCCAGTAAAAAAAAAACTGACCACATTTTTACAAATGGACCACAGTGGAAAGTTCCTGAAATGCTTCAATGTAGAATTACATGTCACCTCTGTGTAGATTTCCGGGAAGAAGCAATGTTTCATTTTGAAAATAGACAACATCAATACAAATCAAAGAATTTAGTTATTTTGCAAATGTTTCCTTGAAGCTATCTCGTGGATAAAAAGGGACTTAAGCTACTCATTATTCCTTCAGGGGACAGTTATCTCGAAAGTGGAGAGATTAGGAACATTAGCCTTTCATGAGGGGGGTCAGTGTGAACCCAGGCAGTACGTGCATAGCCACATGTTGATGTTAGTCAGCGTGGGTTCTTAAATAGAGCAGTTACGCATTTTTTAAATCCTAACCTAAGTGATCTGTCCTGCACTTACTGTATTAAGTTGACAGGGACTCTGTCTGCTCCTCTTCTGATGGAAAGTGAAGACAAAGAAAGAAATGTGACTGTAAAAACAGACACACATATAAAATATAACAGTATCTGATATATTTTGATTGATAATCTATTTCACATAGGCCATCACATGCTCAGAATATCCTCATAAACCCTGAACATAAAAGAACTGATGTCAAGAACAGTAATATGTTCCTTAAAAAGAGGCTCAATAACATTTCAGTAATTTATCCCTGATGGAGAAACCCATATAAGTACATGGAGTTCATAGAGGATGGAACACATGTCCTGTGTCTTATTATGTCAGATTACGTGCTCAAATAAAAAACAGTCATGCATGAAGGGAGGAAGACAAGCGCACAGCTCAGTGATTATTTGTAACATGGATTTGTGTTCATCAAACATGATAAAAGGCAAAAATGTGCTCTACTTCTTTCATCAACCACCACATCAGTCCTCTGCTGTCTCACAAGTGCAAAACATGCATAAACTGACTTGATTGGGCATTTTCTGCATGATGTCCAGCCAAAGAGCATCAGGTTATTTGATTTAGATGCTTATGCAGACACAGAGTACACCAATAAATAAAAATATGCAAAAATTGATCTGCATCATAAGATTGAAAGTACGCAGGAGTAGGAACTGAGACAGTTTTATGTCAGCTGTGGAATTTCTTGGTGTCAAAGAGGAAGGGGGAAAAAAGCTGCATGAGTGTTAGTCAGAGAAGGAATAATACAGAAGTTACTGTGAAAGAAACAAAGTGAGACACATTCACAGCGAGAGACATCACTTTAAGTGCTGCCAGGCTTGTTGATAGTTCAGCTGGCATCATGGCAGAGCTCACTTTCAATGTGGATCATGGCTATCTGGAGGGTCTGGTTCGAGGAATGAAGGCTGGGATTCTGACTTGCACCGACTATCACAATCTGGCCCAGTGTGATACGCTTGAGGGTAAGAATATTGTAGCTCATTGTCTTTGAACGTATCGTAACTGCATCTATACACTTCTGTTAATTTTTGTGCATGTGGGTGTCTCATAGAGACTTGATAGGGATGATTTTACAACTTTATTCAGAGTCCAATTATCAAATAGATAAACTGAATTCTCTTTCCAAGGACAAGGCCTTCCTGTCTGAGGAAGAAAAAAAAATCAGTGAGAATGAAATGGTGTTGAGTTTAAGTATAGTGTACAGTATATGTTCAGGAATTCTGTACTCCCACTCACCTGTTGTGTCAATCTGGTCCAAAACTGTAGAATTTTATTATACAATATGTTTGTGTATATAATCTGCATGTTTGTGGCCTGTGTGTGTCAGCTGTAATAAGCCTGAAATAGCCTTGTGTCCGTTTTATACTGTATTATGAGTCACCTCCTCCTGAACACAAGTTAAAGCTGAGACAAAAAGAGAAGCTGAGTACAAAACCTTTAGGCGATGTCTTTCCACTCCTCAGACATGAAGTTGCATCTGCAGAGTACAGATTATGGCAAGCTGCTGTCCTCCTCTGAAGAGGACCTAACTGTGTCTCTGGTGGACAGCAAGCTGAGGAAGAACCTGGTGACTGAATTCAGCTGCCTTCGCTCCAACGCCCTGCCTCCATTATCCACCTTTCTTGACTATATAACGTATGATACAACACCACACGTGCTAAGTTATAAATTAATGTCACAGGATGAGTTAAGAAGCACATTACTTATTCATTTGCTGTAGTTATCTATTATTTCAATATTTTGTCTGCTCTCCCAAAGAAAATTCTGATTTTAACTGATTTTTAATTCTTTTTCTAACACTGTCTGTGTTTTATTATTGGATGCGCTTCAGCGTGACCAATTATGGAAACTCAAATGACACCACAGCTGTCAGTGACAAATCAAACTGGGCTTGCAGCACGTCCCCTTATACCACAGCAGACCAACCGCTCTCAAATCATTCTCATTTTATTCCCATGGAGAAACTCTATGAGCTGCTCAAGATTCACAGACAACCTGTTAAGAAGTACTTCAGTGTGATGCGTAAACCTGCGTCTTCCCTTCAAAAAGTAGTTAACAACACAAAGGCCTTTTCTACAAATAAGGAGTACTTAGCAGGCATCTCAGCTTGTCATGCTTTCAAGCCAGTGGACAGCATCCTTTAGTTTGTCACTTGATGAAGAATGCATGATGCAAGCTTCCAGTTCCTAGGCCCCTGGTTCCTCTCTTTTCACCTATTTCAGCCAATGGAGGCCATGGGGATTGTAGAGGAATTCTTTGAACTTCTCTCTTCTCACCCTTCAGAGTAAAGGTTGGCCTGGGTCACAGTGTTGCACTAATCTCTAACAGCAGACACACCGGCGTCTCCTCCAGGGACAGCTGGAGAGTCGACTGGTACCAAGGCCTTGACAATAGCAGATGAATGGACAGTCACTGGACAAATCTTGACTCTGTGCGTCACACTGTCCTATTTTGATTATCTCACCAATGCAGTAGATGTTCAGTCCCTTCCTTGTTGTCTGTTTTGGGAATTTGCCAAGATTGGGTATTCCATAAGCGACTAGTGCCAGGATATCTTGGGTCAGAACTGGGAGACATTGCATGCAAAACTCTGTACTGATGAGTCCTGATTCTCCTTGAGCTCAAGTTCAATAAATCTTTCAAGACATCCAGGTCCAGCATCATTTCTTCACCACCACAGTACTGAGATTTTCTCCCTAACAGAGATTAAGTTTATTTCACTGGTATTTCCCTGTATTCCTCTTGACTTTAACCACAGCAAAGCATGTTAGTGACTTACAGACTTATGTCCTTTGGGCATTTGGGAATATATGCAATGTGAGAGTGGTCTATATGTCCCATAGTGTATGATCTTAATGGGACAAGTGGACTGTGGTAGTTTGAGGGGGAGCACAGTTGGACCTGTCTGTCTTTGGCACACATGGTTTTATTTGAGTTTCCTTGGTTGGTCATGCCAAGTCGACTGCCAAAATGAAACGCCTCTCTCTGACATCAAAAATCAGGGATTACGTTAAGTAACTGAAAGTTTCTAAACATGAAGGCATGAAAATATAAGAGGGATGTAATATAAAATGATAAGCAGACAAATAAATTCATTCACTCTTTTCTCTGTGTTGCAATAGCTACAGCTACATGATTGACAATGTGGTGATGCTGATTACTGGGGCTCTGAAACAGAGAGATGTGGCAGAGCTCCTCCCACGATGCCACCCACTGGGAGCTTTTGACCAAATGGCAGCAGTGGGCATTGCTCGCACCCCCACTGAGCTCTACTCAGCCATCCTGGTGGACACACCTCTGGGTAGATCAACAAATAATCGGATTTTAATTTATCTTTAATTTCCAAAGACAATAAGCTTTATTACTGTACTAATATCCTTTCAGGCACAGAGTCACAAGAGTCAACAATTACCAGACTACAGTGAAAGACTAAAGTCAAACTTCTCACTGATTATCTCAGAAAGTTTGACTAGAGGGTACCACAGTAAAACTTTTTTGAGCATAAAAGTTAAAAAATCTGAAATGTTGGGTGTGTTATAAAAGCTGGTGTAATCAGGCCTTAAGTCAGAAATTTTCTCTGTCATGTGTTTTTATTTTTTTTATCCACATTAAAGTTAATCTAGATTAAAACAACAAGTCAAACTGATACTGTATTCTTGTGTCGTAGCTCAGTTCTTCCAGGATGCTGTGTCTGAGTCCAGTCTGGATGAGATGGAAGTTGAGGTCCTGAGGAACAAACTGTACAAGGTGACAGGTTGATGAGACTAGCATAGCTACTGTAACTTACCTTGATGCCTGTGTCAGAGTATGTATGTGCGTTCATGTAGATTAGTAGTTAATTGGTTAAGTTTTAACCTGTGCTACATCAGCAGGTACCTCTGATCTTGTTTCTTTCTTTTAAGGCCTATTTAGAGTCTTTCCACTCGTTCTGCGAGAACATTGGTGGTGCCACAAAAGATCTTATGTGTCCTGTCCTGGAGGTACTGTGGTAATTTTCACTGCATGAGCTGTATTTGTATGTATGTATTATGTATTTTACATACTACATTTGACTTTTTGTTGAAAATGCTCTGTCTGTATGTGTGTGTGTGCTGCAGTTTGAGGCAGACAGGCGGGCATTCATCATCACAGTGAACTCCTTCGGGACAGATCTCAGCAGTGCAGACAGGAGTGCACTGTATCCAGCTTGTGGCAAACTTAACCCTGAAGGGCTGCGACTGCTGGCCAAGGCAGAGAACCACGAGCAGGTCAAAACTGTGGCTGACTGTTATCCAGTGAGTCTGATCTGACCTCTAATGACAGCTGTTTTGTTGTCACTGCAGTTGATTTACCTGCAAGTCAGACATGTTATTAACTTTAGCTTAAATCTCCCTGCAGGAGTATAAACTCATTTTTGATGACCCTGAACCGGGATCAGATTTTAAGACGCTGGAAGACAGATTCTTCGAACAAGAGGTAATTTAATTTAAATGTTCTTCAGTTAGAGTGCAGTGAGCCTTGAACTAATGTAGCCCCCATTTTACTGCAGTTGAACTGTTGATATATTCAATATTTGTTTTTGTTTTTCTATGTAGTTATATTTCAATTACTGACAATACGAAAAGTAAATTTTGACACATCAATTACTGGGTAGATTTTTTACTCCGCCTTTCCTGAGGGGCAGAAACAGCAAACACAATCTGCCTTTGAATCTGTCTTTCTATCTTTCTCTGAGTGGCTTCAGCTCTTATCGTCCATCGTTTTACAGGTGAAGCTGAACGTACTTGCTTTTCTGCAGCAGTTCCACTTTGGTGTATTTTACTCCTACATCAAACTGAAGGAGCAGGAGAGTCGCAACATCATCTGGATCGCTGAGTGTGTCACACAGAGACAGAAGTCCAAAATACACAACTACATACCCATCTTCCCCGGAAGAAACTAACTGAGCATCAAAGAGAAATACGAATGTGTATTTAGCATACAGTTGTAAGACAGCATACAACAAGGTAATAAATGCACTTTATCAAAAGAAGTATTGATTGATAACTTTATGATCTAAGTTTGGGTGTCAGGATTAGTTACTGTGGTCGTGCTAAAGTCAGTCACAAATATTTTCAGTGTTTGTACTACACAGAAAATCAAAATATGTGGCCTCTACTTGCTATTAGTTAGTATGTTCACATTCACACTACTGACAGAAGGGGTTAAATTGGGCTGGGGCGGATTTTAAAAATTCTTTAAAGAAGTCACTTCAGAAACAGGCAAACTGTAATCAGCAAACTCTTGTACAACAGGTCCTCAAGTACCTCTGTGATAATTAAAACTGTTCTACTGCAGCATTTTTAAATACAAAACTCATACCCAATGTGCATTTTGGCCAGTAAAAAAAATATATTCTTAATATACTCTACCTCTACCAGCCCCCCTGCCTTGATTTTACAGTGTGTACCAGCCTTGCATTCTGGACCCTGACCTCCAACCCCTTCTTGCTTCCTCAGGCCCCCATACATAAGAGATCCCAATTTAACCCTTAACTGTCAAGACAAAATTGTACTTTACAGGAGGTATAACATTGTGTAACCATCAAAATTTTATACAAAATGAAAGTATATAAGTAATGTAGCACAAACAGTGGTATAAAAGTGTAAATTTTGCTTTTTAGCAGCTAACAGAGGTCATAAAATCACCCATATTTGCTCTTCACTATAGGGTCGTCCTTCCTTCAGACTTTCACTGAAACATAAAGGAAAACAAGACAGTAAAAAGCACAGTCTACTTTTTTTATTGATAAATGCGACAACACAGTTCGGACACAGTAAGAAAATATTGATGCACATCTTGGTTGTATGGCCTAACTTACAGCACTGGGCAGGGACTTCCAGAGGTATGTAGTTTTGCTGGCACAGAAGAACGAAAGCAGATGCTAATCTGCAGGGGGCTTTGGATAAGCTCAAATCACACACTGACAAGAACTGACCAGGATCCACCTGACAACAGAAACACTGTTGTTAACATGAGGCTCACACAAAGATACCAAATGCCAAATGCAGTTTCCTCAGTCACCTGTCAGGCAACATTTTACTTTTCACCACACTAAAAAATTTTAATTCACCTTATCTTAGCTGAAAATATACATACATTCATTTGACAGTATTTCTGTTTGACAGAACTAAGTGTTAAGTCTTGTTTGTATAGCCCAGCTTTGACTTCGTCTGTGCTACCAGTGAATAAGTTTATAAGTACATATGGTCATGTTTGCGCTGTCTTGTGTGGCCCTTTTTTTGTATGTCCATCAGATGAATTTATATTCTTGACCATGAAATCCAGGAAAGATTTTTAGTAGCCGTGGGTGTGTGATTTATGCTGTGCCAGGCACATATTCTCACAGTGTCTTATATCCACAGACAGTGTTTTTCTACTCACCACCCTGAAACAGGAACTCAGTGGAGAATCCGGAGAGGAGAACAGAAAGTCACAGCTGACTTTAGAAAAGTGCTCTGTCACCCCTGGTGGACTAATGCACTCCGGTTTTATCTAACAACACACATAATGAAACTGCAGGTGAGAAACGGACACTTTGATGTCAGCAACATGCCACCAGCATGAATACGCAGACATTACAGACCAAAGAATTAAGAGTTTGCTTCTCACCTGTCCCACATGCCAACTGTTGAAAAACCTGTCCAGGTTCTCAGCTTGAGATCCATCAGGCAAAGGAGAATCATTTCCTGCTTCATTGTCATTGGTCCCTAACAGACCAGTGGATGTGCCTGTGCGAATAAAAACATGTTTAAATATCGGTACAACGGCAAATGTGTTTGTATCCCAGGTCATTCTGAATGTTTAGTTTTCCTACCGTGCAACCATCCATCAAGAGTGAAGCTGCAAACCTCAAGTGACAGATCACATGACACCGACACTCCATTCTGATTGGACACCTGCACAATGTTTGACCCACTCCTGACAGTCACTCCACTGTCACTGTGAAATGTATGCGTTGGAGCGCTGCTGCAGTTGGCCTTCACCTGTGAGACAAACACTTTCTTTCATTTTTGCAGACATGCTGAAAGAAGCTGCAGAGATCTGTCACCGGCATTATCACATACTTGTCCATTGTGCTGAATGTTGATGGTGCTGTTACTCATTCTTATTAGAAGGAAGCTATGTGAGTCTGAATTGAGCAGCAGTGTAAATGCAGGATCAGCACTGACATCCTGGGCAAGGAGTAGCGGACAGGAGCCCGGGAGCTCATACAGGTGCCCGTCAAATGTCACTGCAAACTGATCTGCCACCAGCAGAGCTTGGTCTTACGAAGAGAGACAGAATGAGAAAGACATCACTGCAATGTCATTAAATCCTCCATTACAAGTGTATTTGTGTAAAACCTCAAGTCAGTCTCACGTCTAAATGGGCTGTCCATGATCTTCCTTTTGAGGCGGTAAAGTTCAGCTAAAGGTCTGACTGAGGTGAGGGTCTGCAGGGGTCTCAGAAGCCACTCCTCCAGAAGGATCTCTACCAATCCAGCCTTGGCCACTCTGGACCAGGGGAGTGTTGGCAGCAGGACCGACACAATCACTGAACACTCACTGTAGAATCCAGGAACACTCGAATCAACATATTTTACTGGAATCGTCCGCTTACATCTGCTTTGGTCCAGTTTGGCAGAACATTTCAAAGACTACACTTCAAAGTTTAGTTAGGGCCTGCTTTGAATTGAAACAATGTCACTGCTATTCTGTTGAAAAACAGCTGTGACTTCAATATCTAAAAAAACTTTTAATGTCTCAGCCACATTTTTTCTTGATATCTTTTGACCTTAGTTTTTTTTCTGAGTGAGGAGTGCCTGCTATAATATAATAAAGAATATGTCCCTTCTCTGACTTCTTTAAAGAATTTCATGAAATAAAGAGTGTAGGGAGTTTTTCTTTATGTACATTTCAGACCTGTGCAGTACCTGGGGGAGAATTTGTAGACAGAAGCCAGTCGTTTCCTGAGTCCGGACAGAGCCATTGCCAACCTGGTCTCCATCCAGTGGTAGGTATGCTGACCTGCCTAATTCACACAGGACCATCCATTAATACACATTAATGAGAGCATAGTGGTTTTAAGACTTTTGAGTCACGACTTTAACATCAGTGCAAGTTTGTCTCAAAATCACTGAATTTATCTTCTGAATTACCAATCACTTAAATCTCAGCATGTAGATTTTTTTTTTTTAATTATCCTATTTGTTTTTTTTTTACTGATTTTTTACCAATTTGAGTCAACACAAATTTAAACACAGCTGAATGATCCGCTATCTATACCATACTATTCCCCAAGGTGCAAGCTTGTGCAAATCTTTGATACCAGAATATATACATGCACAAAACAACAGGATTCTCAAGAACCCCAATCATAACTGGGATACTAGTGTGCATGTAAACACACTTACTGACACTAAAAATATCTATAAAATGCTATAAATTAGCCAAAGAGAAAAGACTAATAATATCAAAGGTCTAACACAGCACTAGTACCAGCATGCAGATTTCTCACCACATCCAGCACGACACCGAGTGTGGTAACGCTGGCCTGAGCCAGCGGCCTCAGCTGAGGATTCCCCTGCAGAGCAGGTAAGACCTCCACCAGCCCGTCAGTCCACAAAGAAACAACCTCCTTCCACAATGCCTCCAGCCTCTGGCCCTTCAGATCCTGGTACACACCTGCCAGAGTGGCCAAGGGCCCTGAGGAGGGAGCACAGCACAATGTCAGGGTTTGCATTTTACCTCTTCATGCATTAAGATGGCTGTTTTATGTGTGCAGTAGCAAATAAACTTGATATCTCACACTGGAGACATGGTGGGGTCTGAGTAATCTGACAACGCAAAAAAAAAAGTACAGAAAAAATATTTCATGTTTCAGATAATGACATAAAGGAGGGAGAATTAGTTCATGATTTAAAGACATGACTAAGCTGTGTGTACATTAACAGAATCTCATCCGTACAGTGTTTTTCCTGAAATAAGGTGGAAAGCATGGGAGAGTTTCAGTGACCCTTCAAGACTTTTCTTTGCATTGTCAGTCAGGGCAGCAGTTGATGTGACTGATTAGTGCTATTTCTGTGGACTCACTCCTCAGCTCCTGTTGTCCGAGCAAAGAGGCGTGCTGCAGCAAGCCGAGACAGCGGGGCAGGGTGTCGGTCAGAGTGTGACGCAGGGGGCTTTTCTGCCACAGGGCAAGCAGACCGCCGCCTCTGTGCACAAGCAGAGCCTCGACTTGCTGGGATACATGAAGAGGCACAGCACTCAGCTCCTGGAGCAACTCACTGTCTTTGGACTGCAGGGAATGTTGTGAAGAGAAGCAGCCACACCACATTAAAAACTGCTCACTGAAAAAAAGCTAGATCCCTACATTACTGGAGCCTAAAGCACTACATGCATTTTGTTTGCATTATGTTTGCATTATTAGTACTTTGTGTTTACCTGCCGCCTGAATTCAAATAGGAGATTCTGTAAAGTCTTGATTCTCTCCATCAGCTTCTTCTGAATCTGAGAGCTCAAATGTTGAATCCTTGCCTGTGAACACAACAACATGCTATATTTCAAAGTGTCATACTGGTATGCAGAAAAGATGTGGCTACTTTTAATGCTGTTGGTGATACCTCCACTGCAGTTAGACTTTCCAAACAACCGCTTGCTTTCAGCATCAGCCTCTGATTGGCTGAGCCTACAAACACAGTGCCTAGAGTTTCAGGTTTGCTGCTGTCGTCTCTCCTCTGCACATCCAGCGCCAGACTGCGATGTGTTCCCACACATGCCAACGCAGTGACGTCCTCGTTCAGTCCTCGACCTGAATATAAATATTGCAGTTTCAATGTTTTTGTCATGTGTGCAAGTGTTGCACAGATGATCAAACTAACAATGTAGTATAATGATAGCGTATGGGATACGCAGCGAAAAGAGGTTCAGAGTGATAACAGCGTGATTTACCGTTCATATATCCTGCTGTGGTCTGAAGACAACGTCCCTCTACAGTCCCATTCAGCCACATCATCTCTCTGCGGTCCAGTCTGGCCTGTACCTGGAGTCCAGAGCCCCGAGGCCAGGACAGGGCACTGCCCCCCACCTCCACACTCCAATTACCCATCCTAGACTTTGAAGTGTGTGCACACACGTTTGCACTTACAATCATGTACAATCATGAGGAATCTCACAGATGAAAAAGAATTGTTGTGATTTTGCTGGAGGGTTATGTGCCGGACTTTTCTTGGCCGGGAGCAGTAACTTCTTGAAATTTTGTCTTCACTATGAGGTTGCCATGTAACCAGCTGAGTCTCCAGGATAGAGCCAGGAAATAGTAATAGTCATTTTTACATTTAGCACAGAAGACAGAACATGTTAATGAGTGAGGTTTAGGTAGATTTTGTTACCTTTGGAGAGAACCAGGCTGGCTGTTTACTGACAAAAATGAGGGTGGGATCAACCCTCTCTTCTACGTCTTGGCAAGAAAGCAAGAGCACCTTCAAATAAGCATATTTCCCCAAACTTTATACTATTCCTTTAAACTATCAGAACTGCATGCCTAACCCAGATCTTTACCTATGCACGGTCTAACTCGAACATTAAGCTTTGTATAAGTGAGGACTGTCTAAAATACTATATTTACTTTACAGGTTTTAAACTTACACTATATGGACAAAAGTATTTGGACAAACTTCTTTATTACTGAATTCAAGTTTGGTATGGGGCTGTTGTTCAGCAGTTGGCTCAGCCCCTGACTTCCAGTGAAGGGAGATCTTAATGCTTCAGCACACCAAGACACTGTGGACAATGCTATGCTTCCAACTTTGTGACAACAGTTTGTTATATAGTGAGAAAAATGAGAAGACAGATTATTGTTAATTAATCATCAGAGGCTTGTTGATGTTGTTTACCTCAGAGAACAGAGACATGTTGGAGCCCTGAGCCGTAGAGGAGTTGGTCAGGGCGAAGGTGAGGCTGCACTGATAGGGCCGTCCAGTCACAGACAGGCGAGACTGTGTGTAAAACAACTCCTCTCCTGTGTTCACTCTGTGGGATCCTGACCACGACAAAGACTGAGCGACACAGAGAGGGAAAGAAAGGACAGGGGCATCCTGTAAATCTGTTACGAAGAGAAATATATGTAGTGAAAGTATGTGTTCAGAAACTAACAATCACATAGCAGAAAAAAATATTAAAAAATACACTTTTCCTTTGGGGTATAAGTTCAGAGACTGTGTACCTGAACCATAGGCAGACAGGCTTACACACAGCACTCGCTATCTAACCAAACCAAAACTACAAGTGTGAACTCACAGGTTGTGGGGGGCAAAGGCTGAGCAGCACTGTGTGTTCCAAACGATCTCTGAGGTTGGTCTGAATCTTAGCCAGGAGTGTGTGTGAAGGACAGGGTGCACGAGACACTTTGTCCAGGCCAATATTAACCTGAAGACTGTGCATTCCCCGTGGGCCCTTCTAAAACAACACAGAAAGATAAGAGATATTTTCAAAACAACAGCCACCTGCAACTGTGTGAAGAGAGAATAAGACTCAGAAATAAGAGGTTTGTCCATTCAGTATCGAGCAGGGTACCTGGTATTTCAGGCCTTGCTTGATGCTCTTGTTGTCCCATCTGAGTTCTGCATTTTGTGAATATGAGTTTCCCTCCTGACCCACTGACACACAACCTTTAACAGAAGACACTACTGCCTACACATACACACACAACAACAACAGGCACACACACACAAGGATCAAGTAACTGGACTAAATGAAGGCTTATCGTACCTAAGCGGACATCATGATGGTCATCCCACCTGTTGTGTTGAGAACAGAGCACATGCTTGTCCCCTGCTGGAGTAGTTTTGCCACTGTTTGTTCAGGTTGAGGGAGATGTTGACAGGCACTGCATTGTTCCATGATAGGTGGGCCTGTATGCATAAAAAAATAAATAAAACATACAATAAAACTCATACTCGTACTTAAGCTGCACATTGCAGGATGCATAATTATCAGAATTATGTTGATTACAGTAGACACGTTTGGGTAATATCCCGTTGTGTTAAGATTTGATGGTTTTTGACTGAAAATGTTTTCTTTTCTACTGTTGTTGAAACAGTGTCCTGCTCAGTCAGGCACAGGTAAAGTCGGTGGCAGCCTACTTGTTGGCTGCCGCGCTGTTCCCTCAGTGAGCTGTGGGACAGTGTGTGAAGGGACATCTGGCTGAGTGTGGAGGAAAAGGGCTGTTGCAGCTCCAGTTTGGTCTCATTCATCTCCTCTGATTGACTCCATGAGCTAAGAGCTCTGACCTTGAGATGAACAAAGTACAGTTTGTAACCACAGGAAAACAGAGCAGAAATCCAAACATGTGACTCTTGCTTTATTTGCCAGAATATTTCAAAATGACAAAAACATTTGTTTGAGTAAAGTCTTTCGTATTTTCAGGGTGTCGCTACACTTTGTCCAGTCTGACCTGTTCCAGTCGGCCATGCCTCATCCAGCCCAGTAAAACACTGTCCAGTCGGCCTTGTAAAGAACGCTCCAGTGTCGCCTCCAAACTAGTCCAACGGGGAATGCAGTTGATGTGAACTGAGGTCAAGAAAGACATGAGCAATATGTAGTCAGTCATACCCTTAGGTGGTCATTCATCAGTAGCTGTTTGTTTTCTCTATTTTTCACCCTAATGTGATGAAAATGAGCAAAGATCGTCCCTGTGATTGTTGTTAGGCTCTGCAGAGTTAGTGTATGATGATTTTACCCTTCAGGGTCTGGTTTCCCATCTCCAGTGCTGGAGGTGCAGAGTAGAGACCAGACAAGCTGAACTCCTGGCTGCCCCACACAGCTCCATGCTGGATTTGGTAGCTCCAGTTTCTGGCCTCATATACCGTCCTCATAGCGACAGTCCTGGGGAGCGGCTTCAACTGCAAAACAAAGACAGTCACTGATTGGGATGTGGGTGCGTCTCGATGAACAGGGTGTGGAAAGACAAAAAAAAATATCTATTAAAATATCTGTCAAGTGCATTTTTTTATTTTATACCCTACACACCATGATGACAGCTCAACACTGCCATTGACTCCAGCTTATGCCGGCACAGAAATAAAGTCTTATGTCTAAATACTAGTAAAGAGATATTTTCACACAGAGCCACCTGTGGGTATGAGTGTTTGAGCTCTACAGTCTGCCTGTATCCGCTCTGTATCGCTGCCAGTTCCCCCAGTGCCCACAGCCTCCTCCTCCCTGACAACACCTCCACCAAGCCTGCCACGCTGGTCTGAGACTGGTTCAGCTGGAGAGGGAGATGAGATGGAGAAAAGAAAAACGCCAGCATAACAACTGCAACTCCAGGAAGCAATCAGGACTGACTCTAAATCATACCTGATGCACACTATGCAAAGCAGGTTGCTTCAGTAAGAGAGTAAAAACGCACCTGAGAGCGGACATTGAGCTGAGAAGGCACGTAAACCATTATCCTGGGAATATTCTGAACCACCTTCAAAATCAGGTCCTTGCTGGACAAAAGAGCATCCATCACTTTAAGTACACATGTCTGCATGTCAGGCTTGGGTTTTGACTAGAATCCATGAGGTGGATGTCTCTGTATGTCTGTGTTTACACTACCTATGAGGCAGATTGTGCCCCTGGAGGATGAGTGCCAGTGAGGAGCTGAGTTCAGGGTTGACAGCTATGGAGCACCTGAGCTGTGACTCAGTAAGTCTTCCCCAGGCCTCCACCTACATTCACAAAGACAGTTAGCAAAACAACAAGCAACACTGTGGGAATTTTGAGCGTCTGTCATCCTCACTTGTAAGGCAGGGCTAGTTTGTCCCTGTAGGGTGTGTTTTAGTGTGACTCTGGCCTCCTTGGACCCTCCATGAGTGCCCCAGCCTCCGACATCCCCCACCACTTGGACTCTCCAGTCTTGACAGTTAATGTCTAATGAGGCGCTCCGCAGAGGACCTACAGAGAGGATTGGCGCACTGTTGTTAAAGGTTACCACCATTCTCAAACAAGCCACTAATACACATCCAGAGAATAAAATATCTTTTCCTTTGTTATTGCCTTTAAAAATCAAATATCCATTACTTTTACTTAGTTATATGAAAATTAAGCTTCTTTTTTTTAAAAAAAAAAAAAAAAAACAACTTGAAATTAATTGTTGTTATTGTTATCAATTTCTGAAGTTAAATGGTGACATTTGCTGATCAGAGGTTTATATTGCGTAGGATAAAAGACAAAACCTCGTAATCAATCAAGAGTAGCAAGTTGCATGAAACTCTCATACTTGAATGAAAAAAATAAACACAGAGCTGGAAAAAAAAAGTATATGAAGAAAAACATTTATAGTGTCTTCTCACTCCTTTACATTCAACCTGTTCGGAGGAATGACCACAGAAACTTGAAGAGACAATACTTAAAGAGGGCTGCAGCTCACAAATACTAAACCCAGCTAAATGCACAATCCGACCTTTGAACTGAGTAGTCAGGGTAGAGTCCAGACTGGGCCGTGTCCCTGTCTGATTGGCAGCCGGTGGAGAGTAGGAGAGCAGCAGGGCCACACGTCCATCAGCCACACTGACATTCAAGCCAGAGATGAGCAGTTTGTGTCTGTCCACAGCGAGCTGAGTCCTGGACTGAAACTGAGAAAAAACTCCTTGGATGGAACACAGACCCTCGGAGAAGAAAATCACAAGAGAGGTGTTTTTATATATTTCATCCACTCTTCTAAACACCAGAATCTATTTATTTTCACTATAGTTCCATCTATAAGTTACACAGAGACACAATATAGGACGATTTTGGTCACGGGTTTCATACACTTTCTGTAATAAAAAATCTGAAAGAAGAATTCATTTCAGATGGGGGTCTGTAGTCTGATTTGTGTCATTTGTTACCTCCATATTACGTGGCACCCCTCTGTCCTGTAGCCATGACCAGCTGTGCCACATGGTTCCTCTTATCTCTTTGGTCACTGGGAGACATTTCATCTTCAGTCTCACTCCTGCCTGCTGACCTCCAAACTGGGAGTGGAAGATCAAAGCCTTCCCCTCAGCAGAACCGAGCTCCACCTGCACACACAGTCCACTGTGATGTTAATCATCTGAGAGACTGTACACCTTCATTACATGAGCTGTCAATCAGCAGAGAGTTCATGACTGGTGAAAATTATTTGAGCTCCTAACCTGGATACTGTTATTCACAGGGACTCCCAGTTTCTTCAGATAGTTCACCGTGTGTCTAAAATGACTCTTCACTCTGACTCTCCCAGATATCTTTGTGACTGTCATCTCCTTACTTATCTGGAAAGCATTCACAATATTTACTGCAGCTGTTGTGATATACAAGTTCTGAACAATAACATGCACATTCTGACAGCCGCCTGCCATCTGATATCCACTAAAGTACCAGAGCACCACACAGATAGAAACATAATTCTTCTTTGTGCGTCTGTCTGAATTTATTTCTGTCAGCAAAGCTAAATTATGAGCTAGGATTTTATTACAAATACAAGAACAGTACATTTCATGGCCCTTGATTTCAGGCTTACGTTGTCTGATAGAGCATTTCATCATTCCACAGTTTCCACTGCTGCCTCCTACCTTTTGACTTCCGGCACTGCTGTTCAACAGGTAACAGTACGAGCCATTGTCATGACTCTCAGAATTTATTATTACTGTAGCATCAGCAGGGAGACCCAGCTTCTTCAGCAGGGGAACAGAGTGCTTCAGATTAAATGACCCCTCATTTTTATCCTGGAAGAAACAGCAGCATTTAATTATGATACATAGTGCCACATCCTCTGTGGTAAATTAGATAAGATAAATTAAAGCTCAACTTTGTGTTAGATGTATCACAAGGGAAATGTAAATTGTATTGCATCTTAAAGGCATCCTGAAGGCAAATAACTGATAGTTGAAATGTAACAAATGTTTTCATGTATTTCCACACCTTCGTTTTCTTAAGAGCCACTGATGCCTGTAACTCTGTATCATCTATCGTCATGGTGACCTGAGACCGGGAAAAGGTTGGGGAGACAATGAATAATCCAGAGCAGTGCATCCTGTCAGGACTACCCCACTCCTACAGACATGATTACAATGTGCTTTAGTGAAGTTCACTTGTATAGATTTCTTTAGTAATGAATGAAATAATTCATTATCAGCAGTGTGCTTACCCTACCTGAATAATTGTACAGTTGTTGTGATACACCAGTGACCCCTGCAGGCCTCTTTGTGATATCACAACTCCACTGGCTCTGACTGTACACTCCTCTGTCTCCACGAGGGCTTCTGTGTCATAACGTTGTTTTCCAGCCTTACTGGTTACTCTCAGCCTGCTGTGCTGCGGTACATTTTTGAGAGCAGGAAGGTTGTGACTGAGCTCGCCCTCCACACCCAGCTCTGGCCAGGCCTTTGCATTCAGTCTGAGGAAGCCCCTTTTACCCTCTAGTTCAGTTTCCACCGTGGCTGTCCAGTTACCATGAGGTTCTTTCCACAGAGAGCCATTGAGATGAGCCTGGAATGGACAGAACACCAATGTCATGCTGCCACTGATGAGTGGCAGCATGTATATATATATATATATATATGTGTGTGTACATCATCTTTCCATGTAACACAAGTTACAGTACGTAATGGCATCCTGGATGGCCGTGCATGTGAATCCCTCTCTGTCCTCATGTCTGCTTTCAGCATGGCTGTCTGCTAAGAAATTGTAGCTAAACAGAACACTAAAATATGCTTCTGAACATTTTTTAAGTGAATGCTTAACTTTACAATTTGATCTGAATTTTGTGAGCACAAAATGGACACATCATAACCTCTTTGTTTTAGAGCTAAACGGTACACAACATCTTTCTGAAAAGTTTACACAGTTTAACACAGCTTTCAGCTACATGAAAAACAAGGTCTAATAATCACCCACAGAAACCTCCTGTACCTGTAATATTGGGCATTTTGACTCCAGAGCCCAGAGCCACTGTGTCCCTCCTTTGGTCTCTATGAACCTATTGGCTCTAATGGAACATGTCCCAGCTTTAATGAAAAGGGCCCCAGCCTGCTCGGGGCCTCCAGGAGCAGTGGCTTCTAAGGTGATCATCTCAGGTACACCATGGCTCCTCAGCCCGTGGAAGGAGTGTGTGAGGGTCCCAGAAAGATGCAGAGGCTTGCATGACTGACCCAGCTCCAAAGAGAGGTGCTGGTTGTGTGCACTGAGAGAGGAGGTCATGGCCAGCTGGCAGGGGACAACAGACAGGAGGCCCTGAAGTACGAGGGACACTGGGAAGACGGTTCCCTATGGCAGAGACATACATGGAGGGTATTGACTGGTGTTGAGAGATTCAGTTTACTTACTCGTAACTGATAATTACATTCATTTTACAGAAGTGTTCGAGCTGTTAACAAAACTGATGTTAGAAGCCTAGCTTGAAAATTGCTGATTCAGACTTATTTAATGACGTCATTCCATACATTTCAAAATGTTTATGCTCCCGACTGGTGGAAGGAGAAACTATGTTTCTCTCCATAGGAAGCTTGTTAGAAAAAGGTGATAGTAATCTGGCCTTGAGGCTGTATCATCTTTTCTGTCGCACTGCTTGGCTGCTTTGATAAATGAGCTATAGATTGACCCAATAATGGACTGGAAACAGCATAAAAAAATTACAATGTGTTGCAACAGCTAGAGGTAAGAGTAATATTCACAACTAAAACACATTAATTTATTTGAGGTTTGATACCAAATAGTACAAAGATAGAATAATAGATTTTCTTACTTGTAGAGCAGGACAGTAGTTAGTCACATTCACAATGTAGGAAGACTGTTCCTCCTCTCTCTGTGAACCCTTGGTTTTACCCCAGTTACCCCTGAAATAACAACATCCCAACTCCAAGCCAATGTCCACACCAGGCAGATGTTCAGTTGAAACATTCAAGATTATTGCTCCACGGTTAGGAAATCCCAGCATCTGTACTGCGTTTATAGAATGCTGTACAGATACTTTCAGATTAAGGAGGGGATGACAATTTAAATGCAGACTGAAGTTGGCCTTTTGTTGCCCCTCAGCCTGCAGAATGGTGCTGAGATATGTGGAGCAGCCAGAACGGGTGATGGAGATGTTGGCTGAAGTCTGTGACGGCAGGAGAGACTATGGAGAAAAATTTTAAAGAAATATTAATGAATCTTTTCTCCTTTAATAAAATTGTACAAGCAGACACATATACGGTGCCAATTAATATAACATCAATACATCGATTTAACATGAATATACAAAATACACAAACCACTGCTGAAAGGATTCACAGTCTCTACTTCACTGCATTACATTTTACGCTAAGTGCAAAATGTTTCATATTGTTGAACTTTGAGCTGATACATAGAGGATCTGGTGAGCAGAACTACATAGCAGATAAATGTGTTAGGTCGCTTTACAGATTCAAGGTTTAGCACAGCTGGCTTGGTGAAAGATGTCATCTTAATGTTTAGCAAGACTAAGAGTCTACTGCCATTCTCGCTGTTCTGTGAGGCTGTAATTGTACAGACTGTACAGTGGCGCTTTAACTTAAATGCGAAATTGAACATGCAAACATTCTGATGTTAAGCAGGTATAACGGTCCTTTCTTTTCAACTATGGTCTTGACTTTTTCCACACAGCATCAGTGTTATCATTTCAACTTTTACTGTAATGGAAAGACAAGAATCATCCCCAAGATGGCGATGCTTCTTTGCTTTCCTTCTGATGGGAAACAAGTTTCCTGGTACTTTTTCTTGTTTCCTCTCTAACCTTCAGTAAGGTACATCGCTGATAGACGAAAACTTTCCAGCTGTTCCGCCTGTCCTCTCCTCCCTTGTGTTGATTTGCCATGAGTAACATGGAGCACTCGTTACTTTCCACCTCCACATCAGCTTGACTAGCTGTTGTCGACATGCTAACAGTGACCTCCTGTGGTACAGAGGTGGCAGCCAGATTTTGTTGAAGCGTGACCCTCACAGAGGTGGACGGCTCCCAGGCAGCAGTAATATCGATGTGAGCAGAGTGGGTGTTGAAAGAGACTTGAGCTCTTCCATAGAGGGATGTATCACTGAGCCGACCTGACCCCTGGAGGTCTACTCTGTGTGGCATGATTGAGGCAAGAGAGACGCAACGATGTTGGAAGGTCCAGCCAAATTCAGCCTTTTGGTCCCTTACAAATACATTAAAGAGGCTCTGAAGGGAATCATGCCCCTTTTCCATAGCTAAAGATCCTTTAAGTCCATCTTTCCCTGCTTGTCCATGTGCAGTTAAAGAGGTTTTATGTGTTATACCTCCCTCAGCTCTCTCAACCTGCACCCACACCACCTTCCCCACACCTTTACACTGGACAGATACAAGCAGAGTTGAAAAGACTGAGTCCCATGCTACACTGGCATTTGCCCAGATGTGACACCGATTTTCCAACCTCATCAGGCCTGTCATCTCTGCCTTGTGTTTAAAAAGCCGGGTCCCAAACTCAAGCAGCCCATGCCAGCCATATAGCCTGGGCCTCTCCAGCCTCAGTCCCACATTCAAGTCCATTCCCCAGGGGCCGACAAACAACCCCATCCCAAGGGACCACCGTTGCGGCCCAGGCCGGAGCACGAACCTGAAACCAGATTTAGTGGGCACACCTAAATATGTCAGCAGCACCACAGAAGAATGAGTGAGGTTACCTCTCAGCTCCTTTTGGCCATTGGAGCTGTAGCAGCCTTTAGTTTGAGCACTGAGGCTAAAGTGAGCAAGTGACAGGCCGTAGCAGAGCCTGCTGTGTGGTCTATAGGAGCGAAAGACTCGTACCTCCACAGGGCGACCTGCCACATTTCCATTGCACTGGGCTGAGATTCGGTCTGCGGTGGTGTCCCCTGTGCAGTTCATCTGTGAAAACAAAACCTCCTGCTGACAAAGTTTGTTTTTCAAAGACAAAACTGAAGGAGTAGATGGAAGAATTTTTGAGGAATTACTGAACTGTAGACCAGGCACATAAAATTCTGTGGTACACCAAGATGCTAATCTGAGCCCGTATTATGAAACAGCAACAACAGTATTTTTGTTCTGTTTTAATCTTAGCACTTTATTTGATGCTACTGATCATGGTCTGCTGTTAGACATACTGAAATATGTCTTCTTTAAAGAAATATTTTGGGAAACACACATTCTTTTTCCTCCCACAAATTAGATGACAAAACTGATACCACTCTCATGTTTGAATGGTAAATATGAAACTATAGCTAACAGCCAGTTAGTTTAGTTTAGCATAAAAAAATGAAAACTGAGAAACAGCCAGCCTAGCTGTAACAAAAGGTCACAAAATACCAGCACCTGTAAAGCTAACAAATTAGCTATGCCTTTAGTTTAGGTCCTATAGTGTTATTGTTTCTATTTGGTGATGGAACAAGGGGAAAGTACATGTGGTGACACCCAGGGCTCAATCTTTGGGCCTTTATTTGTCCAGATTATACATACCTCCATTTGGACTTTAATCCAAAAAGCACCCCTGTGACACACAGCTTTACAGATTTTTGCTCCAGTGATCTAGGTCCTATGATTAGCTCACAAGTCAGTGTAAAAAGATTTAAAAACAACGCTCCACAGCTATGTAAAGATCACCTGAAAAGTTAATGACGAACTTTATATTCATTTACAGCCGTGGTCACAAACCTGCTAACTAATGTAAATTATGGAAAATGTACCTGCAAATAGGTGGGTATGAGTCCATGGAGGGACTTCATCTGTTGCCACAGAGACATTACCAATATAGCTGTGCTGTTTTTTGATCCAACATTAAAAAGGGCATCAACCATCCTCTCATCTTCCATGTGAAAGACCAAGCCTGTGTGCAGTCCTTCTGTTTCTAACTAAAAGTGGAGAGGAAAACATAAAAATAGACACGTGTATAAATTCTGAGAAGGATAACACAGTGATGCATATGATGTCCTTAATAAAATACAAACTTGTGAGATATAGAAAAATAGATGATAGTACTGTACATGATAATGTGCTTTGGCTTGTATGGAGCTCGATATGCCTCTTTTGAGCAGGGCTTTGACTTTTTGCTGGAGCCTGGCTGAGTACTCCCACCGAGAGATAGCCTGTCCTGTCTTGCTTCCATTAAACTCAGCTTTTAGATGTTCAGGTCCAGCCTGCAGCTCTGCCAGGACTGACAACTGACTGGAATCTTGGGCCCACCTCATCTGGGCACTACTGCTGGCAGGTACACCTGCATCCAGAAGACAAAGAGACTGAGAGAGCACGGCAGATTATAATGCAAGAAAATAACATCTGTTATGTATTTGAAGTAATGATTACCTGTAGCATTGAGCTGGCGGAAGGAGTGAGATAGTCTCATGTGGACCTCACCTGTCCCCCAGTCCCCCAGTTGGTGGCTCACATTCACACAGAAATGCTGCACCCCCACCCAAACACACAGCCAATCACTGGCCACATGGAATTTCTTTTCCATACTGTGCTCATCATCTTCTCCATCTGAAGAATCTCCAGGATCCTTGTGATGTCTCAGCTCCACACTGTACAAGGTGTCCATCGCTCTAACTCTCATCTGTCCTACAATTACATTAAGACTCCCAGTACTCAGGATGTTTTTCAGGTAAACATGGCCGAATGTCCTAATGTGCAATCGTGTAACATTCATTTACTATAATTAGTATTTTCGAATGAATCTCTACCTTCAATGAGCGTGTCAGACTGTCCTAGTGCACCATCCAACCCCAGAACAGGAGGTAAAATAGCAAGGTTGGCCATGGAGTGTCTCAGGTCCCCAGACACAACCAGCTGCAGACCTTGGGTCCTTTTTAGGGACCCTTTGACTTGGGCAAGCACAGCCTCATGCCCCTGTTTATAGGATCCATGTAGAGACACACTGGAGGATGCAGGAGGAACACGGCAATGCAATGAGTTCAAACGTGAGACAGGCAATATTGTTTCTTAGATATGTGATTGCCGCTATATAATGACGAATTTACACTGCTCAGCCAATGTCAAAATACAGGTGAGGTACACACCTGTCTGAGGACATGTTGGCAGCCACGTCTACATGTAAGTCAGTAGCAGCAGGCAGCAGGCTCTGGGACATGTTCACCTTCAGTCCCACAGCTCTGTCTCCCCTCTGGAAGTAGTGGGACATCAGGGCGTCCAGCTTCACCCTGTCCTTCCCATCAGCCCTCACATGTACTGAGCTACTTCCCTTACCAGCCACTGAACAAATGTCTGCAGTGGCCTTTACCTTAACAAGATCAAAACAACAAAATGAAAAGGCAGCTCAGATGATAAAAGCCAGAAAGTTTTATTATTTGAAATGTGTTCCATAAGTAGACTTCAAAAACTTAAGGATCTTTTTAGTGCTACTGAATGAGATTATTTTACACACTACAGATGCTGCCCACCTCTAATGTTTTGGGAATCTTTGATTTGAAGGGATGACTTAGAGAGGAATAAAGATCAACTTTGCCTGATGTTCCATTGAGCTGTACAGAGAGCTAAAAAGAAAACAACAAATTGGCACCATAAATTGACAGAAATGATGCTGATTAAAAAAATAAATAAATAAAACAATAATTAAAATGTTGAAGTGGTTTTACTCACTCGGCACTCCTGTCGCTCTACTCTCAGTTTCCCTCTGGCCTGATAATCAAAGTCAGTGTTGTTTTTGGGGTTCCAACATACATTTCCCTCCACCACGGCAGAGGAGGGGAGCTGCAGCTGTGACAGTAATAACAGTGAACTGGTCACAAGTTTGGCCTTTTCTACTGTAAACTATACTGTACACTCTTTGAGGTTGACTCACAACTCTTATTACACTGCAAAGCTGCAATCACCATATATCACACAAATCAGCACCCCACATTAGTGGAAATATTATATCAGCTGGCAACTGCTATTAAAAATAAAAATAAATAGTGATAAAACATAAAGAGGTCGGTTTACCTCGAGCTGATGGGTGAAGTTGGCTTTAACTTTTATCGCTTGGTTACTTGAGTGCAAAGGGTTCAACTGAACTTGTCCAAAGAAAGCCAGTCTCTCCTTGCTACCGATACGTAACCTCCCTTGTATGTCTTTCTGGGTCTGAAAAGGAGTATTATTATTTCCCTAGATTATCCTATTATCAGGAGTTAGATAATGTGCCACACAAAGACACACTGATGTTGAGTTTTTCAAATATATTTTTGCAATATATTTGAGAGAAGGCAGACATCTCACATCAAACAATCTAGGTAGATAAGGAGCACTACAGTTAAAAAATACATGGAAAAAAATGAATTCGAAAAATGATCTTGCGATGATGGATCCACTCAGATATGTGTTAATGAGACTGGCAGTTTACCTGGTTGTTGGTTATGGCCACACAGATTTCTGAGTCGGACGGAATGATGTCAGAGCTGAAAGGATGGATCAGTGCAGAACAAACCTAAATAAGAAAAAATCAATAACCTGGTAAACATCCCATTGCTTTCTATTTAAATCAGCTTATGCTAAACTTACAAAAGGGTTCGGTGGTCGGTAGCCAAGGGTGAGGGTGTGGATGACCTCTCTGTTGCCATGGAAATCAGCTTTCGACTCCAGGATGTAGAGGCCTTTTAGGGTGTCGACAGTGAAAGTCTCCTGCAGGAGGAGGGTCTTAGGAAAGGTCTGGAACGGCTGTCTGTGTGATATGGTGTTGCTGTTAAAGTCAGTAACCTTCTTTTGCCATAGTTTTTTTGTTTCCAATAACAAGTGATTCAGACTGGGGCACACACCTGAACTGCAGCACTGCTGTTTTCTGGTATATCTTTTTGTCCTTCCTGAGCTCCTCTACGACTCCCTGGAACTCCAGCTCTGTGGATGGGCTCTTCGGCTTCGAGAGCGTCATCTTCAGCATCGCTTGCTTCTTTTTCAGATTCTTGAAGAGGTGAACAGATAGTCATTCTATAACATGCTAAAAGCATTTAACTTAACACAAACATCCCACAGACACTGCCCACTGTCCCCACCTTATCCGCAGCGTTCAGGGCAGCAACGAGGCTCACGTTGTGCTTGCCGTAGGTGGAAGCCATCTGCAGCATGTGACTGAATTTGGAGGCTTCCAGAGAGATGTCTCCTCTTAAAGGTGGGGTCCATAAAGAGACTACTGAGGCGGAACCCTTCACACTCCTCTTCCCCACAATGCCCCACCCTCCTGTCTGGGGATGCAGAGAGGTGGGAGGCCAGAAGGCATGCGCATGTAAAAATGTTGTAGTACAAAATATATAGTTCAAACTGTCACAAAATATGTGTTTCACTAGATAATTATTTAATTTTAACACGGATTTGCCTGGTGTTCTCAGTGATTTGATCCATTAAATGCTCAGATGGAAGAGCCTCGCCTCTCCTTACTTGGATGTAGGTGACAGCTGGTGTGTAGAGCTTCAGACGGGCCTCCTTCTCCCTGCCCCTGTCCCTATAGAAACCCTCCAAGAGAAGGTTGCGAATGGTCAGCCACTTGCTGGCCGTCAGCTCTGAGGTGAGCTGAAATGTTTGGCGCTGGTGCTGGCTCAGTTCATGTGTAGTGTAGATGTACTGCCACGGTGTGTCCATGTTAAATGTGCCTGCAGGATAATAAGAGAGACATGATGCTGAGTATCTGACTGCAGGTATGGACTCCGATAACAGCTTCACATGAGTGATTCAAACCAACATGTGTTGGGATTTAAAACTCCTTTTACCTTCCCATTTTTTCTGCAGGGTGTCTTCGGGGGGGCTTTTCCAGTGTAATCCAGCCACCAGCGGCATCAGGTTGTTGTAGTTGACTTTGAGGTGTGTGCTGCTCTCAGACCCGAGCTGTCTCACATGAGAGTGCAGGAGCTGAGTCCTGTAGTTTAAATTCTTCTCTGGCACTTGCAGGTTGAACTGGAATAACATGAGAGGGAATATGTTATTTAAGTTTGGGCAAAGAGCAAATGTATTTCATTCGTATGTAAATACAGGGATTATCTCACAACAGGCAAGAGATTTATAAATGCCTGTGTCAGAAATAAAAACATTAAAAACAGTAATTGGAGCCAGGAAGGACTATAACAGATGCATTTCTGTTTACCTCCAGTGTGTAGCTGGTGTGATTTTGTGAGGACTGGTTTCTAAAGGACTGGCTCAGAAGAAGTGTGCGTTTGTTATTGATCTCATCCCAGTGTTTGCCGTAGCTCATGTCCAAGGTCGATTTAATGTGGCTGGGGCTTTCCTCATGCCTCAGGTGGATCTGCGGACACACAGAGAAACCATCGAGCTCTTAAAGCATAGAGAGGACTTTGAGAAACTGCAGTCTCAAAAGCTGAGAATCAGCAACATAAGCACACAAAACAACAGTAACAGACTTCTGTGTCATCCTGTGGGTTCATGTCTCCAGTTACCTTGTGATTGATAGGAGCAGTGTTGGAGCAGTAGAATTCGTGATCTGCTCTCATAATATATGTGAGATTTGAGTCCCTCTCACTTCGTAGCCTCTGAGACGTGTAGCACTCCTGATGAAGGTGCCGGGCATCACCTGTGTGTGTGTGTGTGTGTGTGTGGGTGGGGTCAAAGGTTAAGAGTAACTGATGACAATAAAACTCAGCATTTGTCAACTACATCTCCCAGAAGATGAGATATTTGCTAATTTGCTAGTTTGGGGCACTAAATGGCAACTTTGATCAACATAGTAACACTTACTTCCCAGACCATATTTGAGCCTGAGCGCGGAGCTCCACAGTGAGCCCTTCTGCTCCATCAGTCCCAGCATCCTGGTACCAACAACACCAGGTAACAAGAGCTCGGCCTCCACAGAGTACTGCCTATTACTGCCTTCCCGTCTGCGCTCCAGCCCCACTGATGTGGGAAAATTGAAATGCTGAATGTAAAATAGTGTTTATACAGAATAAATAAATGCATATTATCTAGTTGAATACCTGACAGTGCTGCAGTTTCTCTGAACACATTCTTCACAGTGGCAGAGAGGCTTGTCTTCCTGCCCAGTTCACGAGTAACATTAGCAGAGAGGATCATGGGATGTCCTTCAGGGGCCATTTTGGCCTCAAGGTGATAGCGTGTTCTCTGCTCAGAAAGGAGGGTCTGAGTGTCAACCAAACCCTGTAGATGAGAAACATCTTCTATGACTGGACTGGAAAATCATTTACAGAAAGCTGTCCAACAAAAAGAAATTACCAATAATCTCAATACTTACCAGGATATAATAATGAACACCATCAATCAAAAGCTCCAGCTTCCCTGACTTTACATTCCTCCCTTCTTCAAGTTGCCCTGAGAAAACAGCACATTTTCAGTGCTAAACCCTTAAGTTAAAAGTTTTTTGTTTTGGTGTTCCTCTGTGACAAACCTTGTATCTGGATGGTTTTCAGAGGGTGGGTGATCTTTAGCAGCAGCCTGTGACGGTTAAAGGCCAGGTCCACAGACATGTCCCTTGGGATGGAGGACTGAGGTGTGGCTAGCAGGAGATGGATGGAGGCCTCTCTGGGGATCCAAGTGCCTCTCTTAAAAATAAGTTGAGATATCTTAAGCTGTTAGCCACTATGAGACTAGACTAAAAAACATCACGCACCGGAGTCTACAGTCCTACTTTTTAAAGCCTTTAAGATCATTTATATCATGGTTATGGCCGTGTAGACCTCACAAGGAAACACTAAGCACAAAGAGAGAATCATCTCACAGATGAAACTTGATCTTTGTATGACTTGCACCTGAGCGTGCAGTGAGTAGGCAGCCTCCAGCAGGTAGTAATGAAGGCCTCTGTCCAGTTTCAGCAGCCTCAGGGAGAGGTGAGCTGGTCCCACAGGGGGAAGAGAAACACCTGTGCCAGCAAATGGGTAAGAGGCGTTGGAGCACAGCTGCCACCCAACCATCTTGGACCCTGCAAGGAAACAGATTAATGATTTAATAATAATTGAATATAATGTAGTAATATAATGTGACCATCACAGAAAGTCAGTCAATCAGTCAATCAAACACAGCTGACTTTGAGATAAATGTTTTGATGATATTAATGATGATAAAAACATAATTACCTGGTTTCAAAATAAAACCAAACACAAGTAAAACACAAAGGTTAACAGTCTGCAGCAAATCAAAAGAGTGCATTTTTAGCTCTCAGTCTGCTGCAACAGTCCAACATCCTTGGTCTGTCACGTATAACGGCCATACACAGCATATGAGGACTTACATGTCTTTGGTGTGCAGGTGGTCTTCTGGACTCGACTCTTCGGGCCCTTTAACTCTTCTGTATGGTCTCCACTGAGCTGAAACACTCTGGAGCTGGTGAATAGAAAAATATGTGTGGAAGTTAAGCAAAATTTGTGAAAATTATTCAAGTGTACAGTGTTATATGAATATAGGGCCTAAAAACACAACCAAAGAGTTTTCAAGAGGCAGATTAATTTAAGTACTCTTCAACATGATCATAAACAATATATATAATGTCTACAAGTTTTGACTGGTAATGTAGTTAATCAGTCTCCATAATCTGTAGCAAAAAGACTAAAATATACAAAAATGCATCTCTCCAACTTTTATTTATTTATTGTTTGTGACGATACATTTAAACCCTCTCTTCATTCTTGAAATAAGTGAAGGACTTTGACTTAATTAAGCACAGTAATTTAAACAAATTTCTGAACATGCATGTTAGTCTTCTTAATACAACAGATTTATTGAGAGATGTTTCAGATGGGGCGGCACGGTGGTGCAGTAGTTAGCACTGCAGGTGCAGGTTCGAATCCCGGTCTGGGCCCTTCTATGTGGAGTTTGCATGTTCTCCCTGTGCCTGCGTGGGTTTTCTCCGGGTACTCCGGTTTCCTCCCACAATACCAAAAACATGCACATTAGGTTAATTGGCTACTCTACATTGTCCCTAGGTGTGAGTGTGAGAGTGTGTGTCTTTGTGTGTTGGCCCTGCGATTGACTGGCGACCAGTCCAGGGTGTACCTCGCCTCTCGCCCGTAGAGAGGATAGGCCCCAGGCCCCCCGCGACCCTGACAGATAAGCGGTATAGAAAATGGATCGATGGATGGATGTTTCAGATGTTTGAGACACTTACTTGACAGAGATGATGTCCATGACATCTTCTGGTGTGTTAAGTGTGACCCTGAGATCCTGCCCCTCCTGCAGCTGAACACTACCGTCCAGACTGGTGGAGCTCCTCAGCTCAGAGACCCAGTTTACTGCAGCCTGACCCAAGGCACCGTCAACCCCCATCCTTGCAGACAGGCCCACATGTGCACTGAGAGGAAAGACACCCATTACACTCTACAGCACACAATTTGTGAGCAAAAGTCTAAGGTTTAACCCTGTTATGTGTGGTAATGTGAAAGTACTTGGGTTTGATGTATCCAGTCAGGGAGAAGTGAGAAGTATCCCTGTAGTTTATGTTGCCTTTCAGACGCAGTGAAAAAAAGGCAGTCATGTTGATACCCAGTTTAACGGGCAAACCAGACAGAGAGGGCAAAACCAGCTCCTCTGTCATCAGCACGGCCCTGTGGTTCAGCTGAACCTCATGACCCTGGAGGACAAAGAGGAAGGAAGCCAGACTGAAAACAGAAGCGTTTATGAAGATGTGAGGGGGTTAATCAGACAGCAGACGGTCAGAGTGACAGTATACCTTGAGCAGTTTGACGGCGAGTCCTGCCACGCTCAGCGACAGCTGGTTGATTTGACTGTAGAGGTCTTCACATGTGAACACGTTGAGCTCATTGCCAAACACTTTGACGCCAACCCAACACTTGGGCCTGTTCACCTGTGTACTCCTGCTCCCAAATAACTGGCAAAAAAATGACTGTAATTATCACTACATGAGATTACTGAATTACACAAATCTTATTACCAATAAAAATGCATTTATTTGATAATTAAGTAATTATATTTTGCTAATGTATACATTTTCTTAAATGTATTTCCATTTCTACATACATGTTTCTGAGCATGCAATAGGATGTAAAAATGTGCTGATGCTTTTATAATTCTTGACCACAACCTCAGAAATGACTTTTCACATTTGTCAAAAAATCCAAAATGCTTGTCTCACTTCCTCTTATGTTACTCTTATCAGTCACTGAAAGTATAAAAGTGCAGCTATATTATCTTAGCAAATCATGCAGTAAATGTTCCAACTTTATACCAACCATAACATTTCCAAAGTATTAAAAGTTATGAAAAAAAAGTTATTCTTTCACCTTAAATTTTAAAAATCTTTCTTGTATGGTAAATTTCATTTTATGTTAGCAATTGTTTTATCTCTGTGTATTTCACTCTATGTTGCATCAAATGCTGGTAATATATAGAGAGAGTTTAAATATTAAATCAATTAATCAGCTACTTGACAAGCAGAAAATTTAGTACATGGTATTTTTCAAACAAAAATACAAAATGGTTGATATGGTTTAAGGTTTCCTGGTCTAGCTGAATTTCAATCTGGGCTCTGGGAAACTGAAATGTAATTCTTTGCCATTCTGCTTCATTCTTAACATTTTAGGTAAGAAAATAGAAAACCCAGCCCTAATCTGGGTTTACCTTATGCAATATCAGTATTTTACAAATGCACCAACAGTACATTGGTGGTGGTCTAAAATCTAAAATGCAGTGTAAATGGCTACTAGTCCATGTGTTGTACAACAGTGCCAGTCATTGTCTGATTTTATCCCATATTGCCAAGATGACATGTTAAACCTGCTGTCCAAACTACTCCCCAAAGATGCCAGTAGAGGTGACTGCCTTTAAACAATCCCAATGAGCTCACCATGGCCCTGGCCTGGTCCAGATAGCTGTTGGTACTCGATAAACACATTTCTTTTTCTCCTCTGTGGCCTTCATCTGTTTTTCTTCTTGTCCTCCTGACCTCTTTGGCCTGCACATGTTTTTGACTTTGAGCTACAGACTCTCCATCAGAGTTGTGGGTCTGGTGACCAAAAAGGTTCTTCAAAAGTGGTTCAGCATTTTCAACGTGAAGGTCCACCTTAGTCGGAAAATACAATGACATGTGACATGCAGCATAATTTTGTAAGTATCTAATATGGGATATACAGCAATAGAAATCAAATGGATTTGAAACTCACTTCCAGAAGGTTGTGGGCTCTACCATGAAAATACATTGTCAGGTTGGCAGTAGCAGATCTTGGTAGAAACGATTTGGGAGAAAAAATCAAAGATGTTTCCACATTTGTAAGTCCCATTGCTGAAACAAACAAAAAATGGAATAAAAAAAAGGATATGTGTACACATGCTGCACATTTAAACACCAACTATTTGTGTGATCAAATGTATCCAAATGATCCAGTTTGTCTCCACTTGATGTGCATGTACAGTGTTTAATAATAACGGAAAATTTAGACCTGATTTCTATTGTACTTTAGGTGAAGGTAAGTAAAGTCATCAGTACCTGAAGAAACAGTGTAGTCTGAAAAGGAGGAGTATTTCAAAAACTCTGCCTCAAAGTCTCGGCTAATTATATCATCAGGCAGTGACTCGATTAGGGCCTGTTTCATGGGGTCCTCGCTCCGCAGGACATTAGTCAGGTGACTCCACACATATGAGCCCACTAGAGAAGTTCAAACAGAACAAGAAGATGAACAAGATAAGAAAAAAAGGAATCTCAAAAAAGCAATATTAATCTTCTCAAGTGAGATCTTTAATGAGTTTAAACAATGTGCCCTTTTCCCAGTGAAAATAATGAAGCTAGATTTTGTAATATGCATGGTGTGTGGCAGGATCAGCATAGTGTCCTCTGCAAACATCACAGAAGAAAACATGTTGAACGAATTCAGTAAATCAGTTGTATAAATGACAAATTAAAGCGGCACCAGAATGGACCCCTGAGGCACACCACATTGTAATGACAACTCATATATAAAAGTGGATGCAATTAAGAGTTTGAGACCTTGCGTTTGAGTTGAGTAGTTTGACTAACATGATCATAACCAGCAGAGGACTTACTTAGTTCACCAGTAATGTAAACTACTAAACATTCTCACTGAGAGAAGCTGTTATTCATTCAGACCTTGGCTGGAGGTCTCGTTCCTTAGCGTCGTCTTCACCACTTCAAACACGTCCTGATCAGGGCAACGCATGAGCTGCTGGTATGCAGTGATTCTGACCTCAGGATCCTCCTGGGAGGAGCGGTACAGCTGCAACAGCACAGACCTCTGAAGGAAGGAAACTGCTGTCAGTAACTGATGTTAGACTGCTGCTCACCTCTTCACCTCGACCTCAACTCATCATGAATCAATTAACACGTCATATAGAAAATGAGCTTCTTCAATATGAAGAGTATTGACTTTAGTATTAGTTTCAGAATCGTCTCACATCTGCTGAGCAAGGAAAGCGTCTGAAGGCATGGATGGCTGCAAGTCTCAGCTCCAGCGCAGTTGAGTGGGTAAGCATGAAGCGGTTTAGCAGAGGAATAAAGACTGGGGCAGAGAGACCAGTGTTTCCAACTGATTTCAGTGCATGAAAAAGCTGGAGAAAAAAATAGATGCATATTAGGCACTGTTGATGTATAAAGACATGTTTACATCAAATCACCAGGTTCAGAGTACATAATATGAAGTGAACCTACTGTACGCTTGTGAGTGGGTTGTTCTCTTTCAAAGCCCTCCTTCAGGGTTTCCTCAAGTTTTTGTATGAAGGTCTGTACCTGAGGAAGTTCGCTGCAAGAGGCTTGTGACCTTTGGCACAACTGATAGACCAAAGATGATCCAGCTAACAGTGCCTTGGACTGCACCTCTGGGACCTCCACTAGAACCTAAAACAAACAGCAGAGTTACAGGACATGCTATAAGATAGGATTAGGATGTGTATTTGTATAGATGGATGCAGGGGCTACTTATCTTAGACATTTCAATGTGATGTCTCTGTTGACATTAATTTCACCAATATTTATCATGAGTGAATACAAAAAACAGCTTTGATAAGAGTTTTGATCATTTTTAATGCCTGCCAGAGGTTCCTACATTGATGGAGTCGATGATTTGTGGCGATGGATGAGGGATGAGGGCTATGGTGGTGAGAAAAGCATGAGCCTGCTCCTCGTCCAGCTCTTTGCTCTTCATTAGGTTAGTCAGTAATACAGTACAGTTTTCAGATCCACAGGCTGGCAATGCATCCAACAAAGGCTGCCTGTTAGAACAGTTGGTAAACATTAGTATCTAATCACCTGCTAGCTGTAGCTTCATATTAGCACACAGACAAGAGAGTGGTTATCAGTCTCCTCAGAATGTTGCACTATTTCCTTATTATTACCTCCATCCCATTTAGGTGTGCCTGTGAGCCATGCAATGAATCAGAGTGATTAATGTGAAGGACCTAATTTGGATTGTCAATTATGCTTTTAGTTGCATATTTGTTTTACAAGTCAAAATGTCTACTATGTCTACCAGGCATATTTGCTAAATTCTATAGTAAACACTACTAAGGACTAAGGAGAGGACCATGTACTGCTCTGGCATGTTAGATCATCTGTATCTCAGGGCAGTGTCTGATTAAGCTGGTCACTGTCCAACACAGACTGTCCTTTGTTTTCTCGCGGACTTGGCCAGAGGCTGTGTGTATTTTTCTTATTAGTACCCATAAACAAGAGTCCTTTCAGCTTTAATTCAACAAGCTGGTAGCTAAGCACAAGATGCGATATTAGCCATAACGCATGAATGTGGAAATATGCAGCTGAAACAGTCATGTGGAGACACTGATAAAGAAGTGGAGGACTATCCAAAAGACAACCCATTATAAAACACCTAGGAAATACTGACCAGTCATTGCGGCACTTGAAAGATGCTTCTTGCCAAAGTGTCTCAAGTTGAGAGAGAGTCAGATCTCTCAGCTGGAAAGCCAGTTGAAGGAATTCCTGTGAAACCTAAGAAGAGATAAAATCAAAACTACTGCTGCACAGGACCAATTGCCTCGTGCATAACCGTGAACACATTTTTCATCCCATAATCACCTGATTCCAACACAGAAACTGTATCACAGACAGTGTCGGAGTCTGGGTCTGACAACCTCTTTTAAACACTTCCCATGTAAACAGACTATGAAGAAGGTTGCCAAATTAGGTTTGACAGACCTCCTCTGTATGCAACACATTAAAATAATTGGCTCATACACAGCAAAGTCTCAGGGGAAGTCAAGCCACAATTTACAAATGAGCCAACAGTGGTCTGACAGTACGGGCTACTTAAAAGTGATTCAGATTCATTGATACTTAATAGGTATTGCAGCACCTAAAGTGTAAGGCAGTTAACTGAAACATGCACTAAGTGTTCCTTACAGATGAATAAAGCTAAAAGCTGACTGGAACCTGGTGAAACCTACCAGTTGTGGGTCTGAGTTGAGGCTACATAACCTCCTGACAGTTTGACTGGCTTGTTGAGGTGATGACGCTCTGGCTCTTCCTGGCCTTGCAGTTCCCTCATCTTCAAACTGCAGGTCAGTTAGCACACCATCACCTAAAGAATCTGCATGAGCATTGAGGAGAACAATGTCAGGACGTATGTCTGCAAAACAATATGGTTGCTAAGAACAAGTGTAAAAATCTTAATATTACTCCTGACCCATGCCGAAAGGAGTCCCTGGCTGGGCTCTGAGCAGGACCAGGGTAGACACTGTTTGGGTCTTCACCAGCCCTGCAGTCCTGGACCATGCCATGGAAACGGCTTCTGTACAGTTGACCTCTTGCATCACTGTAGATCCATGCCTCTGCACACAGTGCAGCTCTGACTGCACTGACTACCAAAAAAAAAAAACACAAGAAACAAACATCCTGTCATAAAAGTATGAATCAAATGCAACTGTTGAACTAAAATACCGTTGTAATGGTTATAACAATGGGCTAAAAAGGACATCTTCTAACTCAGTGTTGTGGAAAGCTCAAGTGACAACACCCATTTTCAACTTCCGCTTTTCTCAACCCATACACCAGAGGGAAAAGAATCTAAAGGTAAAGTCCACCACCGGGGCAATTGCTGGAAAGTCCTGAGTTTAATTACTTGAATTTTTCTATTCATTTGCCAAAATGGTGATCTAAATGACATTTCAAACCTCCTTTTTGGTATAATATTTCATGGTGTCTGTGGAGATTCTCAGTCATCCAGGTCATATCCACCCAAATAATTAAAGCAAGGCGTCTGGACTTGTGAGGATTGACTTGAAGACGTTTCACTGCTAATCCAAGCAGCTTCATCAGTTCTGAAAAACTGTTTGGTGGGAAACAAATATATATACCTCAGTGGGTGTAACTAAGTGAAACTAATCAAAACAAAGGATCTGATAGTCCTGCAATTTGCCTATGTAGTCTGACTGCCAGTGATAGCCCTCTGTGTCTAACGACTGTTTTACGGTGTATATGAAATACCCAAAACCCCCAGAAAAGTACATTTCCAAACATTTTAACTAGAAAAAGAATAAAGGTAAACTCACTGTGTCTTCAGTTAAAGATACCGAATGGGGCCAGAAGTTTGCCAGTCTGGACTGTTGGCACTGGTTTATGTCCCTGCTCTTCAGCAGTACAGGTCCTCGCTTCTCATACCTGCTGGTGCATGTCCCATACACATCAGTCTGAGAAAGAGGCATTAAAGGATAGTCAGTTAATCACTCTGTGAATGCACTATATTTTGGCAAGATGATGTTAGTGACGGTTATTGTTTATAGCAGGAGTGGAAAGGCATCTGTCAGACTAGAGGAAGAAGTTGTTTCTGTTTTGAACTTGTTTCATATGGAAATCTCCACAAAGACTGAGGACCTCTTGTACCTACAGATTTTGCAAACCGGGCATGTATTTTGTAGAACCCTCATCAACCCTCACCTCCTTTTCTAATTCCTGTTTGGAGACCATGTGGGATGTCTGGAGCATGCTCAGAAGAGCCCTTTTAATGTTGAGGGCCCACACCTGCTCCCCCTCCTGGAGACAGAGGGCTGTGACCTTTCCCCCCTGGAGGGAGAACTTGAGGCGCGTTCTCTCTAGCGACTCCCTGGGAAACAAAAACACCAGATGAGCCCCCCTGAGACCCGACAATACAGACAAGCGGGGCATCTGAAAAGAGTATCACATTCATAGGAAAAACAGTTGCAGCATTCGGACTTTGAATGCTGTGGGCCGAGGACAGATAGGAACACATGCACATATGCAAAATAACTGAACAAATGAAGTGTAAATCATGCATCCATTCATTCACCAGCCTTTAAAAAACTCATCAAAGTGCACGTAATCTACTGAATATTACCTCAAGCTTTTTAAGCGCTGCACCGAGTGTTCCTTCTGAGGGGAAAGCCTCTTTATCTGTGGATTCCTAATCTGATGGACAATGCATAAATAAATGACTTTATGCAAAAACTTCATATATTTGTTTCCACAAACACATATTAAAGCTGACCTGCATCATTAAGTGACACTTGGAAACCACGTCGATATCAACCACACAATCCAAAGCCAGTCCATTTCTGCCAGAACTGGAGCCGTGAAGAGTTGTGGTAATTGTCGTGCTATACCTATAAGTATACCTCACCCCTCTCTGATAGGACAAGTCGGGAGCAGAAAACCCTACAGACATGAAATGATATTAATAAGATCTAAAACAGAAATGTATCACTGAGGCAAATCTTGTATGCTAATAATTCAATGTCTAGCATGAAAACTCATTTTTAAAGTATTTATCATATTTGTTAAAAGCAACAATGTGGATTCTCACCAGCACAACTTGAATCACAGGGATTTGGTTCTGTCTGAAAGCAATCACCTACTACATAGAAAATAAGATCAAAATGACAAAAAAAAATGCTCATCACTAAGCAATGTTGATTCTTAGTCATCTCTACTTTCAATGGAAAATTAAATGACTCAAAAAGAATGAATACACCTGATAACAAAAGCCAAAAACTCACCATGTAAGAGAAGAAAAAAGGGGGTAACATGCAGACACCTCAGCAGTAACAAAGACATAGCCATAGTAACCCCAAGTCACTACAGGTCTGGCTGCTTCCAAGCCTCCACATGTAAGCGAGATGAAAACCAAGCAGTGTTCACAGCCACTGAATGACCACACTTGTACGTGGGCTTCCACAGTGACCCATAGTGCTCACATCAACCAATCAGGAAATACCTTGCATGCTGGAGCTACAAACATTCACTGGGCCAATCAATTGACAGAGCATTGGTGCCACAAATGAAAATGAGGTTTACTTATACCCCCATTAATTTGGACAGAGATAAAACATGAGTCACACATGAAGAGAAAGTCCAGTTTATTGCCAGAAAGTTAAACAGAGTGAATTCTGGCAGGTTTTCTGCAGTCATAGCATACACAAATTATAAATGAGCGGGTAAAATAACAAGAACACAGGGTTATACAATAATATAGCACCACAAAACCTGAAACAATCACTGTTATTAGAGTCCTGTGAATTAGACGTGTTTATGCTACTCTACCCCTTCTTCAACAATAAGATAGATTTGCTTGGATTAGAGGATACACACTCCCACACAAATACACACACTATAACCATAAATCAATAAACCACACAACCAGTGTGGACTCTAATTTATTAAAAGCTAATTCATCCAACACCCCCCAAGACAAACAACTACAGTTATGAAAGGAAAGCATCAGAGAAGAGAGACATCTAGTGTCTGCAACTTATGGATAAAAACAGTTGGGAAAGTAGGCTGGCGATCTTGTCGAGGGATGTGGTGGCTCTTCGTGAAACTGGATTAGAGCCCTGCGCCGCTCAGCCACGTTCTTGAGCTCAAACTGTTCTTTACTCAACACGCCTTCCATCCTCAGCTCCTTCCCCCATCATTACCCAAGCTGCCTGCCACCTACTTTCCACGATGCACCCGCCGCCTCGGTCCACGCCCGTGCTGCGACGTCAGTCACTGCGTGCTGCTGGTTGACGCCGCATTCAAATACATGCAAAAAATGGTATTTAAGACATACATTTGAGAAAATACCGCTAACCAGCCATGAACCTTACTTTCAGGTCATGCTGGCGGCATTAAAGTAGTTGTTACGACCATTGTGATAATTTATATTTTATTATGTTTAAATATACAACAATCATACTTGTGATTGAGAGTTATATGAAATGCAACTGGAGAACACGACTAAATGCTAGATTTTTCGCTTGTGTTTGATTTTTACGATACGAAATTTGCTCTGTAACAGTGAGTGAAATGTACTACAAGCTGATATTGAAGTACTGATAAAATAAAAATACTATAGCAGCTTTTATTGGAATTTAAACAAATAAACAACCTTATATTTTTTAACCGACAGACCGTGAACGCATCCTTAGTCCGGACCAGGGGGCGTAGGTTTGACCGGCTTCTCGGAGGGCTCAGACACAATGAACCATCAGGCGGTGAGAGGCACGCATGTTGGGCTGGAGGCATTGGCACGGTTTTAGCACATTATTATTTTCAATTGTGCCTTTTCTTTGGTTTATTGAGTCATTTTCCAAGTACTGATACACTGTATGGCGGTTACAAGGCTCAGCTGGAAAGGGTTGCTTCGTCGAGTTTGATGAAAACGAGGTCGGGATCAGACTATCGTTAGCCCCTCCTGGTGGATTTTTTTTTTCGTTATTTTTTTCAAGCCCACAAAGCAAGGCAGATAAAAATGTCGTTGACTGCTTCGTCAGATTATTTCGCCGCCGAGTGTCTGGTATCGATATCCAGCGGTCCTGTCCTGCACAGACCCACCCCGGTCGCCCCCGCCACCCAAGCGGCCACGGTGGGCCTGATCCCTGGGGAGCCCGACGGGTCGAGCGAGGACAGGGAAGTGCGGGAGACACTGGGGCTCGAGGGGGCGAACATGATGGCGGTGGCCGGTATCCTCACCGACCTGCACGGTAAGTTCCGCCCTATGTCGGCCTACTCGGAGAGCAGCAACTCCTCGTGTGGTGGGGAGAGCGGTTATACCACGTTGTCCGACCCGACCACCCCTACCATGACCCCCTCCGCCACCCCGGTCCCCGGACAGCAACAGCAGCTGAGGGCGGGAGGAGGAGGAGGTGTGGGGGCCCCGCGCTCCCCGGTGAAGCGACATCAGTGCACTTTTGACGGATGCGACAGAGTTTACGGGAAATCGTCCCACCTGAAGGCACACATCCGGACACACACAGGTATGGAAACAACACCAGTTTGGTTATATCAGCAGTTCGCTTGTTTACGCATGACTGGTATATCTCAGAATATAGACTTCATAACATCTGCTTGGTCGGTGACATGCACGCCCATGTTGTTATTGCCATTATATCAGTTAGATGTGCGAAGCGCTGTGCTCCTTTGTACTTTATTGGATTAGCTAACAGTAGCATGGTGGCAGTGTTTTTCCCGTTAAACCGCGACTCGGTACAGTAACGTGGCCAAACAAAGAAGAAAGCACAGAAAACTCCCCTTCCGAGACTCTGACAAAGAAGTAAACTAACAAAAGAACTGGGCTGGACGTTAAAACCGGTGACGAAGGTCTTCCTCCCGACTGGATTTGCATATGAAATGAACGTAAGACGAAACCTTAACGTCGAGGGCAGAAAGCTCATTGTCGCTGCTGTTGATGGCAGCAGCAAGTGCTTGATGTTTTGGTTGCTCGGTCTTTCTCTGGGCATCGCCTCCTCGTACTGCCGTCTGCTGACGAGTTGGAGTCGCACTGTGTTAAATTATTGATTAAAAAAAAAAAACGTTTGAAGAGGAGCTGAAGGAGGAAGCACCTCAGTGGATGCGCCATCCTTATATCTGATTGTCTGCATAGTTTTGGTGCTTTTGTGCTTGTTGCGCAAAAATCTGTAAATATTTGGTGGCGCCTCCGTTTTTTGAAACTCCACTGTTCAACTCTGTGTTGCCTCGACGCAAAAAGCTGTATGAAGGCCTAGGTCAAGACACGCTCTCTTGTCAGACTGATACTCTACTACTGAGTTAAAATTTGCATGTGATTTTTCGCGAAATGAGGGGAATTGGTGTGTTCGGGGTCAGTGAGCAGGCGCAAACGGATTAAGGACAGGAAACTCGAGTGGAAACGCCCACAAAGAGTAGTGCAACAACAACGTGGCCTGGCTTTGTGATCTTGAAAATGGCACCGACCATCCTGCTCGCTTATCCTGGTGTTACTCATGTTGCCTGCGAGAGATTAAGGCTACTAGTAGCTTAGGGAGACTAATCTGGGGAATAAAAATCCTAGATGTGTTTTGTCACGCATTTAACTATGTAGAAATGCATATTTGAGTCTACACCGCATTTCATAAAAGTAATGCTTTATGTTTTATTCATTAACATTTTTTGCAATGACATTGTAATCAAACACAATCTATTCTGCCTTACGTTTCTAATTTGCTATTAGATTAACGTAGCATATTAAAGCAAAACAGACCATAAAATGCTTGCACAAAGCCCGAGGTGTTGTTATTAGAGTGCAGAAAATAAATTGCTTCCATGTAGGACCATTTAAAAGAACAGTTCACCCACAAATTAAGAAAAAATTCAATAATTATCAATTCGCAAGTAACACTTGAATAGATAACGAAAGCATCTGAGGACATAAAATGGCTCCATACAGCTGTCCCACATAATCCATTTCTTCATTGTAGCTACCAAGCTAAAAGTGTTAGCGCAGGCCATCTGAAGAAGGTGCACAATGAGCTGTAAGGAGCCATTTTAAGTTTTCTTTGCAAAGTTTCAAAACAAGTCCTTAGCTGCTTCATTTGTTGAGGAGAATGCTGGCACTCCAGAAACATTTTGTGGATTAAGGCACTTTGCCTGACTTTACATTGGCAAGAGTGTGAGTAGATAATGCATTTTCATTTATGGGTGAACTGTTCCTTTAAGTGCTATGCGTGGCTGTTACTGTGTGGACTACACAGCTGTTTTATGTTCATAAATTGTACATGGTAGAACTGAGATGGTTTGTCGATCAAACGATTAGTCTTGGACAGTATAAAACACAAATACTAAACTAGTTTCAGTCTCCTGAATGCGAGGATTTGCTGCTTTTTTGTGTTGTGCGACAGTGAATTTAATATTTTTGTGTTCTGGCTTTTTGGTTGGACAAAATCAGCTTCCTGAAGATATCAGCATGGACATTTTTAGCCATCTTTTGACATTTCAAAGATGAAATTGTTAATCAATTCATCAAATGGATCTACAGATTAATGATTAATGGAAAATAATTATCCAGACTAGGAGCTGCTGTTTAGCTGATGGTACTACATTAGTGCAACCCTGGCTCACCGTAATAGCTCTACAGAATGAGAAGTGATTTTGGGCTGAAGGGTGAAGAGAGAGAGAGAGATTTAGCCCCATGCCTTATTATAAACCCTGATAGTTGATGTTCACACGACAAACAATATGGTGGTGAACGGTTCTCCTGTTTTTTATTTTCTTTTGCAGGTGAGAGGCCATTCCCGTGCGCCTGGCCCGACTGTGAGAAGAAGTTTGCCCGCTCCGATGAGCTAGCCCGCCATACCCGCACCCACACAGGGGAAAAGCGCTTCCTGTGCCCACTGTGCGATAAGCGCTTCATGCGCAGCGACCACCTGATCAAGCACGCCCGCCGTCATCCTGACTTCCAGCCCTCCATGTTGAAACGCAACAAGGGCACATCCTCCTCTTCCAATCCCATCAGGATGGTTAGCGGTGGGGGTTCCACGGCAGGAACACAGAGGGGTCAAAGTGGTTTCAAGTTAACCAGCAACAATCAGATCCACTGAATATGATTTAGCATTGCTGTGTTGTACTCAAAAATGTGCACATAACACACAGACACACGTATACAAGCCAATACGTAAAGCTGGATGTGAGGGGGAAGTAGCCTCATCGCTCCTTCAACACAGATGAGTCATGTGACCACTACCCCACTGCTCAAAATAACAAGGGTTGGGTATAGAAAATGTTCCAAATCTATAAGAACTGGGGGTTCGTTAAGAAATGTGCTTTTCGATTCCACCTATCGTTTCCTGAAAGCAAAGTTTGGACCTACCGCACTTCATTTCCGTTGCCGGTCACACATGTATCAAAGCATGTGCATCATGTTTACAGTATGACAGACTGGAGCTGGCTTTCAAAAGTATGGCTTCGCTAAAGATTGTAGTGATGCAGTGAAATGTCATCACTGCATGAAAATGAATACACACAAGGGGAAAAAAAACTGTCTTGTATGATAACACATTTACTATAGAATGGTATAAGAATACAGCATTTTTGATGTCCTGTATCATGACATGGTGATATTAAATTGCAAAACCTTTTTATAGATCAAATAACCAGATGGGAATGACTGTTTTTTGGTTAATCCGCTAAATTAGATACAGGACAAATCAAGGTACTTCATCACATTGATGTAAAAATTCTGTAACAGCAGTTATGTCATGAAGCAGTCCTGCTTGTTGATTTGACAGTGACAATATTATTAGGCTTTAATGCCACACAGAGAAAAAAATAATGTCAAACCATTCAACATGGCACGACAGAGAATATTTTGATTTCTCTCTCTTTTTTTTTTTTTTTAGACAAAAACAAATCACAAAATCCATCGTCATTTATTGCATGTTTATGGCAGCTCAAACCCTGTCAAAATAAATGTGGTTTTTGCTTTCAGCATACTTTGGTTTCTTTTCTCACTCAGGATTCGATTAGAGTGGAAATCATTAAGCAGATTGGAACTGGAGAAAAACCCCAACCCTAAAAATAACCTCATCACCTAAAACTGAAACACTTTCACAGATTGCAGGGACCTTCCACATTTTCTGTAAAATATTCTGCACATATATCATCAGCCAAAACTTCCGTTTTTTCTGGTTAATTTGTAGATTGCTGCGCTCTTCAGTACCATTTCTTTACCATGAGTAGCACAATATTGTGATATTAGCTAGCGAGGCAGTGACTAGAAGTCTTTTAGCTTTTCGTTATGTTTTGTTTTGTTTTAGCTTTGCTGATTCCATATAAAAGTTTTAGCGGTGACACATTCCTTAATTTTTATTGAATTAGTAACCATCATTGCAGTGATTTGTTAATATTTTTTCTTTGTATATTCAATTTGATTATAGATCAAATATTAATTTTACCAGGAAGTGGATAAAACTGTTTTGCATGCCATCCTCAAGTCTAGATCAGTTGTCATCCATGAAATGCTGACACATAATACATAGTGGTGTTATGTCTAATACTGATGCAAATGTATATAAGCTTCAAGCTTTTAATGTAGAAAACTGGTAATGCTACTAGCAGCAGAATTAATACATGTGATGAATTTGTAGTCCTTATATTAGGGGTGACAGTATACGATTGATAGGATGGCATTGCCTGTGAGTGTCAGTGTGTATGTGTTTTTTATTCACATTTTTATTAGCGCCGGAACTGGGAATAGTGTGTATGTGATTGTATCAAAATATCTGTGTGTGTGGGGGGGTTGTGTGCTTGACTCTCAGCCTGCTGCCTTCAAAGTAAAAGTACCCACCGCACTCATCAGGGGTGGCGAGCCAGACGGCAGAACACATTTCAGGATCAGGTGTGCCAGGTGTTTCTTTACATGGTTTGAGTTTCAGCAGCAGATGAACCAGAGCCTCATATATGACAGTGGGGAATGAAAACTATATTTAATTAAACTTCCTCATTTTCTTTCAATGGGATTGTTCAGGAAAGCTAATACCAGTAGACCCAAGGAGGATATTTTCACTTGTCAAAGCAGCAAAAGCACAGGTGCAACTAATAAAGCTGAAAAAGCCCTGTTCTATGGAGGCGTGTTATTGACCCAGTGTGCACAAGATGCTTGTAAACAGGAAGCAGCCATTAATGGTCTCTTTAGTTACACCTGTGTGTGACAAGTTAAAATGTCTGCTGTGATTAAGACATCATGCTGTGTTAGAATTAAAGCCTGTTCAGTGTATTTGAGAAACCTGACACCTCAATATTCCTATATGCCAAAAAGTCCAAAAACTCACGTGTTTTGTTCATGCTTAACAGAATCAACCAAACCTCAAGGAAATTAGTTGTTTAAAATCTATTCGGGTACACACAGTGTCCAGGTCTGATTCCAGAGGCTGAATTTTTTTCTCTCTCTCCTGTTTCCACACTGTTTGTCCAGCTCATGGACATGTTCCTTTATCTCAGAGAACGACACTTCAGGAAAATCTGAAAGCCTTAAACTATGTCATAACTACTTTGCACCATGTTTACAGTTGGATCATTGTATAGGTATATATGCCCTTTTGTTGGGGTTATTACAGATACTCATTATGCAATATGGCACTTTTTTTCTTACAGGTGTATTTGGCTGAATAGTGTAATGGCTTGCACTGTTACTTCGCTTCTGTAAGCAAGCACTGTGGAACCTTGCTAGTGTGTTGTTAGCCAATGGTTTGTAAAACTGCCTTTTTGTCCAAGTGCTTTAGAACGTTTGATAAAAGAACTGGGTAGTTTTCTTTTTATTCTTACTTTTAGTGTTTGCTTAGTTATTCAGGCTATCTCTTGTTGTGGAACTTGTGTTGTTTTGTTTTTTGTTGGTTTTTTTTTTTCTTATTTTCTGAATGGAACACGCTTCATTTGTGCTTCCAGATCTGTTGACTTTGTCTCCTCCACACTAAAATTCAAAGAGGAAGACTGCATTCGTCCTCATTCATCCGTCAAACCATGTACACACACCATTTAACTGATCTCGTTTTAATGGGAGCTGTACTCATTGGAGCGAACGCAACACTTTTGTACACATTTCTTCCTCAGAGGTTCAATCTGTTGACAGTTTTTTGGTTGCTGCTGGCAGTAACCTTGAACACATGGACTGTTTAACGCAAGGAACACACACACACAATATACTCGTCTTTACGTCTTCGAATGGACATATCTTCTCCCGTCTCTCCTCACAGATGGGAGTGTCTTCTCACACAGACTATCAGGTCTCAAAGCTATAATATCACCAGAACAACATACCTCACACTTTTTTTTCTTTTTTTTGTGGTGTCTGTTCAAAATCCATCCAACCTGTCTTTCAGAAATTCCTATAAGCCACTGAGCCTTGGGTTCCAGAAATGTGTTTGTATCAGCTAGATGGTCCATAGTGTACCCTTATCCTCACCTTATGCAACTTCACTACTACCTGTGTAGCAGCAGAATTTCCATTTTCCTTGCCTCAATGAACTTCTGTTGTTAATAGACAGTAGCAAATGAGTCTGCTGGATAAATCCTGCACCAACAGCCCCTGTCATTAAGACAAGCAGGAGTTTTAGTCACCAAGGGAAAGACTCACTGCTGGGTGCCAGAGGCTTAAAAAGGAGTATTAAAATGAGAATTAAAAGAAAACAAAAACTGTCACTTCACTGTAGATTTCATTTGAAAGAGCTCGGTCCAAATCTATTTGTTCATATCACTGAATGTGGCTTGACGACAGATGAGCATAACCTACTTTGTATTTCAGTTTTCCTGCGCTGCCTCGCTGAGAAAATAATGATAATAATGCGATCTTTTCTCTTGTCACCACACTAATTCAGATATGCACATTGTACAGAAAAGGATGTTGTTTTTAAATTGATGCCTAATTTTTACATTAATGTAATTTTTAAAAAATCCTCTTATCAAAGCTTTAGTTAAGGAGGAACTGTGGAACTAAATAATTGCTGCAACAAGCTGTTTTGATATTTATATTCTCAGGTGTCTTCAATTTTGAGCATTGGATTTTCAATACTTCCTGTTCAACACCTAAATACAAGCATGTATTATCTCTTGTTTTGCCGATTAATTTATTCCAAAATTATGTATCATTTGAGTGGTTTAATTATTCTTTTCATAACTCATTTTGTGATATGGAACAGTACTAATATTAAATGGTTCCATTGTTTGCTTGACATGAGAATACCAGTGCTTTTTTTAAAAAAGAAATAAAGATCCTTAAGTTGATTGCTGTGTGACTTGTTTGACTGACATCTGTTTTGTAGTTTCTTCTGCTCAGTGAGGTTGTATATGAGCACACACACACACACAGACCTTTGAAAAGTGTCAGCCAACGTGACGTATTTGTACATATGAGTACAAATAACAACAAAACATCATGAAAGTGACTGTTCTTGAACTTCAGGAAACCAGAGTATTCATTCTGACTCAACATACTGAGTGAGCCTCTGTTAGATGTTGGGTATCTCCAAAGCTGTAGATTCATATAATACATACTTTTAAATTTGCATATTGCTATCATATTTGTGTGTTATGTTTTACCACAATGTGTTTCTCATTCTCATTTCCAACATTTTTTAGTGGCTCTTTCATGTTTTTTATGTTCAGCGCTGTGACGCATGTTCTAACTTAAGCGTTCCAGATCTTACGTTATAACAGGATGTTGTATTTTATCTACTTACATGATTAAATAAAACAATTATCAGGCATATTATTAGACAAACTCTACAGGGACTTATCTCATTAAAATAAGTAGCTGTTCTCATTTTAACATGATTATTTGCTATATTATACATCCATATGTTTTTTATATGAAATAATTTTATAAAATATGTCATAATAACAACAAATATTTGAACATGAAAATGACTTTGTTTAAAAAAAGAAAAACATGTTTTAACTACAAAATGAACAATCCTTTTTGGTTTCACTGTAGAAACTATACAAAGGTACAACAATACAAACTGGCACCATTCTGGACTGGATTACATAAACTTAGTTTGGTGCTTTGGTATTTACTTGGAATCTATTAATCCTAAAGAGGTTAACTTTAGGTAAGACACACTGTGATGCACCGATCTCGTCTCATCACCTGGTCTTGGTGTGTGTGGAAGGCTGGATCACCACCAAAGTGGGACAGCTCTGGGGGCTCCAGAACTCACTGTGAATTAACAGGTTTGTGCTGAAACCAGTTGAATATAATATTATAAATATAAGAAATATGTTCCACCAAAGCCCAGTATCCAATGAGGTGATTGGGGCTTTAAGGTGGGTCTTAAAGAGGGTCTTTGTGTTAAAATGTAGTTTTTAATCTGAGCCCCCTCCCCCCCCATCAGAGTTCATCTCTGTTCCCATCGGCAGAGATGGTGGGCAAACCACTATGAGCAGGATGAGGAGCCACAGGTGGGAATCCTACATCGTCAGATACCTGCTCAAGCTGCTGTTTGGCTCCGTCTCTGTCCCAGTCTGTGTCCACGGTCTCATCGTCCCAGATGGTGGAGGTCTCTGTGTCACTGAAGTAGCCCGGCTCACCGGTGTAGTGAGTGGGGAAGAGCAGCAGAGGCTCCACTGAAAACGCTCTCAGGTGTCTCTGCTCAAAATACTGCATGTACTCATCTCTGAAGGGACAAGGAGGTGGGTGATGACTTGAAATGACTTCAACTGAATACAAAAGGCTTGAACCAAAGCATACTGTTTCAACTTTTATACTATACTATGCTCATAGGGAGAAGGGGGAATATTGTACTTTTTCATCCTCATGAAGGTGTCACTTTGAGCTTTCAATGATAGTGACTTGATTTTAAATGATTTCCTGAACGTTTACAAACCAAACTATCAACCAGTTGATGGAGAAAATAAGATTGATGCATGAAATTATCAGTAATGAAACAAACAACAAAAAAACACTAAAATAACAGCAGTTAAAACTGAACCCCACCTCAACCTTAGACATTAATGCATGAGTGAAAATAATATAATGATTTATGATAACATATCTGTGGCAACAGCCATTTTTCTGTAAGAGAACTCTTACTTTTGATACTTTACATACATTTTCCTGTCTATACCCACACATACGTTCAAAGTGAGATTGTAAATGCTCGACTTTTATTTGTAATGGAGATATACAAATCAAAGATTTGAATACGACTGTATGATGTATGTACAGAAGGTGAGACTCACTTGGGGTGCTTGTTGAACATGATAGGTAGAAACTCATCAACAGGCAGCATTTTGTTCAGAGGCTTTGCATGCAGGAGCTTCTTGGCCCCAGTCAGCGACAGGACGTAAGCCAAGGTCCAGTAGGAGTAGCCTGGGTGCACGAGGTTACTGACACCCTTCACCCAGTGCTCTGGCTTCTTCACCTGCAACCGCTTACGGCCTACATAACTTTATGAGGACAGAGAGGCGAGTGTCAGGTCTGTGGGAACCGCAGTGAAACAACACTTAAGAATGAATGTGAATGTCTTATAGAAGGTGTTCAAGTGATTTAAAAACAAGACTTCAAAGAGACTGTAACAATTTACTAACATGAGGTCCCACTCAAGTCCCACTTTTTTTATATTTTCCATAACTGTCACCAGTTTGTGGCAAAATCTGGGCTCAAATCTCACATCATCCTCCAACACGAGCACCTGCTGCAGTTCCCGTTGCACCACCTTTGGGGGGCGACACATATCAGCAGTAAGCAGTGAACAGCCTGAGCCTCTTCATACCGCCACATCAGCTTTACTGCACTTCCATGGGTTTGGTTTCAACAGTCACAGAGCAGAGCTGTACCTGTTGCCAGATGTTGTAGTGGCTGAGGAAGCAGCCAATCTCCCCTTTGGTCAGCACGCGGTCTGAATATGGGTCTTTGTACCCAGGCAGCATGTCTACGCCCATGGCGTGCAGCTGAGAGGAGTTCAAGGCTCTGAGGACGACACAAGCTAATTGTGACAGACAAAGCCTCATTTTCACTGCCAGTACCTCCATCACTAATGCTAAATACACCTGTACAAATTATGTTGGAGCATTAAAGGTGATCAAATATTCCATTTGTTTTCTAGCACTGCCAATAAATGTTGTTCTACTAATAAATCCCTGTATCCCAACTACCAGTAGCAAGCATTTTATTGATATGAAAAGAGCATAAAGCAAATGGTGGAAAAGTGCATTTAGTCCAGTATTGTATTTAAAGACAATTTTGCGGTATTTGTACTCTGCTTGAGTATTTAAATTCTTGACTACTGTACCTACTGTACTATTACCTGGCCATAGCTGTCATATGTACCCTTTTTTCATAAAAACCCTAAAATGAACATACCTAAAGTAAGAAAAATAAATGCTTGGCAGTTTATTCTTGACCTTAGGAACATCAGTTGGCAAAACCAACCAAATTCAGTGTCCAGCTGCTTGCTTGTTCTGGAGCTTTCAGTCATACTGACACGTTCTCCTAGTCAGCAGACTGAGTTTGCTCAGCTGTTAGTGAAATGCATGAATCTGAACTCCTCTAAGACATCTCATTCATTTTGACATAACAGTTGGTACACTGAACCAGATGATCTGCTGACTGTTTGATACGGTCAGAAGCTCTGGAACATGTAAATGGGCTTTGACTTACTTTGATTTTAGAGGAACTTGGACTTCGCTTCACCTCTTCCGGCAACAACACAGATTCATTGCTGTTGGTATAATCCATCAATATGACATGCCCAAAATAGGCCATTCACAATAATAACACTACTTTTACTACTTTTGCTTTGACCAACTTTTTCTATGCTTTTATGTTTGCAAAAATTCCACTGCAGAAATTAATCTTGCATGAAGTGTTGTTACACTGGGTTAATACTACTTTTAAGTAAAGTGTCTGAATACTTCTTCCACCACCACATAATGAGAACTGTTCACTTATGTCATACTTGCCATCCACGGCTTCTGTCAGTGTCGCGTTGATGCCGAGGACAGCCAAAGTACTCAGCATCCTGTCCCGCCTGTCTGAGCGGCGCTTCAGATTGATCAGGAAGATCTAGACATGGAGGAGGATAAAGTGTCTCAAACAGTTTAAACAGTCACTGGGAAATATATCGTTGGCTTATGAATGCATCTGTACCTCATCAAACCCCATCTTGCCTGGTTCTTTGGGCACAATATGCACATGCCGTGAAGGCTCCATGGTGTAGGCAACTGGAAAGTAAGGTCATACATTCACATTTCACATGAAGTATAGGAACTTTGCGTTTTTGAGCACAGTCCTTTGGTTTCAAGGGAATTTCTTACATCAATCCAACATCTAACTGATGTGAAATTGTCAGAGTGGGAGAAAGGGGAAATGAGAGGCGGGGGGCTTTAACAGAGATGTGAGACATGTGTCACGACTGTGAGAGCAAAAAAGACCAAATATGCTCAAACAGGCCAAGGAAAACTTAAAACTCTCAATTACAGAGTCACCTACAGTAGTATAATGAGCTTACTGAGAGCTTCTGTCAGCGTGTGGCTAAAACTCTCCTCTTCTTCCTCCAGTGTCTGGTCTTGTTGAAGGGGCACTGGTAAATATCCATAATGGTCCCTGTTGCACACATACTTCTGAATTCCTGCAGTGGAGCAGATGCATCAGGTCTCAGTGGAAACATCTTTTCATTCATTATGTGAAATGCAGTGAAAGATTTCACCTGTAATGGTTACCATATCATAAAGTATGGCAAGACAGCCATGTAGCCACGCAATCTCAGTCTGTCCACATATCATCATGTGTTATGACGTGATATAATAAAACCAGGATAGTATTTATGTGTGCACTTATGTATTAATAATTTATATCATGTTGTTGGTCTATAATTTTGTGTTTTTTTATACAGGAGTTTAGCAAAGCTCTTAAATTTCCTGCTCCACGCAGTTGGTGTCAGATTGCTGACTGATCTGACAGCCAAAAAGACATCACAGTAACAAATACACTGCTTGCCACCAAAACACTATTATCCAAATCAAAGTGATTTTGCGAGCTGAAGCTTTACAAAAGCCTGACCTGCTTGGTGTGCAGAGAAAGCAAAGGCCATGATGTCATCGACAGGGTGGGGATAGTCAGGGTGAAGCGGGTGGAAGGCCAGTGCTTGGCTGGCTCTGCGCCTCAGGTCCAGCAGGTATGTGGAGTGCACCATGGGGACTGCAAAGCAGCCCCGCCGTTTCCATTTACGGATGGGAATGTACTCTGGAGTTCGTCTGTAGTAGCCCTGTGCACGTTATGAAACCCACAGCAGTCACTTCACTTTACTGTGTTTAACTAGTATGCTACACAGGGAATATACTATATTCTATTCCGGTCTCTTAAGGAACCTCACCTGAGGAGTCACACCACACCAAAAGTTGGAATAAAGGCTTTTTGATTCCAACATGGGTGCTACAATTGTCAGGTTTTCTGCTAGCAGGTCAGAAAGTACCCGAGGGTTTGTCAGCAAATTGTCACTGTCCACAAACTAAGAAAGAAAAAACATTAATAGATGACAAACAGGTGAGACAAGTAATTCTTTGTGGTTTATGGTCTTTTATTGTCTCACCAAAATGTAGTCAGTCCAAAGTCTCTTTGCAGCTCTGAGGGCTCCCTGCTTTAACTTCATTACATGAGTGAAGCGGGAGGCGGGCCAGTGTTTGGGACCCTGCTCATCTGCATAAGAACTGAGTGGAACAAAGAAACCACTTTAGGAACAGAGTATCAGAGTACATCAGGTTTACTAACACGCTGGACTTTCTCCCTCACAGACATTGTTTTATCACCTTGGTTGCTCCACGGGCCTCCACTCCACTGAGTGGTACAAGTGCTGAACTCCTCTGAGCCACTCCTGAAGAATGGCTGTGCTGTTGTCCACACTGTGGTCAGAGGCTGCCCTGAGATAACAAGGAACATTACTGAATACTGTCTTTGCCTTTTTCTTTTCACTTTTTTCTTTCTTACTTCCTTTCTTTCTCTCTTTCTTTGTGTCGTTTTCTCACTTGTCGAAGAATGACTCGTTTATTGACAGGCAGTACTGCAGAATGTGAAGAATGACATTCACAAAGTGTAGTTAAACTGGACACAATAGCGCTAATGTCATCATCGCTAAAGGATCCTGTTTATTGATACTTGTGTTTGTTGTTTTGCGTTCATTCTCTAAATCAAATCAGCGCCTTTCATTTGTAACTCCATGATTCCTAGAGATTAAAATCATTTATAAAATAAGAGTGTACGTTTTCCTACCCTTTTCAAAGTATATGAAAACGTTTTTAATCAAATGATCAATGTAATAAAAATGTAATTTTACCAGATGGCAATGCGGTCCTTTGGATAGTCCAGTCTGTCAATGCATCCTAAGAAGTATGGGAGGCTGTGCTGTGCGTTGCGTGCGAGGATGGTGAGCAGCACTGTGGGCTTCAGCAGAGAGGACTCCCGCTGGGCCGGCTGGAGGAAATGATCAGCTGGAAGCTCCTCTGTGCTGCAGTGCAGGAAGAGCTCTCCTACTAAAATCACAAAATAAAACCTGAATCCTGCAAGTCCAAGAGACATATTTCCAACGGGACACCTTGATGTCTCTGTGGTCTCAGACTGGAGCAACTGACAGAGAGCTGAGGGAGAGAGGGACTCTCACACACATGATAACACACACACACACACACACACACACACACACACACACACAAATACATATACACGTGGCAGGAAAACTTCAACATCAACTTCAATTTCAGTCTTTATTTGTCAGTATATTTTTACATACACCGAAATTCTTCAGATATGAGATTGGTACAACCTACTTCACAGATACAACCTACACAGACATGAGAAAAGTTATCCTACAATAACACGACCAATAACAATTCTTATTCATCATTATCGTTATAGTTAATATTTTTATTATTATGTAATAAATAATAATGACTATTTACAGTACTTTCCCTCAGTTATGTCTGTAAGGCAGCTGCTGTTTTCCTGCCTGACGCGGAACAAAGAATGAGTAACATTTTCCGCCCGGACGACTGACATTGTAGCACGCAAATGCCGGGACAGCAGTAGTGTGTTCTGAAATGAGCACAGCGCTTAATGAGACAGTTTCCCGAGTCATTAGACGCATTAAATTATTAAAATGTCGGAAACGTCAGACATAGCGGACGTGTTGGAGAAACGTCCGCCTTCAAACTGGATCCTTCAGCATCCCACGGTGAGTGTCAGAGGACCTCCGTGCTGCATTCAGAGGTGTGGTGCTGCATCATGCAACCTGTGTTTTACCTTTGTTTTAGTATCAGCTAATGAAGAATCTGGAGGTTGGGGACAGCGAACAGGAACACGCAGCTTTCTTGGTGTATATGGATCTCTCTGAGGGTGAGTTTGACACGATTTTAGACGAGTTTAGCAGGAGGCAGTGGGCTACTTTTTGTTCCTTTTTATCATTCAAAGACAGGAGGTCATGTAAAAAAGTTATTTATGTCTTCTTTATTAATTTTTTCTCACATTTGTCATTTACTCTTAAACAATGATCAGTTGTTTTTTAGTTTAATAATAGAACAATAGTAACAGAAATAGTAATAGAATCCGCCTTTAAATTCCGTCATGTGTAGTTTGTGTGTAATTGTACACTGCAAACTCCTCCTCCTCCTCCTCCTCCTTTCTTAAAGGTAATCCAGCTCAATATTGGGCACGTCAATTCCAAGTCTAAAGCAGCTAAAATGTCCTGTATGAGACATGAAAGTGTCTTCATGTGTCTGTTCACTCTAATTTAGATAGCACACTCAATACCAATGAGACAAAGCTTTACTGACGTGATTAAAATGTACATGTTTATTAACACCTCAGCAGATTTCTTTGCAATAAACACTTCATCCATCCATGTAATCAGCGCACCCAGTTCTGGTTTATCCATGCTCATTCTGTAATTACATCGGCTGCTGTATTTACTATAATCCTCTAATTGGCATCTAGCACATGAAACGTATTATGCAAAAATAGGTTGGCCAAAGAAAGACTGTAAAACTTGTTCTAAACAGGTGGTAAAAGGTCAGTCAGTATTCAGTGATGACAGAAAACAAATCTGTCTTGTTTCGTTTCTGTAATAACCATTTGAAGGAGTGACACAGTCACACTGTGTTTCTTGTTCTCTGCAGTGCGTCAGTGGAAAGAGGTGTCTTGTGTCAAGTGTCCTGAGCTGCAGGTGGTTCTGCTGGAAGGGAAGGAGAAGGAAGGCGCACCCGTCCAGACAATTCTGCCACTGCCTGTCCACCGCTCCCTGAGCCACAAAAGGTAATGAGTAACGGTGGATTCAGGGATGGCTTCTCGAGCTCCAACTATTAATGTTTCCTCAAAATGCCCAAATCCCTTTTAGATTCAACATTATGTCATTTCCTCTCAGTCTCTCTAAACGGACCAGCAAATCATTGGAGCAAACCTCTGTCTGGGGACGGGGTGTTGTTTTGGGTGTGTGCTGTTTCATTCAGTCGTGTCTCCTCGATGAGCAAGCATGCTAGCTAGCTAACTTGCTTATAGACTGTGAACATAACCTCAGTCGTCATCTACAGGAAGTGGGGAAGATTACAATGGCATGGATTCAGATGGAAGAGATTTTAAAACATTCATTCTGTGAACTGTACTCCATCCATCCATTTTCTGTACCGACTCATCCATGCAGGGTTGGGGGGGTGCTGTAGCCTATCCCAGCTGACTGCGAGCGAGAGGCAGCGTACTGATCGCCAGTCAATCACAGGGCTGACTCACAAAGACAGACAATGAACTCTGCTCCAGCATAGTAATAATTAAAAATAGGTTTCATGAATAGTCATGCTGCTTACCAAATTTCTACGTTACTTATGTTCTGTTACTTAAAGATAATAATGACAACAGAGATGCAAAATTGTCATGTTTTTGCAAAGTGATGTACAGGTTCTATTAACTCAAAAGCCTTAAAAATAGTGTACATAGTTGCTGTAAACGGTGGAAAAAATCTCCCTAGAGGTGCATACCTCCAGACACCTCCAGGAGAAGCTCTTGAATTTGCAGACACCTCTTTCTTCCAGTTTAAAGACCTGTACTGCACAAGTTGTCTTCCCAAATTTCCCACACTAATAGCTTTCTCTGCCATGCAGCATACGTCAGGTGCTGGACAGAGGCTTCCCCATGCTGTTGTGTGCTGTAGCTTCTGATTCCACCCTGGTATACCAGAAGATGACTGATGGGTTGGTGACACCTGATCCCCCTGTAGGACCCTTCCAGGATGTGGGACGCCGGCTGCATCGGAAGAGACGGCAGCAGCGCTGAGCAGCTGGAGTGAGAAGACGCCTTGAACCACAGGAGTACAGAATAGGACAGGCAGTTGGTCTTTCTGCCTGGGTAAGCTGCTCCTGAATCAGAGCCTACGCTGGTGCTGTACGTGGCTACCAAGCCAAATCTGTGAGTCTCTTTCAGTAAGAAACCTCTGCTTTTTGGCTTGCCCCCTGAAAACATTTGATCTATTGTCACTGGTCGCACATGTCTGTGTGTTGTGAGCAGTTCAACCAAAGAGTTTTATTTGAATAATTTTCACATGTGGTGAAGAGCTAAAATTATGCAGAAACTAAAGATATATTTTTTCTATGAACATGTACATTTCTGCTCTCCTGATCTGTAATGCTTATGTGACTCCTCAGATTGGAGGGTCTGGAAAACACTGGTGTTGTTCAGTGTTTAGAGAAACCACGTATTGACTGTAGCAGAATACAGGCCTGCCCTGTTGGGAAGAGTTGTTGCATGCACACTATAAGACTGGCTAGATGCTCCAGCAATGCAATCAGGGATGTGTTCACAAAATCTTCCTGTATATTGTACACTATATGGCCACTATATGCCTTCCTCAGAACCTTCGAACTAGACTTGAATTGAATTCCAGTGCGTTCACAAAACATTTTGAGTAGTAGCCCAAATAATAGTGTATTTTTGCGGCTTATAAAGACAGGTGCGGATGTAAATGACTGCCATTCGCTGAAGAATGAAGTTTGCATCCTGTATCATGTTTTTTGCGTTTTATTTTGTTGTTTCCTGAGCAATAGAAGTACCTTATTCTGAAAGGACAATTGCCCGAAAACGGAAATGGTTGACCCCGACAAGTAAAGAGTGAATCTCTTAAATCTAACAGGGATGTCATTTAAATGATCTCCCCAGTCGAATGTCATAACTAGATATGTATGATTAATTTCTATGTTTGCAAACGTGTTACGTTTATCTCAGGTAACTTGTTATTGCCTTTAACTAGCTAGCAGGTAATGTAAGGAAGGCATTGTTAAAGCAAGTTCTAATTTTAATTTGATTTGTTTTTCATGCTCCTCTCTGTTTAGCTCTTAATTCGACAGAGAAATTAAAAAAATAGATCATCGTGTAAGTCCGATTAATTTTGTACTGAGGTTTTACAGTACAGGAAAATAAAATTGTAGTTAATGTTAATGATGACACTGTGATTTGTTTCTGTACTGTCATTTCTTTCTAGGTGATGGCTAACATAAAAGCCATTGATATTTACCCAAGTGGAGTACTTTTGTTTGCTCCAGTGCATTATGATGATGCAAGTTTGTATTGTATGGGGTAGCACATTTGTTAATGTAGTAATTAAGGTATAGTTTAAGTAATACCCCAACTAAATGATGTGTCTTGACTGTTATTGTCAAAAGGATTCGTTTTGTTGGCTGCACTCGTCCGCTGTGTGGATAAGTTACCGAAAACGCTTTATTTTTCTAGAAAAACAAAACAATAAGTCAACATAGAAACTGAACACAACAACATAACACTGGTGAGCAAAACATAATCTTAAAAGTGATTTTGCAGTGTCCACCTCGTAGGGTTAACATGGAACAGATACAGATGCAGGGGACATCAGTAACCCTGCTGTGTGAGTGCATGAGTGTCTTTTTAATGGTGCAACAGTGTCTCAATGAGACGACGGACTTGACTACATGAGACAAGGAGTACAACACTTCAGCCCTGAGCCTTATTCAACATAAATACTTCACACCGTAGCAGAAACAGACATGGACAGACAAACGCACTGTACTGACCAACGTCCTAATAAAAAGAGCTTCATACTGTGTCATGGAATGCAGGAACTTTCCAAACCTTTGACTTTTCAGGGACGCATTCAAGGAAGAAATTCAAAATGATGTACAGAGACATTATTTTCACTTTGAGTCAGTGTCCAGAGGAGAAGCACTGGCTGCTTCTGCTGTTTGAAATTTGCGTTCGCAACAGTCCGATGGTTTCAAATGTCTCAGTGACAGCCATGTGTACTGGCCTTCCAGGAATTGTCCAAGAAGAGAAAGGAGAGCAAGTCAAAATCCCAAGAGCTCAGTCATTCTGTAATGGCTTTGTTAAGTGAGGAAACCTAAATGTTCTCTCACTTTGGAGAACTTTGAGAACATATCAATACTGAGCCGTCTTTGATTATGGTGGTCATTTCCCTCTTGGTTGAACAGGAAATAATGTTGTGAGCAGGAGGGCAAAAAGGTGCTTGATTCAAGTCAATAATCCATTTTTCCCAGTCGTGTACATACAAGGGACAGTCCCCCCAAAATCCCCCCCACCCTCCTGACATGATAGCACATGGTGAGGTCCATCTGGAACACTGCAGTGTCCAGGCCACAGTGCTATGTCAAATCCTCCTCCTCTGAACAGTAGTCCCGACCCTGCAAGCAAAACAGAACGATGTTCATGTAAATTACATTTTACACAGTATTAATGTCATTAAGCCACTGGTACACTATATCATGGTATGGAAAATGTATGCAAAATCACATGTAAATACACGATAAAGTTAGCCCAACGTCAGACCTTTAACCTTCATTTAAGTCATTTTGTTACAGTAACAAAAATGATGGTATCATCACATTACTGTAACTTGGCCCTGAATGCCAGTCGACTCCCTAGACCTCCTTTCTGCACTCGCCACATTACTCGGATGCTGAATAATCATACAGGGACAAATTCAGTGTATAAGAAGCCAGTTACTCACCACTACCAGCCTCAAAGAATAAACTAGCTGCAACACACACTGGATTTTAAGTCACTTACGCCTAACATGCATACAAAACATATTCGCTAGAAGCTTTTGAAAAACATGGTGAGAGGAGGTAGGAAACTGCAGGCAGAAACAAAAGCAGTAAGGATAAGGCTTCCAGTATAATTTATATTTAACACATCCCAGTAAAAGAACCAGCATTGTATCAGTCTGTTTCTCAGTACTCTGTGACTTTCAGACCCCGTCTGAGGTGCTCAGCCAGTTTGTTCCTTAGTAACAAATCAAAAATATTCATTAAAACAAAAGACTGAATAATGTCCCTGAACATCTGCCCACTGTAGTATTTACTACATGTTACTAGAACAGGAGTAAATATTGACATTGCTGGGGACTAGTTTCAGCTGCGGATAAATACACATTTGGTGCTCCGGTGAGTCTTACTCAAAATAAACCACAGTGCCTTGTCCTCCGTGTCATGAGAGGTCATGTCTTATGGACAACAATGGAGCTTTACATCACACAGGAATAAACTTTAGACTTAAGACTTTAGACACACTCATTGTTAGAACCAGTTCATTGTTGGTTTTGGTCTTTTCATGCCATTTGTTGACAGTGAGAAAAGTACAGAAAAATGCTAACCTGATAAACAGGATAGGACTTCACTGCCTATTATGACGTGAAACAATAAAAACCACTCCTCTCTTTGACCAGATGTGGTCCCACGGCAGCACAGTCAGTGAAGCATGTTTGTAACAATACTACTTTAAATACACGCACTAGTGGGACGCAGTGGACGTGACAGATTGAGACTATTTTGAGTTATCATTATGTCATCTGCTGTGTCCTCACTTGCTACAGATTTGTTGCAGTGATAGGATTAACATCCATTAATTTAGCAGGAGCTTTTTCTAATAACAGAAAAACAGCGATGGCTTGTCATTCCTTACTTTCTCAATTTTCTCATCCAACATCCTGAAAAATTCTTGTTGACTCTCTGAGGAGTGGATGCTCCTGCGAGGACAAAAGACAGAGCAGGTCAGAGCCTTGCGGTGTAGCTCGGCACACGATGAGTTCAGATGATGGCTGAACAAAACACTCTGCATATTAATATTAATAAACAGCATCATCAGTGGCACTTACAGAATCTTTCCATTTCCGTTTGACCCTGTTTCATCCATGTGCTGACCTTTACCAAGGAGAGCACTTTTCTCCTGCAGGACATCCAAGCAAACATAAAATCAGCTGTTGTCTCAGTCAGCAGAAAGAAAAGCACACAATCAACTAAGAAGTCCTACGGTTGTCTTATATTATTTGGAATTGTGATATTTTAAACATTGCTGCTTATATTGATGAATTAAAAACCAGCTATTAAAAATATTTGTCGCAAAGTACTTCTCATATCAACAGTGTGCTACTTATATAAACTCCATTATCGTCCAGCATTGTTGCATTAAAATGATTCAGTTTGTGCTCATTGATATGCAGATGTAAGCAGCACGACGCTGCATGCAAATGTGTCTGAGTAAGTTGATGTCATGACACAACTTGATTAGAAACTGACCATTTTTACAAACAGATAAACAAAGGCCATCGTAGTGCACAATAAATGTTTCACGACAGACGTAAAATACAACACAAAAAGTGGAGCAGAGTCACGCACTGTGCTGTCCTGGCCGTCCACTCCTCCCTCCTCTCCACTCATGTACTTGACTTTCTCCACTCCTTTCATCTTGTACTCATCTGTGACAGAGCGGGAGACAGAGAGGCAGAGAGGAGCGCATCTCCTCTTATTAATATAGCACAGCAGACGCCGGCGGCTGGCACGCAGACGACGACCCACTCATCGCCGCTCTGATCAGCACAATCCTCCCGGGTTAATAGTTCTCACAGTTCAGTACTTGGCAAAGTAATTATGTGCTTGAATTCTCACGCTTCAGACTAAATCCTCTCTTAACAATGGTTGGCAAGCGGCAAACACATGAGCTGTTTGCCTGATTCTCCCCTTTTCTCTGCCTCTCCATCTTTTCTCTCACACATGTACAGCCCATCTCCTCTATCTCACTCCCACACATTTTTATTTATTTTTTAAAAAAAGGACGGTCTAGCGGACACATGGACTTAAAACCCATCAGATTAATGCTGCAGAGTTACTGCTGTTTCTGTTGAACATTCATCTGTAGCAGCTTTAAGAAAATGATTATATTATACCTATATTAAAAGACTGGCCTACATTTGTGCATATTTTGTAATGCATATGTTGTAACAGATATGATGGTAGCACCGTGTACCGGCATTGATTGTTCCTGTGCACCTGCAATTAACAAAGCACTAATTAAGGGTTCCATTAGGATCTGGCAGCTTCACACAGTTCACACGTGTTTAAAGGTCTATCACAGCACTTTTAATCACTGCTAACCATCTTCAAAACTCTTAACTGAGGCCACATTTACACAGTGTATTATTATCATTATTAGTATTATTTTTTAAAGCAAACAAGAAGATGTCACACTGGGCTCTGAAAAATCATTTGTTTCATATAGTTTTCTAACATTTTGCAGACCAGTCGCCATACTGTTGCATGCACTGGTAGAGAAATTGTTTGTTGCGGCCCTATAACACTCTCATTAAGCATCAGGTGTTTACAAGGCCCGTCCCGGCACTCAAAACTCTTAACATTAAGGTATCATCTCCACTGTGGGTGATTATTTTATTTTAAACACCCATAGTGATATATGGGTGTGTGATATATGGGTTACACACATATGTAACCTCATCTTTAAAAGCCAAATATTGTACACCCTCACATCAGCAGTGAATCGCACTTACGAATGGAGGGCAAATACCTCATGTTTCAGGATGAACAGACATACATGAGTAATGTGAAGAAAAGTAAGCAGACTGACCAGAGAGGACGTCCCCGTTGCTGTAGGATTTATTCTGGCCCTCCTCACCGTTGGGCACGGCAGACACCTGCTTGGCAGAGGTGCAGCCCATCTCCTCCTGCTCAGCCGCTCTCCTCCTCACTCCTGAGCATTGCAGGCACACCTGGGGGCAGGTATGAGGAGTGACAATGCATGGCTCGATATGTGCAGATCAGGAGATCGCAAACTATCCTCTCTGAGGAAATGAAGTAAACTAATCTTCATTTAGGCAGGAATCCCCTGGACTCCAGCTCGGTGGATCACTCTTTCGTAATAAATTAGTTATGAAGCGCCCCACCCTAGAATTAAAACATATTATTGAAAGGACGATAAAGCATGGTGGGGGGGGGTTGGCCGGGTTGTAAGTCACGCACACGCCGGTCTGGGAAACCACCAATCAGAACGTGCGCACGGCGGTGCCAGCTGCACCGCAACAATAAGGCCTTTCAAGCTGTTACGGATGCCACTGTGCCAAGCCGCCGGGTCGTTTCTATTAGTGAATAGGGTTTTCTGTGGCGCCCAGAGGATTATTCTGTGGCTGTGCACAAGTGCTCCCATCTCCACCGTAATATCTTCACGCAGCACCCGGACCACTATCGCTAACATAACGGTGTACTGGGCCATATGTCTTGGTAGTTGAGATTAATGGAAGATAGACAGTGATTGATCCCCATATGTTGTGGTTGATACACAAACGCACTGACCGCACAGCTGCACGGTCAGCTGCTCGTTGCATCACTGGACAGTTTCATAGAATATCATGCAATTAAAATAACAAGAGAGGCGAAAAGGAAATGCATTCGCTTTAAAGCTGCGAAAATCCAAATAGCACATCATCGGAGAGAGGAGATAATGGTGAGGGTTCCTTAAAGATATAATAACAAAAGAAGACGGGAAAGAGCAGCCATTCCACGGCCAACAGGAAACACCGAGACGATATCGCATATATGGAACCAGATAAACAATAGATGGCAAAATAAACGCACAGCAATGGGGAAAATTACCTTTCTGATTTGTCCATGCTTACGGTGTCCTTCCTCTGGTTTCAGTTCAGAGAGACTTCACTCCAGACGGAGGACCCAGACAGACCGCATCTGTACCTCTGCTCAATACAAGCATCCGCAGTCGAGATGCAGTCAGTCCGTCTGCCAGCTGTCTGGTCAGACTGCTGGAGCTCATGGCCTGATAGTCTGTTACAGTGATAAAATAGCGCCTACAGACTAGAAAATAAACAAGCGAGTAAAAAAAACCGCTAATGCGAATTTTGAAAATAGATTCGTTTCCTCGGATATTGTTGTTACTTTAAGGGCAATACACAAAAAACACTTGATCATCCCACACGATTTTACAAATGTTCTATCTACGCGATGGAAATCCGATTACGAAGTTACATTTGATCAGTTGCCACTCGGGTCCAATTCAGCGGCGCACAAAGAACTTCCGCCTAGCGCGTTCCCTCTTCAACATCAGAGTTGACAGCAATAACAAAGTTTGTTAAGTTTCCTGTGTCAGACAGAAGCGACAAGTGACACCGCCGATTGTAGACTCCTGTCAGTATGATTTCACTAACAATGATCGCTCGTGTGGCGGACGGACTGCCGCTCGCTGCGTCCATACAGGAGGATGAACAGGTATGAATGAAAGCTAGCTTCCTCATTTGAAGACAACCACACGCACCAAACTCCATTCAAAAACTGTCACATTTAATCACTGCTAGTGCATCAGCAGCTCAGCAGTTTGTTTAAACAAATGTGCGTTGTTATTGTTGTCCGTCGTCGAATGTAAATTAACTTACGGAAACTATCTGTGAGAATAAAAGAAAAAACATGTTTTGCTTTTCAATGAAAATAACGTTAGCTCCGCCTGCCAATAAACACGATTTTTACAATAAATTAGAATACGTATTTATTTCAGTTCAGAAACCATTAAACGAATGTTTTTTTGTCGACATATTATTTAAACAACTTTACGTAGGGCAGTTCAAACTACAACCTGTTCTTGCTTCTTTTTGTCAGTCAGGTAGAGGCCTCCAGCAGTACCAGAGTCAAGCGAAGCAGCTGTGCCGTAAACTGAATGCTCAGAGTCCGGACCGCTGTACCCTGGAGGCCGGGGACATGAACTTTCAGTAAGCAACCACAAGCACCAAGTACTATTGCTCACATAGAGTGCATTCACAGTGTAGAAAATCAGCCTAAAACACGACCCACTTTTCTTCTGTAATATTGTAGAGGCGTAGTTTGGTTTGATGACACATTAACAGGCATCAAAGTCAATATAGCAAACCTCTGAGCTTGACTGAACTGCTGCTTCTTGTTTCCAGCTATATAATAGCACAGGGTGTGTGCTACCTGTTCCTCTGCGAGGCTTCATTTCCCAAAAAGATGGCTTTTGCGTACCTTGAAGACCTCCACAATGAATTCTATGATCAGTATGGAAGAAGAGTACCTACAGTGACAAGGCCATACTCTTTCATTGAGTTTGGTAACATTATTTCTAATACTGTAGATCCATGAAATACAGTGTCTTTCACTTTTCACTTCAAAAAGAACAAAATGATCAATTAAGCTTTAATGCATACATTGTTCCAGACACATACATCCAGAAAACAAAGAGGGCATATGTGTACAGCAGGGCCAGCAGGAACTTGGGCAACATTAACACAGAGCTCCAGGATGTCCAGAGGATCATGGTGGCAAATATTGAGGAAGTTCTGCAAAGAGGAGAAGCTCTTTCTGGTAAGTGTCTCTGCACAAAACACATGGGACAAATACCAAGAACACCTGATAATAATGCAAACAGCTACATTTTTTTTTTCTTTGTAAAAATGCTAAGTATCTGTTGTATTTGTCAGAGGTCATTTTCATCTCACCTTAACACCTATTTTTCCCTCAGCTCTAGACACAAAAGCTAGTAATCTGTCTGCCCTGTCGAAGAAGTACCGCAGCGATGCCAAATACCTGAACACCCGCTCCGCGTATGCCAAAGTGGCTGCTGTGGCAGTGTTCTTCATCACACTCATCATTTATGTGCGTTTCTGGTGGATCTGATGGACTCATTAACTTGGAAGATGTTTCTAAGCATTAGAAATTGATCTTGTTACATTTGTTGTACCAGGGTGCTTTAAAAACTGAGCCATAGGTCTGTGATGAGACTGCTCTATGTATAAAAGCAAATGCTTCAGCTCCTGTACCTGTATACTGGAACATTAGGAGAAAGGTGATGACAAATTAACGAACTTAATTATGCGCACTGGTATGGGGTGTTTCTTTCATAGTTTTGGGATCAAGCAGAAACAGGTTTTGTAAAAAGATTGAATTACTCTGACAAAAGAATGTTTATTGTTCACGAAGTTTACACTGTAACAATATCTTACTGAAAATATTAAATATTTATCAAATTGTTTATTCATATTTTACAGCTGTAAACCTTTCTCATGTATATATACACTTATAAACCAGCATTTCCATGGTCACACACTTATTGACCGTGTGAAGCCAGTTGATATTCACACAAATGTTACACACATTATGTAGAGAAAACAATGTGGATCACTCACACCTATTCGACAAAGGAAGCTGCTCTGAACAACCAGTGTGACGGTGGAAACACCGGAGACGCCATGCTTGCTCTTGTGCTACTGGTGGCTGAGCAGGTTCGGAGTAAAGAGTAAAATGGTGATGTTACTGAGATGACTGACCTGACCCTCAGTCTCAGATATTTCACATGGATGATCAACTGTCAACAGTAGATCGCAGTTGCACATTTTGACGACATAAAAACAAAAGTGTTAAGTGAACAATGTAAAGCCAGGAAGTGCGCTTCCTCTGTCCTTTCCCAAGCAAAACTTGTTGAGGTGAGAACATTGACTCCCCTCCCATCCAAGTTTCCAAGTTGACATGAGATTCAAACTGTTGCCTCCTGTGTTGTAGAGATATTTACTCCCCAGTTGACAGGAGCAGATTTCTTGTCCATTCCCTGTCCTACAGGGCCCTGAGTGTTTGACAACTTAGTTAAGCCACCAGATCGAAGTCGTCCCTCTGTAAGAGAAACAGAGTGACCATTTGTAAAACACTAACATTATGATTTATCCCAGAAAAATGATCACTGACGTGTAGCTTTCATGAATCTCATTCAAACGCCACATGGTCAGCTGGTTTAAAGCTAAGCAATCACAGTATTTTTACTTCAGCAACTGTAGGATAAAATATGTGAGCAAATCCTGAAAACTCACCTCCTCATTATAATTCATGACATGTTGCTTGATCTTGGAGGAGTCCACCCAAGTGACAAAATCTTCCATATTTCTGAAGAAGACACAATAATAGTCTCAGCATTTGATTGCTCGAGAGACGTTTGCACATGCATCTACACTATCGAATTATTATATTTCCAAAGAATGGACAGTATATACAAAGTGGTGCAAAATAAATCAGAAGACAATACAAAATATGGACACAGACCTTGTGACTAAAAACGCTGGGTCTGTGATGATGTCTGGGCCAACGCGTACATCTGAGACTGAGTGAAGGACACGACTGTAAAACAATTTCTAGCCTTGGACCCTTCAACTTAGACAAAGCTAAACAGTCTCTCCAAGGAAAATCAAGATGTTAACTTAAGTCTGCCAAAATACAGTGTACTTAAAAAAAGAAAAACAAGATAAGAAACAGGAGAATGCGCTTTACAGGGTAAGGCTTACTGTGGGCATAAACTCATACGTAATGCAGTAATGAAGGATACGTCCCTGTTCAATGAAGGTGATGGCTGTCTTCAAGTTTTGAGCCATACGAAGGTTCAGCATGATGCTGGGCAGTCTCCTCCTGCAGGAGTTACACATGTGATTAAAAACAGACAAGTAGTGATATGATTACAGTCAATGACTCAAGAGTTTAACGTGTCTGTGGGACGATTTACCTGCAGAATGAAGAGGCTGTGACTTTCTCTGTGAGGGACAGGTCTTGCTTGGTGGGAATGAGACCAATACTGTACCTTATGTGAAGAGAAAATAAAATGATTAGTCTGACATTGTCATTTAAAACAAGACTGTCCAAAACGACTAATGAAAGCAAAGATCACTTTATGTTAACTCTGTTTAGCTATGAGCATGATCATGTGAAAGGTTTCAAATGAACTGGAGTGGAGCACTTAATATGACGGCAGATGAGTGAGACCATGAGTCAATTGAGTTATGGAGTAAAAATGACATTCAACAAGGTGAACTGTAAATATAATTGGATAACTACAATAGAATAATAAACTACAAAAGCACTCACAAAATTTCCCAAATATTAAAAGTAAGGTTAAAGCTATGAATATGTACAGGAAATCCTGTCTGTATACTCTTTTATCGGATGAAAAACTATTATGAATATGTGATGGACATTATAAAGTCAAAAGTAATGTAAGACTGACAAATCAGAAAGGACAGAGGAAAGGAAAACTAGTTAACAATTGATATCTGACCAAATTCTGGCATTTAATTAGGTAAGTAAGTTTTTATTTCAAATTTTCATCATCACAAAGCAGCCTCAAGTTATTATGAGCTGCAGTGATGGAATAACAAAAGATATCCCAAAGAGGATAAGCTGGACAAAAACATCATTCTTAATGATTAATCTTGCTTCATGGAACAAGCCACTGGTGTTTAGTGAACGTTATTACAGAAGGCTTTATCCACGCAAACAATATCAAACAGAGAGACTCACAGTTTTTCCAGTAGGCGATGTGAGCTCTGAGCTCTGAAGCCATCTTTCTCGTCCAGGTCTCTGATTTTCTGGGCCAAATCTCTGATGTTACGACTCAGCTTGTTATACCTGAAACACGGGAGACAGAAACACGAACACTCTTACTACGAACAAGGCATTTGATTTTCTATTGCTGTTGTTCACTGGCCAGCTTACAGCTTTAGACAAGTAGAATTTGACACAAACAGGTATCACAATTTGTTTGAGTCGATGCTTTCATCTGACACTAAAATTATAAAATTAAACCAAATTTAGACCCTTTAAAGCAGCCCTATAAGCTCTCAATGTGGTGCAGTATATGTAACGTATAGCTAAGAATGTAGCTTTTGACTTTTAACATATTCAGAAGTAACTTTCACGCGTAACTTTACATGTTGTGATTTTAACTCACATTAAAAACGCTGAGAGTATTTTTCATCGTAACCTGGCCAAAGTATTAGGGTTAAAACACTATCTTGCGGCCAGTGCTAACGACACAGACGGTGATGCTTACTTGGTGTAGTCCTCCCTCTTTTCGATGCGATACCTCCGCAGCACTTTGACTTCATGCACGTTGTTGTCCACCTCCCAGTTAACGAAATCTACTTTCTTCAACAGTTTCTGTTCGTGGTGCTTTAATTTACGAACCATTTTTGCCCCTTTTGCTCACTGAATACAAATTACTCACAAGACAGTCTCCTTCCCTTCCACGATGAAGTTGAAACACAGGAAACACGCGTTTGTGCTTCTTCTTCTTCGGTGATAAATTAAGGTGGAAAGCCAAGTCAAGCTGGGCTGCAGCGCCATCTATCGCGTTTCAATATCTCCTGGCGTTACACCTCTTTGCTGTCACTAAAACCTTAAAACCTTACGCCCGGTGTTTTTTAAATATCCATAACAATTATGTGGGCTGGAAACTTGGGCACACCAATGTATATATTGAAATCGATGTAGGCTAACACTCTGTTAGCTAGCACCATCTTCGCTAGTTTATGAGAGCAGCCAAATTAACACAAAAGTAGCAAAGTTTCGCCTTTTTGTTACTGTTGGAGTTACACAATAAAGCGCGAAATCAAATACATCAGCCTTAAACTGACGGTATTTTTATTTGTGTAGTAATTTTGTATTATTTATATGATTTTAATTTTTAAGTATCTGTTCTTTTTATTTTACTTATTATTATTATCATTATTATCCAGGTGTGTGCAATGCTGTGTGTGTGTTCATGTGAAATATATTAAAATCAATAAAAACATTCAAATAAAAATGGACGGTATTGCCTGAAAAGTCCCGTAACCCTCCTCACAACAACGTTTTAGCATGATATGCTACCTAGGTTTGGCTTCATGCTCACTGAGTGCTTGCCTGATAATTAGTAACATTAGAATATTTTGTGGACAATAGTGCAAGGTTATTTTTTCTCCAGCAGGTGTCACCTAACATTGGAGCGTGTGGTCACTACATGTCTGTTCATTCATCCACGGCACGGAGGGGGAGACTCCGTGGTACACCCATAGTACACCGCAACAATTTCCATCTCACATCTGGAAGCAACGGTCGGATTAACTTTATGAGTGTTACGATAAGCATACAGAGGTGCAAAATGGAGACGACTATCCAGTGAATGAGGGTCCGGACACTGTCATCCACGTATTCACCTGAGATCAGTCCGACAGGTAAGTTACTATGTGATGGAGAGTTTGAGAAGGTTCTTCTTTCAGGCTGTGTGTTTCTTGTAAACACACAAGAAACACACAGTTATCCTTGTTAGGGACGATCTCTCAAGACCCCTTCAGCGACAGCTTGATCAAATGCTACTTTATTACCAGCCGTAAAAATCAAGCAAATAATCATCTGGACAGAAATGAATATTAATGTGTGCCTGTTTAATTTAATTCAGCATAATTCATTCAGCCATTCACTCACTCACTCGGTGCTCTCCTCCCCACCTTGTGACTGATCCACATCCTGATGAAGTTGTGAAGTTCAATATTTGTTCAAGTTAACACCCATTAAAGCAAATGAATACACACTTCCTGTTAATGGAAGTCCAATCAGGTCTGCTCTCACTAAACCACGTCAGCAATTGCCTCATTCTTGTCACCACAACACTTGGGTTGAGTTTTAGACGAAACATGCCTTTTATCTGTTTATCTTACTACTATTTCCTTGTACTCAGTCACTAAACGTCCCAAAGGTGGAGGAGAGAGTGGTGGGGGCCCCACCCTTACCGGGGTCACAGTCACTGCTTTCTTTGACCTGGGTTGAGGCTTTGTAATCTGAAGCTACATCTTTTTTTAAAAAAGAAAAGTTATTGTACAGGTATGTCTGTACCCTGTTGGAGTTTTATATCCAAGCCTCAGCTACAGTATTGTCTTACAAGGAACCTGATTTGTAAAGATGCTGAATTACAAAGAAGCCAGTTTTGTTTGAGCTGAAATGGGAGCATACATCCATCCCATGTTCTACATTTGAGAAACTGTTTTTTTGACCTTTAATGAAAGGTTTCTGCTTTCGGACTAACCATTCTATCAGGTTTTTGAGAATGTAATTAAGCCAAATGACAGCATGTCGTGTTCTCCTGATAGGATGCTCAGCTGCTGAGGCTGCCACAGCTTCTATGTGATCGAAGATACGAAAACATGGACTATCAAAAAGATAATAAAGAAGATAGGTGTTTGCTGCTAGGCAGAACTCAGTCCTTCAATCAGATTTTCAACTTTTGAAGGCAGGTAGTAATTACAGTTGTCAAATAAAGTAGAGTAATAAATGTACTTTCCATCTCTGCTTTATGGTGTCTTTTTTGAATACCTTGAGCCGATCTGATGGGTTGTATTGATGCACTCTGTGTTACTTGTTTCCATCTTGACGTTTTCCACTTATACGCTTAGAGCTTTTTTTTGTTGTTGTTTGATTTCACGTCTCAGCGTCACTTTCTTTAAATATATTTAATATTTCTATTACAGTAAACGGTGTATCTTACCTCACTTAATTTTGCCACATTTCGCTTTCGTGCAAGTAACTGGAATGATTTAAGTGTCCTGTCCAGAAATCAGTTCACAACATATCAGCAGGTTTCTTACAAATTCCATCTTTAGGATCTTCACTAGAACCTAAAGTGTGTAGGTTTCTGCACAATGTTCGGCTGCACAGGATGAGTTTGTAATGATGATGCCGCTTATTAAGATATGCAGCATCCCTGCAGCTGTCCCAAGAAAATGTTAAAGAAGTATGAAGACACTTGCATAGCTGACAGCTGAAAATGAAAGTTGATAGTGTTCTTAAAATGCGGCTAAAGAGAGAGAGAGGAGAGTTTGTAGGGTTTGTAGAAGGACACGCACACACACACACACACACACACACACACACACAGAGGGGGATTGTGCAGCCCTGCCCCTCTGCTAAGCAGAGCTGCTACATAAGGGGCTCAGTGTGCTGAACACACGACACCTCTTGTCCTGACCACACCTCTCTAGCCCTCGTGGCTTCTTGAACATCTTCTTTTTACAAGATTCTTACAGCAGTAGGTACTTTATGGTCATATCATTCATCATCATATCAGGTCATTGCACAGTGGACTTTGGAATGCTTATAGACTCTCAAATTCCCACAAAAGTGAAAACAGATTAATATATTCCCTTCCACACAGTTCTTCATCAATGCTCTATTTTGTGTGCTTGAAATAAGAGCATAATGATGTAACAGTGTTAAGAAAATGCTAACTGCAAAAAAAATCCCAACTTATTATGATCAGGGCACACGACTGTCTGAAGGTGGTAGGGGAACAGTGGAGGTTAGTGATGTTGGAAGGAGGTAGTTAATGCATGCAGTGCAAACAGTGTAGTTCCTCCCTCTGTTTGAAGGCAGATGTAGCAGGAGCTGTAGTGACGTTGCTGCAGAAGACTAGTGTGGTTTGCCTCTTTGAATCTTGTGCCTTCTGCCTGCAATTTGGAGGTGATAAAGTGGAAGTGACAGCTGCGATTGTACAGAGAAAACAATGCATCAGTCAGGAAATACAAGAAAAAAGTGCGAAGAATGTCCATCTTCAAGCCCTCTGGACACCAGAGTTGTGGGAATGGTAATGCTTAAATTCTTTAAAAGTCCTCAACAGTGTGCTTTCTTGCTGGTGTTTTGTTGGAGGTTAGTAGATGAGATGCAAACTGCTTCAGTACAAATGACTAGTGATGTGCTCAAACCTTGATGTATTGTGACGTGGTGTGTTTGTGTGTGTGTGAGTCACTGATGGAGTAAGTGCCTCAGCAGAAGTACAAACACAACAGTGTAAAACTATTCCATCACAAATAAATGTATAGTATGTACAGCATGATTACATTATTGGCTTATTAGTCCTGATGCCACAGTATGTTCTGCCACTTTTGGACTTTTCTCTCATAATCACTTTTTTGTGCAGTATTGGAGTATTTTACTTTGGTCAAACAATTAAAAATTAAATCAAACCTTTCTTTTTTTTAAACAATGGACTGTATTTTAGGAGCTCTTCAGAAGTACCAATAACTCTCAAATAAATGTAATAGTGTAGTAGTAGTGTTATCAGGAGTGCAAACTACATTCTAAGTGAAGTACATTTACTCAGTTTACAGTTTTAAGGTACTTGTACTTTACTAGAGTAGTTCTATTTTATGGTACTTTATCCCTCTACTCCACTGTACTTTGCACATAACACACATACAATATTATCCCAACCTTTTTTGCTGAAGAGCTCCCACAAAAAGCAGTGTCTATGTGTGTTAGCCTCTCCACCAGAGACCAGATTTCTCTGTTAAACTTCCAAAGATGGTCTCATTTGAATAAAAGCTACATAAAAGAAGTCAAATTATCCAGCATATTATAACATAAAATGGAATAGAATTGAATTTAATAGAACAAAACAGAATTTAGGTTTTTCTTCTTTCCTACGACAATAACTGTAATACTGTAATGATGTCATATAATGTAATTTTTTACTTTGGCTACTTAGCATGTTCAGCTGATAATCTGTTTGTTCTTTTACTTGGGTATTCATATGTAAATATTTTTGCATTGTGGTACTGATACTGTTAAATACTACGGAAAACAGTCTGAATATCTCTTCCTGTACTGATGAGAACACCAGTGCCAATCAATTGTTGATAATGTTATTAGAGCAGAAAGGTTAAGCAGATTCCCGTGTTAAACAGAAGGTATGAATACTCAAGGAGACTTTTTAGTAACTGTGATCAGTGTTTAACAACAACTCTATTTACATATTGTTTATGAGATACTCCAATGTAGTGCAGCTTTACTGCGTCAGAAGACAAAGTGACCTTGTTAGAGGGACATTCAGCAAATGTTAAAATATGCAGAACTATAAAAGGCTATAGAGAACAGAAAAGAGCAGGAATAATAACACTATAATAATTTAAAATGGAAAGACTGTGGTTTTGCTGACAAACAGCTGGTCACTTTCCTTTTCATTCTCACCAGTGGTTCACCAGTTCCTCCTTCCTGAATAAGTGTTTTGTCTCTGTGGGTGTAGAACTGATTTCCATACTAAGTATAGAAAAGGTGAGAGCTGAGTCATATTGTGAAATGTGTGTTTTCCTCCATGTCTCCTTTATTTTTATTGCTGGCCTGATCTTTGTTTTATGTGCTCCAGGACTGCAGGCCAGTCACAGGAATGTCCTACACATCCTCAGGCTGGACTTTCTGTTTTACTGCCCTTTAACGATTGACCAGCATTCCTGATTGTTGTGCCCTTACGCTCTCCTCTCACACACTCTTTTTGACCTACTTTGACTTTCACACTCACTCCATATTTTTTTCTTTTAATTTTGTAATATTTAAATGGTTTCCCAAAGCAGAAGTTGGTCTGTTGCTCAGGGACGGCTTTGTTCTTACCGTGTCTACATAATGATGGCTCCATTAGTTCTGAGATAGCTTGGGGCTAGCAAATAGGGGTGTGTCTGCTGTTTCTGACTGAACCAAGTATCAATTTTCTCATTCATTCTGTCTCTTTTTCCTCCTGCCCATCTCGAAGACTCCTTCGTCTCCTGCTGACTTGAACACACAGTCCTCCACAATGGTCTTGGCCTCGTCACACTCCTTCAGGCTGAAGTATATGTCTTTGGGGGTGCTGGTGTTGCAGACCACCTCACTCGTTCTCACTATGCGCTACTCCCGCACCCTGAAGGAAGACGGCCCCCGCTACCTTGCCTCGTCCGCCGTGGTGTCGGCTGAGGTGCTCAAGATCCTCGCCTGCACCCTCCTCGTCTTCATGGAGAGCAGTGAGTAGCAAGGGTGGGGGGAGGTGCAGGTAGATTTGGCACAGCTTCACTCCATGTGCGGTCCCGTGGGTAAATTACTGACAACATGCTCTCTGTCACTGGCAGATTTCAGTGTGAAGGCCATAAACCAGCTGCTGAGGGAGGAGATTGTGAACAAGCCTGCGGAGACCATGAAGCTGGCCATTCCTGCAGGGATCTACACGCTGCAGAACAATCTGCTCTATGTTGCCTTATCCAACCTGGATGCAGCCACCTATCAGGTAACATGGAACTGTGTAGCCATGAATGTGCAGAGCTCAGCATGTATTTCACATAGAGAGGAGGCCTGCACTGGCAAAGGCAAAGAGGCAAACGCAATGCTGGTTATTATCAGTACAAAAACTACTAAGTACACTTGATCAAAAAAAGCAATAGTAAACAAGATGTCTTTAGTTTGAAAGTATTTATCTCATATTTGTCTCAGATCTCAGCTCTTCTGACTGCAGCACAGAAACTAAAGGCAGCTTCTCCGCAGTTCGATGTAGCAAAAACATTCACCATTTTTGAAATGGGAATAAAGCCATCTTTTGTTTTTTTGCTTGTTTGCTTGTTTTTTGGGGTTTTTTTTTTACTTTTTTTTCATCTGCATTCTCAGAAGTTACACTACATGGGTGCTATGATTGCTGTGTTCCCATTTCAAAAAAGTAACCTCAGCAATTCCATTTAAAGGCAGTGAAACTTCTCAAATTCAACTGCAGGAAATGTGATAAAACGCTAATATCTGGTTAGCATTCAACAGCTAGAGCTCCCATGGAGTGCTGAAAGGGTATTAGTGGGTAAGAGTGGTAGGATATATCGGATCTGTTTCTTGTTTAAAATTAGGTGTTTCCATTTTATTACTCAGAACAGTAGTAGAAACCCACTGATCACTGAATATGGGTAAAAAGTATCATGTTTTATATCATCATGGAGGAAAAAAAACAAAAGCTGACTACTTACTTTCTGTCTCAGTGATGTGTTTGTGTTGTGCTCCACACAGGTCACATACCAGCTGAAGATTCTCACCACAGCACTGTTTTCTGTCTCCATGCTGGGGAAGCGGTTGGGCTTCTACCAGTGGCTCTCGCTGCTCTTCCTCATGGCTGGAGTCATGCTAGTACAGGTAGTGCACAGTCAACAAATGCAAAGGTTTAGCCTCTGCATGAATGTGGTTTGATTCTGTTGGATGAATAGTGATGCGATTCACACACCGGATGTTTTAGTTAGAACAGAATTATATCACGTTCACTGTCAGATTTTAAGTCCTCCGTCTGTCCATTTGCTTTTATTTTAACCGCCACAGTGGCCAACAGAGTCTGAAGGTGACTCTGAGCAGAAGATCCTGTCTGCAGGCTCCCAGTTTGTGGGATTGATGGCTGTGCTGATGGCCTGTGTGTCTAGTGGCTTTGCGGGAGTTTACTTTGAGAAGCTCCTCAAAGAAACTAAACAGAGCGTGTGGGTCCGTAACATACAGCTGGGTGAGTAACTGTGGCCTTTGTTTATTTAGTAGACTGAAGCAATATCTGATGAGTGAATATCTGCATCTGTGTGTTTGTGTGTAAAAGACATAATAAGCATGTCAACGTGAACTTGACATGTGCTATTTTCGCCAATTTCACAACAACCCTAACCCATCCTCCTGTGAGATTCATGTTCTCTGTGACGAAAGGTTCAACTGATCTAAATTCAGGCACTAAATACTTTGTTGGAATAACCAAAGTTTAACTGTTATTTACTATGCGTGCAGTGGGTGTGGTTGCGCTAGTATCAGGGCTGAGGTACACTATATAGACATAAGTATTCAAACACATCTCTTTATGGGGCTGTTGTTCAGGGCTTGGGCTGAGCCCCTTACTTCCAGTGAAGGGAGATCTTAATGCTTCAGCAACAACATTGTGGACACCGCTATGCTTCCAACTTTGTAGCAACAGTTTGGTGAAGGTCCTTTTCTATTCCAGCATGACTGTGTCCCAGTGCACAAACCAAAGTCCATAAAGACATGCTGGATGAGTTTGCTGTGGAAGAACTTGACTGGGCCACACAGAGTCCTGACCTCAACCCCATCCAACACCTTTAGGATGAACTGGACCAGAGATTGCAAGCCAGATCTTCTAGTCCAACATCAGTGTCTGACCTCACAAACGCTCTACTGCTTGAATGGATAAAAACTTCCACAGAAATCCTTCCAAGAGGAGTGGAAGCTGTAACAGCTGCAAAGTATAATCTATATTGTACAAAGTATAATTGTCAGGTGTCCCATTACTCTTGTCTAAGTAGGAAGACCCTAAGAAGGACTTTTAACTGCTATGGTGTTAAAGTTTGTTTGCTATGCTATAAGCTGTTTGTCTGGGTTTTCAATTGAACCTGGACGGATTGTCTTCACATTTAGGCTCTGTTGCATGGATATTTATTAGTGTTTAGAACAGGCCAAAGAAGGAATTTATTCAGTCCAGTGAGAACTGCTTGCCTGGTGCTGATTCCAAACACATTTCTAGCTTCCAGGTTTACTGAAAAGTATAGCAATGTTTCTCATGCTGGCCCACAGACTTTATATCGTGATGATGTCACAGATATTGAAATCACTTTTCTCGACTCGAGGAAAGTTTTACAAATTTCAAACCTCCATGAATCAAAAATTTATAATTGAGGATACAGTGTTTTTGGAGTACTAAAACTCATGATATCTGCACTCTACCACGTTGATTTTCAGAATATTTTAAAAAAATCAGTCTATTGCAAGTCCTTCATTTTAAAGCTCATTTCACTAACACCAAACCCAACAAATCAGTGTTAAAGGATGGGTCGCTTTAGCGGTGTTTCTCTTCTTGTCTCTAGTTGCAAGGCTTTATGTCACTTGATTGCAGCATCACTTCCAGTAGCTCAAATTATACTCCCCATCCACTCCCCATTGACACTGTGGCAACGAATGAAATGAAAAAATGATGCTGGTTTCCCATTTGTGGTTTGATAAAGAAGTTTTTTAAAATCTGCAGTGCTGTACTTCATCTCCTGCAAAAAAGAAACTCAGTTCAGAAGACCATAGAAGATTTTAGTCTTCATGTTGCATCGTGTTGAAGCAGAAAGTATTGTACAATATACTGCAGAAGGGTGTCGCACTAATTTTCACATCAACACCAATTAAATAAAGTCAATAATGATTTTGTCTGCAATGAATGCTGTCATTTGCTGACAAAATAATGTGAAAACGCGAGGTGAAATTGTTTTTTCAAATTTTACGTGACAGACTTGATGAAACCATGATATTCTCTCTCTCTCTCTCTCTCTCTCTCTCTCCCTGTGTGTGTGCAAATCTTATACTAAATTTTACAGTTTGTTAGGCCTTGGGTTAAGTAGCTTTAGCTGTAACTTTAGTGACCTCTAGTGGCAGTTGGGTGTAGTTGAACTAATTCTTATTCTTATATTTTTGACCTTGTAGTATTTGTTCAACAAAGCTTTGTTTGTCTCTTTCAGGTTTATTTGGCTTTGTGTTTAGCCTCATAGGAATGATAGTGTATGACGGCCAGAGAGTGAGACAGTCGGGAATGTTTCAGGGCTACAACACCATCACCTGCACAGTTGTTGCCTTACAGGTTTGAAAATAATGTTTCTCTACATTCTCACTTCATCATTTGTGTCTTGTGTGATTCCAGCTGTATTTGTGTCAGTGTCACTGAAATTCACATCAGTTGTAGGGGTACATGTTGTGTGCAGCTTGCTTGCAAATGCAGTATTCTCTGTCTGCAGGCTCTGGGCGGGTTGGTCGTAGCTGTGGTTATTAAATATGCAGACAACATCCTCAAAGGATTTGCTACCTCTCTGTCCATCATCATGTCTGCGCTCATTTCATATTTCCTGCTGGAGGACTTTAATCCCACTGGGTAAATACATGCATTCTGGTACACACCTCCAAAAAGCTTAGTTTGGATTTTAAAATAATTAATTATTTTCCTACTTTTTTTAGTCATGGATTGTAATGTCAGTCTGTTGGTCTCAGGCCACCATACTGGGCCAGAAAGAAATACCCCAACTACTGAACTGATTAACATGAAATTGTATACACACGTTCATGGTTCCTATGTAATGTAACCCTCTGACATTTTCCTCTAGCGCCACCATGAGGCTTACATTTGTGTGTCTGAGTGAAATATCTCAAGAACCAGGATTAATGGATTGATTGCCATGAAGTTTTGGAAAGATGTTTGGCAACAAAGTCAAAATTTTCAGTACTTTGGTTTATATCTAAATACCACATGAATTTTACACAGTGTTATTTCACTGTAAATTATTTAATGTGCTAACATTAGCATGAAGTGGCCTACCTGACCTAATTTGTTTTATTTGCCAGTGCAGATTTTTTTACTTACCTTTGACAGATAAAAATGCTAATTGCTAATTTTGGAGGCTCACAGAAATGCTAGTCAACTTGTTTGGTTAGATGTACTGACTACACAACTGTTAACTGAATTCATTTTTAATGCTTTTTTTTCTCTTTTATTTCCTGTTTCCACCTTCTCTCAGTATATTTTTCCTAGGGTCACTACTGGTTATTGCTGCCACATTTCTTTACAGCTACGAGTGCAAACCTGCAATTAGTAGCACCATCAAAGTGTGAACGGAGACCTCTGCTAACACTACTTCCTGTAAGACCTGTCGACCGGCAGCCAGAGTACAATGAAGCTATCCTGCCATGTCAACTGAAAATGTTGCAGTCAAAGTAACATACTGCATGACCAAATTATCCCATAGAAATGGACTGTAAGTGTAATTTCAAGGGACCAGGAGGAGATGAAAGCATGGGTTCATGGATGATTGCAAATCGGTACTTTATAATTCAATATTTCAATTGTGTATTTATATGTTATGGGGTATGGGGAAAGGGAGTATATTTACATAACAAAAAGGTTATCGCTATTGATGGTTCTGAGGGCGCCTGCCTCAAAGGGAGGAAAATCCTTGACAGAGCTTCCATCTAGTGGTGGAATGAGGAGCAAGTTTGCTGCAAAGAGGAGGGGTTACCTCTGTTCAAAGATGCTGAATGTCCTTTTTCATATGAGATGAAATAAGATGTGATATGACTGGGCTGACCTTGCTGCTCACAGTCTGAGTATTTATATCAAAAGCACACATTCTAGTGTTATTTAAATGCAAAATAAGGGTTTTTATGTAAGAATAAATGAATAAATTAAGGCATCTTTCATGCTGAAACAACCAGCTCTGCCTTGATCTTTCTTCTTACTTCAAAGAGAAATGAATGGATGAATTGGATCTGTGCGTGAGTGTGCACACTCGCACACATACTAATGCATACACACAGAGTTAGGCACACCCGTGAATATGCTGAACTGAGTTCTTCTGTGTGTGTGTGTTCCAGTTGCAGTGCACTCAGAAACACCAAACCAGTCTCTATAGCAACAGATGGCTGAACTGCAGTGCCATGACAAATGTAGACACACAGATTTAATATAACCTATTTTAACTTCTCTGAGTATTTTACATGGTAATAACAGCCATTTTTATTCAACAATGTCCCTGACAAATTAAAACAGAATTGAGGCAGATGAACAAAACCAACACATATTTCCTATTTAACCAGTTTTGTCACAGTCACAGATAATCTTTGCATAGTTGTGGATTTTGGAGCAAATGAGTATATCTTGATGGAAATCGAGTGTTTGTGATGAAAAATGAGCAGGCAGATGGGAAGGTGAGGCGTGAACCTGGAGAGAAGCACAGATGGAGGATGAATCATGTGACTTGTGCATGGAGTGACGGGCAGGGACTCGGACTGAACCCAGTGTGAGCCACTGGACAGACCATAGCCATGACACAGGAAGGCCTTCATCTGTCATTATATGCACCAACCTGCAGCAAAATTATACATATTAATGACATAACGAGAAACTGTGATATGATCTCATACAAAAATGGCACTAATTCAGATCTTTTCAAAATAAAATTGGTTCATTCCACAACAAGGAAACTATTGAGAGTACATTTAGATTCCCTGATTGGAGGAAGATTTATGTAACTTGGTAATGCAACTTGGCCTGATTAGTGCCACATCAAATCTACCCTAGGTCTGAGTACAGTCGGGCCCCATTCCAGCTATGATGTATGTGATCTCGACTTCTATCACGATCTTGTCTTGAATTTGTTGTATGGCACTATTCCAAGTCATTCAGATTGCACTTATTAAAAGCAGAGCCAACATTATTTATTCAGTGTGGTAACAAGTCCAGCTCATCGCTCTGATAGTTTGTCGCCCGTCTGAATACAACAACAGCTGCACTACAGAGGCAATTGAGTTGAAAATACGTTGTTGTATTAGCAAAACTCGAGTGAAAACTACAGCATATTTGTTTTTCTTTTATGCAAGGTGAGTGCTCTTAATACAATCTGACTGATGCATGAGCTCATCTTAAACTAAAAAGATAATACTTTAATACTTTGTCTCTTTTAAATCTTCTGAATACATCCTTTAACTCTGGTACTGAGTGTGCTGAAAAAGGCCTTTGTTGGCACTGACGAGGTTAAACCAGCCTAAATCTTTTTCCTTTTTTTTTTTTTGGCTGATTTTTCAATCAAAATGTCTTCAGGTATCAAGTTATACAAAACAAATGTTATTCTTAAACTTCTCAAAGACAGTTTATGTGGCTCTCTCTCACTCTCTCATGCAATGAGATCTACATAAGGATGCAGGATGCAGTTCTTGTTGTGGTCTAATACCTCTGTGGTACGTCTAAAAAACAGCGTTCCTTCTTTGCTAAAAAGCAGGCAGAACTTTTAAAAGCAGTCCAAACTCGTTGAGGGCCGAACAAGCCTCAATGCAAGCGAGGCCCTTGGCACTAGTTCTCTGTATACTTCCATTCTGACACCGTACTGTGTCAGATGCAAGACATAATATCCACTTTGGCTCGTTATAATTGTCCACCTAAATCTTTCGGGGATAATGAGCCACTGGCATCTCCAGCGTGGGGAAATCATTTCTCCTCTGATAGTCTTCAAGACTTGATCACCTTCATCCCCATCTTTCTGCAAAAGGGAACAATTATACTTTTATTTTGGCGGTATGACCACTAGTGGTGCCCCTCTCCTTGGCCTCCACATTAGCACTTGGGCGTCATTAGCATTCGGCCTCCCCAGTGCGTTGGGAGGAATGGGCTCCTGGTAGTTAAGGATGTGCGGTTGCTCCTGGTAAGGACAGCCCACCAAAGAGGCCCGAGAGCCCAGAGGCATGTCTGGGTCCACGGCAATGTCCACCCGCATCCTCCATCGAACCGTCTGCAACACGATACGCTCCTGGAGGAGGAGAGCAGCATGATGTTAATATGGTCGATACTGTGTGTGTATGCATGGTGCAGTCTATGTTAAGTACGTGAAGAGCGTTCTGTTATAGTCCAAGTTGATTGTGCATTACATTATCTCCTCTTCTTCTTATAGATAAGTAATGAGTGTGCTGCCCAATAAATGGCGTATCACTTAGGCTTTGTAAAATACAATCTTAACAGACTCAGAAGAAAGTTTGGTCTCAACTTGGAAACTAACAGCGAAGAAAACAAGCCTGACAGCCTTCTCTGTAACAGCTTCAGAAGATTAAAACTCTTTCACGATAATACATGGATATTGTACTGACTCATGATGGGCCACTGCAGGGGCTTTATTTGGGAGAAGGCAACGATGAGGTACTTTGTAACTTTACACCACAAAGGTAAAGTGCATGGGGAGATGATTACATCACAGTGCGTCTGTGTGTGTAGTGCAAGAGCAGTTTCTAAAGCTGTATAGCCAGTCTTCTTCATTATGAGCAAAATGTGGCAGTGCAAAACATCGAAAAAAATAATATTGTGGCTTATTAAGATATGAGTTTGATGCATGAGGGAAATGAATGTTTCATCTTGAGTGTCAGGGTGCTGTCTGTGTTATTGCTTACCTTGGTGACGGAGTTCATGGCTACCAGCCAGGTGATGAAGCTCTGGTCCCTGGTGATGTGGGTCAACATGGGTGTGTTGCTGTTACTGATGGGCACTGCCCAGGTTACACTGGGGTAGAAGTTGTCATTCATACTGACCGTCAGACGGGACGGTTTGGATGTGGGTCCGGTCAGGGTGACTGTCTCGGTGGTGTTGCCGTACCAAGGGTAGCTCACGCCATCCGAGTCACTGATGGCTTTGACACGACCCTCTCGCAGTTCTGGTAACTCCCAGCTGGACCTGCGGCAGTGGACAGAGGAGGACAGGGTGAGAGGATGAGAGTTTTTTTGGGGGGGCAAGGGCAGGTGTTAGTTTGTGGCGTGGATGCCCTGAGTGTGTGAGATAAGAGAGCTGCGCACATCCAAACGCTAAACACACATACTGAGCTCCTTCAGTGGCAAAAGGTTCATGTCTGATGAGTTCTGCTATACACTTACATGCCAATATCCCCATAGGTGTTGTAGAACTCCATCTGGGTACAAGCTTGGATCCAGCCCACCACCCAGGTTTCATTGCGGGGCACTGGTGGCATCACAACCCCTGCTGAGGCCCTGAAGTAAGGCGTCTTGTAACGGAGCACAATCGGTGAGTTCTCCTCAATGATGGTGGGACACTGGTCAATAGAGGCCGACACCTCATACACCACAATGTTCTCCCGTCTGATGCGGGGCTTGCATGCAATGCTCTGAATACAGCCCATAGTCCAGGCGACAAGCAAAATGAGCAAAACCAGAGAAGTAGGGAGCAAATGATACTTAGCTAGTATGCACATCAGTCCCCTCCGGGTTCCACCCTTGCCTGAAGAGCAGATCTGATTTTTTAGTTGCCCATCACCACTGATTGGTTGGGAAGGATAAAAACAAATATATAAAGTATAGGGAGTATCACAGTCACCATTGATCAAACATAAAATCATCCACCATCATATTTTGATGTGTAGGGGAGAGTGCAATGGGGCCTGGGGGGGAAGTATCACAGATCTCCGCAGCCTCCTCCCCCCGGTCTGCCTGCTGACTGCCGCACTGCCCTTGGCGCTCGTCCCCAGAAACTGCAATCCGGCCTCCCCTGGAGTGCTGCTGCTTCTCCGCCGTGCGTCCGGTGGCTCCCCTGTTCTTTGTCGAGTCCACACGTCCGGCTGCACGTCGGTGCCCCTTGATCCTGCTGCTCTGCTCCCAGCTCTGCGCTGTCATGTCAAGTGGCGACAGGGCAGCCAGGTGCGTCAGAGGAGGGGGGCTGGATGCCTTTTGTTTGCTTGGCTTTCCTGTGTTAGCCCTACATTCGCGCGGCGCCCTCAAAAGACAAAATCAGGACCTTCATCACCTTGACCTACATGAGAGGAAGCTTCATCTAATTAGCGAGAATGTGTCTTATAAAGGAGAGGCAACACGGCTATAACAGGCTATTTTAATGTTTTCCACACAGGGTGCTTCCATTCTTGGGGATGCATGAATGGTGCATCATGAATGGAGGCAGCGAAGCAGAATAAACGTGCAGAAAACAGAGACTATACCAAGCGGCTCGAGCGTCTCACGGTTAGTCGTCCCAGCGTTATGTTTCCTCAAGCTGGTGGGCATCGCGCGGACAGCATCTTTTCCCAGCCGCGGGTCGCCTCGTTCGGTTTGGAGGTGCTGATGCTGGAGAGACAGGGGAGGGGCGTCACCCGACCTCTGCATTGAAAAAAATAACAAGTGCACATAGGCGTGGCTACAAGGCTGCGTCACTTGTACGTGTAACTCGATTGGTGGATAAAGTCAAAAGCGGAAGTGGTGTCGTTTGGCTCATCGACTTCCTACCCGCCGGTCCTGACACGCATTCAGCGGTCAGCTCGGCTGTTATTTCTGTCCCCACCCTGCCAGCCCACGCCAGTTGAGCTGCTAGCACTGGTTTATGATCGGTCCTTTGTTAGTTAACGTTTCACAGAGGGTGTCGAGCTTGTTTTATCGGGTGTCGCTGATGATGAAGCCGCAGGTTGTGTTCGTGCTGGGCGGGCCTGGCGCCGGCAAAGGGACCCAGTGCTCCAAAATCGTAGAGGTACGACAGATGCTACAAGAAAGGACAATGAAAACTATTGACTTTGATGGGTAGGATTTGGCATGTCGGGATAAAAATAGTATTTAGTGAATTGGGGGATGCCTGTGCCTTTCAATAGCGCCGTTTGCACCAGGTTTTGTCTAAATGACATTGACTTCCGGTTGTCCTCGAAAATGAACCTGTGTGTTAGCCAGCTAGCCGGTTAGCTTCATAGGGTATACAGTTTATGTGCTGATATACAAGCCTGCGTTGACGCACAGGAGCCACGAAGTGCTCTTTTAATACTGTGGAATGGAGATGCAACGATTAGTCTATAGAGAATTAATTGTCAGTTATTTTGACATATTTTAATAACCTTTAAGTCTTATTTATGAGCAAAAGAAATGTGATATTTTCAGTTTCTCAAATGTAAGTATTTTGTGGCTTTGGAGCTGTTGCACAGGCAGAACAAGACATATGATGAAGTCACTTTGAGCTCTAGGATTCTGTCTCAAAGATTTTTGCACTGTTTTCTAATGTTTTTTAGACCGATTGATTAACCGAGAAATGATCTGCAGATTGATCGGTAATGACAATAATAATTAGTTGCAGACCAATTTCTCAAAATTGTAGTAATGAAACTTTTAAATGAATGAAAAGGCTAAATTTAATGTCTGCTTAATAGTTTCACACTGAACAAATAGCCATTGACAGCCCATTGACATTTGCTCCATATGTAACTTTATCAGTGACTTTTGTATACAGTTGATGTTATGTAATGATCAGTCGAAGTTTGGAGTGCACTTGGCTCCTCCACCTTCAGCTTTGAACGAAGAGAAGCAGATAGTGAGGTAGATATTTATTGACTGCAGAACATTTACCTCGATGTGTCATCATGACACTGTTCTTAAGAATAATAATAATAATAGAGCGTAAATCAAGACCAGTCTATAAAGACTATAAAGTCGAGCCAAGCAGCCTAATGGTTAAGGTTTATTCTTTATTAATTTCTTCACTCCATTATGCTCTACCACTGAAAACCAGCATGGGTTTCACATAATGCATTTTTAAAAGTTTGAGAAGAACCAACTGTACTTAAAGATAATTCTTGGATATTTGTCTGAAAGTCAAACTCATGAGAGCTCACGAAGCTGCAGCTCTGCTGGGGGCCAGTGTGATTTTTTTTGATACATGTACATGTGTTTGGCTAAGGCGACTTTATAACCGCTTCTGTTCACGGATGTTACTGGGTGTTGGCTGCCATGTTTCAGGTACGGTGGTTATGCCTGAGTGGCAACTATGCATAGAAGGTCCTTTCATTCAGTGCACAAGGGTTGACTTCTTCTTTCTGGGCTGTGAGTGAGAAGAATTTAGCCTGTCTGTAAAGACTGTCCTCTCAGATTTCTAGTTTTAGTGTTAATAGAAATCTACAGACTTCTACAGACAAACAAAAAAACTTTCCTCTCACCAGAGATTGACTTTTGATTGCTAGTTTCAAAGTGCTGTCTCTAAGAAACCATTTTCATGATGAGATCCAGTTATCATATTAAAAAATGTCCCTTTTGTCTCTCAGGCCTACAACTATACCCATTTGTCTGCTGGGGACTTACTGAGGGAAGAGCGGGCGAGAGAGGGGTCAGAGTGCGGACAGCTCATTGCCAACTACATCAAAGAGGGTAAAATTGTCCCTGTGGAGATAACCATCAACTTACTCAAGAAGGTATGCAGCACATACAAGTTTGTCAGGTTTCAGTCAGGACCTTTTCACAATTCAATCCAAGTCAACGTTTGTTCAGGCATTGGGAAGAAAATCCTTTTTTTTTTTTTTTTCAAAAAACTGAAAATTAAACCTTCCCTCTGATCACAAATTTCTCTAAAAGAAATAAAGGCTGATTCATTCTCTTGGCTAGTCATGCCAGTATTTGTGCTGGACTTGTTTTGGTTGGATCACAAACACCCAGTCAATTAGTCAGTGATATCAGAACATTTCTGCAGTCATTTATTTAGTAAACATCCTCTAGTCTTGAATGTGAGACCTGGATCCAGGATTTCTTTTTTCTTGTTTCATATCATTTAGATTGAAATGTTTTTGTTTTTTCTTTCTTGGTGAACTTCGTCAGCATTGTGATTTGGGTGGTTTTTATGCATACTGAGTGTATTGTGTCATTATTATTATTATTATTATTATTATTAATTGATTGATCTGTGTGCAGTTGGATTATGATTCATTTGAATAAACCGATATTTATTGTGAATTTTTTCAAGTTTATTGTTGTTTCTGTTTTGTAAGGCAATGGAAGACACCATGCAGAAAGATGAGAAAAAATTCCGTTTCCTAATAGACGGTTTCCCTCGCAACGAGGACAACCTTCAGGGGTGGAACACTGTCATGGATGGCAAAGCAGATGTCAAATTTGTGCTTTTCTTTGACTGTGGCAATGAGGTATGTCATGGAAACTACAAAGTGTGCCAGAACTGAGCTAATGTCCTCAGAGCCATTTTACAGTGAGCATGCAGCCTTTCTTGTTGTTCACAGGTTTGCATCGACAGATGTCTAGAAAGAGGGAAGAGCAGTGGACGCACAGATGACAACAGAGAAAGTTTGGAGAAGAGGTACAGTCCTGCAACACAAACAAAATACTTTGGGCTTTGACAGTATTGAACTATGGGTTTCAGAATATGCAGTGTTTTTTAATAAGTGTAGTTCCTGCTGTCTTCACCACAAATTGATTTCATGTACCGATTTCCTTTTGTCCATAACAAAGTACAACAAGCATATCTGATCTGTATAGATTTGTCTGACCTGTTTAGCAGACTGTCGGATACCTACATGTGTGTTTTTGACCTAATTTTTGTCTCCTTGGAGTCCCCTGTGTCATCTGACCCCAATAACCAGGCATGTTTTTCTTTGATGCAGAATCCAAACCTACCTGCAGTCTACACGACCAATTATTGAACTGTACGAGAAACAAGGCAAGGTGCGCACTGTAGACGCCTCTCGTTCCGTGGACGAGGTAAGTAAAAGATATCTGACAACATGAACATGAATACTTCATGTGGATTTCTGAAGGAACATTCTGGGGTATGTGGAGCCTGGAAGCAGGAGTGCTAAGCAATGAATGCTGAGTTGCCCCCCTTTATTTTTCACATGCATCTGCTGCAGGTGGCAGTTGTCTGTGCTTACCTTAAGATGTGCATGTACCAGCTGATTGTGTGGCAACTGGTTTCAAAGCCTGCCCTGGTCCAAAATGACTCTCTCTCTTTCCCTGTACCCACTCCATCCTGCTCTGTCTTTTCTTTCTTTCCCTCTTAGGTCTGTCAACAAACACGTTAATCAAACAGAGTACTTACAATAAGAGGTAGAAAGATGATAAATAACAGCAAATGGCAATACTTACTCTTACACTGATCTGAAATTAAATGAGTGCATATAAATTAGGTGCATAACAACAAATATATACTTATATTTCTCTCAGTGAGTGGGGAAAATAATAAAGGAAATCATGGTTACTAATAATAATAATCAGACCTGTTTTCAGCCTTTTATGTTTTTTTGGGGGTGCTGAGATTAAATTTAGGTGTACTAGAGCACCTCTAAAAAAGTAAAAGCGCCTATAGCTGAAACAGTTTATTAAACGATAAACAGAATTCAATAAAACTGAATATGAGTGTTTTTTTTCTATTTCTGGAAAAAAATAATCAATCAGTGGATGTCCTATTGAGTGTTGGGATTTTTCCCCCTGAGATTTCATAAACATAATGATGAATTGATAAATTAAAAAATAAATGCTAAATGCTTCAAAAAATATCCGTCAAAGGGGAATTTGATTAAATCCTCTCCATCTGTACATTCCTCGTTATACAGCTATCCGTGACTGTGTCAGCTCATCCCCAAATCTCAGCAATGGAGCTGATGAGTTTTATGTTATCAAAACCAACAAGAATGATGCTCAAAATGAATCGTTTGAAATGCAGTCTTTGTTTGTATCCTGACAAGTGACGGTACACTCACTGTTTTTTCCTCTTACAGGTGTTTGCTGATGTGAAAGCCATCCTTGACAGAGAGGGTTGAGTTGCTGTCAACATCCATTTATGTTTTTAGTAGTTTTCTTTTATCAAATGCAAGTACACTATGATAAGTTTATATGTCATAAGTTCATAAGACTTTTTACTTTTGTTTACTTCTTTTTTTGTTTGTTTTCCATCTTTTTTGTGAATGATGCACTGTGTTTGAGTGTGTGCGCACAATATGTGTCGGTATGAATGAGAAGTCCAGTTGCCTAGCGGCTAATTGTGATCAAGTGATTTGTATTCAGAAGAACTCACAGCTGCACCATCTTTCATCATAGTTTGACGTCTTTGCATTGGAACTCAACGGATCATTAGATTAGAAGGATACTTTGTCAGGCGCTTCTACTACTGAAAATCTCTCCAAAAACGCTATATATCACTAATCTCTTCAGAGTACTATGTCATTGGAAGCAGCTACAAGCAGCAGCTTCAGACCAAATCGTTGTTTAACCTGATGACAGCCGCCTCCATGGACCCAATAGCCTCCAAATAAAATGCATAAAACGTCTGTCTCGTGTTTAGTGGACAGCTTTACACAGGCATGTAGAGTTGTATGTTTCTGTGATTAGATGGCCCATTCTTGAATTTCACTTTGATGTGCTTCATCACAGCTATGAAACTGGGGAGTAGTCAGTGAGAAAATGAATTATTAAAAATGAACATTTTGTTAAATCTGTACTGTATCTGTTTGAAGGAGGGGGGGATAAAAGTGATGAGTAAAAACAATGCCTTTTTTTCCTTTTGTTTTGCTCATTTAGTTGAGAATATGTATGCAATGCTATGTAAGGGTTGTCTGTTTATACAGCATGTGCTTCCGCTTTTTTCTATTAACTATGCAAGTATAGCACTGTAGTTCATTACTCAAAACATCCTGGCCAACCTAACCCCACTCGCTATGTAGCTTTCAACCTAATCGTCCAGTAGGGGACGCTTGGCTTCACTGTGTTATTTAAGAAGGTTAAAGTGAGTTTTTGTTTTTTGTTTTTTTTGTTTTTTCAGTTTCTCAAAATCTCAGAGATATTAACTGGAGTTTCTACTTATATCTAGTTTGGTATTATACCTTTATTTTTGTTTAATGGAGACTCATGTATTTATTCTGACATTAGTGTATTGTATTGTATTGTATTGTATATTTAGAACAAAAAAAACAAAAGTCATTTTCTGTCACAAATAGAGGCTAATCGATTGGCTAACCAAAATCTGTGCTCCTCCAAATGGTAATCTCAAGTCAAGTTCATATATTTTTTTAACGTGCAAGAATCAAAGATGGCCTACTACAGCACGTAACCGGGGGAGTCAGAGGGAACGTTTAGCTTGTTTACTTATATTGTTTACATATACCTCCATATACCATAAAATTCTATGAAATACGCAAACCATATTACTTGAGAAGAATGAACACAGTTGTTGCACACGTGCTACATAATGTACCTTTTATTTTCATGCCATATATACAGTATATTTCATATATATATATATTTATATATATGCACTTACAAAGACATTTGCTTACATCATTACTAATATTCCTGAGCATTTTTTAGCTTGAGGCCTGGTGTATCTGCATTTTAGGAGCTACACAAAACAGGTTATCAGCTTCCAAAACATCAGTACCTGACATGCATACACATGACAACAGGGCAACGCACCGTGTGTGAAATGCATCACAAAAGCAATTTACTTTAACTACCGAGACTTTCATACTGTCGAACTTCTAGCATATTAGTAGTATGGCAAGGTAGCCAATAGAAAATTGTGAACGTAAGGCACTATGAATATACTGGTTCGTACTAGTGCACTATAATGTATAATGTTGGATAAAATGTGATCAGACTTTAATGATCCTGCTGGGCAAAATGGATCACTGCAGCACCAAAATGTAATACATTACACCAAAGGTAGAATATAAATAAGTGTATAGCAAGTGCTGGGCACATGGTCTTAACTAACAATATCAACATGTCAACATTTTAAGTAATGAAATATCTGAATCGAAAGTATGAAAATATATGAATTACAGCATTATGAGTATGTGCAAAATACCAACAGGAGTCTAGAAATTATTGAAAAAAAAAAAGAAAAATACACAAATAGCAATTCTTAAATGAACGAATGACAATCTGGACATATTACAATACGTACCATAAACTATGAAAAGGCAAAATAACACATCCTTGTGTTATTGACAGTAAGCGAAGCTCAATGCATGTAAGAAAACACACTCAACCTAAATATATTCGTATTCTGCCAGCAGATGGCAACCTTTAAATATAAATTATCTTATTTACAAACCTAATGAAAAATAACTGCGCAAAATGTGACCACATTACTGAGCAAATTCATACCAGTATCTAAAGCAGAAGTGTAACAGTGAGTTCTAATGTGAATGAGAAAGAGGACTGTCCTTCACTGCTGACATTCTGTCCAGTCATTTGCAAAATAAAGAAATACCAGCTCATAATCACATTCAAATGTACATTCTGTTGTTAGACATTCACAATGAAAGCATAAACTTCTACAATCTCTGAAACACCAAAGAGCTTACATAATGTCCATCATATATAAACGCATGAAGGGCATATGCATAATATCTGCGTTTGTGTTTCTAAAAAATGTAGATTTTTGACAACACGGCAGGAGCCGGCACAGAAGGAAAACAAAAAAACGGGAAATGCAGCAGACTCAGCAGGCGCTCACCAGGCCTGTGACAATGTTACTGGGAGTCCTGCGATACTGAGCCTTGGTGTTGGTGACGGCGCCGTGCTTCTGTCGGAGGTGAAGCCTCAGCTGACTCTTGTGTCTGAAGTGCAGGTCGCATTTTTCACACTGAGGAAAAGGAAAAATAATTTAGAATCACTTACAGATGGACCGTTTCAACCCTGCCCCAAAACCCCCACAGTTACACATAATAGCATTCACGGATTACAACTCAAGACTTGTAACTATTGATAGGCACATGGATACCAATGCAGAAGGGATTACTCTCTGTTTAGCCAGCAGACACAGTGGATAAGGAAGCTTACATGATAAGGCTTTTCTCCAGTATGAATGCGCATGTGGCTCTTGAGCGTCTGAAGGTGGCGGAAGTGCGTTCCACAGATCTCACAGGGGTACGGCTTCTCTCCTGTGTGAATTAACACGTGGGCACGAAGGTGGGCCACCTGAGGGACAATACCAACACGAATTAAAATATATACGCTTGAAGGATTTCCCGAAGATGTGGCTAATTTTATTTTCTCACCTGGACAAATCTGGAGCCACATGTCTCACACTTGTATGGCTTTTCTCCAGAATGGATGCGGGTGTGGGTCTTGAGGTTGGCTGGTCGGTTGAACTGGGCACCACAGATGTTGCAGTGGTAGGGCTTCGCACCTGGGAGTTAAGATCAGCAAGTGGTGCGTTGAATGAAAAAGTCACATCCAAGAGGTCAACTTGATGGTGCTTAGAGGATTCATTGATCTTACCGGTGTGAACGGTCTTGTGGCTGGCCAGGTTGCCCTTGTAGCGGAAGGCAGCCTGGCAGCAGTCACATTTGTATGGCTTGTCACTGTGGACCTGGACCATGCTGTCTTTCAGGGAATCTTCTTCTACGAACCTGGAGTCACACCCGTTGCAGAAGTAGGTACTGTTTTCTGTCAAGAGAAGAAATAAAATCAATGCAAATTTAACAGGCCTCTGGTTTTGTTTAAAATAATCCTGCCAAATCATTGGTTAGAATTTCAATACAGGCTCATATTATGACACTTATGTGAATGTGAGCCCACTTACCACTGCTGGAGGAGGAGTACTCTGAGTGTAGTTTGGTGGTGTCATCTCTGCTGTACGAGTCAGGAGATAGGTGACCCATCTCCATGCACTGAGGGCTGTTGCAGCCGCAGGAGGAGCATCTGTGGTGGCTGCACCCAGAAAGACGAGCAAAGATAACATAAAATGAAGTTCTTGTCTTTAGCAGATTTATATTAAGTTAAGGGCCGTAACAGTGAGCTGGAGTTTTACCTGATGCTGCTACAGGTACTGCTGCTGCTGCAGTTGTCCACACTCTGAGAAGTCAGCATTTCTTCTCTCTGCTCGCTGGCTCCCTCTTCTGCCTGGATTTCACTGTGTCCACCTGTTGCGCCGCTCCTGCAGGGGCTTCGTGCAGGGGACATGGTCAGTGCTTCAGCGCTGCCTCTCTGAGCTTCCTTTTCATTCTCATCAGGAGCTTGGTTCATAACAATCAACTTGTACTTCTTCCAGTTGCGGGCCTTCGTGTCCTTGGGACAGTCTGAGGGCTGTTTGTGGCTCAGTGTGGCGTTTCTGCTGCTGTTGGACTCGGTGGGCGAGTTCGGGTGGCAGTCAGATCTGAGAGGGCTTTGAGGGCTACAGATCACACCTTTGATAAAAACTGGAGACATCCTTAGGCAGCCGGTCTGTGGATGCTGAATACCGTCTTCATCCATGGGAGTATCAGGCCTCTGAAGGCTCCCATGGGCTCCTGCTGGTCGAATGATAGCAGTGGGGAAACTGGGGTGGCATGGCACAGGGTGGGAGGTGATGGAAGTGAACTCATTGTGAGCCATGTTTATGCTGGGTACCTGTGAGCATTGTTTCTGGGACCAGGACCCTCCTCTAGGAAGGTCACCAACCTTATTAGAATCTTCCAGCTTCCCAGTAGGGACATGAACGTCACCATAGACGTGATAGGAGCCAGAGGTGTTGATCCCCCTGAAAACATTGGGGGTGTAGCCCCTGTACTCCTGGAGAGAGGATGCTGATGTTGATGTTGATGTGAGGTTGTTTTGACAGTCTGGCTCTTTTTCATTGACAAGCCTTAAAGCAGGGATCTCCTCAGCCAGATGTAAGGAGTTGGTCTGTACCTCTTTGACATTCACAGACAGATGCCTGCAGAAACATTATTAACAACAATTAACCCCAACTCGAAAACATTAGATTGCATCTTGTTCTTGTCACATTTTCTATTTTCCATCACCTGGACTTGATGAACCTGTGGCAGGTGTCAGCCACGTGTTCCATCTGGAGGTAGATGGCTGTGCTCATGATGGCCAGGACTTGACTGTCCTTAAGATTTAGACAGGATGTGTACATAAAGTCCAGCAGGATGGCGAAACCCTTGGGGTCCACTTTGGGGTCTAAGCTGATGGCACTGAGGTTTGCATTCTCTGGGTCCATGAACACTGAATAAAAGAAGCCACTGTAACAGAACAGGAGGGAGGGAGATACAGTGTTGAACATGTGCACAGATGAGAGTCATTAACTACTGAAACTTGATTTATTTGGGATGAGGTATGAAATTAGATGGTATGGCTGTGTCTAGGGCAGTGATTCAAAGAGCTAAAAAATATGAAACACAGTCCCAGAAATAGTATCCTCTCATTAGACACGGAATAAAAAAAAGAAAGAAAGCACACAGGCACTATGTCAGCTCTCTCGATGGTGTGTACCTGCAGGCCACCAAGACGGCCTTATGAGCATGAAAATGCTGTCCATCCACACGTATGGTGACATCAGTCAGGATGTTTCTGCTGCGGAGGCGGTTGAAGTTGAGCAGGACGTCGCCCGCATGGCGTGTGAATTGAATGCAGCCATCTGCAGTTGTGGCCATTCTATCAAAAACTGAGCAAGGGCAGAAAAAATGAATGTACAAATGTTTGTTTATTAACAGTGGCTGTGAATGTGGTCTACTGTTAGCAGAAGCAGAAGCATGCACACAGGAGGCTGGGTAGAAAAATGTTTTCAGTTAAAGTTGCATTGCTTAACTTCTAAGCAACATATGCACATTGCAACAACATTAGACGTGCATTTTATGTAACTTTAACATTTTAGCTTAGACTGGCTTTAATTTCGCTAAACGCTGGTACACTGAGGAAATGATCTAAAAAGGTAAAATTGAAGCAATATCACGTTACAAGCCGAAAATAACTTAACTGTCATAAATCAGATTCATGAACTCAAATATAAACGAACTCTATTATCACGCAGGATAATAAAGACACTTATCATATTTAATCACCTAGGGCTCATACTCATTGCATAGAGCCTAAGACGAGCCGTTTGTCTTCAGGCTTCCCGATCAAAACAGGCTTTGAACCCGGCAGGTGTCGTGACTGTGTCTGAACAGTAGGTGGCGTCATTGCAAAGAGAAATACAAAAGGTTGGTTCACTAAACCTTTCTGACCCATGCGTTTCTCTTTATCGGGACTGAGTGACAGTGTCACAACATAAGACCATGGTCTAACATGTTATTTTTAAAAACTGTGATATTTTTTAAATGTGTGTCGACGTGTGCGTGACTTAGAACAACATTTGCTATAATTTCGAGGCGACGGCAAATCTTAACCACGGTTAACCACAATAAACGCATATTGCAAAACATAACAACACATCGCCGAATAAAGTTAAAATCGGAGGGTGGGCTGGTTGTCTGATTCGTGTCCCGTCTCTCGCAGTTTCACAGCGTGTAACACAGCAGTCCAAGCCTGCAGCCTGTGCGCCGTAAACGTGTTTGACGTTCAGCACATTCCGTCCTGGCTGCTCAGATTAGGTTGCCAGTACACACAGGTTTCCTGTTGCCCGTCATAAGTAGAACTCATCTCATGTAATCCATTAACATTCACTCTCCTCCTGCCAAACAGATCTTCCAAGTTATTTCTAAACCTCAACATATTAGACTCGACTGAGACGGCATGATTTCGTAGGATGTGATTTCAAGAAGTGGTTACTGCTGCGTAACTTCGGCAGTGAACCGCCGAGCAGGCCAGCACAAGTCCGTTCAAGTTCAGATCAAAGTGTATAAACCGCCATGTCTTTGGACTTCTCTGTAATTTAATGGGGTTAAACGTGTTTGACCGGTTAAGAGGTGGTTAGTGGCTCTTCACTGAAGGCACTGAATGACGTGAAAATACTGCTGTCGACAGAAGAAATGGACGCGGAGTGAAAACAAAATGTGACTGAATCAGACCGACCGATCCTGTTGCGCCACTTTTGCGCGTCTGAGAGGCAGTTGTTAACTTGGGCAACTTGGTAGGCCTGTCAGATAAACTAGGAAAGGCCAAAGTATTTTTTTTAAAGGCGGTAACTAAAAACGGCGGCCTTGGCTAAAGGCTGAACTACAGGTTGTTTACGGTCTAACAGAAGGTATTAAAGCCTACTTAAAGCACAAATGATGAAATCCGCACACAGTCTAAAGTCGCACTTCCGTCTAAAACACAAAGACAGTGCAGCTGTCAAAATCACCTCCCACAGTTTTAAATCTGTTAGTTCACTTCTACCTAAAGAAATTAAAACCGTTGAAAGAATCCAGCCCCAGAGCCGCCGAGGCAGCCACATGAGCATCTGCTACTTCACTACACTTCTGACCTAATGCTAAGAAAATAGGAAGGAAAAAAATTCACCTTGTAAAAGTTTCCTCGAAACTCTGTGCATCACCAGTTCTGAGAATCCAGTTCTAAGAAACACAGTAGCTCAATTCTCGGAATTTCAACATCGGACTGTACCATTATCTGCGGGGCGGGGGAGATCCTCACAGCCATCTACTTCATTTCAACCCCGTACCATGAATGCTGTATCATATAACACATGGGTGCTCGGCAAAACATATTAATCAAACATCTTTTGGCATTGGTGTGGAATATGTCTAAAGCTTTATCCGTGAATTTGTTTGTTTCGTGGTGCGTTATTCTCCCTACGTTGTGGATGGGTCCAAGTGCAAGGTCAGCTGACCGAGTTATAAATACCGTGGGGAATATGAGAGCATGTTGACTCTGTAAACCTGTCTGAGGTGGCGTGAAGAGTTGAGAAGAAGTCAGTCATTTTATTTTCTCATAATTAAACCTTTTATTATATATTTTTGGAACATTTCCCTGCCATATGTTTGAATCAAGTGTCTGATTTCACATTTTCCTCGCTGTGAATAGCTGATTTTTAGCATCCACTAAAAGTTGCATTGCTGATTAAACAGTATACTTTCTGCTTCATCTGTTTAAATCGATTAAGAACGCTTACGTAACGTACATTTCTGTAGACAGGGGCACATTTATGTGAAAACTTTATTCTACTAAATTCATTTTGTATGTTTTATATAATTTCGCAGTGAATATATGATTGGTCTTACAGGAAATTCTGCAATATGGATGATTTGTGATAATGATATGTGGCTGTTCTTGCATACCTTGCATACAGTGACTGCTAAGAAGTCCTGTCTATTGAAAGTGTGCGAGAGTGTGTAAAGTCCTCAACTCTCCAAAAGGCTCACTTGCACTCGTCTGTCTTCCCACCACTTCCTGTCTCACCATCGCAGCTGAATATTGATCTGAGTGACACAAAATCCTGAGTACTTACCAATAAGTGAGTCAACACATCAGGCACTAACTGTTTTTTTAATCAGCAATCAGTTCCAAAATAACTCTTCACCAAGAGCTGTGCGTACTAATTCATGTTAAATAATATGATAATTAAGAACAGACTGCTATGTAGTGTACTGCGTTGCTGAATTAGTGTGTAATGACATGTTCTTAGATATGTGACCACTTTCTCAATGACTCACCCTTGATTATCTCCGAATCATCTGCTAAAAGGCACACACCAGCACTAATTGTGGCCTCCTTATTATATGCTTACTGTTATTGTGTTGCTTCGGGAAAAGTGGCATTTTCCTTGCTATTTCCTGGTATCTATGCAGGATCTTGTGTCTCCCGTGGTGTTACTTTGATCTATTTTTTTTTTAACTTATTCATACATACAGAACACCAGCTCTCCTTTGCTGTATGTCAGATGGACCTTTGAATATTGTGAGCAGGCTTTTACTTTGCTATGTGAATGTGGTTAAGATGTATCTAACAAATTATGAAGCATTGCTCATTGCGTTTGTGATTTAAAAGACTTTCTTTAGTGGTAATATCATATCCTGGCAATGAAATTCCCTTTGTGTCACACTTTAAGCAAGTATGCTCAGCATTTGTCCTTATTTCTATTTCAGATTTAGTTGAATCCAATATTGAAAACAGAAGGGACTTCTTTGTTTTCAGGTTCTTTTTGAATATCTAGAATTACAATCTGTAGGCACTACTTTTCACTTTCATTAGTGAGCTGCATCAAGGCTTGGCTAAATAAACATTTAGGCAGGTTAGACAAGTGGGAGTAAAAGAGATGGAATACAGTCATTGAGACCGAGAGAGGTGTGTCTTTGCTTAACATATTTGTCGGTGAAATTAAAAAAAATATAGACTTGATGACAGACTGTGGACTTGATCCATGTTTATTCATTTAGTCAACATTAAATTAGGCCCGTTATCAACAGTGGTTTTCAATTTCTCATACTGGCACCATGCATTTGTTTTTAATTTGTTTAATTAACAAACTAGCTTCCAATAAACCTGGATGAACAACTTTAAATGTAAGCAAGAGTAAAAATCATATTAAACTGGGAACAGAAGTCGCCTACAGAAATGATGTAAAATTATCATCCTTCTTCCGACTGACACATAAAACAGTGCAAGTGATGCATTCATGAGAAAAACAACAAGTTTTGTGTTCCAGAAAAGATCTACTCTCCAACTGAATGTTTCTAAATGTGCAGAGCAGCTCAACAGGTCTAAATTACAGCTGTTCAGGTGGCTATGGCAACAAAGAGGTCTATTTCTAGTTAATGTTTTCACTCTAGATGTTTTTCCCCTGCGGTTATCTTTAGTGGCTCAAGTTTCTGTGGGTTGTTCACCTTCACATCCTTTGAATGAAGCGATATTTTTTTTTTGTCTGAATGAGAAGGGACAAAACTCGTTCTGTGAGTTGCACAGCCTTGGCAGAAAATAAACGTCTGGTTTCCTGGTTAAGTTGTTTATTTGCGGGCAAGAAAATGCATAGATTTGATCAGTCATCCTTTTCCCTGCTTCTAACAGTGAAGTGTCTGTCACATCACATCATGGGTTTGCTGCAGTGCAACAGCAGATAAGCTAGAGCAGATGTAGAACTGTTGCGTGTGCTAGTAAAATACTGCACATTTCGGAGTCTAATCATCATAATCTCATGAACACGGTGCTCTTGGTTGGTTTTGCAGAATCTGTCAGCTTATTGTGTTTTGTTTTTTGCAAGGAAGGCCTAATTTTGCAGCATGACAAAAAATACATTACCTAAATCTACTGAAAGCGAGAAAAATGTATCTTTTATTGCACTTGGTCACAGAGATGACACCGAGATCATTTTAAAGTGAGTAAAGGGACACACTAGCAATTTATTCTTGTACTTTTACAGTGTTTTTAGGCTTTCAAAAGACAGATTTTTTTAAAAAAAATTGTCACAATCAAAGGATAAGCGGTATAGAAAATGGATGGATGTCACAATCAAAGCAGAGGAGGTTGGAATTTCCAGACTTTTATTTCCAAGTATGTCCCAAAAATAGTGGATGCAGCCAATAGTGGATCCTTTTCCCATGATGCAACTCGACAGTGTCTGTCCTCAGGTCCTCATTGTCAGGTAATTCTCCTTCTTTCAAAGTCCAGTCAAGTTTAGAAATTTGGAGACTCCAAGTCCACTCCACAATAAGCCTGACGGCATCACTGTAACATCGTCGGCCTTATTTTTAAAAAAACTTTAGAAATGTCCTCCGAAGTCTCAAGATATTTTCACTGATTGAGTAGCACTAATTATGATGAGTAAACTGATATTCGTAGTTGGTGGCATGACCCTTTATAAAGATTTTTAAAGAATACAAAAGTTGCAGAAAGATAAAAAAAAACAAACATATTTGTTTCCAGTTGTGGCTGTTTCCCAAACACCATCCTTTTTCATATTCAACAGGGCCCATCTGAAGAATGAAAAACAGCACTACCTGGGATTTTGCCAGCAAACCCTGGAACAAATTTGTTGCTGTTCTCTCCTTCTCCCCACCCCCTCTCATGAACTCAGCTGACCCTGGGGCCGAGACACAGACAGATATCAACGTGCCTGTCCCAAAACATGACCCAGGCACATGGTTGCCTGACAGGGGTCATAGGTCACGCCAGTAAAATATGAGTCCAAAACTAGCTCAGTCTTCACTGACACGTAGCCACAGGGGGAGCGAACTAATTTCTCTTCGATGGGAGCATGCACTTGAATTTTGGAGAAGCAGCTATGTTTGCAAAATATTGACAGTTGTTTTAAATCCCACAAAAATGCCACAGAAATGTAAAAAATAAATCCCATAAAGCTTGTTTATGTTCACTAATAAGAGGAAAAACAAGATGAGTAAAAATACCTGTTGCTTTTATTTATAGATCAAAGTTCAGTGTCGGTTTTCAGCGGCTATCAATGAAGCACGCAGCCCACGAAACACTGAATATGGAAAATGCATGTGAACTGAACACAGTGAACTTTGAACTGTTTTCATGCAGTCTGTGTAGGGATTACTGAGAAGTAAATTTTCTCGCTGCACATGGTATGCAGTCTTTGCGTAATAATTGTTGAACTTTAGGCGACCCTGATCTGCTGAATATGCTGGGGTGTCAAACTGCCACTAATAGGTTGGGGTGTGTGTGTGTGTGTGTGTGTGTGTGTGTGTGTGCCTGACTACATTTTTTTGTCGTCAGACCTTAATATCAATGAGATGAGATGTGCTACTTGAAAACATCAGTTTTATTAAACTGTAACTGATGTTTTATAAAACAAAAAAGGCTATTGATTAATCAAGAAAACAAATGGCAGATAGAATGACCATTAGAACAGTTAGTGCGCTTAGACACTAAAGTTGGCATCGACATTACTAAACAAAGTCCAACTAAAACCACGTGCAGTAACATTAAAACATGTTTTTAATTAGATCAAATCGGCAACTTTTTACCAAGTAAAACACGGTTAGCTATCTCTCAGTATTTCGGAACATATTTCATCTGCTTATTTACTGATGTGACTTTTTAAATATTGAAGATAAGCATCATATTAGAGTAAAGAAAAGTACAGATTGTTCTTCAACATCAAACAGGAACCCTGCTCTTCATTACTTTCATATCTGTGGTTTCCACAGTCTGGCTCGGCATCAGAGAAGGGGGGTGTGCTTCTGCTAAGTTTCATATTAGCTCATCATGTTTCTTTACAGCACTTGTGTTATGAATCTTATAAATCCCGTGTTTTGTTTTTCTGCTTTTATAGGTATGTTTTTGAGTTTTTTAATTGCTAAAAGGGTTCAACTCATTTTATTTTTGCCAAAGCCGGTGCTGTTGTTACATGTGCACAGAGAAATTTAGCACTGGGAGAAAAAAACGCAGAGCACTGCAGTTGTATTGGAATTATGTTGGGCAAAATGCAGCGAAATATGTCACAAGCAAGTTAAGAAACTGAAACAATTATTTCAGAATTCATTTAGATTCAACATTTTGTCAGTACAATGAACTCTTTACAGTGTTTACTGAAGTCAGTTTGGAGAAATCTTCTTCATCCAAAGTATAAATCACAATAATTGGACCATTTCCATTGGTTTCAGGTCATTAGAGGAGAACAACTCATGTCCTCGTGGTCCAACCTCAAATAAAATGCTTAGAGGGCTTACATGAATGGCGGCTTTGTTGTACCAAAGCAAAGAATGCTATTCTCAGTTGTTAAATGGCTAAATGGATTGTACATGCAGAGCAAAGATCAACTCTGAGGACCACTCTGTGCACCCAGACATATGGAAAGCGATGTGCCACTGTGTGGACAAGACACACCTTTCAGTGAGAGTTTATTGAAAATATATTGATGGACAAACAATTGTCACCATGAAGCTTGTCTGACAGCACACTTTTTTGGTCTTTCTGTGAATTTGTTTGCTCTTTTGTATTTTTTCCCTTTTTGTCTCAATTCTACTTATATATATTTTTTTGTATTTTGAATATGCACTGTATAAATTATTATTGGCATCATGATGCCAAGGGTGGAAAACTTCTTGATGTTCATGGGTAGCCAGTTGATACTGAAAGAGTATAATAGTTTCACTGGAGGAGGAATTGAGCAAAGTATACTTTGGAATGTGAAGAAATAAATGTGCCAAGTCAATATAAACACAAGTTGCAACACACTGCATCTTACTACATGTTATCTGTGGAAAAGTACCAGGGTACGGTGTGTCACCATAGCGGATTCCCCTGTTGTTTTATAGCAAAGCCTCAGGGAAGAGGACGGGGGAGGGGCAGGGCTGCACAGAGGAGAGTATGTGCTGTGAGAGTTTGTTTATGTATGCATGTGAGAGAATGAGGGAAGTTATTAGTGTGACCCTGGGTGCCTCTCCAGTAGTGGAAATGTACCTTCACAATGGAGCAGCTTGGAAAATTTGGACGAGAAAAATCAATGAGGAATGATGTCTTTCACTCCAGCGGCTACCTTCCAAGCGTCCTGACAGCACCGCTGCTATGGACAGGGCAACAGGAGGAGAAGAAGAAGAAGAAGTGTGGAAGTGCCAGCAATTTTACAAAGCAGAATTTCCCTCCTCTAATTTTGGTCTCGTCGTGTTGCAGTCAGTTGTTTCCATCTGTTTGCTCAACAGTGTGCTGTTTGGACCACTGACATGGCAAAAACCTGTTTGGTTTGTCCTGTTCTTTGTAGAGATACTGTAAAAACACAGCACAAACCAGAGTATGCAGTTGTGTGAATATCACTGACATGTAAACAGTGTCTCTGCTAAAAGAAACACTGTTTGGAAGGCAGCCCACTGGTTGTTGTGCATACTCAGCTCATCATTTAGTAAATGTGGGACTGCAGGGGGGGGAAAGAGGCTCTATTTAAAGGTCTTATGAATGAGGTGAAAATATGTGCGCGGGTTACTCATGATGTGACGTATGGCCAACACTTTTTTGCTGAGAACCACAGATAACAGGGGAGTTGGATTCCAGTCACCCAGTTGTTTACATATTCTACATACTGTACATTTATGGACTGAGATGCCCTAGTTTCTATGTACATGTCTGGTGTCATGTAACAGAAATGCTGCATTACATAGTTAATACAAGTTTTAAATGAACTGTGCTGTAATTTTCTTACGTTCAGGATCAATAAAAATTAATGTCATTTAGACCCACGCACTGAATGTAGTGTGTTTGTGTGTGAGACCATGTCGCTCATGAGAAAAAGGAACAGGTTATTGGCATGAAGTCATATTTTGTGATGTTGTATTAGATAGCATTCTATTCTAACTGTGAGCAAAATAATGTCATACATGATATAAAATGATCCAGAACAAGTAACCACCCACAAATGTCATCAAACCCCCTGCAGAGTTGAATCAGTTCTGACAGAACAGAAAAGTGAACCTTATGCATGTCACAAAAGACAGATTGTGTTCCTTGTTCAGATGTTCTGACTGTGCCACTCCCTAAGCAGTTCACCTGAGTGTAAGTGAACACACCTTTTTCTGCATGTTGTTGCAGTCAGGCAACGTCCTTTTAGATATACGGTAAGTGCTGCGCAGTGATTCATGTTTATGTAAAATATTCACAACCATTAATTTTAAAAACTTCCTTGAGGTTTTGATATGATTTTACACGCAATAGTAACATTATGTTTTGATATAATCTTGATTATTATCCATCAATATGCCACATTATTGAGGTTATGTTAGGTTCAGATGGCTCCACTGTGTGAAAACTGAGTGCACTCACACTCGCAAAAGGACAGATGGTAATTGTACCTTTGAGGTTAGGAGATAAGGCTCATAGAGTACAAGGAACTAATACTATTAGTTGTAGACTGGCTGCCAAGTGTGGCCACTGAGGGAATTGTCAGATGATCAACACAGTTAATTCGGATGTAATGTGGGAATTGCATAACCTCTGTGAACTCAAAAGAAGCTGCTGGTTCATTTCATCTCATCAGTGAATCAGATTTGTTAATGTCACACCACAGACATCTCAAGAGCTATTTAACTGCCAGTCAGAGAGCAGCGTGTCTGCAGGTAAAGCAAGCTAAGGCACCGTATGAAAACCACTGGAGTGAATAAGTGAGCCTGGCAGAGAGTTAAGTGAGTCCTGAGCAACAGCACTTTGCTGTGTGTCTTTCTCTCTTTGTCTCTCGCTCTACAAGCCATTCTTTTCAATAAAGGCTGAAAAAGTCCTAAAAAAAAAAAATAAATAAATAGCAACACTGTCCCCACAATATCTCAGCAGTCTGCAAAGTATTGAGTTGCTGGAGCCCATGTTGCAATAATAACTAAAATTGTGCAAAGAATTTAAGATGCTAAATATTTGTGAGTGGAATAATCAATTTTACATCGCCAACAAATCTCACAGTTGAAGTGGAATTAACAATTGCTGAAGTTAAAAGAAACATGAGAAACTGTTGGCTGAATAATCCAGTCATTCTTTATTTCTGTTTGTTTTTCATATTTTCCTCTTAAGAAACAGAATAAATCCCTCCTCCTCCTTCTAAAGATTTTTGTACTGTCCCTAATGTTCTAATGCTCTTTGCATTGAAAAAAAAGGTGAATAAAGACTTTCAGAAACATGTAGGCACAAACGATATATGTGAATTACATATTCAACATAGTAATTGTTCCCAGAGTGCCTCCTCTGTATGATGTCTGACATTAACTCTTTCAATCTTTTTTCTCGCTGACAACATCTCCCCTGTTCTTGTTGTCTGCGGAAATCTCTGTCAGGTTCAGCTGCCTGCTGGTAACCTGAAGGAAAGCATTCCATACATGTTCAAGCCAAAGATCTGTCTTCGACCTTAAGCAGGGGTTTGCACTGAAGCATGAGCCACACAGCATGACTTAAGACTGCATGCTCTTAATATGCAAGCTTTCCAGTGACTGTCATGAGATGTCTCCGGGAGCTCATAGCATGCTAATGGTGGAGAAGCACATCATTAGCACTGTCTCTTAGTTACCCCTGTTAATGTCTATCGCTGCGTAACCTGAGCGCTGGGTACAGACGTGATTCTTTGAACCACAGCTGATGCAAAATGATCATAATGGAGTGAAATAATTTCTTATCTAAAACATAAATCCTTTTGTTCACAACAGCTTTAGTGCAAGAAAAGATGTTTGTAGCCCCACTCCGTTTGCAGTGCCAGCACCTGAGACAAGTGAACAAACTAAAGCACTGTTTGGAAAATGAATGTTGCTTGGTCTTCAACCTTTTTGATTGCTCCACCAGTTTTTGATTTATCACGCCTTCAAAAAGGGAAACATCTGCCCTCGAAAAACGGGTGAGGGCACAAACACAGTGCTACGCTGGTTCGTCAGTGGAGGCATTTGAAAACCAGGTTAATGTGTAACCTGTGTTAATGTCAGACAGATGGGTATTTTTAAAATGTAAACTGCTGCTCAGAAAATATGAGGCTCCCCCTGCAGCAGATGTCTGCTCCTCTCTGCAGGGTTGTTTGGAAGATTCACGTGGCTCGTTTTTATGTCTGTCAGTTATAATAAATGCGTTTTTAGTTTCAGGAATGCTGGTGCAACATGGAAAACAGGGAGTGTCACTCAAAGCAGATGTTATGTTTTTAATCATCCATATTGCACTCAAGCTTTTGATGTTTCAGTACTTGTATTCCTCCTTAAACACCACATGCCACTGTGTTTTCAATGTCCAACTTGTTTTGAGGAAACGAGTGCAGAGGAGACTGACGGCAGTTTGCGATATGGTTTATTTATCAATGAATAATTTCATTACTATGGCTGTGAAACTAAACCCACTTTGGTTAAACCAAGCTTGGCTGTATTAATAAGAAATATTAATAAAATAGATACATAAAATATAAAAAAAATAAATATAAAATCTAAATAAAATATCTGAATTAAATTACAATCAGTGTCAGTATGAAGAAAATCAAAGTGGTTAAGGTCTATGGAAATCTGAAGAGTGAATAGAAAACATGGATAACAACAAAGAACTTTGAGGAAATTGATACCAGCAACAAAAATGTCAATGAAACAAAAACTGAATTAAAAAAAATTCAACTTGTGCAGCATGCAGGCCATGTGGTCCGATGTTGTGGATTGTGAGGCATGGCCCACTGAGTTATTGTTATTGTGTGGCCTGAAATTTTACCCGTAGTTTAACTCAAATCTTTAACAGATTGCCTTTGAAATCTATGCTAAACTCACTGAATTTACGTCACATTAACAAATATGTACTGTGGCATGAATGTTGTCTAGTTGGCATTGAGGTAGTTTGACCTCATGTCCTCAAACTTTCTGTTCTGGTCACATTGTGCAGGGTGGATTCTGCACAGCCTGACACATAAACAAAGCAATGAATCTATTTTTATTTCCTCTGTGATGACTGGGAGGTGTCACTATAGTCACTTTTACCATTGTCATCATAGGAATTTACAAATGTTGAATCAGTTGCTCTTTTGTCTGCTGCTGCTGTGCACTCTTCATGCAGCAGATTGTTTATTGAGCTATAAACAACCCTTCTCTCTCTTTCTGAGATATGAGCTCCATTTGCCTGTTGTCAACTGTGTCTCACATGCCTACCATTCAAGGTCAGTGTATACACTGAGATGGTAAATCCAGTTTGTGGACGGCTACCTGAAATATGATATCGTGTGTGACATGCAGCAGTGTTAAGTCCTGGAGTGTTGAATGGACAATTTCTCGTTTGATTACAGAGATGTTCATGCTATTGAATATTGTAGGAGTCTTTTTATTTTGGAGGCTGTGTTTATTTTACATGTCTTTCTTGCCCATAAATGATTTCTATTAAAACTATTAAAATTGCCAGTACATTTATAATAATCTCGAGGAATTTCAAGAAAGAAAGAAAGAGTCCAATCGTGTGAGTGCAGCCTTGTCACAAGCATACCTTTCACACAGGGGTCAAAGGATAGAATTCCAGGTCATCTCTTTGGTTTCACAAGACTCACCAAGGCACAACCACAAGTGTAACCCGAGCTGCAGGCAAACAACTGCGCCGCACAGGAGCGACGGGGAGGTGTGAAAGAGGGCAGCGCTGTACATGAGACAAATCATCGAGGGGTTTTTTGGGGGCCATCCATGTAGGAGGACGGCCCGCTGTCTCAGCCCTGCATTTGACACCTGCAGGTGACAGTTTTCCAGCACCGGTCAGTGTCCCCTGACTGGATCAGTTTGCTAAGAGGTGCACTAACACAGACAGGATACAAGAGGGCGGAAACATAATAACATCACACTAAAGTAATGACACTGGTCGCTCGCTGTAATCCACACTGTCCACTGCTGTATAAAATAAACGAAGACATCACAGAATCGTTTTCTAGTGTTGCCTTATTCTTTCCTAATTGCAAATATTGATTAAAAAAATGCAAAAAAGAATTTCATAAGAATTATTTTCCCAGAGTAATACTGAGGTAAATGAGATAAAATTACATAACCGGCGATACAACAAGCAATCTCATCATAGTTTGACTTTTAGTGGGAATTAGTCTCTTTATTTATGGTTCGAGTGAGACTTGTGAGGACCATGACCCTCATCCAGGTTAAAGAGTTCAAGCACAGACCACAGTCTGTACACAGGAGATCCGGGTGGATTGAGAGATCACATTCCTCTGCCAGGACACAGCAGAAGATGGAGATCACCACATATAGCCCAGCTTTGTTTGACCAGTGGGTTGAAAACACATTCAAATCATGCTGGTATTTATGCTGGCTGTATACATAATGTGATCGTATCTCAGGACAATGTCACTGTAAGAAAATCATTTCAGTACTGCTCGTTACATCACAATTCACAGAGGTAAATCATGAGAGAAGGGATGAACGTGTTTCAAGAGTCAGGCTCTGGGAAAAACAAACCTGCCTTAATACTGGTCTGACTGGAGTCAAAATGTACTGGACATGCAAAACCAGAGAAAAGATCTGCTAAATCATTTTTTTCTCGCACAAAAGAGATGGGTTACACTACCAGCATGACTTGGGTGTGAGATTATATACAAAAAAATCATATTAAGCGAAAGCAAATAAGACAAGCCCATTTAAACAAATTAATTAAAGCTTTAGAGACAATAGGATTATAACTGTGTATTTTCTGTAAAGATGCATTCAGTGGCCACTGTTGACACGAGCTATAACATTAGGGCCCTGAGTGCACGCAACATGAAGGAATCACAGCAAATGTCAATTAGGTGCACAATGTTCAGAAACAAAACAAAAACATCCTTTAATCTATTAATTTCTTTCATTTTTCATTTCCAAACACCAAATGAACGACCTTTTGACCTCTCTCCAAAACTATTAGAGAAAATGTAATTAACAGTAGTGTGAGATCACATTAAAGTCAGTGCTGCAACAGTGGATACATTTTAATGGTTGATATGCTCCATTAAATCCACTACCCGCTTGGTGATTTTTAAATTTTAACTTTTGTATGAAGAGAGAAAGTATTTCCAGCTAATTATTTCCCAGCTTTGACAGTTCTCTCTGCTCAGAAAAGGGAGAGGTTGCATTATGACTTGTGACAACTGAATGAACACTATGCAAACACCTCATCCAATTTGTTTTTTATCACAGTCACATGATTTACGTTGGAAAAGACAGACATCAAGTCCTCTCATCTTTTAGGTATGTGGACTATTTCCAACATGTAACAGATTAAAATAACAGCACAATATAATTATTATTTAAATAAACAGCAGTTTGAATATGTATCAACCTGAAATACAAATTAGTACATATAAATTCAAATTGTTTGTATTATTTGATCCTTATTATGAAATTATTAATGTGCATAAAACATCTACTGTCTTATCCTTAGTTTGTTCCCTAAAAGATGAAAAATAAAATATTTGTAGGATTTGTAGGAGTTCTTTAACCACAAAGGATCCCTCACAAAAAGTTATTGGGTTTGTTTCAGACTTTACAAACTATGAGCATTAATCAAAGAAATCTTTCTGCCTGTGTGTTTCCACAGTGAAATCCAATCTGCATTTGGATGTTAGAGGAACTGAGTGGGAGTCGAGTCTTACTGACACCATCGCATCTCAACAGGCTCACAGATTTTCATTAATCACCCCTCGAAGTAAGCAGTTGGCTTAATATCCCCAAATGGTTGCGGGGATTGCTTTACACAAGTTCTATCCCCAACCAGTCAGTGTGTCATGCTGCATGTGTGGTCTCTTAATGTGATATCTCCTCTGGCTCTGCAAAACCAGCATGATAGACTGCCAGCACAGCAGCAACCACTTTGATTTTTCCATAGAAGGATGAATCACTCTCGAATGAACACTTAGCGACCCATGGCTTGAAGGCCGAGATTAGCCCTGGCAACAGAAGCTCTCTGGGGTTCATAATCGATGCTGGAGGATGAACATCCTGCTGTTTACCTGAGCACTCTCTCCTGGTTGTCCCATCCAAGTCACAGCAGGGACAGAGCAACCAGTAGCCAACACAAATTTAGAGTCAGACGAGGTCACAAAGAACACAACTGCATTAAAGGAATGATTCAACATTTTGAAGCTCCACATCTTCTGGATCAGCCAAACTGTACAAAGTCATGAACCTATGATGATGCTCTATGTGTGTTCCATATGTTCATGAACCAACAATATTCTGGTAGTTTATGCAAATTACCTGTATGTCACTATCTCCATACATGTCTCTCTTGATGATGACAAAGACTGTTTAGAATATTTTTTCACAGATAAATACATTTTGCAGGTTCTGAACATATAGGTTATACTACATGGACAAAAGTACCCAGACAGACCTCATTATAGGACCGTTTTTCAGGGGTTGGGCTCGGGCCCCTTACTTCTAGTGAAGGCAAATCTTAATGCTTCAGCATACCAAGACATTGTGAACAATGCTATGATTCCAACTTTGTGGCAGCAGCTTGGTGAAGGTCCTTTTCTATTCCAGCATGACTGTGTCCCAGTGCACAAAGCAAAGTCCATAAAGACATGTTGGATGAGTTTGGTGTGGAAGAACTTGACTGGCCCACACAGAGTCCTGACCTCAACCACCTTTGGGATGAACTGGAACAGAGATTGTGGGCCAGGCCTTTCAGTCCAACATCAGTGTCTGACCTCACAAATGCTCTACTGCATGAATGGACAACAATTCCAACAGAAACACTCCAAAATCTTGTGGCAAGTAGTGTTTGTTTAATGAAGTTTAATGAAAGAGACATATTTACCTTAATGAACTTTATTGTTTTGTTTTAAATTGTCCTCTGTAATCTTTGTGAGTTTGCCTCAGAGAGACACGTACAGCACATAGTGAATGTCTCCACAGGACATACCCAGAGGGGGAGTCATATCAAAAAGTGCATTATGGCCAAATTCAGACTGAATTAACAGCAGCTGTGTCCTCACAGCTTCCTGTTGTCGTCTTCCTGTACTTGTCTTTTTGTCCTCTGAGTGACACTCACATGGTCCTTGTAAATTGGATCAGATGGGAACATTGCGTACACACTGTGCCCTGCTTGAATCTAGATGCTATGAGATTCCCGTGACCACTTTAGAACAAATTGCTATTGATGGTTTTGTCTTTGGTGTTTTTTGGTTGTTGTTGTTGTTGGCAGCAGCCCCATTAGAGCTCACCATAGAGACATCAGTGATGTTTGCTTCATGCAAGGAAGCGGGGGTTTCCAGTCATGTCAGACTTATTGTACTTACTTATTAATATTTTTGTAATACTTTAATTTTGTTTTTCCTGTTGTATCTGCTGGTTCTTTAATTTACTGTGCAACAGTGCATCTTACTTTGTCCATTCATTGCACTGAAGGTTTTTGGAATCAAAGTCTATCGAGCTGGCACAGCTGGTACATTCCTCTTCTCAGGAAGAGAAGGAGGAAGAGGTGCAGTGTAGTATTACAGTAGGTAGTATAAAACACTCAACTAAAGTACATATACCTCAGAACTGTACTTAAGTTCTTACTTCCGACCGCTGATTTTTAAAAAAGTAACCACTGATGACCCCACAGCCGCTACAGTGAAGGTTTATTGTCTTTTGCACGGGTTTTTGGAGTTCTCAGTGCACATCTCATCACATGGAGCAAACCTGCTCAAGGTACTCTAAAGTAATGGTACCACTAAGGATAAACCATCAACACCATGTTTCTTCCTCCCCTCAAATTTCAAGGCAAAATGACAGTGTTTATCAAAAGCAGAGCAAAACCACTTCACACACACACACACACACACACACACAGAGAGAGAGAGAGAGAGAGAGAGAGAGAGAGATTAATAAATATTTCATCTCAACAAGTTGTGGAAACACATCTCTTTGATTTGGCTGAATTCATTCGTTTCAGACTTGTGAAACAAAGGAATTCTTTATGTCAGGATTAAACAACCCTCTAATATTGTATCTTTTCAGTGTGAGCGGCTCAGGGTGCCACTGCACTGTCCAGAGCATCACAACAGAGTGAGGAGCGGGTTGAGTCACATGTTTGTCAGCCAGAAGGAGGCAATGCTATAGGTCATTACACACACCATACAAGAACATTTTTTAACAACCAGTTTGTTCACAGTGTGTGGGATTCAAAAGCAGGACTTTTAACCTCAGAAGACCTCAGCTGTCATCGTTTCAGGTTGTTTTATATGTTTTGTTTTTTTTTTAATTATTCAATTATAATTATAATTATGCTATTTTAAAAGAAATGTGCTTATAAAATGACTTAAACTACACTTAAATGATGTAAAATTCCATGTAAATTACATGTAAACATGAACAATTCCAATCTCACTTTAGGCTAACAGACAGCTTACTGATGTCTGAAAGAGAAATGAGCAAATGTTTGAAATGCATACCTGTTTTAGTCAAATGATAAATAGCTTATGTGTAATTAAAAAAAAGGAAAGGAATTGAATGAAAATTAAACTGGTCTAAAAGCAGGAATTCAATATTCAGGAGACATACTGAGTTCATTTCCATCCTCTCTTATGCCACGTTTGTCCAGCAGTCTAAATGAATGAATTCAATAAATGAATGAATTTCAGATGACAGAAATCTAATTATGGGTGATTTCTCTGTACTACCATTTACGTCACTCCAAACTCCCTCTGTTGGCCTGTTCAGGGCACACACAGCTTCTTTTCCCTCCAACACACACACACACACACACAATTTCCATTTTCTTTTCACTGATGACTTCAAGGTTTTTTACTGACTTAAAGTTTCCCCAGTTCATCAGTATAGCTGCTTGTATCTTCAGTGGCCCCTGTCTCTTCCAACCCCCTCTGACACTGATGTACTGAAAACTAAACTGCAGCTTGTTGCTGATGGAAACATGTTTGTTGATAGCAGTCCAAGTGTAAATGTGCTGTAAAACCAAAACAAAGAACTGAAAAGAAACCAAAAATCTCCTCAGTGCAGCAATGTGGTCAGAAATGCCTCTGCTGTCACATTACATTTTGTCATTTGATTCAGTGTGAGTATAAAATATAATGATTATTGATCATTAAACAAATTGTGTATGTAGTGTCAATAAAATTGCAGTTTGCTGCAAAAATAAGAACAGCAATCACCACGTTAGTGAGATTCATTTGGACGACGACATGGTGCTGCATGGTGGCATAGCTTCATTTGGCCAAAAAAATCCTTCATCCTATTTCACAACTCTCAGCAAAGCACCAACCAAAATCAACCAATAAAGAGGCCTAATCAGCCAAACTAAATGGAAATGTGGTGTGCAGGGATTTAACTGACATTTTGAAGTTACACTGTGGCATCATGTTGGGCCGAGAGTTTTCTATTTTAATCCCCTAAGTGGGAAAAACATGTGCAAAGTGCAGAGAAAATTATATAATCCCATGCTGGCTTCCCACTTGTAAACATTTAAATTTATTGTCTCTGCTGCGTTTTTCCTGCAGGCCACCTTTAACTGTCACAAGTTGAGTGCAACATCTGGGCCCAGATGCAGGACACAGCAGACACGATAGCTGAATAGCTGCACTTATTTATTAAAATAATAATGAGATCCACAGTAGGGCACAAGTGACTCAGCAAAGAACTGAACCAGGAAACCACTCATGGCACAAATGTGGCTGTGACAGTAACAGCAATGTTCATAAAAAGCAGTTTTAAAAATGCTACTAAGAAATACTGCTCTGCATCCACAAACAGGAAGTGTACAAGTCAGGGCAGTTAAGTCAGTATTTGCTTCAAACGGAGAATCATTTCTGGCTTTCCACATCTCACAGTCAGAACCATGCATCCCCCACCTAGAGGATTCCCTTATCTGTTTCAGTGTGTTTCCGAGGACACAAGGTGGAGGGATGCCATAAGATCTGTTACATACTGAGCATCACTCCATATTCAAGTGTTTAAGGAATACAGCATCCAGAGAGTAATATTTATTACACAGTTTGCGTTTAAAGTGAAGCAGAGCTAAAGGCCAAACACAAAAACTAATGGATACACAGATGGACATAGATAGAAAAAAAGGACAAGACTGAATGAATCTGGTTTGTTAATGTCAGGGATTGTTTATGTAAGTTAGATGGAAAAACTTTTATCATTTCAGACACACTTTTATTGTTTTATTGTTACCAGAGAAAAAAAAATCCAAGAAGAAAATCCAAACTATCAACAGAGAATTGTATGATAACAGAAAAAAATGATGTAAGTGATAAACAAATTCATTTTAATCATACTTTTATCATCCCCTCTTCAAAATCTTTCTCTTCATCTCATCATGTTTCAAATTCGAAGATTTGAACCAAACTCTGGTTCAAAACCAAAGCAATGGAAAATACATCTGAGATTTTTTTTTTTTTTTAATGACTCCAGAAACCCTCGAAGGCCTACCTGGAATCTGCTTCTTGAGGCAGGACGTGGCCTTACTCAGAAAAGCAGAGGTGCAGGGTTCCAAAAATCATTTGGCTCCTGCTCTTTTTCAGATGGGAGGAGGCTGGGAGCCAGTGCAGCGAAGCTTGGCAGCGTCTTTGTGTTTAAATCACTTATATCCACATCTTGGCTGTGCTGTTTTGGATATCTTGGAGACTCCTGTCCAGGATCCATAATTTGCTTCTGCCAGAGTGAGAGAGATTTTGGAAATACTCCTCTAATAGAGGGAGAAAGACACTCACAGAATGCTTGATCTTGCAGTTAAATGTTGATTGGCGTTTGACTGCTTGCATTTCTTTGTACAGGAAAAGAGAAGGTTTGTATAAGTGTTGGACTCTGATAATGGAATGACAGCTAGAAAGGCCTTGAGTTTGTTGTTATTAAGTGGAAGGAAAATTGTGTGTCATCCTTGCAACTTCATAGTTGGCAGGGGAATGCAATCTTCTTGATTCATTTGTGCAGTGAGGATTTTACATGCTAACCAATTTGGTCCAAAGTATCCCCTCTAAGGTCTTGCTTTACTACATTTTATATCACTGTTTGCTCCAAGCTGTAATTGTGTAGCATCACCAAACTTTACCGTGCTAAAAATGACATGGGCTAAAAACTGCAGCATGTTTGTCACACAGAAATAAAGACACCCCAGAAAGACGGATGCATTTTAATGCTATGTGAGCATCACAAGCTGCATATAAATATGTATCCTCTTGTTTTCCATGCACTGAAGTGGATGGAGACATTATAAGCTTGTGTTTACTCCTGACAAATATGGAGAAGGAGGAGGAGGAGGAGGGGGAGGAGACCCTGGTTCCCAAGGAGACACTCATCTGTTTTGTACAGACAGCGATCCAGGTGTTGGAGGAGGTCAGCAGAGTCTGAATGAGTGATAATGACCTGTTGGCTGCGCCGCTGTGAGATGCACTGAGAGTTGATTAAGTCAATATGACACACACATGCATATGAAACAGTTCACACACACACACAAACAGCTACGCACAAAGTGTGGATGCAGCCGCAGACACACGCATTTAAGATCTTGACTTCTTTCCAAGCTAAATGAAAAACTCAAAGTCGAGTTGATCTCATTAGTTAGGCTTCAAGGATTATCTGGCCTGTGTGTATATCCAGATCTGTGTGTGTGTGTGAATGTGCCTTTACACGCATCTTCTTAATCAATATCACTCTGTTTCTTTTTATTAAGATGTACCAACTATAATAATAATAATAATAATACAACAATAATAACTTGATGAGAACAAGAGGCTGATCAAAACAATAAATGCACAGGAAATGCTTTCACCAGGAGGTTAGTCCCTTTCACAGTGAGCCTCTGCAGAGAATTCATATCCACCAGAAAATATACCGATGTGCTGTAATAATCCTGGCAAGTATGTCAGCAGGCATGTTGTATTTCTATCCAGCCACAGTTGGACCCCTGATGTGGCTTACATTAGAGGTGGAGAGACAGTTCTTCAGCACATTCTTCATTTTGTGTCGAAGGCAGGCTGAAAACCTCAAAGGAGAGGCCCAACACAAATATCATTGCATTGATTTGGTTTTTACAATGTATATAATTAAAGGCAAACGTTAACAAAGTCACATAGGGCTAAACGTGCTCCACATTATATCATACACAAAACTCTTCAAACCTGTGATACAAAAACATGACTGTCCCAGAGCGACAACAGGCAGCTTTTCTGCAGTGTCCCAGCTGCTGAGTGCAGAGCAGATCAACAGTTATTTTGACCTGCAGCTTACCGCACAGCCTGCAGTAGAGAATGTCTTCCTAGACTGATGCTCAGGATGTTAAACTGTTAACCTGGGAGTCTCAAATCAGGTGAGAGGGCACCTCTGCTGGTAGGTCACAGAGTAACCTTTGCTCTACTAAACAGAGATGAGAGAAATATTCAGATCTTTTACCCCAGTAGGAGAGCAAAAATATTCCATTACAAGTCATGCAGTCTTACTTGAGTAAAAGCACAGAAGTATTGTCAGCAAAATCAAAATTTTTCTTATAGAGATTTACTGAGTTATTGTTACCACTGCAATAATTCACAAGCATCATACTTACTGTTTCCGAAGCTAATTTAAACCACAATACATGCTGCTGGATGCTTTAATTTGTAAGAATTTGTAACTTGCAAATGTCAAATCAATGTAGTGACGTAAAAGGTAAAATGTTGTGGTGAAGCATGAAGCAGCATGTACTTAAACAGTCCTTGAGCGAAATATAATATGTATATATTATAATAGCAGAGAAAGATAGATGACAGATTATAAGAGAACAGCAAAGGCACATGTCCAGTTAACTCTGCCAGACCTTCATTATATCTCTTTGTAAGACTCTTGTGTGAATTCTTCAAGGAGGACATAGTAACCAGACATCCACCTCACTGCCTTACACTCTCTGGCAGCACATAAAACTTTTCTCGATATTAATGGTGGTAAAATCCTCGATCTACTGGTTGTGAGTGTCTCCAACAGTTCAGGCTTGCATCTGTGCAGCGTGAGACGAAACAGATTTGTACCCAGCATTCCCTGCAGCTGACACGCTATCTTAAGACGAGTTCAGCTCCTTGCTCTGTACTTGTAGGACAGTTCTGTCATATCCAAGAGGCCACAAATGACTCTGGAAGACAAAGAAAAAGATTTGTAGCAACAGTTTAGTTTTCCATTTGATTTTGTACCCGCTCATTGACTTTTCTGTGATGTCTGCCAAATGCACTCTGCTGATTACAGCAGTTTGAGTTAGAGTCTGGTCCAGCTCCAGATCCATTAAAGAGTGTGGGGAAGCCCTCGAGTTAAGTGCTACTCTGTCGATTTGCTTCATCAGTCTAAATGTCGAGTTGTTTTACAAAGATCATAAAAAATGTCATTCTGAATGGCTTTTATTACAGCCTATCCTCAGATTTTATGGCTTATTTGCTGAAATGCAGATAAGATAGAAAGTATTGATGGTAAACATGCGTTCAGTGCATTCAGTGCATATTGTAACTTTGGGGAAATAGGATTTAGGCAATTAGCTTACATACATTTAAGAAGGTTCTTAGAGCTGTCAGCGGATAAGATGTGCTAAAGATCAGAGGTCTAATCTGAGTACATGCTGTCGGTCACTGTGGTTCATTGTTCAAATACAGAATCCAGAATCTCACACATTTGTATTTAAGATCTGACTCTCTTATTTAGTGTAAACAGTGCAGCAGAAGAGCTTTTACAGATATCAGTGTGTCAGAGTCAGAGCCAAACCCAAGTGTGAATGGTGTCCTGGAAAAAAACAGGCAAAATGGCTTTTAGTAGTTAATGGAGATGTACAATATATGGCTTCTTCACTAAATATGCTAAATCCATTATAAAATGAAATAATAAAATATTCAGTTTGTTATTTCATCATTTTTCAATTATTTATGAGTTAATGTATTGTTCTGCTGTGAAGGCTGGTGATTGTTTGTAAATATTTGATTGTTGTAATACTGACTTGTTTTCTAAATGATTTATGTAAGGTAAATCGTGTAAAAGTGTTCTATTTATATATTTCCTTATAGACTCCATTTTATTACACTCATACATTAAACATCTCAGTGTAAGCCCCATAATCATCTCCATATCCATATGCCAAAGTCACCCTCCGTTTGATTCTTGTTAACAGTAGTAATTGACAGTGTCAATAATAGTTTAGATTATTCAAACTCTTGAATTTAAGAGTTCAAAAGTTTAAATTTATATATATATATATATATATATATATATATATATATGGTCGTCTTGCTTTGTGACTATTATGTCAGGGGTTGAGAGTGGAAACGGATTCAAAACCGGGCCTCCGTTGCCCTCTAGTGGTCACCTATCATCACGTTTCACACGCCCCACGTTTACAGCAGATAACTTATTTTCCATCTTTCATCTAATTTCAATGTTAAAGAATCACAGCAGAGGACTAATGTCACCTGAGCGTAACAGTTTGAATCATTCATTCATGAATCATTCATCATTATCTTTGCACTGTATCAATGTTTCAGTACATTCATAGCCAGCTGTGGAAAGTAACTAAGTACATTTACCTGAGTACTCAAGCACAGTTTTGAGGTCTTTTAATGTGCTTGAATATTTAAACTTTTTTGTTACTTTATACTTGTATTGCACTATTATACTTAAAGTTGTGCTTTTTGTTTTACTGCATTTACTCAACAACTCTAGTTACTAGTTACTTTGCAGAATTAGTTTAAAGATGCAAAATATAAGTGACAAATACATTAAGATGTGACTGAAAATAATGTTATTCACAAATTACCCCTCCGACATACTGTATAAAGTAGTTATACAGTACTGTCAACATTAAAGTGACGAAGACATTAATGTGTCAATAATTATAATCCAACAATATTACATTTATTATTCTGAATATGCCTTTTTGCATGATGAATACTTCACTTTTGGAACCTGAAGTATATTTTCATGCTGATACCTTTGTGTTTAATTAAAAATATTAATACTAAAACAGGACTTTTACTTATAACAGAGCATGTGTGCACTGTGGTATTGCTACTTTCAAACTCTGAGTATATCAAAATAACAAATAGCAGCGTCACTGACAGTTAAATGAGTCCAGATTAGTTCCTGGAAGTGAGCGAGAAAGCAGACGAACATCTTCCCATCATCACATCACAACCACAGGACACAGGAACTTCGTGCACTTTCTCTTCTCATATTTTGCCCCCCAATTCAGGAAGCTGGACTTGCTGCAACACTGTCTGCGCTGGAGAGGAGGAAGGATCTTGATGATTCATTCATAGTTGCTGTAAAGTTCTTCCACATGTCACAGTCAGAGAATGTCAGTGAGATCAGAAATATCTGCTAAAATTACACTGAAAATGCATGGGAGGTCTTAGCCGTGCACCCAGAAAACTACCAGCAAAATAATCTTTCAAATTTCTGGGGGGATATTTTATACTTTGAATAAGACTTCCAGAAATTATTAATATGATGATGAAGTCTCCTTAAGGTAAAGGAGACCTATTTTCCTTTTGAATCTTACTCACTTCTTCTCTCAGCTCATGAGCTTCTATCGTCATATTTGTGTCAGCAGGAAACAAGCGGCCATAGTGACCACCTGGAGATGGTTGCTTATGAGTAGGCTGCTTGCCTCTTGAAATCAGAGAGCACCCGTAGGTGCATTCTCATACACAGTTTTTACAAATAAAACAGTGTTTTGTAAAGAATTGACCATAATGTGAAACGGAGGGTAGCAACAGTTAATGTGCAGCTCGTTCCATCTCACATCCCACTGTTTGCTCACTTTCCTCCTTGAAAAATGTACATTTAGTAGCATTTCCTTACTAATTCCAAAGGTCAGTGGATCAGGTTTTTCGTGAGGTGTACTGAGACCTCAGTGTACCTCAGTTTGACAGGAAAGACTCCCAGACATCATGAATTTAATGTCATGGGTTTCAAACAAAAGAGGAATCCTTGTCATGAAAACACCATGGCAAGATACTGATCATGTAGCCACAACAAAGTCCAGCTTCCTGAGACCTGATGGGAACATTAGTTGTATGGCTTCCTATATGTCTTCCTCGCTTCATCTCCTATTACAGTATCTCTCTGTTGTGCCCTATCTAATAAAGACATGAAGTAAAAAAGACAGGAATTACCCAGTGTAAAAGACAACATCTGAAGAATGAATACACATAATATCTACTCTGTATGTGTCATGTTACATCTTATTATTATTTTGTACGTATAAATAACTTTATAGCTGAGGGTTGCATGAGTGAGGGATACAAAAGACATCTTTGCTATTTGTGTTTTGTATGATTTCTTTGACGTCTCTGTTTTGGTTTCAGAGTCTCTTGTGCTGTATCTGTATGTTTTGTATTTTTTCTCTTTTTCATTTTTGAAGAAACAAGTCAAAACATGAACTGTACAGCTGCCTGGGGCTTGAGCTGCAGACTTGAGGATCACCAGATGGTGGAGCTCACTGCACACCATGTTGGAGGTGACACAATGGGGACAAGTATGTGTTGATACTGTGTGTGTGTGTGTGTGTGTGTGTGTTTCCGTGAAGAGAAGCACAAAGTGTAGTTCAGTGTGCCAAACGTAGGTGGGTATGACTTCTTTGGAATTTGGTTTCCATGAACTTTGATGAGTGCACCTCCTATGTGAAAGGCATGTCAGGACAGGAGCTGGTGGTCTGAGCTATGCCTCCCTGTGTGGATTGGCTTTGCCTGCCCTGAGGCAACGCATTTCTGCAGCAGTCACTCCTACATGTTGGACAAATAAAACTCTCTTATAAATAACTTACATGTATTATTATTATTATTATTATTATTACAGAGTGTTGTTTCCATCACTTTCAGGGACATTACATAGACTTTCCTGGAGTCTTAACCACCACCTAACCATAACAGTAAACATTCCTTGCCTAATCCTAACTCTAACCTCAAATTCACCTTAAAGCAAGTCTTCACCCTAATATGTATTTATACATATTACATTTCTGATGATTTACATTGTGGGGATTTGCGTCCCCATAAGTAAGGCAGATCCTCCCAATGTGACTGTGTAAATGGATTTTTGTCCCCACAACTACAGGAATATGCATCCACACATGCACACACACACACACACACACACACACACACACACACACGCACACAGTCAGCCATGACTTGTTAACATGTTCCTATTAACAGTAGAACATACTGATTTCAATAGTTGCTGTGTGTCCTCAGATTGTCTGGCTGTGTTGTGTGTTTCTGAAGTAATATTCTACAGTTTTCTTGTGAACAAATTTCATGAAAAGACCAAAACCCACTAACTCGATTCATTGTATTAAAAAGAATTGCTTTCACTTGTTTGTTTTCAGATATTCACTGAAAATTATATATTTTTTGCTAATTCATGAAATCACTGACCCTCTTTTAAATGAAGCTATAAATGCAGTGGTGGAATGTAACTTTACAGGTTAATGTCAATGTTTCAAACCTATTCAGTCCAGTGAAAACTGTATGTCTTCAGATGTGGTGATCTTTAAAGTTAAGTCCTCCTTCTTGAGTTAAACTTAGCAAAAAATGTACTTTTTCAAGATACACAGAGACTCTAAAAACATGATGGTGGTACATAATATGCTGACATATGAGTAGATTAAACAACCCAACAGTATATAAATTGGTTGCAGTCAGCAAAACCTTAACCATTCAAAGAAATCAGATCCAACAGATCCATGGACAAAGGACATTTTACTGCACAGTGGGTGGTTTCAGTTTTCATGCTTAAGTTAGTTTTGTTCTAATAGTTTTGTTCTGACATACTTTTACACAATTAAAGTTTTGAACTGAACACTTATTTTTAAAGTGTGGGAATAGTAGTTGTACTTCAGTAAAGGATCTGAATACTTCCTCCACCACTCTACAATTGTTTTAATGATACAGCTTTTCAGTCAGTGCCGTCTACAAGCATGTGTGTTACACATTAAACAAAATCAAACTTCAGACTAGTATGGACATATACAATAATATGGAAGTAATGCGGGTTTTTATTTTACATGATATGAAATAATAATGGCAAGATTCCAAACAAAGCAAAGTCAAACCCTGAACAGATTTATACTAAATGGATAAAAGTTGCAATCCAAAGATGATGCAGTGGAGACAAATTGCCTGAGATGTTCTGAAAGTATGTTGGTAAACAATATTCTTTATAATGTTTATAATAAAAATTTTTAATCTTTATTCTAACCAAAGAATGGAGAGTATTTTCCAACAAACAAAAACATACACCAAATATAACACCTGCAAATATACATGTTGCGAAACATCAAACTGATCTGAATGAATCTGGAAGACATTTCCCTGCAAAGACAGCGTTCTTCCTTGAGCAGAGGCTGGACGGGGTGATTGTCCTACACGTAGTCCCTGCCAGGCTGGTCCGCAGAGCGAGATGCTGGGTAGCGTGGAGATTTGCCTGAGCCCTGGCGGGAGCAGTTGCAGCAGAGAAAGCCCCCTCCTATAATGGAAAGACAGGCGGCCCCCCATCCCACATACAGGGCACTTCCAAATTCATACCTGTGAATTAATGACACATCATATTGAGACGTGCGTTGACTTTTGGAAAAGACAGAAATTAGATTTTTTTTTTCCACAAATGTACTGGTATTAACTACAAGTCTAAACACAAACGGACCATATTACGCTTGGTTAGGTCTGACGTTTATTTTTGAGCCATTCTTGTAAAGTCAATTACATGACTGTGAAAGAGTAGGTTTTGCTGAAAGTGAGAGCACAGCAAGAGTACAGCAATTTGGGAAGTAGACTTTTTGTTTGTTTGTTTTTTTGTTTTTGCTGATAGTTAAATGAGAGGACTGGTACCACTCTCATGTATGTATGATACATATGAGGCTACGGGAAACAGCTAGCCTGGTTCTGAAGTGTCAATCGACACATTGTGATTTTACATCAGGGCTTATGCCAGGACTTTTTCTTGGCAGGATGTAGTGACTTGACTGGAGTCTCCAGTCTCCAGGCAACCTAACAATGACAACAAGACCCCGTGCTAGTTGTTTTCCCCTGTTTCTAGTCTTTATGCTAAGCTATGCTAATCAGCTGCTGGATTTATAATAACAATAATAAGAAATAACATTACTCACTTTGAGGTATTTGTACTTTACTAAAGTAGACTATTTAAATTTTATGCTACACTGTAGTTTTTACTTCACTTTGGTTATTTTACATATATAGTTACTAGCTACATTGTAGATTAAGATTTTACTAACAAATGTGATCAATTTCCCATCCAACAGTATACAACTAGAAGTGCCCAGTAAATACTGTTGATATTATTCAATATCATACTGTTTAATATTTTAAGCGTATTTTACTCATAATCTGCTTACTTATTTAATTTAGAGGGTGGTACTAGTATGCGTTCATCAGCATATGTAGATAGATAGATAGATAGATAGATAGATATGAGCAGTTTTTTCACCACTGAAAACCAAACCTATCTTTTAAATGTTTAAAACTAAATGAGAAAATAATAAAAGGCATTTTGTTTAGCAAGCATCCTCTGTGTCAAGACACACAGCTACAGCCTGTTAATTAGTGTGAATTCCAGACTAAATGGCAGAGAAGGACAAACTCACTTGGCGTTAGTGGGAGTGAATGGGTTATAAAAATCTTGCGCTATTCTGTGGCCATACCAAGACGTTCCCACCAGCGCAAGCAGACCTAAAAAAAACCATGAGCAGAAAAACATTTTACATTATTGTACTACACAGGTTAAAACATGCAGGAGCATGTCATCTATCATGTGTTATGAATGTAAAAATAAATAAATAAATAGAACTCCACAAATTCACTACAAGCCAAATCATGCTGTTGCATTATTGTGGTAAAATAAAACATACAATAGTGTGGTGCAACGTCTTCCGGGCTTAAAACGTCTCCCTACATGTCAGATGATGTTCAAGCAGTGTGTGTCCATTGCTTGTATGTGTCTGAACTTAATGGACTCTGACCGGCGATAATGAAGATAATCCCTCCAGCTAGAGCCACTTTGTCTTTCTGCTCCGGTTGTTCTGCCATACAGGTGGTGCACCTCATGCCCACCACCTCCACCAAGATAGAAATGAAGCTCAGCAAGACGGAGGCTAGCATCAGCCCTCGGGTGCCCTGTACAATCCCTGGAGACAAAGACACAGCACAGAATCACTTGATTTGGGCAGGTTTCATTCACATGTGTGGCTTTCTAAAGCTTGTTTTATTTTCTTGGCTTTGACCTTATAAAGTTGAGAAGTTGAGTGCACTTCCTTCCTACATTCTCTATGTTTTCTAACTTCACAAACAAGCATTAATTGTAAACTATGTCTATACTTACTTCTGTTTGTAGTGTTTTAAAATAAAAGTTTAAAAAAGGATACAAATCGTTTTTATTTGCCATTACAACCATGTATGTGAAGCACACAGAGCAATGAACCATTGTTTCTCCTGGATGCTACATGGTGCTACATAAAGCAGGACACATAATGAGTTTTCAAAAATGAAAATAAAACAAAACCTACTCTTTAAAAAAAAAAAAAAATCGAACTTATTTTAAATGTTATGTAGTCAAAACTTCAAGCAGCCAGTCTTTTGTTTAAGTGCTTTTGTATTTTGTATTTCAGTGAAGTATTTCTTCACTAAATCTCAGACTTCTGCAACAGGCACAAAACAGGCAGACAGCATGACTCACATCCAGGTAAGGTTTACCACAAACACTCCTTCAAGGATTTTCTTTTTATCTGATGGAGCTGGTATCAGCCCTTTATGACACAGAAATCAAAAATTCATTTACATAGATACATTATGAGATGACTGATAACTTTTATCCCCTCTCAATTCAAAGAAGAAGAAGTCTCCTTTTCATCAGCCAGCTGCTGGTATTTGACTGACATGTCTCTACATGCAAAGGGGTCTTACAGGTAGAGAACAGGGCATTTTTCTTACACCTCTAGGAAGGCTTGAATGACCGCAGAGATTTACACATTCCTGTTTACAGTGTAGAGCCCCACAAATCCTAAACTTTTAAACTGATAGACTCACAATTTCACAAAGTCATGACTAAAATAATCAAAAGCTTTTTTATCATGGAAAGAAGAGATGCAAAACAACGTTACCTGGTAGCTGGAGAAGAGAATCATACACTTTGCACTGAATCTGACCAGTGCTCTGTGACACACAGCTCCTCCATAGCCCTTCATACATTGCCTGAGCTGTGATGATGTTGTCTCCTGCGTAGGACGAAGCTTTCCATTCCACCATGACTGTAGATGCTATTGTGCCAATGAAGCCCAGGAAGGCTAGTGTGAAGCCAAGAAGCTGTATACCTGCATTGGCCATGGTTTAACTTCAGAAGCTTAAAAAAACGGTAAAAGGATGAAAATGGAAAAAGTACCAAAAGGTCAAAAAGATTCTCGATGGAGTTCCTTCTGGTTTTGAAAGGTGGATCCGATTCCAAACAATGCTGTGTACCTGTGCATCATTAGGGAATACCCTGGAGGACAGGGAGGATCCAGGAATGCCAACGCCCCTGACTGAGGTCAGGAGGAGCAGGACGACACCTAGTGGAGGTGATGGTCTCCTGCAACTTAACTCCAAAATTTAAAGCCTTATGCTAACAAAATGTATGTTCTGTTATTATGGTAATGATAGGAAGTAATAATAAAGTCCATCAATCTATTTTTATGTATAATATAAGGAGTAGACACAAACAAATGTCACTTGGGAACACTGCCTTCACACCAGGCATTCAAACGCCACATGAAAACATGTTATAGGAATAACTTTAAATGGTAAAGTTCTGACCTTCATCCTGTGCTACACTGTATGTGAATGTTGTAGATCAATGTTTTATGAGACTCTGAATTAATTACTCTGTATTGCTACCAGATCTTACATGTAAAGGCAATTTGTCTCAAAAAAAGAAATCTGGATTAAATAAATAAAATAAATTGAATTATAAGTAGTGGTAGCAGGAGTTCTAGCTGTAGTTGTAGTAGAAGTAGTAGAAGTAGTGGGAGTGTTTGTTATTTTGAACTGACATTTTAAGAAATGAAAGAAAAAAGAATGATATGCTTCACCCAGGGAAGCACATTTTCTCTCTCACTGATCTGTTTGTTTTCTTGATAAATTGTATCTCAACTCTGAAAGATATTGCTGAGTAAATGTCAAAAAAGACAAAATTCCTCTAATTTTTCTCCTGTCTGTTGTCTCTGGGAGCTGATTTGCTGAAAGGTTTGTCCACTTTTTTTGTTGTGAGCAAATGAAACCACGCCAGGAATGGGCCACTGACCAAAGGTTTTGTCTTGCCTAATTCAGACTTGTTGTCATTTGCACTTTGTGTCAGCAGGAAGGAAATTTGTTTCGGTGATACAGGATCGCTGTAACACAGAGGTATGTTGAATTTCATTTACCTAAGTAGAATGTTGCTGAGTCTTCTCTCTTTGAATCAATGGCAGCTAAGGAAAAGCAAGAGTATACAACTTGTAAATAATGCAATATTGACATCAATTGTCTTTTCAATCATATATCAAGATGTATATCAAGCTTTCTCCATGTTTTGTCAGTGAAAAATGGACAAAGAACTGGGCCTGATTCTGCTCCTGGTGCTGCTTCACTGTCACAAAAGCAACACGGACTCACAAATCACTTGTCCATACAGATGCCACTGTTTCACTCCAGGCCAAGTACTGTGTGCTGATGGTGGGTTGTCATATTTACCCAGGAACATGTCCAGGAAGGTCAAGGACTTTATTATAATGTCATCAGATCTGCAGTACCTGTTTGCCCATACTTTAGAGGACAGTCCCCAACTCATTAAGCTTATCTTCTTAAATAATGCACTGCAAAGTGTTCACTCTCAGGCTTTTGTGGATCTGGTTGAGCTGCAAGAGCTAGAAATCAGTGGAAACCCAGGACTGCAGCATTTATTTCCGGAGACTTTTGTGAAGCAGGAAAACTTGACTAAACTGATGCTTAACTTTAACCGGTTCAAGACAGTGCCTCCTGGCATGTTTGACCAGCTTAAACAACTAGAAACTCTGCAAATGAAGGCTAACATCATAACACATCTGCCTACATCTCTTTTCCTGAACCTGCACAATCTGCGTGTCCTGGATTTATCCCAAAATAAGCTTGAAGAAGTGAAAAGGGAAACATTTTCTGGTCTGGCAAGATTGGAGACCCTGAAAATTAACAACAACCTCATCAGCAATCTTACATCTGACACATTCCACAATATTTCTCAGCTGATAGAACTTCACTTGGAGGGGAATAAGATATCAGAGCTTGCTGACAGCATCTTCTTTATGTTAACCAAACTGAAGGTGCTCAACCTTCGTGGAAATCTTCTTACAGCCTTCAGCGATAAAGTGTTTGGGTTTGAGGCCTCAAATTTGATAGAGCTGAACCTAAAAGGCAACAGACTGAGAGAGCTGTCCTCTCTAAGCAGTCTGACATGTCTTTCCGACCTTATCTTGTCCTTTAACCATCTCACCAACCTTCCTGGAGACATTTTTAGGAATGTTACAGCTCTGGAGAATTTGGACCTGTCTGAAAACCAGCTCACCTCACTGCCCGAAACGATCTTTAGTAATCTATTTGGCATCAAGACGATCCATCTAAACAAGAACAACCTGATCAAAGTGGACGCCAAACTCTTCGAGGACCAGGCGCTCATCCAGCAGCTCTACCTCTCAGACAACCAGCTGGAAACTCTCCCAGTGGGCCTTTTAGATCATTTTGCCATCCAGCATACAGTAAGACTCCATGGAAACCCCTGGAAATGCGACTGCCACATGTGGTATCTGCATGACTGGGTGGTGAGTAACAGCCAAGACATAGAGATGCTTGACAGGATGCTCTGTGAGAGCCCAGGCTTTCTGAGGAGACGACCAGTTGCCTCCATCGACAAGGACCAGCTGGTGTGTCAGTTGTCCAAAGATGAGATGGTGGATCTCAGCATCTGTAGCCAAGTAGTTTTCAATGACACTGTGATCATTAATTGTAAAGTAGATAAATGTTCTACACTGACAGTTAAAGTACAATTTCAGGAGAATGATGGCAGTATAAAGGAACAAATTTTTAAAAGTGAGCCTGATCATTCTCATTGTAGCAAAGAGACGGTGATCGAGAGTCCCATTCAATAGTTTCCCCTGTTAATTAGACTTTGTTCTCTGCACAAATACATCCTCATGCATTTGGCCTTTCTTCATACAAAGAGTCACATCATATGTTCTGACCGTCACAGTCAGTACTGTAAACAAACCTCTAACTCAGCAGCTGATAACCAGTTTACATGCATCCCGCTGAATGATAAGGAGGTGGATGAACTCTTTTCTAGTAAAGATCAAAGTTCAAACCGCTACTTTGTGAGATCCCGTCACTGCTAAAAGGAAGTATGTGTAACATGTTAATCATCTGCTAACTCTGGCACTGCTGGATTGTCTTCTTAAGAACCACTTGAATAATCATAATCAATCAAATCAAAATCAATCAACAACAACAATTGCAACAATACTGAAGCAATACTGTTTCAATATAATCACTTGCAGGTGGTGAATTTTGCAGTTTTCAAGAAGTTTTGGAACAGCCATCCTTGTAAAATGTCAATAAAATGTTAGATTTGCTGCTTGATTAATGTGATTTGTGGGCTTATAATACCTTGAAAGGGCAGTAACAGTCTGTCCTTGGGGAGGTGTTAAAAGAAGTATTCAGTATTCAGATCCTTAAATTTTTCCATGCAAAAAAAGTACTTAGACACAGAATAGTCTCTTGATTTTTTTTTATATTATATTTATGGTTTAACTTAGATCAGTGCATCACATTTGATAAAAGTTCATCATTGTGTTTATATGCAAAATCATAATCTGCAGTGGAACCTGTCATATACATGCAGTACAGTAAACTGTACAATACCCCCCTCTGAAATGTGGTGGAGTAGAAGTATAAAATAGTATAAAATGGAGATACAGAAATAAATTACAAGTACCTCATTTCACCACTTCTTTTGGCACACATATATATTTCTAATTTATGAAAGATGGTAGTAGTGAACCAGCCTGTCATTTAAGGATTACAAAAGTCCTCCTCCTCCAATCACTCCACTGCTCGTGAACACTGGGAGGGAGATGAAGAGTGAGGGAGGAGGGAAGCCTTGACACAACAAGGCACACAGATGGCTACACCTTAAATAAGGCACTCTAACCCAGGGTTAATAAGGGTCAAAGGCCAGGGGGTCGATTGGGTCTTCTGTTCGAGCTGAATGACATCACAATTCACATGACATAAAGTCCTGCTTGTCTTACTTCCAAAGTTTGGAGGTATGGCCTTGAGTTGGTGATTCTCACTTTACAATAACTATGGGATAAACAGGATATTTAAAGTACTGGGAGCTAATGAGCAATAAGGCACATAGTCATTCAGTGCATATTTTCATTCAGTGAGGGTGATTGGATTTAAACAAATGATTTTAAACAGCTAAAAGGAGATATTTCAACATTGAAACAAACCCCATCATCAAAGACAAAATGAAATTATTTCATGAAATTCAAATATTGCCAGCTACTTTTGAATTACAGCTCTAAATTATTTAGTGGTTTTCAAAGACCAGAGCAACTCTAATGTGAACAGTTTTTTGCACTGTATTTGTTCTTGAAAATTTCTGAATCACAGAGGTAATTTAAGTTTGCTTTTCAGCCTCTCTCAAGCAAAGCTGCGCTAATGCTGAGGTGACTCCAGTTAAGTCCAAATGAAGGCTGATGTTGCTTGATGACTGCTGGTTGAGTGCGCAATGATATGCTAGCACATTAGTCATATCTACTTTACAGGGTGATAACATGTTGTGTTTATAGGTTGTTGTGCTGCCCCCAAGTGTCCAAATATCAATTAACGCAGCCTTAAACTTCTTCAAATTAAGTGAAAAAAGAAAAAGCATTTATGGAATCTATGATAATCTTTTAATAATCAGAATCCAATACCATGCTTTTACTATAGTTGCACAGTTATGGCAGAAAAAATGAGCTGCATTTCAACATATTTGGTATCTCTGGAAACAATTGGCATCATCATTGGAACTTAAAGTAAAGTTTTGTGGGTTTGAGCAAAGATTACTCAGACAACATATTTGCAAAGACAAAACCAGTGTAGGGGACAGCTCACTTTCATGGGTTAACAGAGTTATCCTCAATAACAAACCACCTGTCAGCATCCATCACTACCACTTGCTCTCACTGCCTGACAAACTAACAGCAGCAGGGTGTGAGTGCTGTCCTGAGGCACGATGAAAAGCAGCTCCTAACCCCCATGGTCAGATCCCATCTCTCTGTCCTGCTTAGTGGGCAGTTAGCACCGGACACCACGCTCCACTCTTCTGATGGGAGAGGAAAGAAACAAAGGGGTGAAGGCATTATCCGGTGAGACACAACATGTCCAAAAACAACACAAAGCACTGGGGGGTTTCCCACAGAGTTTAGGATGGCCAGTTAAGAGGGAGGTGCTGAGGGCAGGGCAGAGTCCTTGGGACAAAGAGTAGAGGTCACTTGAAACACTTAGTGCCTGGGGCAAGAATTCAAGAGGAGAGTTTTTGATCTGAAAATGTAGACTACAATAAGTTGTTGTGTATGTGTGTATCACCAATTTTATCGTTAATAATATCATGCTGTAGTAACTGCATGGGACACGTGTCTCTGCCTTGAGATCAAAAATTATATGATGATTCTACTTTATTTTTATACTTTTACTTCACGTTCATTGTTTAATTTTGTTTTTTCAGCTTCACTTAAATGAGCTCAGTCAGTTGTCAAATGATGACCAGCACCAGTTGCTATTATGTGGGCAGGTGCCTATTGGATCCTCTCTCTCAGCCAGTGAGAGGGTCATATACACCCTGTATGACACGATGACCTAAACATCTCAAAAACACAAATAGGCCATTTTGCACACTCAGACTGTCAGCCTTGCCTACAAACAAGGGTCAATATTTACCCCTCAATGCACCCAGACCCCTGGGTGGAGGCTAGATTGGTGTTGCTGACCAAATTAAGAACAACTGACCTGATGTGGTTGTTAAGAGGATGCAGAGATGTCACCAGAATGGTAATCTTTTAGCATACTGGTACACTGGCTTTTGTCTTGTACGTCCCTATTGGAGGATAACAAGAGGCTACAAGCTCCTTATCATCACATTACAATTATGGAGCTTGAATCAGGATCTATAGCCCTGAGGACCCTCTCTTACAGCTATTCTTGGTTTGTTTTCAGCTTCCCAGAGGTTTTATTATGCATACATGCAGCCCTTCATTGTATATTGAAGAGTCACTGCAAAACTTAGCAGTTTGTTGCTGCAAAACAATTGAAATACCTCCCACACTCCAAACTTCCAGCAGCAGAAGTTATTTCTCAAGAGGCCATTGTTTCACAATGGAAAGAGACACTAAGACTAAGTGCTGCTTTAGTGAAGGCCTGCCAAGTAGCATCATTAAACGTAATATTTTAAGAACAGAGCACTCAGATCCAAAAGTTTCCAAACTGAGAAGATTGGTAAGACATGCTCCTGCAAAAAACCATATGCAGTAAACGTTAAATTGAGTTGCTCCACATGCTTTTCAGCGCTTTTCCAAAGGTAAGTGGTTGAAGGTGATTTCTGAAGAACCGAAAGGCCATCTAAAGACAAAGCAAGCTTAGGAGGATAACATCATAACAACATCTTAAAGTTGCCTGCTAATTGCTCACTTCTGATCTATAAAGCAATGAGAATTTTTTATGGCATATTTATAAAACCATTAGTTACAACTTATAAACCTTCTTAAATGCTATATTATCAGAAAGCGGTATTAAAACAAAACATAAAACTGTAAAAAGTTATTGATGATTCAAGCTTATCGCAAATTGGGAAAAATGGGAGTGCAGACAGATCATTCATCAGCTGTTTGGCTCTGAGCTGACTAGTAAAATCCAATCATATTCAATCATGTACGCAGTGTGACCATTATATGTTGTATTCAGCTTGCTGTTATGGATGTTTAGAATCAACAGTTTGGATAATAATTTTAGAATTTGCCCTTGTTTTTCCTCCAGAGTAAGTTTGGCTTCCTTTGTTTACATTTCATCATATCTGCTTGTGCTTCTTCCCTCACTGAATATCATTTTAGCAATGTTGTCAATTACCTTGGTGAGTACAATGTTATTATCATTGTTGAAGAGTAGTGAGCAACATATAATTAAACTAGCAATTTCACTACACGGGCAGTAGCTTGCTGGCAGTTCAGCTGCAGTTATATTCACACCGTGATATAGATAAATTACTTTTTTTGCCATTTTTGTGTAATCAAATACTGAAACTGCAAACAGCTTTGAAGAGACTGCTCAGAGATTCTGTTCTGATAAGTAAAAAGACAGGCTCACTGTTTCTTTAGACTAGTGCTTAGTCAAATGGTCTAAAAAGTTCAATATTTTTTTTGTCAGTGCAACATCCAGATTTATTTACAACAACAATATCACATTCCTTGCAGTCTTGTCCTTGCTAAAAGCCCAGATGGGATTGTTTTGTTCAGGACAGATTCACGTCTTCAGGGTTATTCCAGGAAGCTGCAGTGTCAGCTCATCTGTGAAAAATATGTTTCTATAGCTTGTAATCATTTAAAACTGAATTTAAACTTTAAAATAATGTTGAATATACACTGTGCTCGCAATTACTAGGCACATGCGTATTTTGACCATATCATCATTTTTATGCATATTTTCCAACTCCAAGCTGTATAAACTTAAATACTTATTGGATTTAAGCATATCAGGTGATGCGTATTTGTGTAATGGGGAGAGGGTGTGGCCTAAGGAGATCAACACCCTATATCAAGGTGTGCATAATTATTAGACAGCTTCTTTTCTCTCCGGCAAAATGAGCCAAAAAAAGTGATTTAACTGACTCTGAAAAGTCAAAAATTGTAAAAAAATAAATAAATAAATAAAAAATGTTTCAGATGTATGCTGGATTTTGAGGCGATCACAGAACCATCAAATGTTTTGTTGCAAATAGTCAACAGGAGATGCAAATTCACTGCCAAAGATTCAAAAAGAATCAAACAAGAAGCTACCAGTAACCCATTATCCTACAGTGCTGTCATGTTTCAGAACTTCAACCTAAATGGAGTGCTCTGAAGTACAAGGTGTTCAGTGCTCAGAGACATGGCCAAGGTAAGGAAGGCTGAAACCTGACCACCTCTGAACAAGACACATAAGTTGAAACATCAAGACTGGGCCAAGAAATATCTGAAGTCAGATTTTTCAAAGGTTTTAACTGATGAGATTAGAGTGAGTCTTGACGGACCAGATGCATGGGCCCATGGCTGGATCAGTAACGGGCACAGAGCTCCACTTCGAAGCCAGTGAGGTGGAGGTGGGGTACTGGTATTGGTTGGTAATATTAAAGATGTGCTAGGTGGACCTTTTCAGGTTGAAGATGGACTCAAAATCAACTCCCAAACCTACTGCCAGTTTTTAGAAGACACTTTCTTCAAGCAGTGGTACGGGAAAAAAGTCTACACCTTTCAAGAAGACCATGATTTTTATGCAGGACAATGCTCCATCGCATGCATCGAAGTCCACACTCTGCTGTATGGCTAGCCAGTAAAGATGAAAGAATAATGACATGGCCTCCTTCCTCACCTGACCTAAACCCTATTGAGAACTTGTGGGCCCTTCTTAAACAGGAGATTTACAGAGAAGTAAAACGGTACACCTCTCTGAAAAGTGTCTGGGAGACTGTGGTTGCTGCCGCACAAAAAGTTGATCATCAGCAGATCAAGAATGTGACAGACTCCATGAATGGACGGCCTATGACTGCTGTTATAAAGAAGGGTGGTTATATTGGTCACTGATTTTCTTTTTTTTCGGAATGTCAGGTTTGAGGTTTATTAACATTTTGGATTGATCGAGAGCACCGTAGTTATTCAATAATAATAATTGTGCACACTGTGTATTAGGTGTCATTTATTAAGTACTGATTATTACTATTCATGAACAAACTGAAAGAAGTTATTGCATGCTGTGTGGGAAGTTACCTGGCTACCTGAGTCCTGGCCTCTTTTACAGCAGTTTCTGGAAAATTAAAAAAGTTTGAACTACATTCTTTAAGTAGCATTGTTTCATCAAACTTGATTTCTCTCTGAATTCGCTGGCGTTCAGCTTCTTCCAGGGTGAAGTACTTGGTAATCTGCAAAGCTATGCTTTCAAAGTAGCTTCCCCATCACTGGTTATTATTACCTAGGAGAACATCACATTTCAAAAGCAAGACCAAGACCAGAACAATAAGACTTTAATTGGAGTATTTAGGGATGGCTCACTTTGAGTGGACATCTGCAGTCAAAGTGTATCTTTGTGGGCCTCAAAAGCATGGGCATATGGCCAGTGACTACAGAGAAAACAAGAGCTTCTCCCCCTCCCTGACATTCAACACAACATCTCCTTTGACGGTGCGATGACTTGTGATGTAGTACCAGAGTTACTCAGTTTTAATGCCCACACCACCATCACTCTGTGTGGGTGCAAAGTAGTAAATTTTCTACTTCTAGTGTTAAGGTGTCACGCTGATGCTAAATTCACCCCCCGGAAGCTACACTTCCACTAGCATGTTGTTGAGTTTTTCAAAAACAACCAGCTAAATCAAAAAGGGATGAATCGGAGTGAAGGGACAAAGAGCATTGTTCATTCACCATTCATATTGAGTGCATAATCTATTCATTAGCCTTGATGTGAACCACCGCTGACTACTTCAACCCCCATCAAGCACCATAACAACCCTAAGAACAATACTACACCAATTCACCCGCAGAGGCTGAGGCAGTGAGGGTTTCCGGTGAGCGTCAGGGGGAGACAAGCAGGGAACCTGTCACTGTTGTCACTGTGGTTGTGAAGGGAGGCCATCAATCATGGAGCACAGCAAAGGGGCAGGCCCTACACTGCTTCTGCTTTACTACTCTCTGTTTTACAAGGTTTGGGAAAATACTGCATCAAAGTGGGGTCTTGATTAGGGAGGGGCAGGCAGGGGGGATAAGAAACAATTATACAAAAGATGGAAGCTGCGGAGGCTCCTCCATCAGAACCACTCCAGGTGTTCCATCACATATATGTATGGTTAAGAGCAACCTGTCAGCACTTCACGGCTCCTCTTATCTGAGGAGAACAGCCTGGCTTGAGGAGTTCCCAAAAAGCCTTTAAGACCAGGACCTTTGGGAACGGGCAACAATAAGCCTTCTTTAGCACGGTGAAAGTGACAGCATGGTCCCCTCCAACCCCCCACCCCGTCCCAGCCATTAAACCTCTTCCTGGATAAACAAGGGGAAGGCCCTTTATGAAGATGGAGAGGGTCACAAAGAGAGGAGCCACTGAGCCACTGAGGGGCCCATCTTTGTTTTTGTGTCTCAGAGGGTCTTCTCAAAGGATGCTCTGATAGGAGGGGGAGCTCTTGTTTTGTCTTTAAGTCCTCCTTACTGCCAGTCTTCTCTCAGCTGTGCCAAAACAGAGATGTAAACTTAATTGACTGTATCATTTGCACAAAGTGAGGAGCTTAATATGTTTTAGAGTGAGAGATGATTTGATTTGTATTTACATTGATTTCTTTGTTGAATGGGAGAATTAAAAACTATTTTTAGCATTTGCTCCTTAAAAACATCCATGCAAAACAGTGTATACTCATGAGGACAGAATATTGTGCACCTGTTCCTCCTGTGCTTTGGGGAACACGAACTACTGAGAAACAAAGTGGTCACTGCAGCATTTATTTCTGTTATGACTAAATTCCATGAATACTAAATGAGGAATAAATCAGTGGTCATGGATTGTGTGAGCGTGTTTGCCTCTGGAGGTGCCACTGTTTGGTGCTGTCAAAGGGAGGCCCTGTCTTCGGGTGATGGGCTGCCAGGTCTGTTGACGGGTTGCCAGATTGAAGGCAACATGCTGTTGGGGCTGCGTTTGTCCTTGGAGTGTGAATGAGGGGCACCTGTGAACTCTGGTCACGCTCTGCTTGTGCCCTGCTGTGTGAGCACCACGCTCAGGACACACGCTGGGACTGCCAGCCCCTCAACTGTCCACTAAATGGACATCGATTGGACTGGCTCGGCAGGGCTGCTGTTGATAAGCTATTGTGGGAACACACACTTCATTGAATCATTTTAAATCAAATTTCAGGTCTGCTTTGTGAAAAGGTTGAATCATCACATGAGTATGTGTTGTTTCTCATTTGGAGACAGATAATGCAGGGAAGACACCTAAAAAGGTGACAAAAGTACTATACTTGTGTATCTTATATCTTCTCATCTTCATTTAGCCTTGTCACTATGGTTACAATCATACCCCAACTATTTCAGCTCGATTTCTCATCTGGCAGGAGCCCAGTTAGTTCTCCATGTGTCAAAAGACCCTGCTCCACCCACCTCCCAGCACTGACAGAACACCATCTGATCTCAACGCAACCTCTCAGATCTCAATTTTCCCTTTCAAGTAAAGAGGGATGATCAGGTGTGGACAAGGGATATGTGGGGTTGTCCATGATTGGACATCAGCAAGACAACCTGATGAGGTTTTGGAGAGGAGAAAAAAAAAACAGGACATCATTGCAGCAAATGTTGTAGTAAACATCATAGAAACATTTTATTAATCTCAAAAAATACAGTGCTTTTCAAGAGCTTTTCAAGGATTTTCTTGACCTCCTGAGGCAAATGACACCAAAAACAGAAAATCACAGCAAGCAAAGAGGCCATATAGACAAACACAAATGTGTGTAGACATCCCTTTCAAGTAGGTTTTGAAAACATTTACAAAATGTACAAAAATATGTTTTATTGTGCGATAGTCCTTGTGCAGATTTCCTACCAGGGCCTCCACACAGAGTCTGAGGTGACCGGAGGTGCAACAGGTGACATGTGATGGCTGTTTTGTGCATTCAGTGGCATGAGAGCTGCACTGGGAACAAGAAAAGCAAACTGTCCATCCGGTGTTGGCACCACCTGGAAGCCACCGTACACCTTCATAGCTTCTGGGGAGACGTGCATCGCTGAGCCACTTTTGCAAGGCATCTGTGGAGCAGAAACAGGTGGGATCTGCGTACCCTGCGTCTGTCCGAGTCCCAGTGCGCCTGGGTGAGGTGTGTAGAAATTTGTGGCGTTGATTTGGGTCATGCAGGCTGCCAGGTGGCTGAGGAGACGAGTCCTCACCTCTGTGTTCACCCCTTCACACGTGGACAGGAAGCGAGTAACCTCTCCAACACACTCGCTGAACCCTGCTCGGTATTTACCCAGGACGGACGGATCTGTGTTCACTGCAGCTGGACAGGAAAACACAAGTGAGTAAATTAACAGATAGCTGTAGGATCAATTTTTATTTATGCCATAAACCTTAGCCTAAAACTTAACGACTGTGGCAACATGTTTACCATCTAAAGTTAGACATCCAACAATGAACGTGTACACATCAACGGGGTCAATCCTGAAATGCTAGACACTTACCAGTCATCTGAAGTCGCTGAAGGTTTCTGAGGTGCTTCACAGTCATCTCCAAGATGTCCGCCTTCTCCAATTTGGAGTGTCTGGAGCTCTAAACAGACAAAAGGATCATTTAGTACTGAATTTGTTAATATGGCTCCTAAATCCATACTGTCTTGGAACAGAAATGCAGTGTTCATGTCCCTACATCTTTCTTGAGTGCGTCCATGATGAGGGTCTTCAACTGGCCCAGACTCTCATTGATGCGCGCACGTCTCCGCTTTTCCATGATTGGTTTGGAGGACTTAAAATAGAAAAAAATAAATAAACTGCTTAGTTTCTACGATAGGATAACGTTTAGTAAACAAACGAATATTTGCAAAAACAATCAGTGCATATACCTTTCGGTTCTCTGACAGAGTGCGGGGTTTTTCGGGTGTGGAGTCCCCACTTGCCGGTGTGGCAGCCACAGCGGACGGAGATGTCCTTTCGAAACTACCGGCTGGCATTTTCAAGTTTTATGATTAAAAACAGCGTGGCAGTCCAAACAAAACACTTTATCAGTAACAGAACGATGCACAAGATATAAAAGGTCCAGTGTCCAGTACGTTGAGTTCCGCCTTCTCCTGGCAAGTGATGGCAAATGCCACAAGCGACTTGTGTCTCCTCACCAAGCTGCACTCAGCTCCTGTTTCCAGCGCCGCAGGTTTTATCTATAGAGCCCGAGCCCGCACGCGAGCGGCTCGTGTGCTGCTTTCCTGGGTTTCATCAGTCCGTCCAATGGGCGCGCGGGACACGGTGCCGGGGGCGGCGGGCTCGTGCGACAGGGCGCTCCCATTGGCTACCTGTCAGGATGCCGGGAGACTTTGATAGACAGAAAAAGTACTCCTCAGCGTAAGGAAAAGTGTCAGGGCTGTAAACTCTGAGATTAGATAAACTGTGTACTGTGTCGCCTCTTACGTTAATTTAATGTCATGAAAACTTTGGTTTTAGCTTTATGCAAAAAGTTGTCCTCTTCCACGTTGTTTTATTTCAGATTACATTGTTTCCGTGATTCCGGCCTCGGTCAGACTAATTTAAGACATCACACTGGATTGTTTGTTCTTTTAGTGAGTGAATCATTATTTACTAATTAATAGGCCCCCTGAAAGTTAAAACTTTGATGAAGCTTCTGATCTTCGGGCTTTCTAGCTCCGTAAACTGGCAACGAAATTACTTTTTAAAAATAGACTTTTTTCATATTAAAGACCAGTGTTGCAAGCTATATCAGTATTTTCAGTGACTCGGTGACTTTTAGTCAAATGACAAGAGGTGAACTGAGCATTTTTGTGTCCGATTAACAAAACTAAGTCTGATGTGGATGTTGATTAACAATCATAATTACACTTCTCCCATTATTTAAAACTGTCTTGACAAATGATTTAACTCATTACTGTGTGCTCAATTGTATGTTTGTTTGTTTTCTTTATCCATCTGTCTCTCTTCTGCACACGCACACACACACACACACACACACACACTTTTTCTGGGGTCACCGAGCGCTTCAGAATTTGAGCTGAAAACACACAATCCTCTGACACACTCCAGGCCTGATGTCCAGTGAAGAAGAAAATCTCTGACACACTCAGCTGTCTTCTCACTGCCAACAACTCTGACATCCCCACAAAGATAAACAGTTACGTCAAACCGTCTGAGGTGTTTTATTAATTTTAATGGCATTGAGAAATGTTTACCTCCAAAATCTTCAAGACAGCTGTACCTGTTTTGTTAAAAATAAGGATCTGAATTCGCCATTTGCAAGTTAAGTCATGTCCATACATGACTAAATTGATTAGTTGCCTTTTAAGAGAACCTTTAAATAAGTTATATTTTTAATGTTACTGCTTTAATGAACACTTTTGTGATAAATCACTGGTAAAGAGACAAATCTACACATTCTCTTGGATGTAGCTCAGTATCAGGTTCTGAATTGCAATGTTTGTGTAGCTAATATGAGAATGATTTTATTATTCTGAATGTTTTGTGTCTTGAGACTAAATTGCTCCTTTCTCATCACTATTGTACCAAATTGACAACCTTGAGCTGTTTTTTATTATATTATCACTCCTCCTGTATGCTGGGAGTTTCATTATGTACAATCATTATCTTGTCTAACAGAGTCAGAAACATGTGAGTCAGCAGTGCCACAGAACAACATAAAATCCTTTCCTTAATAGGATGAAAATGTATGGAAGTGAAGGTGTACAAAATCTTATGCAGATATCACACACTGAGCCATGTTTTGCACATAATTCTGAGCAAACATTGTTTTACATTTTCATGTAAATTCCTCTCATCCAGCTTCTCTTAATGCTGTATTTAATGCCTGATAAATATGTATTATTGCTTTTTAAGGTTGTTAAATTTCTCCAAAAATAAAATTTTATCCTATCATATGTGTGAGAAGTTGTTTTTGTCATCACATTAAAGGTTAAAAAAAAACTTTCTCAAGTAGCCTATTGTAAAAAATAACAATTACATTGGCTGCAGTTCTTTGTCTCTGATTTTATATAGGAGATCATGGTGCATGTATTTTACTTTATTGTTTTTTCATGTTTTCTCTTCCTGCTTCCTGGTTTTAAAGATTTTCTATTCGGTTTTGAAGCTGATTGTGTTGCTGTGTTAAACATAAACTGAATTATAAAGTAATTCTGATTGATTCATCATCTGGAACAAATTAGACCCTTGCCACTAATAATCATGTTTAATTTTCATGTGACAAATCATCCAAAGCCAACCTTTGGGGCACATGCTGCTAGTTGCATAGTTTCATCTATGTATTTACTGAGTGACATCTCTTTCTGGTCCAGGTTTACCATCAGATGCCTCTATCCTCCCTGGTAGACTTCAATCGCTCTCTGTAAAGCTCCTAAATCCTCAGAGGTGAAATGACCCCGAAAGCCCGCTCAGTTTTTGTATCAACGTCTGTGTCAGCTTCAAGCACCACTGGTTTCTTTAGTCAATATTAAATTAAATCAAATTAAATCAATCAATGTACAATGTAAATCAATGTACATGGTACAATGAAATTGAGGGGACATATATTTCAAATCAATGCTTTTTCTGTTTCCCACTTGTGTCCCAAACACCGGCCATTTCAGGCTCTTCTAACGTTCTCCTGGGATCATTTAAAGTGCTCAGTTAATCTTCTAGCTTCTGGCTTCCTCTTCGGCTCACAGGAGATGAGAGGGCTTCTGAAGAAGAGGCCATGAAACAATAAATTACGTCCTATCAGTGCTGTTTTTCAGTGAGCCTGCCACTCTGCTACAAACAACCCTTTATTATGCAGACGGTGATGTGGACATGAGGTTTATAGTGCAGCCCTGATCTGTATCAGTGTGGGAACACAGGGATGAGAGGCTCCAGAGAGAGAAGGAAGAGCTACCAAGGTTCAGCATGTGACTGATAAGCACAGGCTGAGATCTAAATCTATCAAGATTTAATTTTTGCTGTGTTGTAGTCATATAGTCATTCCTCCACAGTCCTCCAGAGAAGCTGTAAGAATTGATACACGCCAACACGAGGGCCTCTCTAACCTGTTTGGTTGGTGCTACTTGAAGTAACTAACACTGTGCAGTGAAAACAACATTAGCTCCGGCAGATGGTTAATGGTTCCAGACCTTTCTAGCAAAATGAAGTTCAGGCATTTACCTTGTGCAGTGCTTTTACAGCCGTGACACCTCCTAGGCTGTTGTTAACCACCTAAATAATTAACAGAGGATTTTGAAGTTGCTGATATTCCCCTGATCTTGTGTATCTCAGAGTCCTTCCCTAGCCTAATCTTTAATCCAAACATGACAGACCTATTCTCACCTAAGTGTAAAAGAAGTATGTTCTCAGATAGCCAAGTCCTCATTCCATGTGTCACCTGTTTTCTTTTTTCATCCCTATGAAGCACCAGGATAGATGAACAAAGAACTTGATCATGTTGCTTTCATATCATCAGTATGAAGTCATTTTAGTACAGTTAAGATGAACCTTTGTGCCTGGGGATTTCTGGGTTATAATCTGACAAATTTGACAGACTGCAATGTATACTCACAAATATCCAAAAAGAGTGAATAAAATTTGACAAGCCTCTCTATAGATCACCTGCTCCTCTCCATTTTCACAGGGTCTGAAACGTGGTCTGTGACTGGTGCTTTCTCCTCTCCACACTCTCCACCGGCATGTGGGCAGTGAAATGACCATCTTCATCATCAAATACTGCAGGTTCCCTTTCAGCTACTTGTATGAAAACATCTCAGAGCAGGAGGGGAGGGTGCAGACAGAGGGGATCACTTAAACATCTCATCCAGTGCGCCGCTCGCTCTCTCTGTCCCTCCTTCTCCCTTTGAATCCCCCCTCCCCATTAAAGAGGGAAGGGGGGCCTTCCCATAGCAACTCCCAGCCCCAGGCTCTGCCCGCCTTTTGTCCCCCTCCCCAACAGCAGTTTCTGCTCCAGGAGCCTTAGACAAGGCCTCCATTAATTGTGGGCCTGTGTGGAATACATGTGGGACAATGAGCCCAACAGAGTGTCCAGCCCCCAGACAAGGCTGGAAACAAGTGGTACAGGAATCCAGCAGAATAGACTCGTCCTGGCTGATGTCACTGAATACATTTACCTACCTCAGAGCACATTCACTCTGCGCTTTGTTTTATTTGGACAAAAAAAAGAAGGGGTAGGGGGAGGTAGTAGTATCAATGGAGAAGAGGCATTGGGGATGGGGGGGGCTCAAGGATGGGAAATAACTGGTTGTCATGGTGACGCGCTGAATCAAAAATATGGTCGAATTTGGAGGAGGCAGAGATGTATAAAGGGTAGAGGGCATTAGATTAAACCCTGTGTGAGATAAGAGGAGGCTGAAAACAGAGGTTTAGTTTTTCTAGTGTATTCAGCCCTGTTTATACGGCAATAAAGAGCGGATAAAGGAGTGGGAGATTAGTAGACTCATCTAGGCTCGTGTTTGTCAACAACAACCTGAGTAGTTTCAAGTCAGCTTATTCCAAGTCAGTACACCAGCAGAGAGGATGCTTAGCTATGGCAACCTGCCATCTGTCACCTAACGTGGTGGTTTCGTTCTTTTAAAAAAAAAAGAAAAAAAAAAGAAGCCAGCATTTAGATCTTCAACTTGGAAGCAAAGGCAATGAGACTGAAGTCTTATTGAACTCTGGGTCTCCCCCTTTGAAAAGGGAATCCAGTCATCGCCTTATCCCTCATCAAATTGAAAAACGCTTTTAGAGAATCTAAGAGAGGCCTCACATTTAATTTTTAAAACCCAGACATGAAAGTGTTCCCAAACCACATTCAGCAGTGGAAACTCTTTAAAGGACTAGTTAGCATGTAGATTATATGCATTTCAGTGCATTGTCAAAGTATCTAAGTGTATTTACATGTTAATATGTTCAGGGATACTATCGTCTTGAAAAGGTGTTGGGGGGAGGTTGGTTAACGGTGTATTTTCTCTCTGAGGACCATGGGAATGTGATTTCTTTGTGCTATCAAGGTTCAAACACATTCCTGTAAGGCCATGGATATTATGAGCATTGATTCCCTGTAGCAAAACAACCTATGAACCTGTTGATCCTGGGTATAAGATGAGACTCTTGCCCATAAACGCACTGTAAAGTTAATTTAGCTTGTACCTAAACTACATCTGTTTCTCTATCTGACGGAAAGAAGACAGCAGAATCGGGTCTTTTACATCAGCCAAGCCAAAAAGCTTCGACAAGAGCCCTGCTGATGCACTGCCATGTGGTGCTTATCCTTATCCATGCTTAGTCCATATCCACGAGTGTGTTTGCACTGGGATTTATGAAAGTGAAGATGGCCCATTCTTGCCAGTCAAGATGACTCACAAGACCATCGTTTTGGCCACTTATGCTGTGAAAGCAGCCTGGGGGATGCCCTTTCAGCACTCGAGGACCTCTGGCTGAGTCCCCTTCACACGGGAGATCAGCCTCACTTGGGAAAATGTCCCTGCTCTTAACAGGGGGAGCTGTCCTGAGGGATGGCGTGCTCCTTGTCCCTGGGCCTCCCTTCTTCACCTGCCGGCTTAGCGCTCATCATTTATGCACATAATCCCTGGTTAGTGCATGTGATCCACCAGCCAGAGCCCAGGCCCCTGGCCCCCTAGCCTCCCCTGCTCAGATGCTTGCTGGGTGGCTCCTGGGTGGCCATGGCAACTCTCATCTTCTCATGACAGTTAGGCTTCAGTCATGGATCTAAGTCCCTCTTGAGTCTCTGTGCGTCTTTTTCTGTCCACTGCTTTCTGTCTCCTAAAGCCTTCCTCTGTTTGTGTGGTGGTCTGTCTATGGCTCCCTGTGTCTCTTTTCTCCTGGTTTGGCTGTTCCCATGCTTTGGCCCAATCAAGGCTGAAAAACCAGCTATAACTCAGCAACGGTTTGGCACCTTCACAGGCCACAAAGGTGCATTAATGCTGGTTTGTACTTAGATAGCAGAATCACCTTCACTATAGATTGTGGACCAAAATGTGAACCTCATTTTACTGTGATTCTGATCTGTAAAGTGATATTGTAAGATATATTTGTGTACTTCTTTTCTCTGTGGTCACGCCAGGCCTCTGAGTGCAGCTCAGCTTACCTCAATGCAAACCCTGCAGCCTCAACCATTAGTTTGTTTAAAGCGCTGAATATCGCACAGGGTCCTCAGGGGAGAACGAGAGAGGCAACCCAGCAATGTTGTATGGCCCCACACTAACAAGTGTCACAGTGATCCGGGCCAGTCCTCCCCCTGTGTGAACCCCATGTGAGAGGCGGCTCCATCCATGCCCCTGCCACCTCTGCACAAGGCCCTCCATTGACTTCTAACCTGTTGAGGGACCACAGGAGACAAAGAGCCACAGGGCGGGGCCCGTCCCTCCGACAAGCCTGTGAACAAACGTTAACACGGCTGCAACTGTCCACCCCCTGAATCACTGAATTTATTGACCAACCACAGAGCCCATTCAGTCCGGGAAAGACTGATAAAGGAAGGGGGACAGGGACACCATGAAGGCCCAGGGAAGGAGCCCATGCTTTGGGGACAGGAGGGAGGAGAGGGGCTTTGTGACCGTCTGGTGGGTCACAGACCTTTTACCAGACGGGGTTGTCTTTGTGTCATCTGTAAAATGAGGCCAACCGTAAGTGAGCATCAGGTTGGCCTTGTGTCCTGACTATTAATCAAGACGAGGGCCTTATGAGTGTCCAACAGCCTTCACAGAAGCTGCAGCAGATTGAGTTGTGCTTGCGGAGTTTGTGAAGATAAAGTGAAAGCCTGTGGGTGAAAGTGAAAGTGTGTTGGGTGTTAACAGACACATTCAGAAATCACCTGAAGCAAAAACTTTTATTGCAGAAAGGGTGTTACTGTGGCTGTTGCTCTACAATTTATTCTAATAAGGTCTGATCTCTCTGTGGGGACTGTTGTGAGTAAAGAAACAGTAAACAAAGACTGTGTGCACAGGGCCAAATCTTGAAAGTACAAAACCCAGACAAAAAAACCTATGGGTAAAAGAGAAAGGAGATGAAGTCCAAAATGTTTGAAATAGCACACGTCTGAGCACAAGCTTGAGAAAATCTTTTTGAGTGAGTAGCTAGCTGTGAGAAAGAAAGGCTGTGTGTTTTAGCTTCTTTATGTGTTTCCACCACTCTCCATCTGTTGCTCTACTGATACAAAAGGAATACAGCGGAGTGTACACAAAAACCCATATTGCTTTGTGGAGAGGCAACACTTTCCACGAAACTACATGGCAAACACCGATCGAAAGCAAGACATCCTGGCTCTGCACACATCAGTGTTTACCAAAAAGATGATCCGTTCAAGTCAGGGAGACACACATGAATTCATGATGCCTCCTCATCCTCATCATGAATATTCCCAAAAAGGCTCTTCCCTGATCTGTGGGAGATTCTTTTCTTTTTGGTACAAGCGAGGAGCCCCTTCCCTTTTTCACAGTCCTCCCTAAATCCACCCATTCACTGCCTATAGGACCTGATCTCCACATGAAATGATACCCCTCTTTCTCCTTCATTCTCGCGCCCTTTAAGCGCCCATATGCCAGGCAGTGAGGAGGCTGGGAAAGCCCATAATTGATCAGTAAGTCTTAGCTGAACAAGTGTGACCAAGGTCAGCCCCCCACGAAGCACGCAAGAGTGGCTTAATATACAGATTTATTGGGAAATGTAATGGGAGTTCTGCAGAGCAAACACGGGGATATTCATTGACAGACACTGAAACACTTCTGTCACATTGTAGAAATAAGAAAATAAGTACAAATACTGTATTACAATTTATAAAAACAATTATAAAATGTTTTATAGCAATAAAGGGAATACTTAAATGACTAATTCTCAATTTTTTCACATTTATCTCATTTTTAAACCTTTACTAGAATAATACACAACAGCTGTAAATGTTTACATAAAAATATGACATTGAAATCAAATGTTAAAGACAACTGTAATTAAACTGGCACAGTAGCAAGCATCTCATTGATTAATGATTAATTTAGATTAATTTAATTGCTTTAATTCATTTATTAAAACATTACCAGCTGTGTACAGTACCTTAGTGATGTTGAATGGTGTAATTAATTTTCCTTTCAAACATTTCATTAAAAAAAAAAGAAAAAAAAAGAGTAAAAAGATTCTGTCACCCATTCAAGACGCGAAGAAATATCTCTCATTAACCACTCTTGCTCTCTCTTTCTCACAGCCACACAAACTGGAACTGGCAATTAAATTTTTACAACAAGGGAAACAGAAATCTCTGCTTTTCTCTTCCACGGGAAGAATTTCAGCCAAAGTAACTCTAAGACAAAAAGGCAGTCGTGATATTTTTTCTGTTCCCAGTAATACAACAGTACCAGTTAGGTTCATAAAACCGAAAAAAGCACACTTATGGTCATGTCTCTTTGAATTCATATGACCTAATTATTTTCTTTTTTTAATGTTTATGAAAGGCTGTGTGTTTTTATTCACACTTCATCCAGCGCTTTTCAAATCAGACCTGAATGAGCAACAGCAGCCAACTACTGTGTCTGACATGTTTGAGCTTTAGTTCAGTGTAAAACCATTTCATTTTTCAAATACTGGCTCAGATGACAAAACCAGTTTAAAGCAACAAAAGAAACCATTCTCAGTGTCCAGTGTTATAGTTGCTTTTTGTATGGTATAGGCAGCAGAGTAGTTAGTTTAGCTAAGCATAAAGAACGGAAACAGCCAGCATGGAGTCTGGTCATCACCATGAGTGTCAGTCACTTACACTTACTGTCACTTACTCAGGAACACCTTGAATTCCTTGGCACAAATGTGAAATGAGGTGATAATTCTAGTTACACTTGTGTTTTAGTATAGATTAAACAAAGAGGATAAAATATGTGATCTTTAGAAGATTAATACCTTTGGATAGAGCCAGTCTAGCTGTTTCCTCTCGCTTCCAGTCTCTGTGCTAAGCTAAGCTAACCGAAAGCTGCATTCATTTTTCCTGTACAGATATGACAGTGGTATCAATCTTCTCATCTAACGCTTGATAAGAAAGCAAATAAGGATATTATTCCTTTATCAGCTAGCTTTTGATAGAGGCCCGTCTCAAGTTTCAGCTGTGTGACATGACAGTACGTTTACAAACCAAGTGCAGTGTCTGAACCTTATGTATGAGCACTTAACATGTCAGTCAGTCGTTACAGTAGGAGGCCTCGGCTTTATGAAGCTCCCGGATTGGTCACTGGTGTCCAGCAGGCTCAACATCCTATAAACATCGTCCTTCACATGTTATGGCTCAACACAGGCAACATTAAGGTTTGTTGTTTACAATTAGCCTGTGTAACAGTGTGCTTGTTGGTCAGGCTGGTGTCAGAGGGGCTTACAGATGTGGGACTGTGGATCGTTGGCGTAGGTGACAGTGGAGGGTCCGGGGGGCCAGTGGGCATCATCCTGCAGCGCCAGGGCCAGACGCATGTAGTGCATCCTCGGGGGCTTATTGCTCCGACAGAACAAGCGGGAGAGGAAGGATGGGCCCCAGCGGCCATTGGCCTCCTGAGAACACGAAGAGTAGAGGAAAACTGTTAGAGTTGTTAGTGCTGTTACTATATTATCATTGCTGAATGCTTGAAGCATTTTTCTGTTATTGGTAGGAAATATTGGGATTGATTAACAATTTTAAGTCAAGAAGACAACTTTTCAGGCTCTGGTGTTGTGGTCGTTCAGAAGAAATGTAATAATGCCACTTAATGCATTAATATTAAGAGTTTTCCTATGTTCATTTTCAATTTTGGAAGTTCCTGTTTCTAGTGGGGATTTATTGCCTGAAAATAAACCCAGAAATGACAGTTGATGAATTCAGGAGATGAGCCAGAAGAGTTGAATTAAATTTTCAGAGGAATACCTGCAGCAAGAGAAATAGAGACTTGACAGTTAATAATAATACAGGCAAAAAAAAGAAGAACAAATCAAAAGCTTGCAAACCTGTGGTGTGTCAGCAGAGGGGGACTCTGATTGGTGATGTCCCCCCTGACTGTCTCTGAAAACTAGCCTCCACAAGATGATGTCAAGGATCAAAATCTACGGAAGATTTCAGTGGGAACTTGAGAATCAGCTGAACACAAAGATTGGGTTACAGCCACAGAAACACACAGAGAAATAACTTAAATTAAAGAATGATTTATTGATTTTGTTCATTAAGCGGTGATGCACTTCTGAGCACTGATTCAACAGAGAAAAAAAAATCAATGCATGCAAATCACAGTTTTCTGATTTAAAAAGGAGATCAGTCAAAAAGAGCATGTAGGGTGTGATGTCTCTAAAGCGTACCTCCAGCATGACAGACACAGCTGCATTCACTATGACAATGATGACCAGTGTGACGCGCCAGTCGTGGGGAACACACACGATCTGAGTGGAGGCAGAGCAGCAGGAAGGCGCTGAATGCAGCATTGCACACACACACATGCACACACACATACACACAGTTTCCACCAACTTCATGCAACTTCCCAGCCACTGTAACACCTTCTTTAAAATGGAGCACAGTTTCTGTTTCTACTCTTTAAACCTAAAGCCACTAAGTCTAATATCACTAACACTTTTCAGAGCAACCAGTGAAACAACAGCATTCAAGACAAAGAGAGAAACTAAGTTTACCTCCAGGAAACTGTCGATGGCAGGAACAGGATACAGCATGATGAAGAGGAGAAAAGCATACAGGCTGATGCAGGACAGCATGAATGGCCCTTGTCAGAAAAAGATACGAACATTCAGTGACACCATGTTTAATTATTAAATCAAACTATTTTCATATGGGAAGGGATTACTGACGGCAGAGCAAACAAAAAGAACACATGCACTTGGGAAAATAAAATTACAGCTACAAGTTTTATCAGAATTAGATTCTATCAACTTCATTTTTAAGTTTCTACATTTTAGCCTTGTACAACACCCCAATTCAAAAAGTGCCCAAATGTGGCTAACTTAAACTCAGCTCTGCGCCAACAATAATTTTCATTCACTTCTTTTCATTCACACATTGCTTTGACAATTGACCAGCACTAAATGATCTTACAGTTCTTGTAGCTTGGCTGTCTGAAGGGCCTCCCCTTGGAGAAAACGATGGCCACAACCAAATACTGGAAGGAGGAGACGTAGAAGAGGCTGGTGTTCTCGTAGTTCTTGATGTTTTTGTGGTCCTGGGGGGTTGTTACGTTCAGGCCGTGAGAGAGCCTGGAGCTGGAAACGTTACAGGCACTACAGCAGAGGAGGGCAGAGGAGAAGCAGACTGTTAATATAAAGCTCCTCATTCAGAAAGCACAAACCCAGAAAGAATAAGAAAAACAATTTTCAAATCCTCTCAGACGTTCTTCATCCTATCCTCTTGCTTACACGATATAAAATGTGTCACTGCATTTAACTAGACAGATAATACATGAATAAGAAAAAGGCAGAGGAAAACTCAGTTTAATGTTTCTGTCCAGGTGACAGAAGACAAAAGACCACATAAAGTAACATATTTACCTATTAGTAAATTTACTGATTCTTCATTTGGGAGGTGCTACTCACTCTGACTGAGGTGTCCACACCTCATACCAGCTCTGCTGTCGTACTAAGAGAAAGGCCAGGACCTGGAAGACCAGGCAGGTGAGTATCTGGGTAAGAACCGAGCAGAGCAGCGGGCCGGAAATCAAACTGGACGGAGGGCGGTGCCTCACCAACTCCTTCCACGCCGAGTTCAGACTCACTGAAGACGGACACAGACCATGAAGTCGTTATTTCTGAATCCTTTTATTAAACCCTCTAACTCAAACAGTGATTCTGTTGGACTTCTCTTCATGCCACTCACTTGTGAAGACAATCACGAGAATGATGACGATGTCGATGAAGAGGAACTGGAAGTCTCCCAAGTTGCTGAGAATCTAAAATATTAAAAACAGTCACACAGCAGTAGATGGCTGGATCTACAAAGTTTAAATCTGTAAGACTCCCTGACTTCAGCTCTCACGTAGATCAACGTGATCACACATGACATGGTTTACTGATAGCCGTCTCTCACCGGGGAACAAAACGACTTCACTTTGTGGTCGCTGCTTTTGTTTCACAGCCAATGGATGGAAACCCCTGCTTCTATTTAAGCCTCAAACTTGCTTCTAGTGGCTCCTCACGCCTTCCTCGCTCATGAACTCTCTGAATCTCACGTGGGAACAATACCAGCGTTTCTAACTCCATGGCACTGACTGACCATACAAGCTAACAAATGCTGGATGTCTAATAACATACGAAAAAACATGTTTAAAACACCAAAAACATGAATTAACACAGAGGATTTTGTTCATGGTATTCATTATGCAGCTGGAAACATCGAATATAGAGGAGGAAAAATAAACTCTCACTGTAAATCATGTTTTCCTTTTTAAAATAAGATACCCAGCTGTATTCAAGGTAAATCAGATAGTATTTGGAGTATTGCATTATTCCAGATGAATATGAAGGCCAGCAGTGTATTTACCGAGTAGAGCAGAATGACACTGAGGTACTGGATGATGCTGTAGAGAGCCATGAACTTGAATACGCAGAAGGATGTGATGAGGGCAGCTCGGCCCTCTCTTTGGAAGGTAAAGAAATCAGAGATAAAACGAATTAGAAAGCTAAATATTTCATGCTTTGTTAGTGTGATTAATTGTGAAATTCTCTCCTCTGGACTCCTGAAATCCCTAAAAGACCATTAGGAGCGAGCTGCTACCTGATAAGGTTGGGGACACAGGAGATGTTTGAGGTGGAGGAGGTGAAGGGTGAAGCAACAGATGCCTCCAGCTCAGACAGAGAGATCCCACTGTGAGCTCTCTTCAAAGCCTGAAACACAGAGAGAGAGAGAGACATTAGTTTAAATCATTTTTCACTCAAATATTATCAAGAGGTGGAAGGTTTCAATGTTTTCATGTTAGTTGACTAGCCTGATTTTTGAGACATTTACTGCATTTTAGCTTGAAATATTTTACATTTTTGATAGTAGAAGTCAACAGACAAACAACGTTTAACATGCAGCACATGTATGTATAATAAACTCAGAAACATTAGATTTTGTTAGCATTTTTTCAGTCAGCCTAGATATACGACTTTCAACTTTTAAACTGCCCAATAAATTCACATAAACTATTGCTTAATTGTTGGATATTTTTTGTAATTTTATTAAAATGTGATTATGGAATTTTGTGCAAAGGATCTGCTTTTACAAAGCTTTTTACAAACCAGCTGGTGTCATCAGTCCGGTATGAGATGTGACAAAGCATATTGTTTAACTTTTAATTAATTCTGAATGTTCTGAATCAACCTGAAGTGATGGATGATGTGAACTATACCCAAAACACAGAAATACTCTAAATACACCTGAACACACACAGAGAAAATGCTGTGACGTGTGTATTTTAAATGAATAGAATCCACACTTACTCCACAGTCATTGGCGCCATCACCACACATTCCCACAGTGTAGCTGGAAGGTAAACAAAGGGAGTAAAATGTGTGTATTTGCTAGTGATGATGAATCTGTAAAACAGCAGATTTAAACTGAGGCCACAAACAAAAGAGGGACTCACTCGATGCTCTGCAGCACTTCCACCAGCTGAGTCTTCTGGTCTGGAGCCATGCGGGCAAACACAGTGCCACTCAGCACGAGCTGTGGCGCCCCCATGTGGACAGGCAAAGAATTACAGTAACATCAAAAGCAATGTTGGAATGTGTCTGAGTACTTGTACTCAAGTACTGTACAGAGCTTCAGATTCAAGGTAGTAGTTTATCTGAGCTTTTGGTTTTAATGTCATTTGATACTTTAACTCCACTACATTTCAGAGGGATATATTTGACTTTTCTTGAGTGTTTTTTGCACAAAACATATAAAGTGCTTATAAAATATGATGATTTGCTAAAATCGCGCTGTGCTTATTAGCAGAATTGAAACTCTGTTGGTCAATTGACAGGAAAATAACTGCCAACTGTTTTCAAAACCATTACGTCATTTTTCATGCATCAACGTTTCATGGTTCCAGCTTCTCAAATGTGACGATTTACTGTTTTTTTAAATTATTCTAATAGGTTTTATTTATTTGTAAAAATGTTGAAGTTTGGACTGTTGGTTGGACAAAACATTGTGAAGGTGTCGCTTTGGATTCTGGGTAAATATTACAACAAATCTGTTTATAGAATTTTAACCAAATAATCAATCAGTTATCGTATAAAGTAATCAGCCTATTCATTCAGAACAAAAAATAATCATTAGTTCCACTTCTTTTACATTGATACATAAGTAATAATAATTTAATGATATAATATTTAATAGTATTACATGCAATTTTATGCAGTAAGTACTTTTACTTTTTAAATTTAAGGTACATTTTTGTGAAAGTACTTGCCTACTTTTACTTAAACGTAAATTTTTCAGATTCCCTCCACCACTGTCCAAATGACATGACACCAGTGACAGAAACCAACCTAAACCGCACACATTCATCTATGCACATATGCTTTAAAGCTGATATAAACCAAATACTCATCTGAACATATAAATGTTATGTGTCCAAAGATGAGCCTGTACCTTCTGGACAAGTTGAGGGAAGTGCTCAGTGATCACAGCGAAGGCTTTGCCGCTCACAGCAAAGTGATAGTTTTGTTCCTGCTGAACTTGCTTGTCACATGCCTCCTCCTCCTCCATGTTTATCTCCACCATCTGTAAGACAGAGGATGAGTCAGTGGTCACCAGAACACCAGAAAAGAAAATGAAATTGTATTGTCTTGCACAAATAGTGGAGGATTTCATTTGAAAATATTTTTTTGTCGACTCCATCTTGTGCTCTTATCTGCATGTAACACGCTCTCCAATAATGAATACCGTGTGTGACTTCCACACTGGGTTTAATCAGACTCTGCAGTGTCAATTTCTTCACTTCAGGCATGTGAGAACAATTCTGTTTGTTCTTGGGACACAAATAACTACTAAGATATACCTAAACAAGCAGGTCTTAAATTTCACTAAAGCAAACAGCAGTGGTTAAGCAGGAGTGGGAAATTAAGTGTTTGCCCTGAGAGAAAAGGGGTAACAAATATTCTCTACAATGAACAGAGTGCAGAGTGTGAGTGCATACACGTTTATTAGGTTTATTGATACTGACATAACCATTACTCAGTGGCTCTTACGCTTCCTGTCTCACCTGATTGTCCTTGATGGCCTGAGTGTTTTCAGTGTAACACCATGTGATGCTCGCAGGGAGGAAGTCCTTAGGAGGCTCAGCGTCTACTATAATGACCTTCTCATGTGCACGCACCATCCCACAATCTCGAGCCACGGATATCGCCGTCAACATGTTGTCACCTGGCAAAAGATAAACGAGAGAGGAGGGGAACGAGACTTTTGAATTCATTCTTTATGTAGCACATCAGGCAACAATGCCATGATAACATAGGCAGTGCTTGAAGTGAAAAAAAAAAACTGCACTCCCCTAATGCACACACGTATTGGCTTCAGCAACTCATTAAGTATTACACTGTGAATTTTACAGGGAAAAAAGATGCTGAGAGATATTGCTGATGTTCACAACACTAATTTATTTAACCACAAGGACAACCATTTCTTTTGTGTGTGTGTGTGTGTTGCAATGAAGTTAGCTGGCTGGCATATCATTAGTTCCTACTTTTAAGGAAGCACCATTCACACAAAGCACATCACACAGCGAAGCACAATCACCATTTTTTTATTCACAGACTTAGTTATTAGCGTCATCCTCTTCAAAAAATGAAAATTCAGTCATTATTTATCCAGAAATGTTTTGTGGACTTAGAAAGTTCACCCAACTGTTGCGTGAGCATGGTGGTGAGTAAATAATGACTTAATATTCATTTTAGGGGCAAAGGGTTCCTTTAACTAAGCTAGCAGCCAACAGAAAAAAGCAGGCAATCGAGGTGAACGTGGCGTACAGCCTCCTGGGTAATGCAGTTTGTTTAGGGCCATTATGAATCTCCAAGAGAACCTGGCATGTACAGGCCAGAAAAGAGTATGTGCACAAGAAAAAGTCATGGTACACCAAAGAGTAAATCGTACCACTGAATACCCTCCCATTCGAGCACCCAAGAAAACAATAACGGTTAACAGATTTACCTGTGACCATCACAGTGCGGATGTTGGCTTGTCGTAATTCACATAAAACCCCGGCAGTCTCCTTTTTTATTTTGTTCTGCATAATGACCAAACCAAGAAACTCCATGTTGGTTTCTATCAGGTCCCTAAAAACGACAAAACATACATTTCACTAGTATAAAATAAAAAAAAAAACCACACAATTTATTTGTCACTCATGCTGTCATTTTATAAAATCAGACCTCAGAGAATGAGACAGAGTAACAGAGAACGAGGACTTAACTTTTGATTTGAAATCATCTTAATCTTAAATCTGCGACTGTAACTGCTTTACAGGAGGTCAAGAGTTAATTAATTAATTTTCTTTCAGCCAACGTGCCTTGGCAACTTCTGCTTGAATGGTTTCCTACATTCACCAGAGTGAAGGTCATCTTTGGTAGGTAACCAAACAGTTCAGGGGGTCAATCCCTGACTCGTCACTCCCTTTAACTCAAATAGCACCAAAGCTATGCTGCATTATCATAAGCTGAGACTGCAGCTGGTGGATTTGTGTTTCTAATGCTTTCTCCCTGCTGCTGGTGGTGAGTTCAGCTACCAGCTTGGAGGTTGATTCAGAGACACCAAAAACATCACCTTTGCTCGTGTTTTAGGTAACTGGATCACTTCATTTGCTGCTGTAGCAGTAACGTAAATATTTGGACATTATGTCATTTGGTCTGTCCAGTTATCAGGGGGACTATGTTCTCCGGGCATTAATTAATTAATAACAAACTACACTAACAAAGGGTAAATATTTAACAGAGTTCCAGTCTTACAGGGCAGGGCATCTCTGTAATGTCCTGCCAATATTCCCATATTCTGAGGACAGTGTTGTCTGTGAGTTACCTGGTGAGGCTCTGGACTTTGTGCCAGGAGAGTTTGGACTCCAGCTGACGATGAGCCAGGGCAATAACCCTGAAGCCCTGCCTGGTGTAGGTCTCCAGAGTCTCTGTGAAACTCTGTGGGACTGAAGAGAAGAACATGCAAGTCTGGCTTGTGATTTTTAGGTAAGCAAGTATTTGTTTATAGGCAGGAAAGACACATAGAGACCATGAAGAAAGACACTGAAAGCTTCTGATTTTAATTTTACTGTCACTTATTTTGTGAAACTTTAGAGACATGTCAAAGTAATGGATGAAATATCAAGCCGAAGCTGACACAGAGAGAAATGGCAGACCTGTGTGCTGTCTGCAGAGGCTGGTCACAACTTCTGGTGCTCCTTTCAAGTAAGCATCCATGTGTTTTTCCCCCAACCTCCTGACCACCACAGTCATCCTCTGCAGGGCTGAGGAGAAAGGGAACTGACGCACAATACCAATCTCATGGGGCTGAGAAGCAAAAGACATAGAAAAAAACTGTCTTAATTCGTTGTTCAGTTGACATTTTAGGAAATTCGCCTCTCCTTCTTGCCAAGTGTCACATGAGAAGATTGTTAAAACACCTGTGTCTTCATGAAAAAATATCTCTACAACCAAAAGCAGAAAGACAGAAACAAGCAGAAAAGGCCTGAGCAGTAATAAATATCCGGCAACAAGCACCTGGAGTCTTGTCATCACTGTGAGGTTGCTGGGGCAACAAGAGGGGACTGCTCTTAACCAAGAAACAGTCTAGCATATAACCCCTGGTACAACCACAACTTGTTGTTTTTATATTGTAATATATATATATATATGATGTGTTATTTTGTGAGGTTTGTAGATGTTTCTTTAGGACAGAGCCATTCAAGCTGTTTCTAAGCTTAGCTAAGCTAGCAGCGGGCAGAAGCATCACATTTAACATACAGACATGAGAGTGATATCAATCTTATCATCTATCTCCAACTCATGTGATTACGGATTTTCCCAAAAATTGTTCAACTATTTGCTTTAAGAATTATGACTTAAGAAGAAATAACTTACTGATAATTCAGACAGCTCCTGAAAAAAAAAAAGAAGGATTGAATGATATTATAATTCTGCGATCAGGTAGGAGCTTAAAAAACATATTTATTGATAGACATTAACAAATACACTGATCGCAAAATAATAACGTGGAGAGACAGTGTACCATGTTCTGAGTCAGTGGATTGTTCTGATTGGCTTCAGGGATGGCGTCCTTTGGAGGTCTCACAACTGTGGGCATTATGGGATTGTGGAGTGCAGTCTCTTCCTCTGTGGGTTCCTCTAGGACCTAAACAAAAGCGAGGTCACATAATATAATAAAGTATCCAGACAAACCTCTTTATGGGGCCATTTTTCAGGGGCTGGCATTACTGGGCTCCAGTGCACAAAGCAAAGTCCATAAAAACATGTTGGATGAGTTTGGTGTGGAAGAATTTGACTGGCTCACACAGAGCCCTGACGTCAACCCCATCAAACATCTTTGGGATGAACTGGAATGGAGATTATGAGCCAGGACTTTTGGTCCAACATCAGTGCCTGAACTCACAAATGCTCTACTGCATGAATGGCTGATAATTCCCACAGAAACACTCCAAGATCATGTGAAAAACCTTCCCAGAGGAGTGGAAGCTGTTAGAGCTGCAAAGCTGTCTGTGTATTTAGAATGTGGTGTCATTTAAGTCCCTGTTGGTGTGATGGTTCAGTGTCTATATAATGTATTTTAATTGTGTGTTGAGCTTTCACACTCCACTACTCTAAGGTTACTGATTTAAAAAAAAAATCAACCTCAGTCCCACAATTCGTTTGACAGAAAAGAACCACTTCCTGTGGTTCATGGTGCATTGGTCCCAGACTTGAATCATTTTACCCAAGAACTGAACCTGCTCTGCCAAGGCAACAAGCACGGTGCTGCATAATTCATGACTATAAGCATGCTGGGTGTAAACACTGAAAATCTTTGCTCACCCAGCCTGTAGCATTGAACATCTTGAGGTCTAAAGGGTCTCCGGAGAGCTCGCCCTCTATCTTGGTCAGTGAGTGGCAGGTGGCCATGCAGGACACAAATGCAGAGTTGACCAAACTGTCTTTAGCTGCATCAGACTCTGGAGGAGAAAAGCTGTAACAGAGAGGGAGGATCTCACCCAACAGCTGGTCTGTTTGTGACTGCAACAGGACAGTCAAAGAGTCGAAACATCCTGTAGCAAATGTTAATCTGCACAGAAATATGGTGTTCTGTTACTTATTTAAAAGTCATAGGCTCTGTGAATATGTGTCTTTCTCCAGTGTTCTCGGATGGTAGGTGTTTCCTTTTCTTTCAAAAAATAATAAGCTGAGGGAGAAACTGTTCATGGGCACAATAGCCAGACAGGAATATCAATGTTTGGCTAATCTAGCAAGTAAAATACCTGTAAAATCATCACATTCATACCAAATTGATAATGCAAAATTTCTCACAACATCCTGAGAAAAACAGAGATAATAAAGAGACTATATTACATACAGTATAAACATAATGCCAAAATCTCTGACATACTTTAGATGGTTTTACAGCACATTTTGTCACATTGTCCAATGGGAAGTCTTGAGTTTGAATTACGTTGGTATGTAAATACAAAAGACTAAACAGGAAAGAAATCCAGCATGCTGAAAGGTGGATTAATAAATTAAAGATCATCACGACAATATTAGCTGACGTCACATCCCTTTGGACTTTGTTGGCTCTCTTACCTGCCACCTTCAGCTCTGTGAATACCCCACATGTCCAACCCGTCCTCAGTCAGAGTACCAGTCTGAGGGGAAAAAATACAAACATAACATGGTACGGAGCACACAAATGTATCAAACCAGGCCATACTAATCACACTTAGGAGCAGGAAATCAATTCTAACTTAACCACAGCATTAACATATTTTAAAAGCATTATGCTTGACCTTTTTGCCAAATGGCATCATAGTCCAACCACAACGCTGCCTCAAGACATCATGATTAATTTTAAACACGAAACTATGAAATTGTCAAATGAGAATTTGCACTTGAACTGGAAGTGGTTTAGAACCCTTCATAACTAATTTTCATGCATTGTGACAATGGATTTTATCTAAGTCAAGCAGTGCGTTCCCACAATGATCCTAAGATACTTGATGGTAAAAAAGTTGAAATTCTTTTTTATGACTACTTTACGATCTACTTTATTTCCTTGTACTCTTAACAATCAATCAGCTGACAGCTGTGGTTTACCTTGTCAAAGCAAACCAGGTTAAGCTGGCCACACATGTTGATCCTCTGAGGGCTGATGCAAAAGATGCCAACCCGCTTCAGACGCCGCTGTGCATACACAATACCAGCTGTCATGGCTGCCGGTAATGCCGGTGGTACGGTGATGGTGATAATGTCCAGAGATTCAATGATGATGGTTTTAGCAGGAACCTGGATGAGGAAAGAAAAGAAAGGAAATGCAGCAGAAAACAGTCGCCATCAAGAACGATTTCTGTAAAGATGATCCATCCACTGCATCTATGGTACATAAATTAAACAATACAATTTGATTTTCTTCTTTTATTTCCGAGAGGAGACTGTTACTTCACCTGCATAAGAGCAGTGGTACCTTGTTCATGATACTGAGGATGATGGTGTAGATGAATCCAATCCCTGCCACCCCCACCAGACACAACAAGAACAGGTAAGCATCGCGGTACAGCTTGAAGTCTGTGGGTTTAGGGTAGAGGATGGAGCGCACAAGTTGGCCTTTCTCCGTACTGAAGCCTGTGGGTACACGAAAGAAATTATAACTGATGAGTCTGTACGCTACAGCTGAAGCTAAATTATCAAAGCTTTCTTCACCAAGGCTTAAAGTCATTATTTCCCGCTCTGCTTCTCTCTGTCTCACCTGTTCTGACCACAACAGCCTTCACCGGTTCACCAGCATAGAAGCGGGTCTGGATCACCTGGGTACCACAAAACAGGGTGTGTCTCTTGTGCTCCTCCATGTCGTAGCTCTTGGCTGCCTCCGCACCTGAACTGGGCAAACTGGTCTTGGTAACTGGAACGCTCTCCCCTGAGAGATGGAGGGAGAATTAACAAAGATCTGGTAAAAAAAAACACAGCTGAAAAACAGCTGCACAAGTGTAACTGAAGCAATTAATGACCCAATATATCGCAGAATACGGAACCAAACAGATAAGTTGCAACGGGTAAAAATATTTACATTATTGTTCACAGCTTTAGTTTAATTCTGCCTGGAACTGATGCTCTGTTTCATACTATCACTATGTTCTGTGTGTGTATGTCTCAGAGACATAGATATCTAATAAACCAGCTAACTGTGTTGGATTACCTTTTGTCACTGATATTATATGTAGTCGTAGCTGTTGTAGGACTAAGACTGAGCAGCTGGCTGTACCAGTGACTTGCATAAGTCAAAAGTAAAATCTGGGCAGCACAAAACCCTTCCAGAATAGCGATCAATCAATTTTGATATACATAAAAGAAGATCAGAAGATAAATAACGAAGACTTTCAAGCATGAAAATGTATTCTTGACCTTGGAAACAGCAGTTCTCATTTTTAACTGAAGTTCCAGTTACATTTGGCCAGAAAAATGGAAAGAAATCAGCTGATGAAGACCTTGTGATGCAGTGAAAAGCTTTGGAAAAAGTCAGTAAGTAAGAGGAATAGAACTGCTGAGCACAAGGAGCTGTGTGGAAACACAACCTGTCAGCATGCTCTCATTTACGATACAGGTTCCTTGGATGAGCGCAGCGTCGCAGGGCATGATTATCCCATTGGCTGGAATAACAATGACATCACCAGGCACGAGCTCTGTTGACATGGCGTGTTCAGTGTCTAGGAACAACATTAAGAACAAGGGCAGTGAAAATCAGATCAATACCATTATTCGTGTATTATGAAATAAATAATCAGCAGCTGCAACAGCTTCCACTCTTCTGGGAAGTCTTTCCACAAGATTTTGTGTTTCTGTGGGAATTTCTGTCCACTCATGCAGTAGAGCTTTTGTGAGGTCAGACACTGATGTTGACTAAAAGGCCTGGCTCACAATCTCTGTTCCAGTTCATCCCAAAGGTGTTGGATGGGGTTCTTCCACACCAAACTCATCCAACCATGCCTTCACAGACTTTGCTTTGTGCCCTGGGGCACAGTCATGCTGAACAGAAAAGGGCCTTCCCCAAACTGTTGCCACAAAGTTGGAAGCATAACATTGTTCACAGTGTCTTGGTGTGCTGAAGCATTAAGGTTTGCCCTTACTGGAAGTAAGAGGCTGAGCCCAACCTCTGGAAAACAGCCCCATAAAGACTACTGTCTGCATACTATTGTCTATATGTATAATAATAGAACTAATATACATTAACTCTATACATACAGTTATGTTATAACTCTAGTTTTTCTTAATGTTGTCTGCAGCTCTTTATTATATTGAAAAGGTGAAAACCTGCCTTTATTTTCTCTGCATACTGAAACACGGACCACGCTGTGCGCTGCCACCATGTCATGTAGCATCACATATTGCTGCAATAAGAGAGACGCTGGGTCAGAGAATGGAGAACAATACTTCTGGAAACACACAATAACACACAAAATGCTGGGGTTTTTTTACTTTTCAGGAAGGATTATTATGAAAGAAAAATTTTAAGATTCTGTGCATCCCCCCACAAACTGGTATTACTGTGTGATCTTTGTATCTCACCTTTTTAATGGTATACAGAGAGGTAGCTATTGAAATGGCAGACATGATAACTATGGCTGTAGCATAATAGTAGTACTCTTCAGCACTCCACAGAATGACACTGAAGAGCTGGAAGATGTAAAAAGGATTCAAGACCTGATGGAGTAAGAGAAAGAGACAGAGAATGTTATTATTATTGCTGGTAAGTTCTAACTGAAGGTATCCGATTTGATGTTACTCAAAGGGCTCTAAACTCACTTCCTTTATGAGGAGCATGAACAGAGAGGGCACCCTTACAGCAATCTCATTCTCCCCAAAAAACAATGCCCTGAGAAAAAAAATTTTAGACAATTAGGAGCTTTAATAACGTTAAATGGGAATGATGCTTCCTTCACGGTCAATACGACAAATCAAAGCTTTTTTTTTTATAAATACTGTAAATAAGATAAGAGAACAATGTGTAGGGAAACATGAAATGTGTGTACCTGTACTCCTGCAGAGGTTTAGACAGCCCAGAGCTGTGGTCAGAGTGGATGCTTGCACAGCTCACCTTTACATCCTCCAAGCCTCTAGAAAAGCCACATCATTCATTTAAACTGTGCACAGCAACACATATGAGTATGATGCGTGCAGGACTAACTATACAATTAGAAATACTTCTTTATCACAGCACACTGTTTGTCAGAGGGACTCTTACTTATAAAATTCAAAGTTCTGTATCACATCATTCCAGTAGTATTTAGTGCTGTGGTGAGTGAAGTAGTGGATCTGTGAGTGGAGAAGCAGAAGGGGAGGAGGTGGTCAGACACGCTTCAAAACCAGCCAATCACTGATCTGGACTTTCAACTTCAAACACTTGTCTTCTCGAAAATTAATTAGCTTAAGATGAGGAACCGAGGGTGAAAAAAAAGTTTCCCACTGTGGTACCTGCACAGGCTGTTGATGGGCAAATTTCCCGCGATGCTCCTCGTGGCCGGCGCCGATGCCGTGCTCGCCGTCTCCGTTCAGCAGCTGAGCTGTGGACTGCAGATCCAAGCTGTCGAAGGGTTTCCTCCCAAGAGCCATCGTCACATGTACTTTGGCTCTGAACCACTGTCTGAACTCATCCTGTGATAAAAATGTACTGTAGAGACTTTTCCATGGCTGCGAGACTACACTGAATTTATCAGTTGTAGCAAGATACAGTATATGTGTGTGGATGATTTGTGAGGTGGGAGAGCAGTTCATTCAAAATTGTGTAAAGGAGGAAATGGATTCACACGCATACACGAGGCACAGTAAATATAATCTTCTTTGTTTGTTTACACTCACAGATGGTTGTACAAAGTCTACACGGTCGTACATTTATTTTCCTCACATGAAAATGACATAGAGAAAACTTTGATTACAAATGAGCTGAAAAAACTGAGTTAATTGTGAGGAAAAAGAGACAGCGATGTGTGTTGTTTTCCTGACCGTGGTCCTGAGCAGCAGTGTGTGTGCCTCCCTCAGCGAGGTGTGTGTGCAGGTGCCCTTGACGCCCCACTCAGGCAGCCAGTAGAGCAGCAGCAGCAGGAGACCCCCGGAGCACACAGTACCAACTCCCACCAGGATCATCTTCCACAGACAGGGCCGGTAGCCCCACACCTCCTGCACACGAAGCACTCAGGTCAGCATCAACAAAGTGTTCGACCATCTCTTAGTAAACTTAAATGAATGATATTACATTCACGTTTTTAACTTTAGTGAATTTTTGAGTGTATATGAAGAAAGCAAAAACAGATTAAACAAACGAGACAAAAACAAAGAAGCCATGGTTGTCTAAGAAGGACATAAACAAATAAAGTGTCTTGAAATTTAGATAGCAGTTAGTCCAGAAACACTTTCCACTGTGTTGTAAATCATCCATTTCTCCCATTTACTAGACTTAGACTTAGACTTCACTTTATTGATCCTATATTTGGGATGACTATATCAGGGAAACTGAATTTTAACAGAAACATTTTCTCTCACGCTAACCTGACAGGTAAATTTTTGCACAGTATAAACTTGTCTTATGATTTCTCCCCTTTGTCTCATAGTAGGGCGCTCAGTCTTGTACAGATGTCTTGTTATTGCCTATTTGCTCATGATCGACAATATCTTGGCTAAATATTTATCATTACCAAGGACATTATCATTTATATTTTCATGATACATAACCTGATATTCCATAGGAAGGTCTTTGATTGTAACATGCATATTTTAGTAGTATACACATGTTACAAGAAGCCGTACAGTCCCTTAGATTTAGGTACAGAGCCAAAGTGATACTCACCATCTCGTCCTCTAGACCCTGGTTTATAATCTTCATCTCCCTCGTCTTCATTCTGTCAGAAATGTAACAGCTACAAAGAGAAAGAGAGGTCACTTTATTCCAACAGGTGCTTTACTTGCAGAGGACTCCTTATCACAGACGTTGAGTCAGTCTGGTCAGCAAAGATGTTGCAATTTCAATCTGCGTCATAAAAGGATTCAGTTTCCTGATTTCAGGAGCCAAATAGCCCAAACAAGGAAAGGATGTCAGTGCTTCATTTGATTTCTATTATAGACCTTAATATTCATCACTAGAGACAAACAGAAGAAGCGGAGTGTGTTTGTGTAGCATCAAACATAGAAACAGGACATGTCAAATTTATGAACTCTATGTACAGCCTACAGCAGGGAAAATCCTCTCCTGTTGGTAAGTCATGAGCTGTCTAAAGCAGAGAGGGGTCTCTCTTTAAAGTAACAATCTGAATGAGCTGCAGCACTTAGCCGCATCATAGCAGCCATGTGAAGACACACGGGCCTCAAAGCCTCTGGGCAAGTGGTGGAACGTAACTAATTACATTTGGTCAAGTACAAATTAGAGAAACTTTTACTTGAGTCCTTTCTTTTCACAAGATTTTCCACGTCTACTCCACCACATCTCGGAGGGACATACTGTACCAGCTACAAAATTTTTGCACACAAGACATACGAGAGGTTAAAAGGTGAAAAACATTTCATCATTCCAGCTGCACAAATGTGAAGATTTCCTGCTTTTCCTTTAAATTAATTTAATCGTTTTAATCTAATACTTTTGAGGTTTGGACTGTTAGTTGGACAGAACAAACATGGTGAAGGTGTCTCTTTTCTCACTATTTTTAGAATTTTTATACACCAATCAGTGTTGAGTAATGGAGAAAATAATCAGCAGATTGAATGATAATGATAATGAAAATAATCATTAGTTCCAGTCATTAGTCCAAAATGAGCTTCACTTCAACTACAACCGCAAAATCCCACTTTAACCTTAATACATGAGTAATAATAATGGAGTTATATCATACATAATATAGCATAACACTCACAGGGGGCCTTTTACTGCATTGAGTTCTTTTACATCAAACATTTTAAGTACATTTTTACGATTATACTTGGATAGTTCAACTTCAGTAACTTTTCAATGCAGGACTTGTACGGCATGGTATTATTACTTTTATTTAAGTGTCTAAATACTTCCTCCAATACTGCTCTGCTTTCATTGAAGTTTTTCCTTATGGTGCTTTGCATTGCTGACTCATATTTTCATGGAACAGGAGATGAGATGAAGACTGAAATTACGGCCGTATGTCTTCATCTTGGCTTGAACGCAGATGGTTTCTTTCTGCATTATTTCAAAAAGCTTGTATCAAATCCTGCACAGTGATCGCTGATTCACCCGAACAACTACTTCAGTGGTGCTGATGAATGATGCATTAGGGGGGCCTAGAGGTTGGAGAAGAGGCTTGTGATCGAAGGGTTGCAGTTCAACACCCCCCCGGACTGGCAGGAAAACATTTGTGTGCGGTGGAATGATTGATCAATCCTCGCCCCCTCCCTTAGCCGGATGATGTACCCTTGAGCACTCAACGCCCTTCAATTTGCTCCCCGGGCACCTGAAATGGCAGCCCACTGCTCCTGTGTGTTTCACTACATGTTGCATGTGTGTGATGGGTTAAATGCAGAGAAGAATGTCAGCGTATGTAAAAAAATGTACTCATAATAAAGGTTTGAAGTTTAGGCTGTCCAATCACACCAACAGCTTCACGGATAGCTTTAGCGAGATAAAGTTGTGCAATGTTTAACCATGAATGATTTGTGTGAAATAGTGTTGTGGTGTCAAGCTCTCATCCGAATAGGCTGTAATACGTGGAAACCTTTGCACCAGGTCCACATGTTTTCCGTCCAATAACAGTCACACCTACAACAATGTTTGACTAACAGTCTGTCTGATCTCTCAATAAACAACATATATGCAGGTTATTTTAGAACTTTACAACACTGTGATTTTTTCCTGGCACTTTATCCACAGAAAGAAACTACGCTGACTTTCTTTTAAAGGAGAAACACATCAATTCAGTCTAGATTTTCCAAATATTGACACACAGTTAAGTACTCATCTACGTTTTTGTCCCATCACAGTAAAAAACTATGTAACCACTCAAATCAGCATGATAACCGGAGGTGGCAGCTTTATCCTGTGGGGATGCTTCTCTGCAGCAGGTCCTGGGAGGCTTGAGGATTCGAAAGCGTAAAGTGAACGCAGCAACCCCTGCTGCAGTCTTGGGATAAGATTTATTTTTCCAGCAACGCAAATACGCAAAGAATAAAACTTAAAGCCACTGGGAACTAAGTTTTAAAAACCCTAAAGTCCTCGAGCAGCCAAAGGAGGGTCTAGATTTTAACCCAATCCAGGATTTGTGGAAGGAATTCAAATTTTCACTTCAAGCAGGTTCTCTATTACAACGTGACAGATCCTTTTACATAAGCTTTGCATAGAGGAACTGGCTGGGTGTCACAGAATCAAGTTGTGAAAGCCTATCCACATAAAAAATAACTCTAACTCTGGGTTTTAACTGATTTACAAGTGCGACTTTATAGAGCAAACTACACTTCAATTAAATTTAGACAGATTTCACGTTAATACCAAACATAATTCAAAAGTTGTAAAACAATAAAACAAAGTCCAAGACGGTGGATACGTTTGAACAAGCTCCTTTTACCAACTTGTGCTCGGGAGACAAGCACTATCACAGTGAATAACACAGATGTCCACGCTGCTGAACACCGCTTCAGCACCAAATAACGACTGTGAAGCCATTTCACTCGCAGTTTGCACAATTTGTTACAAAGTCGCGTAATCGTTTCGACAGTTGCAGCCGAGCTGTGATGAAGCTATTCACTATTCAACACGGTGTAAATAAGCACACATAGACGATTATTAACCACTTACCGACGCTCCTTATCTTCCCTTCTCTGTCAGCACATCAAGCGTTGCATAGTCAGGTGAGTAAACCGTTAAACAGTCGTTGCATTAAGTTTGCTCGGACGTCCTGTGCGAACTTCTACCGCCGAGGACCTGACAACATGTGTGTGTGCAGACACGCGCCAACACAACAGAGATCCACGCTGCGCGCTGACCGGACCGTCCCAAACCGGTCCATTCAGAAGGAAGTGGGGAAAACAGGATGTGAGGTCATTACAGGACACCGTGTTTGGGCTGAAATACCTCAAGCTGCAACAAATCGACGATGTGTGGGAGCAGCAGTCAACCTGCGAGAGAGGAGAGCGTCAGAGTCTCCCGTTAACCCCATCGGATCTCGCAGTAGGGCGGTTTTTCAGGATTGGCGCGCCGTTGAGCGCAGAGTATGGGGCGTTTAGCTGCGACTGTTTTTTCAGGTGAGAACAAGTTAAGTGTGTGACTTGGCTGAGTTTCCTCGGATAACCTTTTGGGTCCTTATCACAGATGTTAGAACAAATGTCACAAACACAGCTGGGTTTGGTTTTAAAATATATTTATCTTCACATTGGAAAATTACACATGGGTGAAATAATGGTTTAAAGCAGTGGCTCTCAAAGCGGGGTCCACAGGGGAAAAAAGGGAATACAGTATTTTCTCTACAATTCCATCCATAAGCAACACAGCAACAGAACACGTGGATATTTTGGTTACAGATTTCATACATTTTTTGTGATAAAACAGTGAAAAGTAAAATTCTAATCAGAAGGGGGACCCCCCGAGAAAAAAAATCTAATCGAATGGGGTCCATGGTCCAATTTGTGCCAGTTTAGGGGTGCTTGATGGGGAAAAGTTTAAGAACCACTGTTTTAAAGTACACAAAACACAAAAGCTGACATTAAAAGGTGTCACATGTCCTACAATCAGGTAGGACTACTAACAGTGTACAAATTTTCTGTACATTCTGCAAATTCAACCAAACTCCAAAGCATCTTGACCCGATACATGTTTCCAGGTAAATAAAATTTCGGAATGATAACATTTCCCTGGAAAGTTAGCCTTAAGTTTCCATTTGTTTAACAGCATCCTGTGACTTGCCAGCTCCACGTCCTCTACCTGAAAGAAAATTCTATATTATATTTCTTTACTCAAAAAAACAGTGTAAAACAGTTAAGAGTGCCTTGCAGTTTCTGGAACCCCATTTCAAATCTAAAAAAGAACATGCAGCAGACACTGAGAAACATTATCATTCATTCTGAATCGTGTTCACGCAGAGAAAGTACATCTGTTTTGCTCTCCACCTACTGAGGGACATATATGGCACTTTAGTTGCTAAATACTCTAGCTAGTCAGTTGCTAACTTTGACTGTATGCTGTTTGATTCTGGTCAGGGAGCATAAAGTGGGTCTCTGTCAGAGCAGCTGTGTGCTTCAAGAAGTTTGAGTTGAGGGCTAAAATAAGGTTGAGAGCAGTGAGATTAAATCTGAGCAGTGCAGACTGAAATTAGATCTTACTCTGTGTGGGCCTCTTCTGAGAAAACAAACCAAAACAAAAAAAACTACAGTAAGACTTTCATATGCTGGTTAAATTCAAGTGTTACCTCCTCTGCTGCTTCTTCCACCTCTGGCAGCCCTCTGATCGGCAGGCTGTCCAGCAGGATGTCGCTTGGTGCTTTCTCTGGCTCTTGGGGAAGCATTTTCGTCCTTGGATTTTGCATAAGCCACAGTCACTTTGCTGCCATCTATCTCACAGTCCTCCATGGCTTCTTTGACAGCTTTGCAGTTTTCATCAGTTTCAAAGTCCACAAAACCAAACCTGAGAAAAATGTTAGCGTTAAACACGTCCATGTAAAGAAGACTTCCTTTGAAAAATAAAACCTTTATTGGTAATAAAAAATAATTTTATGCTGCCCACCTTTTTGACACTCCTGTTTCTTTATCTGCAATGACTCTTGCACTAAGCGACCCTTCAAAAGCACTTTTAAGGGTCTCTGCAGATGTCTTCTCATCAAGGCCTCTCACAATCAGTGTTTTAGTCAGCACTAAAGGGGGAAAAGGTGTGATATCACATTTTCATCACTCATCATGGCTCAAACTGCCTTCTGAAACAACCTGAAACTGATGTTTTGCTATTAAATATTAGACAAGACATGAATAATATGACATGAACAGTCCCACATACCTTTTGCCTTCTGTGACATCTCTTTCATTTTGTAGAAATGTACTCTGACCTCTCTTTTGCTGATCTTCATGTTTTGTGATGACTGCAAGGCCTTTTCAGCATCTGCCACATTTGCAAACTCCACAAATGCAAATCTGCAGAGTTATAGAAGTCTCAGAATCAGAATCAGAATTCCTTTATTAATCCCTGGAGGGAAATTCTTGAAATTCTCTTGAGAATACTCGAATATGTTCTTCATTAGAAAAACATAAACCAGTGTACATGTACTTACCCTCTTGATTTGCCTTTGCTTTGAGGTATTGTGATACTAACAGCTTTCTGAAAAACATTCCTGAGGTCTTTTTGTTTCGCACCGAAAGACAAATTGGTCACAAATAAAGTGTTATTGGGAGGAGCTGCAGCTGTGAAAAAGGAGAAGAAATTCCACATTTAACTGACTGATCAAATTAAGAAAAAAAAATTATTACTACGTTCACAGTGATTTACCTGTGTTGTCGTCATCAGTTTTAGTGACTTTCAGCTGATTTGCTTCTCCTACGAAGTCTACAGTCAAAACCCGGTCTTGGATTTTGAGAACGCGTTTTTTCCGCTGTATTTTCCTGACAATGGTTTTATTTTTAAACTCCACAAAGGCAATTCTGGAAAGGAATAGGAAATAAGGAAATGTCATTCAGTATGGCTTAATTTTTACATTTTAAAATAAACACAACATTGCATTATCAAACATAATCAGTCACACATATCTTGTGCCACTGTACACTCAGGAAGGTTTTTAAAACTTTCACCCTTTATTTGGGCTCTCAGTTCCACCAGGAAACCTGACGTCGACAGCCTTGTGGAAGATTTTCAGAATGTCTTGTTTTGTTGCATTGTATGGGACGTTCTTCAGAAACAAACATCTGGCATCTGTGGCTGCTACAAACAGAACAGTCCACAAGTCAGAGCAAGTAACATAACATTTAAATTCATGTGGAAAAAAAAAAAAAAAAACACGCTTCGCCACCTTTTTTGTCCTCGGCTGGAACCTTCGCTTTCACCTTGTCCGCATTTTTGATCTTCGCTCTCTCGATTTTCATTGGTTTATCCAGTACCATTTCTCCATGTAGCGTCAAGGCTTTGGTCAAGTCCATCTCTGAGGCCAAATCTAAGTATGCATGTTTTCTACAACAGCAAAACATAAGATCTGAGTCACTTTAGTATTAGTATTTTATGAAACAACAAATTTCACCATTAGTAGATAAGACAGTCAGATGGGGCTTTTCCATTGGTATCTTTGGGGGCACAGAGTCAAACCGGACACGAGCCTCAGTGTAGAGCAGCTTGTAGCCCTCAACCAATAACAGCAGGGAGTGAGGTGAGATTATGGGCCATCTCTGTCCTCTGCTCAGCAGGTGTGTGTCTGTCTGACTAATGAACTCACTCGCACCTTCCTGCAGGGCTGTGCGGAGGTGTTTATTCATGTTTTAAAACATAACTGTCATGAAAGAATCAGAAAATAATGTTTTATTTCTCTGAGTCACTGCTTTGCGGTCGCTAACACCACTCTCTCTATTTATTCACAGTCTAGCTCGCTCGACCACTGCTGCGCTTTCCTTTGGAGAAGACTGCCCTCATTCTGTGAAAGTGAAAAATTATTTGTTTGTGTGATTCAAGTGATTCGGATCTGCTCCAAAATTGGATGAGGTCTTTCTTGGCCCACACTACACTCTTCCACCAAGAATGTCTTCCTCTTTCATGAAAATCTGGCCAGTAGTTTTACATAATCCTGTTGATAATTAGACAAAAAACAGACCAAAAACATAACCTCCATGGCTGAGGTTATTAAATGTGTTTAACAGTGAGTTAGCAGAGCTCTGTTAGCAGCTACTCTTCAGTAATACTGGGAGGGAAGAGTTCAAGCAGAAGCAGTCACAATGAGATGTTAGATAAAGAGATGCAGCGCATTATCAGTTAAAGACACACCTTCAAGCAGGCAGCAAGGTGAGGGATATGAATCCCTGTCACGCTAGGCTGACGTGCCCAGTCAAACCGAGCCAACACGTGTCTGGAAAAGCTTCAATTGTCCAATCACCTACAAGATAGTGTTCCTGGCCAAAGGGACCCAAGGATAAACTTTTAAGTTAAACAGCATACTCACTTGGACCGGTCCAATCTGACGTCTTGCACCAGGACACTTTGCGCCATGAAGTACTTCCCTAATGCGTCTTTGACTTCTTCAAATGTTTTAGAGTTGTTCAGGTTTCCAACAAAAAGACAAAAACCTACAACAAAATAATAGAGAGATAAACGTGTGAACATAAGCACATTACAGAACAAAGCAGTTCATCACATTCAGCAGTCCATCTGATTGTGATTCATACCATCATTGATGAGTTTAGCTTTCTTTGATGGGGAGCTTTCAACGGTAGAGGGCGTCTTCCGTTTCCCATTTACTGCAACCAATAGAACACGATAATCATTTAGTATAAAGACATGACTAAATGAAATAAGTAGAAAAGTACAGTTTCATATCATATAGGATTTCTGGTCTCACCGCACTTTAGAGATGTAAATCTCTTTCTAGATGTCAAAAGTCTACCACATTGTTTGTCTCCGAAATTAACTTCACAAAAATCAGGTTAAAGACAAGAACAAAAGTCATGTTGAAACTATCATCCTTACCTGCTTTCTTTTCTTTTCTTTTTATCTTTTGCTCTCCGTTGGTTTCCTTTTTGATATCATTGCTCTCTCCTTCCTCATTCTTTTTCTCACTGGTTACAGTTTCTGTGGATGTATTTTCAGTTTCTCCAGCCACGGTGTCCATCTGAGATTCTAAAGAGAAAGCTTTATTACTGGGTCAGAATTTCACATTTGACACACTTGCTGTGTGGTGTTGTTGAATTCACTGGGCCTTCACAGTCCGGCATCATATTGGTCTCTGCTTTGTTACTAGGAGAGTACTACTCTCTGTGCAACTGACTGCATCAGCTGAAAAGATGATCAGTTCACCTGTCACGGTCTGATTTAACGACAGCACACAAGCTTTGTTACAGATTCCAGAGGGTGAGTGTTTCACAACTTTAAATTAATATTTGGTGAATCATTTTAAAACTGAAGACTGGGCAGCTACTTTTGGTTTCAACACAAAGACTAATATTAAACCTGCGACTTAAATCACATGAAACACATCATTTGATTAGAAATAATGAATGAGTCATTCATAACAAGACCTTAATCTTCTGAAAAAAAGAAAGAAATTTCCTGACCAATGTCCATCATATGACAGCTTGCACTGGTTCTCATTTCTGGATCATCCATCTCTCCTTCCTCATTCTTCTTGTCCCAGGACACAGTTACAGTGGACTTACTTCCTTTGACTTCAATGACCGTGTTCATCTGAGAATCTAAAAAAAAATGGAGCTTCATTAATCCTCGGCTGTGGGAGCAGCCTCGTCTTTTCTGACTATTTGTTCACTTGAAGAGACAGTCTGCGTTTGTCCTTCTGAAACAATCATTAATTAAATGACTTAACGGACTTAAGTCCAAACAGTCATGTTATTTGTAGCTTTCAAATAACTAAACAGAAATGACTTGCCAGTGTTAATGTTGTCCTCTTCTACAGCATCATTGGCGACAACTTTGCTTTGTCTTTTTCGACGCCTTATAGCCTGAAAAATACAATCACAAAATTAACAGTGTGAGCAAGACTGCATCCAAATACTATTGCTAATATGTATGAACTTTTGAAGTTGTAATTAACGTTACGAGACATTATCAGACAGGTTTGCCAGCTGTAAGTTAACCATTTAAAACAGTGTCCGTACTGGTTGCAATTAACACCTACTGTTAGCTGTCAGCTAACCTGGTTAGTTTACAGCTAACAAGACCAGACAGCAGTTAGCTTAAAACAAGCTACATTGTGTACGTTGACTTGTTAATAGAAATGTAACATATTCCTTACGTCTGTCTTTGCCATATTTTACGCAACAACAGCACACAATCAGAAGCTCGTACGAATAGCTCCAGCCAGTTAGAACACGTGGGTCGAGCTGAAAACATCCACATGCGACCGTTTTCAGACTACGAATTGCGCATGCGTGTACTGTACTACGGGTGCCCATTGGGTTTTTGAGGCTAAAGAGATTCAGCAACAACGATTTACGGAATATCTCCTCTATAGATACTTGATTGTATGACCTTCTCTGCTATGAGCGCATAATGGGTAAATATTGGGTGACAGTGAGTAATGATCAGACACAAACAGCATATTTGGTGTTTTTCGAACCTACTAACCTCTCAAATCAAATTTTCTGACAGTTAGCCAAGTAGCCAATTAGCTTAACTTAACTCCTGAGTTCGGGAACTCCTAATACATTTAAAGCTGTATGTATTTCAGCTCTCCGCCAGATTCAAGAGTGTAGAAACTGATTTGAATCCAGCCAACTATCACTGAGACTCACAGAATGATTGACTATTGTAATGTTTTCTACAAAGTGTGTATTTTTGCCCGCGTGAGGACTAAAATGTAGCAATGTGTTGACTGGAACAGGTAGAACGGGAACTGAACTGGAATCCACAGTTCGAAGGTCAGGTTACAACCTCAAAGCGACAGATCACCCTAACGGGAGACACCATCCATTCAGGCTGTGAACAAGCCCAGTAGGAGTAGACCATGGAGAGTGTGGGATTAATTTGATTTGAGGGAGACTAAGACAAAGTTTTCCATAATGGGGAGTCAGAGGAACGGTTTCAAGAAGGAATGTTTCATTTTGTCGGTGGACGTCGGAACAACATCAATTAAATGTCACGTCTATGACAAGGAGGCAAAAATCCGAGGATCATGCAGCACTAAGGTATTCATCTCCTTCTCGCCGTCCTTTGGCTTTGTATATCTCTGGTACATCATCTACTTACATCAGTCTCAATAAGCAGCATAAACATAAACTTACTAGATTATTTAGAGGCTGATCTTTATGTTTTTATTTTCCTTAATTCTGTGATATTTTATCCAGGTTGTTCCCTTGTATCCAGAGACAGGACATGTGGAGATGGACCCTGATGCATTATGGACAGGGTTTATCACTGTGGTCACGAGAGCTGTGCAAGGTATAGTTGTACCAGTTCCTGTTGTGTCATTGGTCCACAACCATACTAATGGATTAAGATAAGATAATCCTTTATTAGTCCCATAACTGGGAAATTGCAAATTAGACCAGATTTTATTCATTTTAAATGTTAATGAGCACAACCCTAACAAATGCATAACAGATGAAACTTTATGAATACCCAAGCACATCGTAAAGTATCCAGATAGATATAGATTTGTTTGTTATAGACTATAAACAAACACTGATATGACAGTTCTGTAGGTACACCTGACTACTGTGCAATCCGTCAAGACGCACTGCAACAAGTAGCACAAGCATTTTGTCAGAAAGGTGTTCATTTAACTCTGTTTTTATTATAGAGTCTTTACTGTGCTGTTCTTTAATTGGTTTACATAATACTAAAATGTGAAAGGCTGTTAGGCCTAAACCCATTAGAGACACTGCTATAAAAATAGTGCTTGCATTCAGTGTTGAACAGCTGACTAGACTGAAGTGATTACATTGCCACTGAGAGTCTGATCAACTCTGCTGTGGCAGAATAGGAAAGAGAGGTATTAAGACCAGAACAGGACTTTTGTCTTTAATTCTTAAAATGCATACAGTAATCCCTTTGCGTGAGTCCCATTTTAAAAGCTTGCCTCCTGTTTCTCACTGTAACCACTTTAATGTGTATGCATGTACTGCTGTGCTCATGATGTAGATGCAGGAGTACAAATGCGTCAGATAGAGGCACTTGGCATCTCCACTCAACGAGCCACCTTCACAACATGGGACAGGTAAAATTAATGCAATTAATAAAGTTACTTTTCCTCAGATCCATATGTCATTTTTGTCATTCAAAGCTTCATAAAAATGTTAAATAATCCACAAGCAAAATCCTCAGTTAGAATAAAGTATACATAATATGTTTTTCTCTTGTAATGATTTAATTTTCTGTAATAGTGTTAGAGCTGTGTTATAGAAGCTTCTTTAAGGACGAGGGCAGTGTGTAATGTGTGTTGTTGAGCTGAAAGAGTGAGCGGATGGTACGGACTTCATGGGCTATGAACAGCCGTTAACTGTAGGTATTAGTGAGGTTTGCAGGTAGTTACTGGGCCGAAGATCCAGTTTTTATGCAGTTAGGAGAGTGGTGGTGAATGATTTGGAGCGGGAGGAAAAGAGAAGGCAGCATGTTGTCAGTTTACCAGTAAATGTACAGTGCAGGTCACGGTTAATGAATAAAGCATGCGTGTCCTTAAGAACAAATTGTGTTGTTTTCCAAACACTGGAAAGGTGAAGGTTTAACCCTGCAGCAAGAATCAATTTTGGCCTGGAGGAAAACAAACATCTCACTGCTCCCTGACTACGGTCTGTAAACTGAGCAGGAAAGGCTAACATGTTTTGATCATACAAGCTGAAAACAAGCCTATGCAGCCACTGCTGGAATCTAGGTCCACAGACAGTTTAATACTAAGTAATAATATACTATTAGTGAAGACAATTTTTTACGTAGAACTGTGCATAAATACTTGGTTTAAGCAGGATCAATAGACATGCAAAAAAAAAAAAATTGAATGTTGATTTAGAATTTGAATATCAACATTATGAACGAAGCTTTACAGCCCTAACTGTAGCACACCTGTTTTAACCTGTCTTGTATAGTTCTTTTCTGTCTCAGGCTCTGTTCACCTCCTCTCTTTCACTTTGGCAGGAGAACTGGGGTTCCTTTCCATAACTTCATCAGCTGGCAAGATCAGAGAGCTGCAGACCTGGTAAAGTCCTGGAACAGGTCCTGCACAATGAAGGTGAGCCTTTGTATCTCGACCTTTCGTGTACTTTTACTGAACAAATCTGGACAGTAGGAATCGGTGCAGGATATCATGTCCCTTCTTACAGTTTGACTTTGATTGTGTTGATGACCTCAGGCGATCCATGGTGTCATGAAGGTGGTCTACTACCTGACCAGGCAGAAACGGTCGCTTGCAGCGAGTCTTATCGTCTTCTCCGCTCAACATGTCACCTTCCGCCTTGTCTGGGTCCTAACACACTACAAGCAGGTCTGTGTGTATGTAGGTTGACATTTCAGCTAGTTAAGCTATATAGGCAGAGCAGCTGTGTTGCACACTGACAGAACTACGTGTTTGCTGGTCTGAAACCCTGTTTGAGTGCAGCTGATTGATTTACTTAAATTTGTTATATTTCAAGTTTTTTCCAAATTGCCAGTCCAAATCTGAAAGGTCTAAATTTGCAGTGACAGAAAACAGAGAGAAAGCCAGAAAATATTTGACATTTTCCCTCCAGGCATCAATAAAGGATTATCTTAAAGGTGAGATCAAAACAAACCTCCTATCATACCAGTATTCCTACCGAGGCTGCAGGTACTAAAGAGTTAATTATGAAAAACAAAAATAAAAGCAAACTGAGAGAGGCTGTTTAATCAACACAGGCTTCATTTCTTTTTTTCATGTTCCATTCTTCTTTCAGGTTCGTCAAGCACTGGCTGAAGGCAACTGCTGCTTTGGAACAATAGACACCTGGCTCTTGTTCAAACTCACGAAAGGTGTGTTTGGCATGTGAAGTCCATGCGAATTTCCCTGTGAGCTCAGTCTCTTTTGAGCAATGCCTATCAGGAATGTATAATTAGTCCAGTGGATTGCATTTGCTACCGTGACTATGAGGAAGTTAAAACCCGAGACAAATTGTTCTGTATTACCAATCCTATTGCGTCACTCACTGGCTTAAATTCCTCAAAAATGTGATCGCTAGCTCATGAGGGAGAGGAAGTGCCAGCTCATACGTGGGTCTTTTTTTCCCACCTTTGGGAAACAGATTTTTTGATGCATTCATAATTTTCTGTCTCTGCATTTTTTTAAGGACAAGTCCATGCCACAGATTACTCTAACGCCAGTGCAACAGGGATATTTGACTCCTATCAGGTATGTCATGTTTATGTACTTCTCATTTACTTTACTTCTTTTTTTTCTTTTTGTTGTTTTGTTCTTCTTCATGTCTCTGTCATGTGACTGTTTTTTTTGTTTGTTTGTTTGTTTTACAGATGTGTTGGAGTGGCTTTCTCTGTTCTCTTGTTTCTCTGCCTCTCTCTATTTTCCCCAAAGTAGAAAATACAGGGTGAGTCAACCATTTTCTTCAAGTTCACAAAGACTCTTGAATCTTATGTAAGAAAGGTCTTTTAATGTAAAAGCATACATGTACGTTTATCTATATTAATATAACAAATAATAGCAATGTACTGCACCATGATTACAAGGATAGGAAATAAGAAAAAAATTCTAATGAACTAAATTATGTTTGTTTCTGGCCTGCTTTCATTTCTTTTTCTATTTCTCTGAAAGACTGTTTATTTCCACCTCTTCAGACCACTTGTCCAGTGTAATTATGCAGTACAGTATCTCTGAATTTGTTGCCTGCAGAATGTTCCAAAAAAGTAGAGACAGGTGAATGTTAACCACCATGTTAAACCACAAGCAACTCTCAGTATGCATTTGGGAACTGAGTTCAGTAATTGTTGAAGACTTAAAAGTGAAATTTTTTTCCCATTCTTTCTTTATACGCCATGTCTTCAGCACGTCGGTCTGCTCTCTTTTACTAAAATCTACACCTGTAACACGTGTACAGTGTGGCTTGGCATTGACCTGTTGGAATAAGCATAGACTTCCCTGAAAAAGAAGTCACCTGGATGCTGTTTGCACCTTTCAGCATTAATGGTGCCTTCACAGGTGTGCAAGTTACCAACACATTCACAGGAATGAACACTGTTCACCTGCAGTGGTTTTCCAAAGTTATTTCCTTCCTTGCAGTTGCGTGTTGAGGATGCTCTTCTCATACCCGATCACGATTCTATCAGCTGTTACCAATGAACCTGTTTACCTGTGGAAGGTTCCAAACAGGTGTTTTGATTTTGAGCAGTACACAACTCTCCCAGTGTTTTGTTGCTCCAGTCACAGCTTGTTTGAAAGGTGTTCCTGGCATCAAATTCAAAGTATGTATATGTCAGAAAGGAAAACAGCAAATTATCACAGTCTGTTTTATGTACAGTTCACACAGCATCCTGACTTTGTTGGAATTGGGGTTTTAAATGTTGATTTGTATTAGGTGTCACAAGCAGGCGAAGAAGCAGTGTTTAAGTGATTACAAAACTCACATTATATGAAACACTGGTCTGAAGAGTTGCTCTTTAAGCTGTTTTGAAAATTTGTCAGATAAATCATTTACATGTATGTCATTAATTAAACCCTATAAAAGCAAACTGTCTGCATACATAATCACTTACTTGATATCAATTATGTGAAACAATAATTTAAACTTTCCAGTCATTTAAACACATTCGTTTATTATCACCGTAAAGCACAGTATTTAAAAACAACAACAACAAAAAAAAAGAGTGTGGGATGATGTATTGTCTCTGTCTTTGTCCTCCATGATGCTCCAGGCATAACTTTGGTTCCACAGACTCATCAATCTTCGGAGTGCCCATTCCTATCATGTCAGTGGTGAGTTGTCAAGGTCTTTGTCATCACACAGTTATCTGTGAGAGTGAACAACCCTTTGAGTCCGTCTATTCCAGCATGTGCAGATTTATCACCACCATTATGTTGTAAAAGGGAATTAAGCAGAGTTATTTAGATAATCAGCAAGGAACATGTTTGTACTCTAGAGCAGTGCAAGTGGCATATTCTCTGTGTTCTCTGAGCCAAATTTGAATTGCCCCTTGTTGGACACCATAAGAGTTTTAGACTTTTACAGTACTGCTCAGATGAGATAAAACCTGTTTAGAGTTTTTTACAACATACAAATGACTTTTTGTTGTAGATAGCAGACCAGCAGGCAGCCATGTTTGGAGAGTGCTGCTTTGATGTTGGTGATGTTAAAATCACCATGGGAACGGGCACCTTCGTGGACATCAACACCGGGAGGAAACCACACACGTCGGTTGCCGGTAAAGCGAAACTGTCACCTATCAAATTATTCTATCCAGATCTGTCTGTGCAGGCACTTAACAAATCAGTGTCCTCTGCAGGTCTCTATCCTCTGGTGGGGTGGAAGATTGGCTCAGAGGTGGTGTATCTGGCAGAGGGCAATGCAGCTGACACGGGCACTGCCATCAAATGGGCACAGGAGCTGGGTGAGTAAAGCAGCTCTGGAGAGTGCTTCTTTTTTTGTTATTTACAGTCACTGAAAAGTTGTTTAAGAGGTAGTCATCTTTACATTGAATATGTTAGTCGTGCATTCAGAGTGTGTGTGTGTGTGTGTGTGTGTGTGGCAGAGCTCTTCACTGATGTCCAGGAGACCAGTGACATGGCTTCCAGTGTCAGTGACTCAGACGGAGTGTGTTTTGTCCCGTCCTTCAGCGGCCTACAGGTACAGCATGCATGTCACTGCATATGTTTCAAGTAACGTGTTTGCTTTTATATAACATTGGTATTTGGTTTCTGTGTGTTGGCTTTAGTGCATAAATTGAGTCAGCGTCTTTAAGACCCCATGTTAAGATGCCCAGCTTCACAGCAAATGTAAAAGTGTGCACCGCATGGTACAGTTTTGGTTTCTGAAGCAAATTCTGTATCTGTTCAGGACATATAACTTAAATAACTCACTCTTGTAAATTATATTATGGCTTAAAGTTATGTATAATTAAGCACATGGCAATTTTGAGTGTCTGTTAGCCAGCTAGTTGAGCTATCTGCTAGGCATCACCTCAGCTAAGTGGAGTCACCGAACTTTTAGTCTTAGAACTTTTGGTCCTTTTTGGTGTTGTTGACTTTTGGACAATTTTTCATGCGAATTGCAGACAAAGGTTGTGGCTAGCTGAGCTGGGTGGAGGGAGGAGTCAGGCACTGCGAAGATGAGGCCAGAGCCACTGCTCTGAGCATCACAGTGGCTCTTCAGAAACCCATTTTCACTAAGACTACGTCCATCTTTTATGCAGTCTATGACTAATCCAGGCACTGATTTATTTTTGTTTTTCTTTTTGTGTGTGTCTTTCTGTATCTCTTTTCTTCTCTGCCCTCCATTGTGAACTGGCCTTTGTAAGTGTGTGTGATGAATGTTTGTGGTTTAAATACAATGATTTGATTACAAATTCCGTTTTCTAATGTTTGTATAATAAAAAGTTGTTTACTGTAAATAAGTAAAACCTGCTGCACGCTTGCTGAGCGAAGCTGTTGAGTTTCACATAAATGCAAACGGCATAAGGACTATTTTATACATATCAGTTCTTCTTCCCTTATTGACACATTTTTGTATATACCAAATTTATCCAAAGGCTCCTCTGAATGATCCCAAAGCTTGTGCTTCTCTGATGGGCCTCAAACCTTCCACGACTAAAAGTCACCTTGTCCGTGCCATTCTAGAGTCTGTTGCCTTCAGGTGAGTCATTTTGAAGAGGTCCTTTCTGTTTTAACGTCTTTTAACATTCATTCTTCTTCATGCTATCTTTCCTTGAACTCTTTACCTTGTGTTATTTGCAGAAACAAGCAGCTGTATGAGATAATGCTGAGAGAAACTCACATTCCCATCACAAAGATCAGGTACAGGTTTTCTCCTCCTCTGTTTGAATGAAACAGTATCTGACTGTAATAGTAATGTAAAGTTTGTTGTGCAGGTGAACAAAACTCAATATACATTAGTTATTACATATAGCCTAAATGCGTGTGATTTGGTTAAACAGATAGTTCAAACTGTAGTTTGGAGGAATGTTTACTGTTGTTCTTCTCTATCCCAGAGTCAGAAATCTCTTAGCACAGACTTTTTTATGGATTTGTTGTAGTTTAAAGTTATGTCATTCTCATGATCCCAAAGGCATCAAGACTACGGTAAGCAAGTTAACTAAGGGTGTGTGGGCTTTGTCTCACAACTCTTTGACGTTCCAGCTGTCAGTATCAGTATCTGATTGCAGGAGTTTAAGTTTAGCCAGCACACTGTGTGTAGCAGAGCGGACTCATGTGTACCCTGCCTCTGCTAATGCAGTTCAGGTTTTATTGGCTATGCATTATGAGTGTATGTTTCTCTGATGCTGTTACGGTAGAGTGAGTTATGGGGTAATTGAGTGCTCCATCTTCCTTTCTTTCTGTCTCAGGGTGGATGGTGGTGTTTCCACCAACGACTTTGTCATGCAGCTGACCGCAGACCTGTTTGGCAGAAAGGTAGCCAGACGCCAACACTGTGAAATGTCATGTTTAGGGGCTGCGTTTGTTGCGGGACTTGAAGTCGGTATGTACATACACACACTCACACAAAATATGTGCATAACATTGTTTACTTTGTGTGTTTATCTTTATATATTTCTAAAGTTAGATCAGTCAAAACTCCTGTTTGGGCAGGAGGGATGATATCCAGCAGTTCTTTCAGATTAGTGCGGTAAACAGCTGTGTGAAGCAGTGTGGGTTTGCTCAGCACAAACTTTTAGCAAGAAGATGAAACGAGAAGCAGCTCAGTCAAGCAGTTACACACACACACTTCAACATTACTCTTTGCTTTCGACATGTTCTTTGTCTTTCTCTAAAAATATTACAACTCTCTGCCATGACACTGAGTTGTATTTGAAAAAGTTATGATCAAAAGTCCCATTTCTATTCCTGGCCCTGGCAGAAGAATCAAACTGAAATGCTGCTCTTTGTTATGTAACCTGTTTTTCTTTTAATTATTCACATTATGCAATTAGATTGTTATACATTAGTCAGGGCTTCATCAAACACACACGATGGATTTGTTTCATAACAGGCCAAAAGCAGGTGGTGTTGATGAATGAATAATAATGTGAATCACATGTCTCACATTTTTATTGGACCAGTAGCCAGTGTATTAACAGTGTATTTAGGAGCATATATTGTATTTACAGGACTTCCCATTGTGTACGTAGTTGTGTAAGTGTGTCCTCTGTCTTCAACTGTCACTGCAGGATTCTGGAGGACCAGGGAAGAGCTGAAGAAGCTGCAGGATTCTGATGAGGAGTTTTTGCCCCGAGGACCACCCAAGGAGGGTGTTTCTAGTCCAGGTGGGGAGTACGTCCCTGTCCTCCAGTACTGGGAAAGAGCTCTTCGGCGCTCTATGAATTGGTACAGCAAGCCTTGACACTGGATGCACACACAAGATCAAATGGAAACATGGAAGCATGAGTTTTGAATGCACATGAAAGCAGACTGTTCACCTTAAACAACAAACTGTTCATATAGTAAGGAATTTATTTTTTATTTTATTTAACCAGGAGGAAAATGTCACTTTTTTTCTCAGGGGTGTCCTGGCCAAGACAGGCAGCAGCACAATCACACGGTTGCAGAAATAAAGCAAACATTTCACGGTTTAATATGAAAACGGTTAACAAATCACAGAATCATAAAATGTCCAAAAACATGAACATTCGAAACCTTTACAGCCAGATGTTCTTGCTTCCAAGTCATTTAGAATCACTTTAAATGCATCCAGTGAGGCCACCTCCTGAAGTCCCTTTTTCCCAGATCAGAACGGGCTTCAGGTTATAGGAGACATTAACTTCCCATGCATTTCCGAAAGATATACATGTAGGTAAGGTGGAAGCAGACATAGTGTAGCCTTATAAATAAGAATATTATAATGGTTTCATGTACGAGTGGAGAAGGCAGACCCGAGCATGCAAAGAGCAATGGTGAGTAAGGGTTTTGAAATGTGTAATATGTGTCAGTGCTCTGTTGTAGACAGTATAACCATAGTCCATCACAGACATGAAGCTGGCAGCAACAGTCTCTGCTTTGCCTCAAAGGAAAACTAGCACTTGTTTCTAAAGTACAAGCCCAGTTTAAAATTAGAGTTATGAGCCTTGAATGTGAGAGAATCATCAATTGCAGTTCCTGGTTATTTGTGTTAAGACACACACTCAGTCTCAGAACCCTAAAATGTGGTAATAGACAACCATCAACTACAGATCAGTTCCTCTTCAAATTATGGTATTTAATCCAGATGGCATTATGCTTTTATATTTTCCCACATGGGGGCGCTAATGACTGCACACATCTTTGAACTCGCCATAGCAACCACATATCACATGTTGATAAGGACCCGAAGATTTTAAAAGACACCCAGCAGGTACTCATCTGATCTCCTCAAGGTTTACAGAGCTCTAAATAGGATGCAGAATTTTTAAAACAGTTTCAGACATTCAGACACAGTTTAGTATTTTTCAACACTCGTCTTTTTTTTGGTAGCTTGATTTAACAGTATTTTAACTTTGTCAATTCAAGAAAATGTTAGTCCCTTAGAGAAAACATCCAGTCATTGTATGGCTATTGGAGATCTTATTAATTGTGATGATGACATTGTTCAAAAGCGATTGGAACAAAAATTGGTTGTGTGTGTTTTGCTCTGCAGTAAGGAAGAAAGAAAAGAACAGTTTTAGGTATATGTGGTAGATTGTACCAGCTGACAACTCAAACATAAATTTCAAACACAGATTAGCAACCTGTTTGCTCTGTTGGTTAGCTGATCAGGGCGATAAGTTTGAAATGGCCTGACCTAAAACAGAATTATGAGTGTGATACTTTGTTAGTCCATGTTGTGTTGTTTATCGTTTAATTGTTCCACGAGGCACAGCCATGACGATGTCATGTGATAATGTTCTGACTCAAGTCTTTTACTTGACCTGATGAACTCTGACAAATTTACAAATAGTAAAAATGTTCGCAAATTACCAAGAAAATGTGAACTGTGAATCTCATTTCAGGTGTGTTGTACTAACTGGGTGTTGTTAAATGTTTTATTGTGCCTTTCTTTATCCTGTAATATCTTTCTACATGTACTAAAGGATTTGTTATGCAAAGCACTGTGCAATGCAGAAACTAACACCTCAGACTGAAATGACATTCCATTTCTAACACTTGCACTTCATTCAGTTCTTGAATGGCAAATGTCCTCCCAAGGCGCTGGGAAATAACAGATAATAAATTTGTGTGATGATACATTTTGTCACCAGACTGCATGAAAATACCAAGTACTTTGAAAGATGTGAAAGGGCTAGCATTGAAACTTGATTTACCAGCAGATGCTCATGGTGCTTCGGGAGCCTCCTCTGACAGTAGGTGTCACTGACATGGTGAGTGAACAGATGCTGCCTAAAGGGCTTTACCTCCACATGGACTCTGGGGAGTGTCGTGTCTGGTGCCTGGGGAATTATCACAAACACAGGGATTGCTTCCCATTGATGTGACCAACCTCACTGCGAGTGTTGCTATGGTAGCTTGTGGATGGAGTGACTGAGAACAAATGGGGTGTGTTTTCCTGCTCGTGGTGCTGGTATGGTGAAGGGGGCGCTAATTCAGTACACAGAAAAGGGGGTTTTCCTAAACAATGGGAGGATTGTGTGCTTGTCCTTTCAGGGAAAGAGCAGAAGTGAGCTTAGTGTACATCGCAAAGATCCCTGTAGTGTCGCTTTTCCGCATTAACCTAACGCTCCCACCTTCATGCACTGAAACATTTCCTCTAGCCTGGCTGTCAGTCTAAGCTTTCTCACTCATGGGCAGTGTTTTTTGCCAGCGGGCTTGACTTGCAGCAGGATGCCTTCACAGAGAAAAATGTGCCTGAGTGAGACAGACGGGACTAGCCCATGAATCAGTGCTGCCTGCTCTCACACTAATCAGGAAAGTGTTTGTGTGTGTGTGTGTGTGTGTGTGTGTGCTGGTATTGTGCTCGGTACTGCATTGTATGAGTTGTGGTGGACCCTGCCTTGCAACAAATTCAATCTGACAGCAGGAACTGGGTGCAATGCGACCACTACTCCAGTCCCCCTCCCCCATAGGAGTTGAACCCAACATCAGTGGTCATTATATAACTCCCTCTACTCTTTCCTCTGTCTCTGTGACAGACTGGGATTGTTCAGCAGAGTGTCATGGGGTTGGAAGTTAAATTACTGTCTTTTTTTTTTTTCTTGTCATCTCTCAGTCTCTCCCCCCTGCTGCCTAAGCTTCTGACTCCTTCTCTCTCAGTTCACTTCATTTCAGTTACTGGCACGTCATACTAGAAGTGTACCAACTGTGAAAGCACAGGCTCAATTAAAGAAAAAAAAAAAGAAATCTATTTGTTCTGCTGCAGCAGCTTATTTACTGATATGAATATAAAACAAGGCTGGAATAAAATGACATCCTTGCCCTGCTCGCCTCCAAAAAGTGTTGTTTTCCATTAACTTGAACACATCTGTTTACAGTCCTGCACTCTGTGTGCTCTCTTCCTCTCTCTCACTCTGCTCCCTTATTTCTCTCTCTCCCTCTCACACACATACACACACTCTAGTTTCGGTAGTGCTCAATTGCCATAGCAACAAGGATTGGCAAATGCTCCAAATATCTGTGCTCAACCAGTCAGTCACAAATAACATCCTCATGGGCTTCAAACATGCTGATAACTGGCGTTTATGTACTTAGGCAATACATACATGAATACAAGTGTGTGTGAAACACACTCCAGCCTATAGGATTGGTTATTCATTTGGTGACTCAATGCCATGCAATCTGCACGCAGAAGATTTGTGATGAATCTACAACAAATCAGGACGATAAGCTCCATAGACAAAAGTATGGGACACACCTCTTTATTATTGAATTCAGGTTTGGTATGGAGCTGGTTTTCACAGGTTGGGCTCGGCCCCTTAATACCAGTGGAAGGAAATCTTAATGTTTCAGCATACCAAGACATTTTGGACAATGCTATGCTTCCAACTTTGTTTTGGTGAAGACCCTTTTCTGTTCCAGCATGACTGTGTCCCAGTGCACAAAGCAAAGTCCATAAAGACATGTTGGATGAGTTTGGTTTGAAAAAACTTGGAGCCCTGACGTCAACCCCCATCAAACACCTTTGGGATGAACTGGAACAGAGATTGTGAGCCCATCAGTCAGTGCCTGAACTCACTATTACTCTACTGCATGAATAGACAAAAATTCCCACAGAAGCACAACAACAAAATCTTGTGGAAAGCCTTCCCGGAAGTGTGGACGCTGTCATAGCTATCTGTGTATTTGGAATGTCATAAAAATCCCTGTTGGTGTGATGATCAAGTGTCTCAGTACTTTTGGCTATATCGTGTATATACCATGACTGTTACAGCAGACCTGAGGTTCCCGTAGACTCTTAAAACGGAGACGCCGTACGGAGCCGTTCTAATATAACTGATGGTGGGAAAGATAGTCTGCGCTCTATAATTTGTCCGCGTAACGCTGCGTCTCCGTGCGTCTCTTCGTCATTATCCAATGTACATCCATCTGGTCGCACTGCATCAGCTGCCACGACGGGGCTAGTGTGGACGTCACAGATTTTCTTTCTCTCCTTTCCTCGCCTTCCCCCTCTGTTTTTTTTCACCAGAGCATCTCTCCCCTTCTGCTCTCTCTCTCTCTCTCTCTCTCTACGCCGCCCACTCCACTCACCGCCGCCTCGCCGGCTTCTTCGCCTCACCACATCGCCCGCTGCCCCTTTCTCTGCGTTTTTTTTTTCAGGGAGACGTTTTAAAGCAAAAGAAATCACCATGGCGAGCACCGAGGATAAATCGGCCAACAAGGAGACCACTTCCAGCTGGAAGGACTCCCTCTACAACCCGAGGACCGGGGAGCTGCTGGGTCGCACGGCCAGCAGCTGGGGTAAGGATCCCCCTGTTGTACAGCAGTCAATTACTAGATATTCTTTGACATTCACGGGAGCTTAAGCCTAATCTGGTGTCATCGTCCTCCTGTTTTCAAAGCATTGATAGACGCGCGCCTCTGAAATATATAGACTTCCATGCGTATCTGTGCATGGATGGATTAAAATGACTATCGTGCAGATACGGGATTAACGGAGGAGCCATCATAGGCCTACGTGAAGGTGTAAAGGAGAAGCCTGTACCGAGAGGCTCACTAAGATGAATGATGCTTTCAGAGGTGTGCACCAGTTTGTCTTTGCTGCACAGGGACAAATAGGTGATGGCCAACCATAACAGCACAGATTTGTTTGTCTGTTTGTTTTATTAATATTTGCCTTATGCATTAACAGGATTGTCAGGCATTCACAGTGAAGACCCCAACTGATAATGCCCCCCATTACCTAATCACATCTGAGGAGTGTGCCACAGCATTCCTGAGCTGAATCTATTGTTGATCAGGCCATACATTTTATGTAATGATTCCCCACTTCATTTCCAGTGTGAGGTAGTAACACACCACGCTCTCTCCAGCAGCCGGTTCCTATAGGCTAGCAGGGGCTGTCAGGCTGCCTGGGCCCCTGTGCTGCTGTGCAGTGGGATGCTCCATTGCAGTTGCATGGCCGCCCACATTAGCATGCCTGTCAAGGTCAAATGGGATTCCCTCTCTCCTCTTTCTCTCTCTTTCACGCACTAGGCAGGTGCATTGTGGGATACTGTTGGAGAGCAATGAGAAAAAGGGGGGATGTACAGCAGGAAGCTGAGGGGTCCATCCCTTTTTTTTGCATGTCTGTGTCAACTTAGAGGGCATCCATGCTGTGCAAGCTGGATGGTGCTGAACCATTTTGAGTCAGATGTTTCCATAACTGTGGCTCTTCCCACCCACCCCCACTCCCTTGCTTTGGATAAATAAGGCTTCAGGTGCTTTGGGCACTGCAGTGTCATCCCTAAATCTTGTTTGGTTTGAAGGGTCTCCAGTGAAAAACAGATTCAGACTTCTTAGCAATAAGTAGCATTCCCCCTTCATCCAAAATGGTTTCTCTCAAAGGGATGGCGCACTGAAATGACAATTTCCTTCAGCCCACTACTGAGGAAAGATGTGGGAAAACGGAAGGCATTTGTCCGAGCTCTTGTGTGGTTAAAACTCGTAGTTAATTATACATGACCCTCTCCGTCTCCTTCCCTCATTATGTCTCTATTTCTGTCCCTCTGACTTTCTCCAGCCCTCATCCTGTTGTTCTACCTGGTTTTCTACTGCTTCTTGGCTGGTATGTTCGCTCTAACCATGTGGGTGATGCTGCTCACTCTGGATGACAATGTGCCGAGGTACCGAGACCGCGTGCCCTACCCAGGTTAGTCTCTCTCAACACACAGTACAGGGGGGGAACAGGTCTTTCGGCTACTGGATCTGGCAGTAGTTCTCTTTGAGCACATTCATTATTCATGCTCACACCAAAGGGATGCTGTCATGATAATTCGCTACATTACAGCATCTTCTTGTTATTGATCTATTTTGAAGTCTCTTCCTGTGCGATAGCAGCAGTGCAGTTTGTTTGTTGGATGGAGAATGTTTTCCATCCAGGTGTAATTTGAGACAAAACACCCCAGTGATGACTGTGTGTTGTCCTGCTGGAATCATTTAGTCTGTGTTTACTGTCATTGTTCTCTTTGATGCAGGGTTGGTGATTCTTCCAAATTCACTGGACATCACATTCAACAAATCTGACCCACTTAAGTATGCACAGTATGTCCAAAACCTGGAGTCCTTCCTGAAAGGTGAGTTCACTTCCCCCGATGCAAAGATAAATTAGTACTGAAACTGATTCCAGTCTCCTCCCTCTGGATCTTCTTCCAATGATTAATTCCATTTATCTGAATGTATCGCTGTCTCTCAGTATATAATGATACAGAGCAGGACAAGAACGAGGACTGCCCTCAAGGACAGTATTTTCTGCAGGACGACAGCGAGGAGGAGACAAAGAAAGTTTGTCGCTTCAAGAGGGGCTCCCTGAGTCTGTGCTCTGGCCTCTCCGACACCAACTTTGGATATTCTGAGGGCAAACCATGTGTGCTGCTGAAAATGAACAGGGTAAAACACACTGTCACTGACAAAGTCTGGTTTTGAAATCGCTGCACTATTTTTCATGTCTTTTAGACTTTTCCTTCTTCCCAGACGGCTCCTAACTAGTTTATCTCCTCTATTTGTTTAGTCGCTTGCTGACATAAAATTCCGTAAAATAACAGTTAATTCGGTTAGCTTCTAAGTGTGCTTCCACACATGCAGCAGCCTCTCTGCACAGTCTCAAGCTCTCCTGTTTCCCTCGCCCCATAGATCATCGGCCTGAAGCCTCGTGGGGATCCCTACATCAACTGCACAGTAAAAGTAAACATGTTTTTCCACACTATACTGTACATGTGCTACTTGCTTGTATGTGTATTTTGTTTCTTTTTATTTCTTTCATAAAAATGGCCATCACAGCCTCAGTATTTTCTTTCTGTTGATCTTGTTTTCATTTCTTCCTTCTTTTTGTTTGTTTTGTGTCTGATTTCTTTCTGCATGCTGTCACTGACGGCTTTAGGGTAAGATAATATGTAAATTATGAGAAGAAGCCCAGTAGTGTTGACACATTTTTATTATGTAACAGTTCATTATGCAGGTGCCTCTAAACCCATCTTAGTGCCATGTTCTAGTCATTTTAAGTAAGTCGAAGCCAAAAATGTCCTTTTTGCAAATTAAGGCAGAGCACGTCATGTTTTCTTCATCATTTAAAGCTCTTCACTAACTACAGAATGTCATTAATCTTCCTTTTTTTGAAGTCCGTCTCATATGATCTTGAAGAAATGTTCCATCTGTTATCAGTGTGGCGTAGTAAAAAGCATCTAATGTCAGCTTTACATCGACTAACACATGTTCTTCTTTGCAGAGAGACAACCCAATCCAAATGCAGTATTTCCCCGGTGAGGGACGTATTGACAAGATGTATTTCCCCTACTATGGCAAGAAAAGCCATGTAAGTATTTATCTCCGGTCAGATTATGTCCGCTGACGTCCTCACAGTGATGTGCTATTGACAGACGGCTGTCTCCTTCCTGATGCAGGAGAATTATGTGCAGCCTTTGGTGGCTGTGAAGCTGCTGCTGACCAAGGAGGACTACAACAAGGAGCTGCCGGTGGAGTGCAGGGTAGAGGGCTCTGACCTCCGCAACAACGACGATAGGGACAAGTTCCTGGGCCGCGTCACCTTCAGGATCAAGGTGGTTGAGTAGAAGCGAAGATGGCCGGTAAAAGGAAACCCAATGCAGAGGCTGCCAACGTTTACTAAGGATTTATGTTTAAAATATTTCTTAAAAAAAGGAAGGAAGAGTCAAATACGTCACAAAGATGGTATTTTTGTGTATTTGGCCAAACAGTCGGATGCAGATTAGTTTGGAGAGCCAGTCAGACACAGATATTGAATGTTGCTTTGATGACATTTCTGACACTTCTTTCCTTCATGATCCCTTTCTGACCTCGTTAAAGATCCCCAGAACAAGACACAGGCTCTGCTGCTCCTCTGACCCCACCCATCCATCCATCCATCCATCCATCCATCCATCCATCCATCCATCCACCCACCCACCTATCCACCCACCCATCCGCCCATCCTTTTATTCACCTGTTGCACTTTTCATTCCCCAATCAGTTTATTCTTTTTTTGGCACTGATGTGATTAGATAACTGATAGCCATTGCAAGCAAGCCATTTGGAGCTATTGTGTAAGTGCTGATACAACTTTTTTTGACATGTTTTTCAGATCTTCCTGTTGTCAGGAAGAGAGCGTTTTTTTTTCATCTTTCCAAACCGTATGGACGACTGTGTTATCGCTAGTGTTGAGAGGATTTTTATCTTGCTGTATAGTGCAACTGAGAAAGTAGAACATTTCTCTCCAGAGTATTCACATTATCACATTACAAAGACTTCATAGGAACGTACCTTGATAATCAAGTATAGCCACTGTATCCCTGTATATGAAATGCCAGTTACAAAGTCCCTTTCTACATATAAATACATTGTGATCTTTACCATATTTAGGGAATTATAGATAGATCTTTGTGTTGTGGTCTGCATGGCCACAACCCAGTCTCGTGCTGTCTGTCTGTCCGTCTGTCTGCATGTCTGTCTGTCTGTCTGCCCGTCTTCCTGTTTACTCACCTCTCCACTGCAATAGCCAACATTGTGGGTGAGCCCTCCAGGACTAGATGAGTTGTTTTGCTCCACCTCGCGAGGGTGCTGAGTATTGATAGTGGCTGAGGCGACACACACACACACACATATATACACACACACATACACAGAAAGTACAGTGTAAAAACTGCTTTTAAGGCGGAGAGGCGCTGGGAAAGCGTTTCAAAAATATAAAGTTCACTGTAACTATGTACTGTATATCTTTACGTGATCTGTATATCTATCTGGGTCTCAAAGATTGTTTGTTAGTTTTCTCTCTTCTTCAGCCTGTCGATCTGATTGTCTGCCAATCTATTACTCTTCAATGTATATATATATACACTATCTACAATATTTACTTAATTCACACTGTATTTTTGTCACAAAACACAATGTCTGTGCACTGTAAAGAAATAATTTAAGCAAAGATTTACAGGAAATTATCTTATTCAAAGCTATGTTTACACAGTCTTAAAAGGAGCCCGCATTTGAAAGAACAACTTGTAACATCTCTTCAGGGTGCCTTAAGACCTGATGAAATAAATTGTGGAATAAAAGTGATTTTGAAAAAAAAAAAAAATCCCATCTATTTTTAATCTTTTTTGTTTGTTTGTTTCATTTGAGCTGTAACTTCTTGTAAGTGCTGGTAGAACTATTTACCTGTGGAGTGGAGTAGGGTTATATGATATAGTACCACACAATATTCACTGTAAAAGTACTATAAAGCTCTGTTAGCATTTGAGTAATTGCTGCCAGCTTTTGGTCTTCAGCCCTGGCTCACTGATGATTTCTCTTCTTGAGGAAAGTCAGTGTTATGAGTGCAAAATTTGAATTGCATAATGCACTTGAACTTGAATTTGACATGTTTGTGTGTGTGTGTGCTTTATAACTTGACAGTGGAGAGAGACCAAGCAGAATGGATGAAACTGGTCCCGGCCTTCAAATCACTTAACACACTATCACATCCTCTTTGTCATTGTAGTATAAACCTGCAGCCACACGAGGGAGTGAGTGTGAGGCTCACACATGGTGCTGCAGGTGTGGCTGGACATTTGCAGAGAAACTGAAGAGGTCAGCAAGGCATCTTGCATTTCCTATTTCTTCATCTTGTGTTTTTTCTTACTACAGAAATCTATGTCAATAAATCTTCATAATTAAGCACTCCAATAATTTCTACAACATTAGATGGGTGCCACTGTGAAATGATCTGAGCAAGTAGGTGCTGAGATTTATTTTTTTTTTACCTTTTTGCCCCCATTCCTAAGGCCATGTCCAATAAACTTCACTATCATACTGAATAAGAGGGAATTATACCCTTATGAGCTAATTTCTAATTATTTTAAACCAACTTTTAAAGCTTTATCCCTTAATGGTTATGGAAGCCTAGTTGTGTCATGTGCATGGACCCAAGTATACTGTCCTTTGCATGCAAGTCAAGTTATAATTCTAACTATTTTGATGATTAATGCAGCATACACTACTGCCTAATTATTATGTGAGTGGCTGAACCTGCCGCTGTGTCCACAGAGACCGCATTGGCTGTAGAGGTCAGAATACGCCAGGTCAGTGTTAAAAGAAGCCTGATCACACCTGTCTGCTCTAATTTCACACAACCTTCATCCTTCCAGCTCCCACAGGGCCCTGAGGCAGCAGCTGCTCTGTCCTTCACTGTCAACAGCAGCCTGTACTAAGGTCCTGCTATGTGAGATAATCTCTCTGGGTTTAGCTGCAGTACGAATCCACCTTAGTGTCTCCTAAACTCTCACCGTCTTTGAGTTAGAATGTTGTAAACAAGTGCTGCTGGGGACATAAAAACAAACAAACAAAAGAAAAATCAAACAGATAATTTCCCTTGTCTTTACTTGTGGCCAAAGAAAATAAAATTTGGAAATTCTGTAAATACTGGAACTATTAGAACTGAAAGAAAACAATGCTATGCTCATTTTTTTTTCCAACACTCAGGCATTTGGCTGATTTTTCGATTTGTCTTTCAGTTTCATTCATATAGCACCTTGTCTCAAAATGTCAAACTTAAAATTTTTCAGATGAGCACTGTAGCTGCTTTCTTCTGACTCGTCACTTAGCAGTAACATTGAAAGTTGAAACCTGAGGGGATTTGAAGCTGATTTAAGCAAAGAAGGCGCAAGGATAACACTGGTTATCGCCTTATCAGCTAAGAGTTGAACTTGCCAATTTGCAGCAGGCTGGAGCACAGCCTGGCTGTAGTCAGCATCCTGTCAGGGATTAATGTTGTTGATATTTTTAGGTTTTACTCCAGAGTCCTCAGCAGCACTTTCTCTGTGGTTATATATAGCCCAGAGAACATGCGTAACATGGCACAATTTGAGACATCCTCTGACGCTGGTTGTAGCTGTGCCTTTTTAAGCTTCAAGACGACGAATGCATTGAGACAAAAGCATGAATATTCATAATCACAGAACAAACACACAGTTTAAAAGACATAGACTTTAATTGATTCAGATCATTCAAGATTCAAGGAAATTTCTGCTCTATATCTGATATTTCTATAGTAGCAATTCCTCTTATGTTATATTTACAATTACATGTCTCATATATACTTAGATCATATTAACCTTAACTGTAAAAACTCAACCCTGCCCAGCATCTGGAAATAACTACCCTGAGACAAGTAAACAAGAACAACAAGGATTTTCTTTTGAACTAGCCCAAGTCTCTATACTTAACTTAAGGACCACAATAGTGGAGTCTTTTTCAGGGTCTGATTAGTGGTAAATTTCCCCAGTGTGGGACTAATAAAGGCCTATCTTTGAGTTACTCACACTTATCTCAAACTAAGAAAAGAGCCCTGAAGTATCAGTGTTTCGGGGCCGTTGACAGGGCAACCTGCACATTCCTGGTACAGGAATTTATTGCCCAATTCCTCTAAATTTTCCTCCTTCGTGTGCAGCAATTAGCTGCCATTTGTGTACTTGTCTCTCTCCCAGCATCCCAGGGCTACAGAGTCTTCATTCTCACTAAGTTGAGCCTCATAGCACCAACAGTAGAGGGACTCAGACAAAAGGTGTTTAGTTTCTTCATTTTCTTTCAAATAAATACTAATTTTAAAATACTTCCATATTCGCCTTTCTCTCTGTGCATAGATATAGATTTCTTTATATACAATAAAACATTAGCAACAAATGACCTTTATAGCTTATATAAAACTAAAATGTGTAAATGCAGTGATCAGCCTTAATTATCAGGTTTAAGGATCACAGCATACAATATTAAACACTACAATTATCTATGCCAGATGTGCTCTTTAAAAAGTTCTCTTCATTGTAGAGACAGTGTGACATATGTTGGCATCATAAGATGGTGGGGAAGTGTTATGAAGTGCTGTAACTTTTACACAGTGCACTAGAAGATACTCCAAGTGAACAGTTTCAAGGTCTAGAATAAATTTGCTCCAACTGGATTAAAGCTTATTGTTAAGTGTGATGCATTGCTTCAGTAGGAAATTCTCCAAGCACATACTGAGACAGTTTGAGACAGTTTTAGACATTTTCTTTTTTTTTCTTCTTATTTTCATAAAATAGTATAGTGCTTCTGGCACAGAGGTCTTTACCCTACTAATCTAACACTGGTATCTTTAATAAAAAGGTTGTAAAAATTACTCTTAGCAGTCATTTATGTTTAATATGGTTGAAAGTCTCATCATTAAATACCAAATGTCGGTCCAAATGTTTGCAAAAGAAGCTGTAAACCAGAGAGATAAAGCTCAAATACATCATCACATCCTCCATATTTTACTGAACCTTGCCTCAAAAGCTGTAAATCACTAAATCATGAGCACCCTTACAGGACAGGGATGATACATCTTTCTCAACATGGATGCTTGTGCTTGGCTCTTTCATAAAAATACGATCCATCTTTTAAATCAGTGTTAATATGCATCTGACTTAGACAAACAAATTATTGAGCGTTAATACTGGTGTGTGATATCAAACACGTGGCTTCTCACAGCAATATACATGTGCCAGACTTCTTTTCATCATCGGGATCTCCTCCACCCTCTTTCCTGTTGGGATCATTGAGCTCGTCAAACAGTCCAGTTTCAATCATCTCCTGCTGCCACTGAATGGGCACAGCACCTGTGCTAAATTCCTTGAAGAATTTTTCATCCTTGGCGTCAAATTCGATGCCCTTGATCTCGGAGAATTCTGCGATGTCGCCGGTGTCCTTGGCATAGACAACGTTGGGTTTGGGCGTCCAAGGAGGATCCACCAGCCCAGCCTCCAAACGGGGGAAATTGATGGACTTGAACCACGCATGTTTCCTGGGATCCTCCATGTTGTTCCTAATGAGAAGGCAAAGATATACCCTGCATTCAGTGTTTCAAAACAGTGTCACATTTAATGAAAAAAGGCGAAAGTGGCTGCAAGGGTTAATGTAACATTTACATTTAAGGCGAGGGTATTAGCTTGGTGTTAACCTTACTCAGCCAGTTCATTCTGCACAAGCTTGTTACTCCAGTTCCAGCTCCAGTCAGCTTACTGCACCAACATACTGTATCTAGAAAACTGACCTTTTCAATTACAAACTATATGTATGAACTGATATCATGTGTAATTTGCTACACCATTGTGTGCAGCCACTTCACGGCAAGTCACTTGCTTACAGCTTTAAAATGAAAGAGAACCTCTTACTTCATGCCCAGACGTTCTTCTATTTTCTTCTTGAGGAACTGCTGGATGATGTCCTTGGTGACAGCATCAAAGCATTTGTGCTCCCACTTGGGTTCCTCGTTGAGAATACGACGCTGTACCTCTTCCTTCTCCACCTTCTCCTTCTTGCTCTCAGGGCCTTTGAAAGGTGTGTAGCCAGCCACCATCTCATAGATACTGCAACCCAGGGCCCACCAGTCCACTGATGTTCTGTATGGAGTTTTGTTAAGCAGCTCAGGGGCCATGTATGCTCCAGTACCAGCCTGGAGGAGAGAGAGGAGAAGCTTATATGTTTAGAACCTTTGAGATCATTTCTCCTTTGGAATTCAGTTCTGTAGATGGAAGTAATGAATACAGTCCCAGGACAAACACAGATGTGATGACACAAAGATGGTTTCATGGCAGGACATACTGGTATAAAGAACAACTTCAGAACTGGAACATATAACCTTCATAACAGTGTTTGAAAAGTGACATTGTGTTGCATAGGTCAGTTGCTTGGGTAACTAAAAGCTTTACATTGGTCTATACACTGGTATGTTGTCTTTCTGCAACTTTGATGCTTACTCTCCCCTGACTCCTCTGCCCCACCTCCCTCTATGACTTCACCTAACTCTAACCCACCTGCAGCCAGGAGCTTAATCCTAATGCTAAGCCTACTACCTGTCAAGAGTCATGTATGTCTACTCACTAACAGAGATGTCCAGCCTCTTATATAATGACCAGCCATTTCTGGAACCTATAGCACCCAGCATAAATGCGTAATATCCAGACCACACATAGCCATGCACCTAATGTATAATCAATGTATGTGTACTGCAAACGGGCATAAAGCAAACAATTTATTATTTGCTACTGCAACAAGGTCCTCAAGAAAAACTGTTGCAAAAATCTTGTTTAGGAGATCCCACTGTCCTTTCATAGTCACTTTAATATACATATGCATGCCTCAAAGGCATTTAGCATGACCTCAATGAATTCCTTTTTCCTTTACATGAACAAGTGTGATAAGACTTGGCCAGAGATGTGCCTGGCTGATTAATGAAGGGAAGTATACTAAACTGACCATTTGCGTGCAAAATGTTTTGATGTATGATGATACAGTTACGAAATGAATGTGATCTTAGGTCATGCAAGAAAACGATCAGACATTTTTCATCCTGGTTGAAGTCACCTTGTCTGAATACTAACATGTCTAAACATATTCAGCGTTTTTACCTGGATCTGTCAATCTAATCAGGGACAGACTTGTGTAATGCCCACTAAGAGGATTAGGGGACCAAAGCCAGCCTTGTCTGTAGGAGGTTAGCCCAGTCATTTCGGCTGGCTGAGGAGCATCAGAGTACTGGATAATGAGCTTACTGGACTTTCAAAGAAGGGAGAGCTTACTCTTTGCTACTGCAAGCAAGTACAGAAGAGAGCCTGAAAGGAAAAGTCTTGCAAAATTCTTTATCCTTTTTCAGGTGATCCATAGGTTAGCGCAGGTGAGATGTGATACAGTGTAGGTCTTGACAAAATGGAAAGAAAATATAATGTTGTAATATTGTCCTATCAATAATTTTATGAGCTCGTTGTCACGTCACATCTGTGTAATACATTTTGTCAGCAACTTGTCAGCTTGATCTGGGTGACCATGTTCATATACCGATAACCTTTTCTTCTACATACCATTGTTGAGTGAGCCTCTGCTGGATGTAAGAACACCCCAGTGCAGCCAACACCACTGATGACGTGCTATCTGTACTACTCTTACAGGCTACAGGCTTTTTAAAGGGCTGAAGCAACTCTCTCAAAGTAGCTCTACAGAAATAACTAAATCTCTTCAACTAAGGTGCTGAGGGAAACCTGCCTGCATTTATTGACTCCTGCTTTAACAAGCACTGGACCTCCAAGGTCTCCAACACTGCCCCTACACAAATGGTGGCCTATAAATGGACAGGCTATAATCTGGCTGCTAAAGGATCAAAAGAGTTATATAATGGATTCTGAGACTCTTCATTGCACAGATCTTAAAGCAATCCAGTAATCCCTGTCCGGATTTAAAGTAAAAAACTCACCAAGACAGATCAAGAGCTTGAGTCCAGTTTTTAGCTTGACTCCTGTCTTTGGTTAAGTGAGCACCAACATAGTGTAGATGAGGTATCATTAGAAGCCTGTGCTCTCAGGCTCTTTGTATTAATTTTCTGTTTGCGTGTGTGTGATATTAAACTTTGTAGATGAAGACTCAGAATCTTGTTGTTTTAAAAATTGGGCAACACATAACAGAATCATGGGAGGAGTCTTATCTGCTCTTTGCTGTGTGCAACTTCAAAGACTTTGAATATTAGATGAAATTACCCTTTAGGATAGATATCTTTCAACATGATGTAAAATGTTTTCATGTCCTCTAATGTTAGCAGCATCCTAATGGCTTTGAGAGTTCAGCTAAGTGTAATTAGTGCACTTTTTTGTATTTCATTGTTTTCTTGTGTTGAAAAGAGAATGGCATTTGTCACTTCAACCAGACTATCACTGTTGTGTTTGTGTCAACTCACCATCTGGTTGACGGTCTTCCCTGGAACAATCTCTATGGCCAGACCCAAATCTGAAAGTCGGCACTGGCCTTGGCTATCCAGCAACACGTTCTCTGGCTTCATGTCACGATATACGATATCCATCTCGTGCAGATGCAGAATGCCGGTGGTGATCTGTGCTGTGTAGTGGATGATGCGCTTCATCTCAATTCCTTTGTCCACACCCTTGCCATCATAGCCTATGTTGTAAATGTGGTACTTGAGGTCTCCTCCATTCATCAGGGTCATGACAAGGCACAGGTGGGTCTTGGTGTCATAAGCATATGCCAAGTTGACCAGAAACAGGCTGTTAACCTTCTCCAAGATCTTCTTCTCCAACAGGGCCATCTTTTCACCACCCTTCTTCTTCAGTCGCTTTTTACACAACTTCTTGCAGGCATACATCTGGCCTGTGTTCTTCACCTGAACAGCGCATACCTGGAGAAAGAGATCATTTGTTTAAAGGGACCACATACTTCACTTTCAGTTTCATTAGAATGCACTTCCCTAACATTGATCATAACAGTCTGACAGTCAGACCTCTAGGAAGCACGGGAACCATTGTGCTACACTGAAATCTTACTACTATTTGTCCGCTGGAAAAAAGTTCCCTTTAGGAAAACCATAAAAAATGAGAAAAGGTACAAAATGATATCAAACCAACTAAATCTGCCTTTAAATAATCATGCCATTCATGATTTGACTATGAATATAATTACAGATAATCCCACTCTTAAACCAGATGAGGGGATTTGTTCACCTTTTCTCATTTAACAACTAAACCTGACACTGAATCACCACTAGCACTGAATGCAAGAAAGAAAATTGGTTCAAGTCAGTGTAGCTTAACTCTTGCCAGTTGTGTCACGGCATCCCGTTTACCACCTGTCTCACTCACATCTTTAACTAAGCATTTACTTTTGTTATCATTCCTGCTCCAAAGACTGAGGATCAAGTATGTCTACTGCACTACACTGCAAAATGATTGTCCAATATCACATATCCATTCAAAAAATGTTTTTTTTTTCATCTTGTTCCTACAGTTGAATGTTTGAGCTGCACTGTTTACAGTGATGTATGTGCAAATTCTGACGCTGTGAGCCTGTTTCCCTATTCATTGCTTAAAGTGAAAAATTTCTCTGTACTCCCTGAAAATCTGATTTTGAAAAGCAGAGCTTACACAGATGATTTGTGACACCATAAATTGGAAGCCTATCTTGGTCAAATATTTAACATACACAAATGTGATGTGGAAATGTGAAGTACACACACCAAGAATGGACTTTATCACGAAGCAGCAGTTAAACTCGTGAAATAAAAAAATATCTGCATATTCATGAAATCTAAACTTTTCAGTGAGGGAGAAAGAATAGGTGTCATTTTAAAGACTTGAATGCAAAAACTATGCTTTCGTTTTGCAAAAGCCATACAATTACATACAGCCAAACAATTTGCCTTTGATTTTCCACAGACATCGCTCATCAATCTCAAACCTTTTAAGTGATGACCATGACAATGTATTTCACTCAAAATAACTCATTTTCTTATTATTTTCTGTACCTGTAATTACTGCTCATTCATTATGCTTGCATAGCAACCTGTCTATGCCATGAAACAGTCCTCTGCTGAAGAATTTTATATTTCTAGTTGCTGATTTACATGATCTACTGTTATCCTTAGGTCTGTATTGAAAAAGAGAGCTTGATATCAATAAGACAGTAGTGTATGAACGATCACGGCACTTCGCTGGTTCTATCAAAGCAAGATTACTACTTCTCTTGGCTTTGTATTTGTTTCTAAAATTCAAGAGGTATGCCACAAGACTTCGTGGTCACCTTGAGACAAGGTAAGTCCCGTGATTATGTAAGGTATGATCCCTTGTCTTAGAATATCCTTTCTTATGCTTCAAGTTTTCCTAAGAATGGAATGACAGTCAACAATGCTTTATAATACTACTGCTGTAACATCATCATTACAATTCCAAATAATATTGAGGCCATATTACATAGACTTAAAAGATCATTTACCATAACACATATTTCAACAGACTTACAAAATCATGTGTAAATGTGATTGCATGCTTACCTCTCCGAAGCCTCCTTTGCCCAGAGTTCTGAATTCATAGAAGTATTTATCACTGATGGGCTGTTTCTCATATTCTTTCCACTGAAGGAATTTATCAAAGAGTGGATTTGACTGGTATTCTGTGAAGGGTTTGTTTTTTAGATATTCTCTTACACCTTCCTGGACTTTGTTTTTCATCACCTCCTCAAAGTTAGCATCTGTCACAGACTTGCATTTTTCAGCAGCCTCCCCAGAAAGAAATGAGAGGAAGTTCTTGGAGTCAGCCTTGCAGTACTTGTTGATGATGTTTTGGCGTGCCTTGTCTTTAGTTGCACCTTCAGCCAGGTCCCAGTCGTACAGCTCATCCAGGAAATCAGCAGCAAGCTTAAACTCAGGCTTAGTTGCCAGGAACTCACGAAAAAACCTTTTGCCTACAGGTTGCCTTTCACAAATTGATGTAAAGTCCTTGTCAATGGAGGCTCGTACTGCAGAACATTGCTCAGGTTTGGGGAGAGACAAGCTGCGACGGCGCTTTTTCATCTCCTTGTCATCACCCCCCTGAGCTTTTAGGTAGGCCGTGTTGGCCACCAGGTTATCCAGTCCCCCCATGTCAACCATCTTGGCGGCTGTATGTGGTCTGTCCCCACTAAGTGAAAGGGGTTCTTCAGTGGCTCCTCAGGGATGCAGCGTCTTTCAAAGTGTGTGTGTGTCTATCTGAGAGTGCAATTCACTCCAAAGCCAGCGTGCAAATGAGCTCCTTCACCCAGCCTACCTGCAAACCTAAGACACACTGACACACCCAGTAATTACTCATTTAGAATTAAATACCAGGGAGGGATTTTGGCTTAAGGATCTTTGTGTGGTCTATTCAAGGATGCCGTGCACAGAAAGGGAATCATAAGCGGGCTCTGTGCTAATAGGCTTTGTAGCCCTCTATATTGGCAAATGGTGTTCAGTAGTCTCTAACACTGGTCCACTGGGTTCAGTTGACTGTGCCTTTAAAGGTGAGACACAGTGAAAGAAAACAAAAGGAAGCAGAACATGCAGCAAAAACAACAAGACACTTTCAATTTTTGACCATTTCAAAAATCTACTTAACAATCTGACAATTATCACTATATCTTGCATGAACAAAGAATACATTTCCTGTTTTAATTAGTTAGGTCAAATTTACAGTGTAGTCCAAAAACCATTTTATGCATCTCTGAAAAGAATAATTCTACACCGAGTTGTTGTTCAACAGATGTGTTTTAGAGCTATCTAAACTAATATCGACGAGATCTTTGCTGCATGTTTTGATGTTAAAAAGTAATGCATTTATGTCTTGAAGAATCTTTAAAAAGTCTTTATTTGCTACTTGAGCGCTAAATCACAGACGTGTTGATTTATTTGAACTCACTATGTATGTACTACATCAAAGCAATGTCTATTTCAGTGAGTGGAGCCAAACTGTGGAACTCTAAATTGTTCTTGATGTAAACTTATAAACTTGAAAATTTGAACAGACCAAATAATTGGAAAATATAAGTAATAATTAAATAATAAAATATGAGTAATAATTGTGTTTAGTCATGTCATTGGTTGTGTATCTTATTACAATTCTGGTATAAAACTGCATAAACATATACTGTACAAGTCTAGATGGACAGATGGTCTTAGTTTTTACACATGTAATGTGATGAATTGGCTTGTTCCTTCCTTTGTTGCTTTTGGCAGTAACCCTAAACTACAGCTATGGTGATGTAGCCTAATTCAGCAAGATAAACCCCAGATAATATTAGCTAATCCTTTCTCAAATGGTCTCAAGCTGCCAGTACCCTGCGCAAGATCAAGGGCTTTACTTGTCCTCAGAGTGCTTCAGACTCTGTTGAGTTACAAAAATCCAGGAAGTCAACCAAATGGAAGAACTAGTAGTTCAGTTTGTCCCAGTGACCAATTAATCAAGGAATGAATGAAGTATAAGCGGTGCTTATTATTTCAGCAAACTATAACGTATGATGTTAAAATTGCGTAAAGAAAAAGAACTGTTGCCATCTAAAGCACTTAAGCCTCCTGAGTGGATGAAAAGAGACCATAGGTTGCATATTTAACTGGGTCAGGGAAGGCAGCAAGAGGTTAAGCTGAGAGCTCACACGTCACTCTATTTGTTTCCCATTAACTCTACAATGAATCCCTGCTGAGCCAAGTAAGTCACTGAGGGTCCATCACAAATTAATGCTTTCATTCAAAAAATGGGTATGGCACCAGCCTTAAACAAACTGACTTAAAAAATAACCAGATATAATGATATGAGATATAGTGGTGTTGAGGAAGATAAAGAGGTTTGGTGAAAAGCATGTGCATGCATAGGAAACATTTCTATGGCTATTCATCTCTACTGTTTCAGATGTTTGATCTTTTCTGATTTAGATGTTTGATCTTTGTGTAACCTGTTCCTTTAACCTTGTTAGGATTAACCCTGGCCTGAGGATGGAGTAAAGGTTAAGATTTGCAGAGCATTCTCATCCTATCTCCCACATGGTCTGTTTCGTGGTCTTTACGTGGTCTGGCTCCATCCTCTTATGTTCTCTCAGGCTTTCAAACAAGTGGATGGAACACAGTGGGAATTAGAGAAGCTGGGAATGCAATAGAAAGGAATCTCTTAGGAAGTGTTTGCTTGCAGTATCTACTACCGTTCTTTCTTCTTCTGTTTTTACAATGAGATACAGAAAGAAAATAAATGACCAATAAGTGACCATAGACAGAAGACAACTGAATGAAAAGATAAATAGTTGGAAAGCAAAGTCTTCCACTATTGCAGCAGAGATACATTTTTCCACAGATATGAAAATAAAACTGACAAAAACCTTGCCAAGCTATTTAAATGTATAAATGATTATGCTGTGTAAAAGTGGCCTGAAAGTGGAACTGACAGCCCTCGCCCTGTAAACAAGAGACTCTCACAACTGGGATGGACACAGGCAAAAAAACTTAATATGGGACCTCTACCTCGTCATCTAACCACGTGGAAAGGTGTACAGTAGCTATCGGGTGTAAAGCTTCAGGGCCATCCCAGGTCTTTTGGCTTCAGAGGAATTTGAGGTTAGGGATGGTGCCTCCTCTTTTCTGGAGTTGTATGGGGGTGAAGCAGCAGCTAAGTGTGGAGATACAGATGAAAAGGTTACCTAACTGTGGCTGGCTATTTGCACTCATGAGCATTAGAGTAAGGGAGGTCAGGTGAGTTGAATCAGATCACCGGTATGGTGCCTATATAAAACAGTAGGATACAAACATGTAGTGATGGTTTGATAGGAATGGAAACCTCAAACATAATGTTGAAGACTTGTTGTGGAGCCAGATGGGATGTTGTTCAAAATTTACACTGTCCACAGTCTGTGATAACAATGGAGCTTGTCTGCAATCCAAGAAGTGGCTGAGGAAAGCTGCCCAGCTGAATAAGGATGTTGTCCACGTCCTTTTGGCATCAGAGACTCCAGAATGAGTAAGGGTAAGAGTACGAGTAAGGTACTGACAGTCCAGAAAAGTCAGTGATTGAAATAGTTTGAAACAGTTTGAGGTTTGCAAACTTGGTTGTAGCTAGAGGAAGTGGAAGATGACTTCTGAAATCACTGATCCACCATGGTGATCACAATTAGTGGTGAAATGTCTCTTTAAAAGGATACAGTGCCGGATAGTAGCACAGGTGGCTCTTACTCAAAGCTGGCTAATCCTTGCTCTAACTGTTTCAAGCCCAGTGTTCTGCCTAAAACCATTTATGTTTTGGTTACAAGCGCAGTTATCCAGATAATTCTGGGATATACCTGGGAAGACTGTCACTGTCTAGTTTTGTTTGAATCTTTAATCAGTGCTTTTCTAGCATGTCAGGAAAAAAACACTGCACTGTTAGTCTTTGTGAGAGTTTGCTTTCAGCCAATCCCATTCAACATGTCAGCACCAGGAGAAGACCAACACAAAGCAAAGCAAGACAAACAGGAAGACAGAGAAAGACACTAATGATTTTGTCAATATGAGCTGAGCACAAAATGGACCATTAGGACTAGCAGCTTCTGCCCCCTAGGGGACTGTTTTTTCTGTGTGCACTGCACTCATAATCCTATCAAAACTAACAGACATTATCTGTGCGTTAAAGGAATCAGGATCATGATGTAACTGTAACTGACCCACTTGTCAAACAAACAGTGATACCTGCAAATAGAAATGACAGCTCAGTGTTTTTTCGTTTTGTTTTTTTTGTTTGTTTGTTTCACACAGCAAATTTTCTGGTTCAGATTTTCTTCGATTTTATATTTGATTAATAATTATAATGAATTATTTTCATTATTATTGACAGTTTTTTTAAAAACTAACCTTACAATTGTACCATTCATCTATGATAACACAAATGTGGAAGGAAAATCCAAGTATATCCAAGTTCCCAGTTTACATGTATTTGGAGAGTTTACAGTATGTATACCTACTTGGTCAAACTGATATTCATTCATTGGAATATTTACGAAAACAAAAGGATACAGCAATCAATTACTTTCTAAATATATCCAATTTTTGAATTAGTTGCTAAGGTTGTTGTTTCCTCACTATGATCACCACTTGAATATTTGAATTAAGTTTATACTAGTATTTATCAACACGGCACTGCAGATAAATAAGCCGTTTTACATATGAGTTCTGCCGTGATTGTTAAATATTCACTATATTGAGAGCAATAAAAAATATGTTAAAGCCTGAACTTCAGTGGTTGAGGCACACAAAACCTTGACTAGTTGCAAAAGAATAAGTATCAAAACAAATACTTTAACATGACTTAACATATTTTTGTCCCCTTAAAAAAAAGATGAGTCTCATCCTGGAGTGGTACTAACTGAAGTTAATATAGTACATTAATGACAAGACACTGAAAGCAGAAGTGCATACTATATATTCAGGCTTCAACTTACAATATTGTATAACACAACTTGCATCTTAGGATTGAACAGTTATTATTTACTACCACTTTACTACATATCCTTTAGTTTTTTGTTTGTTTTTGTTACTATTGTAACTAAAAAAAAAAAACAGTCAGAAAAGTCATGGCACAATGGCAACTTTAACAAAATGTCCCCAAATATCCTGTAGAGGAGTGACAATCATATAAAACAAACTGTAAAAATAAAAAGTTTACCTTTGACAAATTAATCTTCTTCACAACTCATTTTAGTATGAGGAATGTGCATAAATGACATAGCAATATAACAGTAATGCTGAAACACAAGGACTTACGTAGCATTTGACAGAAGCTTAGAATGAGGATAATGCCAGGCTAGGCAAGATTCCCCCTCAGAACTGGTCTGAATCTGAGTTCTCATTCGGAAGTTTTTCTGCCTTTCTATCTGGATCAGAAACATGTTCTTCCCGTTGCTCCTCTGTGTTCAGCCTTCTCCGGCTGATCAACTTCTGCAGTTGCAGTTTGCTTGTGAAGAAGATGTTGCGCCAGCCCACCACAAGTGCCAGAGACGCCACCTCAGCTGAAACTGTGTTGCACCGCTGCCGCACTGCCTGCTCCCAAAACTCCTCTGAACTGCACAGCTGAGAATCAAAAACGAAAAGTATAAGGAATATTACAATAAATGTAATAGCTGGTTCTGTTGCATTGATATAATTAATGATATGACAACTTATTTTGAAACTGTAAGAATAGACTATTACTCTAATTTTAATAACTTATTATTTAGAATGATGCATTGACATGAGAGATGTATGGAAGACAAAATATAGAATGGTAAAACCTCAAATGATTTCCTTTTTCAGGTTTCAGTTTATTTTTGGTAGCATTTCTCTTTGTGTGTCTCTGCAGCTCACCTTCCTGAACCTGTGTGACGTTCTTCCAAGCTGACCCACATCCTCTAGCTGTAGGTAATTTATTATCTGCATAAGCAAGGAGTCAGATAGGCGCTCCAGATAATCATAATGGCCTTGGCACAAAGCCTTGGTGTACTGCAAGATCTGGCGACCAAAAACCATACTGACCTCACCTGGGAAGAAACCCATTACTTTAGCTGTCATCCGTATTCAAGCATTCAATTTACTCTTGCATACAATATTCAGTCTGAATATAAGTGATAAACACATAAAGCGTTGTATAATAAACAGAATTTCTGTACTGGTCTACTGCAGACAGTGCATACTAAAGATTATGCTATATATAATATCAACACAAATTAAAGCCTTAATGATTAAAGCCTCCTATTCATAGGTGCAGTAATTATTATTTTAAAAATACCTGTGAACTCCCTGATACTTACTGGCACAAAAATACCACAGAAGCACCATCAACAGTTAACAATTGACTGGAGTGACTGGTCCTTGTGTTAGTTACCTTTAACTTAGACTAATGGCGAGGCACACATGCAATTTACAGATCATAGTAATAGACCTTTTACACAGTAGACATTCTAGCATGTCATAGCAAAAAAAGCACAGGTGTAAATAACTGCTTGTTTGTTTGTTCGTTTTTTAAAAGGTGCATTAATTTCAGATGTGCTAATATCCCCATCTTCCCTGCAAAAGGCCTTTTAAACGTTATACTTGTAAGTGGCATGTAAAACCTTTTTATTGAATCTTCCTTCCTGAAAAGGAAAGGGGATATGAAAGCAAATGGAAAATTGAACAGATGGGAAATTAAAATGTTAAGATTCGTTTGAGGTGTCCATTTCTAGACATAGTCTAATATATGAAGTCCTCACTCTGTAGCTCAGTGTCATCCAAGAAGTCCTGGTGAGACTCCCTCAACTGCCCAGGCTTGGAATTTCTGTCTACAGTCCTAATGGATATTATCCACCATCTCCATATTACCTGGGAACAACAATTGAGAGGATGTTTCAAATATATTAACAAATAAATGCAAACACAGCTTTCTTTATGGATGCATTCTTCGTGATTAACCAGCTGATTAACTAGCTTAGGACATTTCAATTTTGCGTTATATGTTGTGCCAGCTTATAGTGCCAGCGTTTCTTTCTGAACACATCTTTCGCTTTACTTTTTATTGTTTTGTATATACAAAGCAATGCTGAATTGGTTTTGTTAAGTATAAGGGTAAGAACAGGGAGACAACATATCTAAGTAACTAACTGAACGGGGAATGGCGTTAAATGGCTCGTTAGCAACGGTTCGAGCAAATTTAGCTAGTCTGCTAGCGTTAAAGTTGACGCTGGGAGAGGTTACGTCCGGAGCGCCCGGCGTATTAGGTAGCAAAAAACCGCAAGTGACGATAGTTCATATAAATAATATCAATACTCACATCTGACTTGGTTACAGCAAAATAATAAAAATTCTTACTGGGCGGAGGAGCCCTTCCAGATATTTCAAACAACGGGTCTGTTAAAAGAGACGACATGTCAAAGTTTCTGTGTTGTCATGACAACAGCGCCTTTTCAGCTGAAGGGAACTTGGTTGTAGTATTAGCATTTAGCGTCTTTTTTGTTTGTTTGTTTTAACCAAAAACAACTGTATTGTTTAACTAACTATGCACAGAGCATGGCTGACTTTGTAAAGCAGCAACGGTTTCTTGATATTATATACACCTACAGTACGGATACAATAGCAATCTACCATCTTCTCTTAGCTAAAAGTAATGCAGCCTAAAACAACAGCCCTACATTGAATTCTATCATAGGATTATATTGCTTATTTTTAGGACTTTCTTCTTTAGTTCAGTTTGAAGCCTTAGTTTTTTTATGTACTGAAAGCTTGGTTTGTGGTATAGCGTTAAAAAATGAGGTGTTGTATTTTGAATAACCCCCTCCCAGCACAATCAAAACAATTACACAACTTCAAAATTGTAGTTAAAAATCTTTTAATTTATTTATACATATATTTATATATGTACACATTTACTTACCTATTCTTGTAAAGACAAGAAACACATTTTCAAATTCACTGTTAGTCATTGGTGGAACAACAGAGACCCTAGCTCTCCCAGGCTGATCCAATAGTGTAATAATCCCTAAATCAAACTGTCCCTTTCCCTTTCCTTGTTTTAAAGCAACCTGAAAGCAGCTCAGTATTGATCCTCATCCTGCTCTTTACTCCAAAAGCTTTTTAAACCAAAAGGCAAAGACAGATATCAAGGAAATGTGGCTGATACGACATAGGTCACATCTCATTAATATTTTGTTTGCAAATGTACTTTTTTGTCAAGGCAGGGTCTGTTAAACCCGTGGCAGCTCGCCAAGAGGACAAGTCGCCAGCAACAATATCAACAGTTCATTGTTTTGATTGAGGCAACCCAATCTGGGTCACACCCACAACCCTGAAGCTTTCTTAACAGTCTTTCCTTTAGTCTTTTACATGTTTATAAAATATAGTGAATAGCTGACATTTGTTCCTCTGACATCTTCAACCAACAGGAGAGGTTAATGAGAGTACATTTAACAATTTTAACTATGATTTATAGATTAGGTAAGGTACTGTAAAGGGACAAAGAAATACTCATCTTAATGGCTGTACTTCTTGTCTATTTACTCCATTTGTGCTCTAGTAGACATGCCCATCCCTTTACCTGGTGGGCTAAATAATCTGAAGTCTCTGCTGGTTCATGTTTAACAAACTGTCCCTGGTTTCAAACCAAAATTTAGCCCCTACACTTCTGTCACAACTTCACAGATACAGACAGTAAAAACATGTGGGTTTGGTTGCTTTGGGTTATAGGCAACTCAGATCTGGATCTCTAAGTTAATCAAGGACATTTTGCACCTTATTAACAGTACAGTAGCAATTCTGCTAAAATAAGAAAAAGAAATCCCTTTTCAAAATGAAATACCTGCATTGTCACAGTTGCTTCAAACCACACAATCATGGATTTGGATGGAACCCTGTTAATAAGCTTAAAGTGTATACCCTTAACTATGTTGATAGTTTGTAGTGGGTTTTTTTCCCCCACAAAGTGTGTGTATACTCACCCTTGTTAGCTCAGTCCTTGTTATACATAACATGTACTTCATTGTGATTACAAATGGTGATATAATGATATGCACAGAGCTTACAGTAATAAACAAAAAATAAAAAGCATATAACGTATAGTATATAGTCCAAACAGTACATTTCCCCCATAACAGTCCCTTAGTCCTTATATAGTCCTTTGTACTCCTTCATAGTGTTGTAAACTTTTCATGAAAGGAAAACAAAAACGTAAGTCTTTTTTTTTTGTGTAATGCTTCTAACTGCATGAAGTAACGAGTGAGTTGAATATGTGCTGCATGCTGCCCTCCACTGGTGAGGAGTGGTGCTACAGGAAAGGGTTGGTGGATGAACCCCCTGAAGGGAATGACCCAGCTGGAGCCCCTGCCTGAAAAGAGTGAGGGAGTAAGATTTAAGACACCAACAAAAGACATAACTGTGGTGCTGCAATTATTGATTTCAAATGAAATGGTATAAATAGCAATGTTTTCAGTGAAAACATCTCAGTTCGAATCAGATCTGTGTAAAAAAGACTGTTCCACAGTAAATCCTTTATTTCCACATTTGGCAGTCCTCCACATGCTTACCATGAAAGGGTTATTGGACATGCCAGGGCCAGCCATGGGCTGCCCAAAGGGCGTCATGGAGGGCTTATTCTGACCATACACTGGGAACGCAGGGCCTATGGATGACACAAGGGAGGAGAATTACAACAGTTTGAGGCTGCTCTCTCTAGCAGATAAATTCATTTCATTGCAACATATATATCAATAGGCCACAAAGAGCAGGATATAAAAAGTCAAGAGATAAAATAATCTCTTAACGGTTAACTAAATTATGAAATTTTTTTAAGGATTCTATGGGGGAAAAAAATCAATGAGAGCCAAGCCCCAGCGTGTCAGTCACATTCAGGTATAAACAGAGCTTTATGAGTATTGTCAGATTTGTTCATTGTGTTCCTGCTCCAGAGTTTAATTTGTACAGAGCAGAGATCCAAAGCTTTGTAACCTGAATGCAATCTTTTATGACTGTGCAGTAGATGCCACTTAAGAGTCACACATTGTTTTTTGTTTGTTTTTTGCAGCAAGACAATTCCAAATGCAGAGAGCCACCATGTAGATAAAGATTACTTATAATTCACGCCAATGAAAATGCATCACGTGACCTAAATCACCAACAGGTACTGCACAGGTGGGACAGGGTAGGAGGACAAAGGGATGTGGGAGGCCACTAACCATTAGACTGAGGGTGATAGGCCCCAGGTTGAGAGTAAGGGATAGGAGCCTGGCCAGGGAATTGCTGCTGGAAGTTTCCGCTGAAACTGGTCGGGAGGCAGTAGGAAGACACATTCCCAAAGCCAGCAGGCATGCTCATAGAGCCAGTGCCGAACGAGGCTACAAGACACACGCACACCCACAATCACAACACGCACAACGAGGAAAAAATTCTAGATACTTTGGCAAATCACTAAGCTACTTGGCAATGTAACTGGGTTACATCAAAGTAACACAAATATCTAAGTAAAAATACATCTTATTGAACACTAAACTACACTTTAATTGCACACACCTGCAGCTGGAGCTCTGCCATTGGTCTGGAAGGGGTTGGTGGCCATCTCCGGGGCAACAGCTGCAGCAACGAAGGGATTTGTGGATGGGACGGCTGGATGCAACACAGGCAGTGAGTTGCTAAATGAGTCTTCAAGACACATGTACCACTCTAAAATTTTATTTTCATTCAGTATCATTGTGATCATTGAAGCAATCACTTTTACCACCTCCAAAGCCAGGCTGCATGCTGGGTAACACAGGCGGATTCTGGGCTGGCGATGAGCCAAGGACTGGTCCAAATATGTTTCTGTGAAGAAAATGTCAAGATTAAATGTATTCACGCGTTTAACAAATACAATATGCAAGGTACGCATTAATTAACCTTTCTAAATGATTCACTATTACTGTACATCATGCCACCTTTTATTAAACAAGCAGTTTAGACTATGAAAGGTGTGTGCGTGTGTGTGTGTGTGTGTGCATGCATGTGCGAGCCAGTCTCTCACCCCTGCACATTGCTGCCTGTGGAGACGGTGGTACTTAGCTCATTGTCCAACTCAGCCAGAGCAGCATAGCGATCCTCTGTGTGGCTTCCTGTTTGGGACTGGGCGGGGACGGCGCTAGACACTGACGGGATTGGCACACCTCCCCCTTTCGATAAATTTTTTGAAGAAAAAAAAAATTCACAAACATCAAGTGTCACATGCATACATATGCACACTCAAACAAAGAAAAGACAAAGAAATAACTATGTGAGGTTTAGGGCTAAATATCCACTGTGTGTCTCCTTTAACAGGAGACACCCAGCAGACATGTTATTGTTGAGGAGACGTCTTCCTCAAATCGCTGCTAACAACAGCATTGGTTTAAAAAATCTTATCCAATCTTATCTTATCTTATGTGCTTCCATCAAGTTTTCGACAGTTGCTTTGCAACAATAGTAGTATACATCAATAAAGTATTGCTGGATTCAGAAATGGCTTCACCAATGGAAACAATAGGTACGAAATAAATAAGAAAAAGGTGAGGGTGAGTGTGTGCTGAGAGGTTGGAGGAAAGAAAATGGTGGGGTGGGTGGTACCTGACGAAAAGGACTTTGAGGGGGGTGATGTGCTCACATGGGATGGAATTGCAGTGTTTCCAAATGCCTCAAAGTTGGCAAAGTTGGTATTTAAATTACCCTGAGGTGCTGCAGCCACACACAAGGAAAAATTCACACAGACAATGAATGTGGAAATAAAATCAAAGGCAACGCAATGCATGGGATGATGACAAACCAAAGGCTAAAAACTGAAAAATACCTTTTTAAATCTGTATTAGTCTGAATGAAATGCTGTACCTTTGAGAGAAAGTTATCTTACCTGACTGGCTTGGAAAATGTGCAAAGTTGGCAAAGTTGGTAGAGCTAGAAGTCTGAGTGGGTGGAGCAGCAAAGATGTCTCCTCCCAAATCAGAGAGTAAGTCAAACTTCTTCTCCTGAGCAGTGCTGTGAGCCTGGGAACGAGCTAGCCCTGGAGACTGGGCAGCAGGCCGGAGAGGTTAAAACATTTCCATGACCAAATTCCAAAAAAGACATCAGAGTTGGATATCTACAGGGTGCTCAGTGTGCATTTCTATTACCTGGCGCAGTGGGGTCTTGTTGAGCTGCAGGGTCTTGAGGGGTTGGACTTCTGGGGTACTACCAGTGCTGCTGGCTGAGGAGCCGGATACAGAGGCCTGGACATTTCCGACTGCCCTTGCCTGGTCTGGAGGAACATACCTTGGTATTCAGGAAAGGACATAAACACAAATGTAGAGAGACAATTTAAAGAAGGGAAACCAGGATTTATCAACTGATCCTATCTGTAAATTACGCAAACATAGCAACAAATGGGTAACTGTTCATTACTGTTAATTGATTCATCTGTGTATAAAGAAGAATTAAAATAAGAATGGCCATTAATGTTGGTTTCACCCTGTTGTTATTGTTTAAGAATGTTTTTTACTAATTAAACAAAACATAAATCAAAACATTTATGTTACCATCTTTTCTTTTCGTATTTTTCCTGAAGAAACTCTTTTACTTTCTGTGGTTCTCTGAAATCTGGAACAACTGATGTCCTGTCATCATAGAGGCCCAGCCAGATGTGTTTACAGACCTACGGGGGTGGGGTGGGAGTATGCGGACATGAGGAGGAATGAGGAGAGTGGGAGGTGAGGAGGGGATTTGGGTGGGGGTGGTGGTAAAGCCAGAACAGAGGTGAGAGAAAGTAAAAAGAAGGGGGAGGGGATGACAAGAAACAGGGGGGAAAAAGTAGAGCGAGAGGAATGCCAATAAAGTCAGGCGGGGTTCAGACAAGCAACATCTGAATCAAAACCAGATAGCCATGACTCCAAAAGCAATGTTTCACAGTGAAATATGTATGTTGGACAGTGTACCAGAATAGTGTATGATACCTCATTGCTGTGTTTCTGTAGGAACTCAATTTCCTGTTGTGTGAATGTGGTCATAGAGATGGACTTCACTCTGTGTGGGGGATTCAGTCCTCGCCTGTGGGTGAGGGAGGTACATGTTAGCTTAGCTAACAAAGCTGTTCATGTCATAGGAAACAAACAAAAACTCTAACCACAGATGGACTGATACATTTTCTTTTTAGAGTGCTTGGGACATAGAACCTGAGTGCATGTATGAACATTTGCCAAAACGTTAACAATAAAACCATAAAAACATCAGAGGTAATAGTTTCATGCTGGTTAAACATTTTTAAAGATCACAAGTGGTTTTGGGTTTAAATCTCAAGGAATGCACATAAATTCTCAACATCAAACTAAAAAGCCAAAAAATGCCCAAGTTAATTGAGAAATATTTCTGATTGTTAAAGAACTATTTCCCTGCTGGAGAGATGGTCTTGCCAGAGGCGCCATGGTATTTCCTTTTGCTCAAAAGGTGAAAAACCTACAGCAACCAGAATGGACTGCGTCACAACAGATCAATAAATGTACTGGCAGGTAGATGACACACTTCAAGTTGGGCAGCGCTTGGATTTGCTTTGTCCATTTTGAAACAGGAAACATTATGGCAGCCAGCTGGTAACAACTGTTCCAGTAGTACACCTAGACAGTCCAATAAAATGTGTTACTGAAAACATATGAGGTGAGAAACGGGCAACAAACAGGATCAAGGTGCCAGTTTGATCAGTGTCCATTACCATTACCTTGTTACTGTTTGATCTGAATTCAGTGATATACCCCTCATTCAATCTGAGAGAAAGTGTCTCTCAATCCAAATTCTATACTCTGTGTACTAGTGGAAGCGGACATATTAAAAGCACAGATGTACAATCTGTAGTTTGCACATAGGCCCTAGAGCCATGCACAAGAGCAGGAGGCTCTGGGGGCAGAGAAGTTTAACATTGTTCATTTGCATATATTAAACAAATTGTAAGGATACAAAGCTTGTTGCAAATTTGCAAAGTTTCGCTTAATTTAATTTGAAATGACCCAGACCTAAATGAAAATGATCAAGATTGTGCTTATTCTTTTTTCTTATTTTCTTAAGTATGTTTCTTATTCTTATTCTTTAACTGACATTTTTAAATTGCTTCTTTAGTCCAAGGGAACGTCCACAAGCAAAAGACTTCATTTATGATCACAAATGACAATGAAAACTCCACAAATCCTCATGTTTAGGATGCTGGTCACAGCAAATCTTGGAAATTTTTGCTTAAGAAATTACTGAAAAGATTAATTATCAAAATAGTCTGCAATTAATTTCCTTTCAGTCGATTAATCGATTAATCAATCAATCACTGCAGCTCTACTTCAAGCAGCTGCCATCATAATTATACATATATCTATAGCATCAGCAAAAACTCTAAGATTTTTTTTTACATTACATTTTTTAACACAGATCCACAGATGAAATACTTCAATGTTCAAGTTTACAAAACTTCTACAAACTGATCTAAACCAAGTACACATTAAGGTTGTTCTGATAGCACTACCAGTTTCAGAAAGATCTCTGATAGAGCCTAAAATGATGGATTGGGTACTGGTGAGCACACAAGTCTGTGCAGTGATCCGACACCACATTATTTTTGTATAAGAAATGAAACCTACTACTTCCCAGCAGTGTCCCATACACCTGTATGCAACTTAACAGATTTTTTTGCTCTATAAAGCAGCCAATATCTATTAACAGCAAGCGACGTCTATAAGGTGCAACAGCGTGTTAGTCAGTTTTCTGGCAAAAGCTAAATCATAAAGAGTTTTGCCAAGGGCATGAGATCCTGAGAGCCTCAACAGTGATGAAGAAAAAAAATCCACAAAAATATGCAGTACAGTAAGGTCAGTCATGAAAAAGTAAAACATGTTCAAGTCTCTTTCAGACCCTCAGTTCTTAAAATATGATGGTCTGTCAAAAAGGAACAGCAGGGTCCTCCCCGGGCATTGAGGCGATGTTCAAACAACTGTTGCTTCACCAGTTGTGACTTTATGGCAAGCTGGCAAAAACAAAACCACTGTTAAAAAAAAAACACATGACATCTGGGCTACTGTTTACTATAAAGGATGTGGAAGACTCTGAAACAAAGTGGAAGAAGGTTCCTCTGATAAGGACAGCACACAGCATCACCACCACGAGGTCCTGCTTTGAGGGCGCTGCTTCAGGTCACGGAAGGCTTGTGGCACTTTAGGTTAAAATGAAGTCAGACACTCAAGACACATCCTGGACAATAATCTGATGAAATCTGTAACAGGACTGCCTGAGAACCAACAATGTTAAAGTCCTGGTGTTGCCAAGTCAGAGTCCAGACCTCCATCCAGTCCAGAATCCAGAGCAACATATGAAAATGTGGCATTCTTGCTTGTTAAAGACTTTCTCTCTCCACCTGCCTAAACTCATATCTTGGGTGTAATTCAATACTAATAGGAAACAGGACTTTTTAAAAAAAAATTCCATAGGCATTGCGATAATACCGTTATCGTGAATTCTTTTAGTCAGGATAATTGTGCAGTGAAAATTTGCTATCATGACAGCTCTATTATTGCAAAAGATGCCTGTACTAACAATGACTGCAAGCGGCTGACTACATGAGTAATAAATTATGTTGTGCTTTTATCTGACATTAGAAGGTTAACATTTAAGTGTCACTTTTGATTAATCTGTATCAAAAAGGCCTGAGTAATATTGCTCATGGGGACACAGATTCATACAACTGGAAAGAATAACACATAGTATGTTATCATATCTATGACATTTTAGCTGACATATTGATTAGGTTATAAACATACTCATATAAAATACAATGCAATTAGTCTAGATCTTCCTGGTAATTGAGCTACACACCCACACACAGTGCTACCTTACAGTTAAAGGATAAATACTGTACACACAGGTAAAATACTTTAGATGGAGGTAGGCTTACATCAAACTGTCTCACAAGAAAAACACACAACTACATACTACTGACTGCTAAGTTCAGCACTCATTATGCCCCTATATGAGCAACTAAATGGTGTGTGAGCAGATGTTGCATAAATCAGGCCAGTTGCCTAAGACCTGGTTACGATTTCCTAACAATTACCATTTTTCAGAAACAAGAAGTGATTTCGCCAAGCAGCAGCTGTGGACGACCCACTGCCCTACTTCGTCTTTACAAGGTTTCCCAAGTTGAAAGACCCACCCTGCTCCTACTTATCTAAAGAGGTGTGTGTGTGTGTGTGTGTGTGTGTCATGCCTTGTCAGGTCCAGCTAAAGTTCAACTAGAGGAGTTCCGCTGTGACGTGCTCAAAAAGATGCTCAAATATTTGACTGTTAAGTCTGTGGACATGTTTGGCATGCTAACCTTGACCACCCAGGCAAGAAACCACTGAGACCACACCTCACACTCAGTGCAAATACCAATAATACAGTTTATTGAAGTGGAGTCATGCTGTAAACAAACCAAACTGCCGACACTATCCGACCCAACCCAACGGCCTCAGGCAGAACCAGGAGTAGCGCCAACGTTACCTGTCCTGACTTTAACGCTAGCTAAAGAGCTAACGGTACCGCCAAGTCAGAGGTGGACCGCACAAACCCACGAACGACAGCGGTGCCTTGTACTTTCTCTGTGGACACGGTAAGCTATAAACATGATAGTTTTGCCCAAAAGGAAACTTACAAGATCCCAGAGCAGGTGGTACAGACGAAGGAGCCCACTGTCATGTTGACATAGGTCGGGCCGCGCTGGTCGCAGTCGAAGCATTTCCTATTCGCGGGAAGGCTAGTCATTTCCCGGAGCATCTTCAGATGAGTCTCCTCCTGCTTTCGCTTCGCACTCGTTGCCATGGCCGTAAACAGCTGGCTCTTACCACCGGTGGAGAAGTTTAAGCAAGGGACCCGGGACTGGGTGGGTGTCTTCAGGGCAGACTGGTCGTGTGTGACGACGGTGGCCGGGGAGACACCTTGCTGAGAGGTCTAGCACTGGAGACTGGGCGACTGACAAACTACTTCTTCTACACTGATAAAGTGAGAAAGAGGCCAGCTTCACGAGCAGAGGCGCCATCTGTTGGTTTGGAATGATGCCTCGTATTTTAATGTAAAACTGTTTTATTGCATTTATTTCTGGAAGAACTATTAAAACTTGTGCTATGAAAACACCACATTTGTAGTGTCCGCACAGTTTCACCCAACCCACACCCAGTCACTTACCATAAAAAACATTACCCAAACAAATAAAGTGATGCATTATTTTAATTAAAAAGGATCAACAGCATCACATCATCACAACCAAAATATATTACATATTGTGCAGTCTGAGTTTTAACATGTTTTGAAAATAATATAAACATTTTTTCATGTGGATCTAAATATCTCACATTCTCTTTTAGTCCATGTTTTAGAATTCAGGTCTTTGGGTTCTGCCTTGGCAGACTTTACACAACAGGTGCTCATTGAATATCTAGTGATGAGACATCCCCCTGTCTCCAGTGTTGGCTTTGGGGAAGGCCTCCCCAACAGTGACTGCCCTGTTCTCTTTCACTGCCGTCCACCGCCTGCTCTGCTTTTCTTGGTGGTTCTGCAGGAAACTGCTGGATACACTGAAGAACTGCTCAGTGAAGTGCATTTTTGCAGACACTGCTGCAAAGACAAGGTCAGATTTATTGTATTGTCAGTGTGGCTTGAGCCCCCATGCAGAGGCAACGGCCTGAAAGATGCCTGTTTTGGCTTCCTCCACATTCAGCAGTGAAATGGAGGCACTTCTAAATGAGCATTGCTCTTAGGCAGCTGCCCGTCAATGATGTGGGTGTTGAAATTCTTGAAAACGCTTGAATTTCTCATGACCACAGGTATAATGTAGAGCATGATAGGTGAAAATAAAATCACCTGCTGGCAGAAATTCAAGATAGTGATTTGTCTGTCATTGTTGCCTAATTTTTTTTTTTTTTGAGATATCTGGATGGGCAGACAGGGTTGAAAACTTGGAGGCAAAAAGTCACAGATGGTGGTGGCCCTATTTTGACTTTGGTCTCTTTCTGTTGCTGCTTGAAGAGTCAGCGTCCACAGGCTAGAGGAAAAGGGAGAGGAAAACACGGTTTTAAATTAATTTAGTCATTATAGTTCTCCAGTTAATCAAACTCTGAGTCACTTATAAATAAGCTTTAAATAATACCCTAATTTAAAAATTTTTGTAGATGATTGCTATGCTCACCACACTCCTCTTTCTGGTAACTCTCAAGAAGTCCTCCATTCGAGTCTGCCTGCAACGTCCTTCTGCCTTGTCCTTTTCTCTCTCTGCTCGCTTACTTTCCCGCTTCTGACGGAATGTCTCCATTCGATGACGGATCCTGTTCTCCCTAAAAACACACCAGCATGAACGCAGCTAGAACTGTCTTTAAAAGAAATGGAGAAGCATGTGAAATAAAAGCTGCAAGAAAATAAAGGCAGCAGGACGTACTTAACATGTGTGACGTGACAGAGGAACTTAACCAAGGCTTCTTCATCTGGTTCAGTCCAGGTGAGTTCAAGGGTTACGGTTTGTGGTGTATCCAAGAATATCTTCCGTGCTTCTTTGTACTTCCAGAAATGTGGCACAGGGTGGGTCTGAAGGGCAGGGGATACTAGTGTCTGAGAAGATCTTACACTTTTTTAGAATGCAAAGAACAAAAATCAAAAACCACTGGTTGCCCATTTAGTACCTTTCTGTTGACGTGCAAAACCACATTCTCGATAGTATGGTGCTTCTGGATCAGTGTCAGAGCTCTCTTAGGACCCAGACCTGCTATTTTGTCACAGTAGTCACAGCCCAACAAAATACACAGGTCAACAAACTAGTGGAAGAAAAATGCAAAAAAGGAATGAATATTTACTTGTAAATGGTAAAATTCTGATCATCTATGCTTTCAAAGCCATCTCAATAAAAGTTTCAGTCTTACCTCTTGGTGATTAATCTGGAGTTTCTCTAACAGTTTGGGTAATGAATATTCAATAACTTCACTGTGAAGAAGAAGAGCACAGATCAACATTTGATCAGTCTAGAAACCTCCCAGTCCCTCATTCAATTAAACTGATGGGTGGAAATAAAGTGACATGACTTGTAGTGGCATCAATGCACAAATATTAGTTGAGGCTACAAGTCCTGTTATCACAGATCCATCAGTCAGCAGCTTGTCAGGCAAACACCAGCAGCAGCAGCACAAAATGAAACAAACATCTTTATTGTATTTTCAGTGTTTGATCTCAATCAGATGTATTTAAAAGAACACAGTGGAGCTCATTTTCACGTCCCACTGCCATTGAATGTGAAGTGATTTGCCTCATGTTTCCACTAGTAGATTTTCATAGTACACTGAAATAAGAACAACCATGGCTACTCGTAATGTACGGGAAACACATTTAACAATGTAAGTATCTATGGCATACTTAGGAAAATTGCCAGAATAAACAAGAATCACACTAAGAAATGGTTTAAAACAGAAGAACCTAAATAAAAGTACAAGTACAATCCCTTAAGCAGCACATGAATTGCTTACCTGTCCTTCTTGGCGTTCAGCTGGCGAATGAGAATATCGGCTCCAAACGGCAGTGTGTCCATGTCCTCTGACGCTACAGCATCCACACTCCCCTCTCTCACCAGGTGGGCACACAGTGCCTCAGCATCCCCTGGAGCCTGATAACACAAGATAAAGATAAAAATAGAAGGAGATAAATAAGAATTAATATGCATGAAGTGAGGGATGTAAGGAAAGTGACAGTGAGATAAAAGCGTGTATACTCTATGTAGCAGGTCAAACCTGGATGACAGGTACACCCAGAAGCTTCAGCAGCTCTAGACAATCTTTGGTCTGAAATGATGCTGCACAGAGTACAAAAGAGTCAAGATTCACAAGAGAAGAACTGACATTCTAATAATATTCCCAGTGTATATCTCTCAAGAATATGATGAGTTCTAAAGTAACTTCAAACGTATTTAGATATCAGTCTCTGAACATGTACCTGTGCCTGTGTGATTGTGGGAGCTCCGACCAGCTGCCTCAGCTCGCCTCGCAAGCTGCAGGAAAACAGGAACTCCAGTCAGCATTAATGGCGGTCATCGACACAACACTACAGGCGTGTGCTGCCTCTGTCATATCACACCGGCCCATCAAATTCATTTTCAGTTCCTTGTTTTAGATTTTTTTCTTCCATCAAAACATGCAGGGAGACCAGTTCTATCACCATTGTGAGCACAGGTCCCTGACCTGTGACTGTCACACCAGGAGGATATGTTCAGTGTATCAAGTTGAGTCAAAAGATACAGACTCAAAGGTGTTACTTACAACAGCTCTCTTTTCCCCAGGAGGTCTTCCATCAAACACAAAGACCGGCTTTATGTCACGTTCCAGGAAGGTGAGCGTGCGGAAGAAGAGACCCGTCAGGGGGCTAAAGAGGAGAAACAAAGGATACAAAGAACACAAGGACACAAATACACTGAATAGGAACCCCTTTACATTGTTATACATATTTTCAACTGTGTCTGAGCCTGTCAGAAAGGTCTTGATTCAACCTTATGGCTGCAGTTTGTGGTGATGTTGTGTTGGGTTGCATTATTTTCTAAAGTGTTTTTCAGTCTTAAAGTACAGTCAGTACAGTAGTCTGAGTATTTTCAACAAAAATATTTCACCCAAAACAATTACAGGGCTATTACATTTAAATGCCTTGCAACTTACACGTTTCTCTTTTCTGAACACTCACTGTACTGGAGGAATCACTATATATAATTATCTTTTCTGAAAAACAAGTGGGGAAAAAAGTCGAGAAGCTGACCTTAAGGAAGGAGTCGCTGCACGGAACTGGTTCACAACAATAGAGGTGTCCACTGCGATTACTTTTCCTGTGGAGAGTAGCAAAGCACCAGCATCATAGGCAATAACAATATTAGCTAATCATAACTGCCTTGTCTGGCACATCCACTCCAACCCATAGTGCAAATTTAACTAATTACATTCAGTCCTGAGCAGCATATGAAATGCTCTCCATACTGCACTATTGAGCAAGAAATTGAAATATTATGTTAGCCTGTCAAGTAGGCCCATCTCAAAATTGTATCAGAGTAAATGTCGTTAGTGTCCCTCACTGTACTGTGGCAATATTCCATTAATAATATTTCAGTCCCGCAAATTGTTCAGTCAAGTAACATTAGCGTCCCTTTAAAAGTTGTGTCGTGCAGTGCGACTTCCCATTAGTCGGCTATTGTATGCTAACATTAGCATTTAGCTTTCGCCTTTCGACATGACGAAGATTAGCATAACAGTGCTAGTAAAACAAAGAGATCGGTGCAAGTTCACAAGTATTACCGGTGTAGTCACTGATGTCCTTATAAGAAACAGCATGGGGGGCTTCTGTGCGGATCAATTCTGCCAGTTTAGTGATGCCCATCGTCCTGCCACTACCACTGGTTTTCTGTTTCCTTAACACCTCAGGTAGAAGACGACAAAAAAAACATTTCAGTGTACGTTTTGTGTAAATAAGTCACCGTTTGTCAAGGATCTTCGATAGGATAAGTGGCGTTGAATTTTGCATAAATGATACCTCTCTACAACGATGTCCGGTTAAAATCGCATCTTCCTGGTGCTGCACACTAGCTAATTGAACAATAGGGGTCAGCATTGCACAGAGACGGAGCTCTGAAGGAAATCAACATCCATCATTTATTACAGCAAAATCAACAAACAATGAATGTTTCTATATATTACAAAGAAAGTCAAATATTTAACTTAAAACACCAGTTTTAAGTCATAGATAGAGTGCTTAACAGAAAAAAAGGGGCACTGCAACGTTTTGTTGATGCCTTTGCATTATGTGTAATAAATAAACCTTCACAAAATACACTCACTTCATTATTGAAAAATAATGACATTAATATTTCATAAACATAGCCATCTATTATACGTGATCATACAAACAGTAGCTCTAAGATTTATATCACACTGTATGGAAAATAAAACCACGCAGTCCATGCTTTTAATCTTGTAACTTGATAACAGTGGAAAACATGAGTGGTCAAATTCTCTGGAGAGATCAGCTGAAAAGGTATAAACAGCATGGGGAAACATTATCACTTCACAGATACCCTTCGTATCTTTTGTTGTCACTTCATTAAGGTAATGACAGAATCTCTATGTCAAAATATGAAAAAAAAAATCATTAAGGGAAAACTACAACATTTCAACAATAGGATATTCAAGTACTGTACACAAATGTTTTACATAACGCAGAGTTCAGAGAACATTCAGGGCAAATGTTATGGCATTTCTAGATTTAGTCATCTTACTTTGACACATGAAGAATGGTCGTTTCTTTTGTTTGTTTTGTTTTTACAAAACAGATGAATCTCTTTTCCGAAAAGACAACACAGTCAGGTCTGAGGACTGGGCATGTAACTACAGATCCAGCTCTTAGATGGGTTCCCAAAACATTTGTCGCTTAAGTAAATCCTTGTTCCACTTCCAGTTATTCTCCTATTCAAGCTAAAAAAAGGCTCATTTATAAATTTTGTTTCTTTTCACATGGATGAATGATACCAACCATCAGTGTAACACCTGTTCAGGCTGTGAAAAGTATTTATCAGGCTTCAAAGTGATATCAATATATCAGTAAGAGTTTACGGTTCCAGCCAGGGATACATTTTGCTGCTTTAAACTAACTGCCGTATTTTATATGATATGTAACTGTAAAAGTGGAAAAAGCTCCAAACTCACCCTTCAACACGGATTCAGATTCAGAGTTGACATAGTTGTTGGTCAGCAACTTATGTCATAGCTAGATTAGGTGAAATAAAGTGACTAGAGTATGTTTCACTTATGCTGCACAACAAAGCAGTTGCAAGTACTTTGCATACCTACTGCTGTGGTGTCACGGTGTTTCATCTTGCTAGTCCAAGAGTTGTAACATAAATATAAACTGCGCTATAAATATGGTGGATTGTGGTGGAGGTCATTTTCCAGTGTTGCTGTAGTACCTCGTGGGTGCCTTTAGATGACTGTATTTTAACGGTTGCACTTTTAACAAGGAATTGCTTTGGCTTCCAGTATTTTTTGGGGGGAAGGGAATCAGTCTTGTCCCATCTTAGCGGCGGAACCAGATCCAGGTGTTAATGAGCCAGAACGCCACAGTAGCAGAGTACAGGATCACCTCTCGCTTGGAGCGTTCTTTGTTTTCTTCCTCCAGCAGCTGCAGACGCCGGTTCAACTTCACAATCTGAGTGACCACATGAACACAAAAAATTTTGTTTTTCCCTCCACTTTAAAAAGGTGAGACCAATGTATGTGTCACGCCTGGGTAAGAATTTTCAGAAAGATACACACGGGATTACCAATGCTGTAGATGGCTTTCAAATTAAGTTTTAAGTTTGTCAAAAGCTGAATTATAGTGACCAAGCCAACAGGTATGAAGAACCTGGGGGAAGTCATTCTTTTTGATTTTTTTATTGGGATTATCTGTTTTGAAATAACAATGCATAAAACTACACAGGAACAGTTGAACAACACTGTCAGTTTTAAAGAAAATCTTTGAGTAGTCTCTTCTCCTCCCCAGGATGTGATTAATAAATTTATTTGTAACATATCTGTTATTGTTTGTTTTGTGTCTATTGTTTGTTTTCAGCAGAGTAAAATGCCAGATGTAATTTACCACAGGCTGCGTGCTGCTCTGCCAGCATCTTTTGCACACAGCCTGACATAAGATACATCAGCTTGTTGTGTCAGCATGCTGTCACTGTACCCTAACTGTTGCAAATCTTAAATCTAAAAACAGGAGAAAATGCTCACAATAGAGCAGTGGAGAATGATATTAATCACTTATCGGTGACTCAGGTACCCATTTAGACAGGTGAGACATCTTACCTGCCGTCGTAGTGAGGAGGCGTCCACCAAGCCAGACTCATCAGGGTTTATATCCAGAGACAGGTCTAAGTGTGTCCTGTAGAGATCAACATATTCTGAGTTACACACATAGCAAAATTAGTCTATATCAGAGACTGACCGCATAGCTACAGAAACCGAAGACATTAGGGTGACACTTAAATTATGTTATTTCTCCCCTCCATTGGCAAGTGTGGAGTTTCCAATCCAAATAAGGCTGACAGATAAGAACAGTGTTAATGACACAGACTTGCCCAATTAATGACATTGAGACCTTCAGGAAGCTCCACTAAAACAGTGTGTTCGCATGACATAGAGCAAAGGGAGGATGATGGAAGGTGAATGGTGGTTCATGAATTCTTGCTGTTGGTTTTAAGAAACTTTGTGAATACAGCGATTTCAGAGAAATTTAAGGACAAGGAAGAGAAATCACCTGCGGTGGCTGTCATCCAGCACTTCAAGGACCTGCTGATAAGCTCGGCGTGTTGTTGACTGGATATAAGACAGGAACCCCGCAGCTGTAAACAGGTTGATATTTGCGTCCTCAGGGGAACAGAGGGGGGGACACAAGCGGACTGGGGGGGCAGAAGGGGAAGGAGTTACACTGGCAGAGGTGAATGGGGAGAAATGATAAAAAAAAAATAAGATATTTTTAAGCAAACCAATAGCAAGATAAGAATAAGAAATTCAGAAAGGAAAGGCAGCAGCAGTGAAGCAGTGTTGCAACAGGTATCTCGGCTGCAGATGTTTGCTTACCTTAAGTCACCTCTGCCCATCTGACTGCTGTGGCGACCAGTTATGTTCTCACTTGCACTGCGTTCTCTTCGAGATCGTCCATGAAAGTGAGCCTGCGAAAACATGAACAATTAAAGGTTAAAACCTAATGTGTAATTTTTCACTTCCTTTCAAAACAGGCTTGTTTGTTAGCAACACAGTACGATTGCAAATCTGTGTGTTGAGAAATGAAAAGGACACAGAATAAATGCCTTTGGTTCAACCCTCACCACTTGGCCGGTATTGCTCCGTGAAGGGGCAGTTTGATCAGTTTCAAGGGAGTCCAGTGGCTGTTCTGTAAGTGTGAGAACACGTGGGGGGGCCTTCATGGTCAGAAGGTCCACAGGAGTGACGGACTGAATCAGGTCCAAGTCTCTGGGACGAGAAAATAGAGCGTCTCCATCATCACCTGTGGATAATGTGACGGCAAGAGAGACAGTCAGTGGTTGGTAGTAAGAGATCACGAAACATGTAAGCAATGTATTGACCTATGTGCACCTGATTCAATTTCAGCTTGGGCAGCTTATTTTATGCAATACACCCTTTTACTAAAGTCCTGTCGTCCTCACCTGCAACAACGATCCTCTCTGGCACCTGCATCAGCGTTGAGTGAATGGCCAGGGGCTGCTCAAGTGGCAGAGCCCCTGTTTGCTTGTCTGAGGCCACCTTGAGGGTCTCAGGGACTCGCATGCGCTGGCTAATGCCCTCTGTGTACTCCAGCTCATAATGGATGCGGTTCATCTCAGCCACCTCTGCAGAGGGGGGGGTGAAGATTGGCCCACTCATCCAGCCTGTAGAAACATTAAACAGGAGGAAATGAGGAAAAAAATAATCAGCAGACAAACAGTCAGACTAGTGTGTAAGGAAGAATGTAGACATTTGAGGCACACTGCAGTGATGGTACTATCACAGTGTGACATGTTAAATAATCACATCAAGACCTGAATGTTTGTGATTTAATTTTTAAATTTAAGTTAATTTAAGTTACTTTATTAATCCCAAGCTGGGAAATTACTTCTCTGGATTTAACCCATCACTGATTGAAACACAAACACATGCAACATGCAGTGAAACACACAGGAGCAGTGGGCTGCATCTAGCGCCTGGGGAGCATCTATTGGGGGTTAAGTGCCTTGCTTAAGGGCACATCAGCCGGCTAATGGGGGGTGAGGACATTATCACTCCACCACACTCAAATTTTTCCTGCCCGTCCGGTGAGGGAATCGAACCAGCAACCTTCCGATCACAAGTCGCTTCTCCAACCTCTAGGCATTTCCTTGCGTCAGTGGCATACCTGCAATGCCATCCTAGTTTTCCAATTATTGCTGAATTGGTGAAAGAAGCATCATTATTCCTAATTTAAAATGACAAATGTGGTGAATTTAGTAGTAGCTAATTGGCTTAGTGGCTTAGAGTCGTTCCCAAAACATGCTTTTTGGCCCGTGTTGAAGGGCATGTCCCACAGAGGAACCAAATAAGCCTGACCACAGGCTGGGACGCAGGGGGTGTGCCGGCTAAAGCTAATAAATATTAGAAAGGACATTTCATTTTGTGTTGCATCAAATTACGTAACGTTGACATAAGGTGTAGCTATTGTTGACACATGGCTTTAATGTCACTAAATGAAAATCCACATAAGACGCCATGTCTAGCAATTACGCTAGCTGCTATTGAGCTAACGTTACCAGTATATCTGAGAAGCATTAGCTATATGTTATCTTTAACACAACTCGTTAGCTTGATCATGCGTTGACAACAACTGACTATCTGCAGGAACAAGCGGGCTAACCAAAGATATCCATTAATTCGCTTGACTTTAGCTACTATGTCCACTTACCGTAACGGTTTAGCACTCACTTTAAAATGTCATGTGTCAAAATGTTGTCCGTTCTGTAATATTGGCAGTATCGACCAGGACGGACGGAAAGCCGAGAGACACAACGCTTCAAGCTACTGTGTGTGTGTAGCCAGTAGTGATATACCTCGTGTGTCCGCTGGGGCGGAGCGTATGAACTACACCGTAAGTTCAGCCGACCCGCTGCAGCAGCAGGCAACACAAAGGGTCGAAAACAAACGCACACAATTATCACGCTCAAATGGCAGGTTCAGGGTTCAGGAAACAATGTTGGTGTGATTAATACTATATAAAACAAAGATTTGTTCTTCTTTAACTATACACAATAATAATAGTTTAATCATTTATAATGTTCCGTTTTTTCGTTGTTTGTATGTAATGGCAGAGCATCTAAAAGCTTCTAAAGTAAAACCTTTAGATATTTAGTCCATTGCTGTGAGCAGTACTGTGCTAGTGCAATTGTTTTTGATAAAAAAAAAAGAGGATGTGGACATTCAGTTCAGGTGCATCAAAAAAGTTCTAATATATAGCTAATGGGCCACCAGCAATTGTAGTAGTCACTGTGCCTTAGTGTGCACAGTGTGTGAGTTTTTCTATGGCAATGTTGCAATGTTACCAGAAAGCTACTATTAAATGGGCATTTGCAGTCCATAATGGGATGAGACCCAGATCAAGACATACCCAAAGCACAAACTTTATATTATATTTCGCTATTTTATATCATGTTGATATATTATGTTGTTTTATTAAGTTATATAATGTATTATACTTCTATTAAAGTTCCATATAGATACAGGCAACACTAAGTATAATTACTTATCGGTATTGTTACCAGTACACGGTACGGTATTGTTATTGTACACCATATAGACACGTTTTGTTTAGATATAATGCCCACTTTTAATTATAACGCATGTTTTGGTCATGAATGTCTAGCCGGCAGCATCTCAAATGAAGAGGTATTCAAGTACCTCAACGCAGAAACTCACCGAGCTTAGAAATACAACTCCCACACTTCCGCACTCTTCAAAACCAATGCGCATGCGTCATCTGTCTGGGCCATTATTTTGTCCTCCTCAAGCTTCAAATGAACAACAGGCTAAACGTTCCTTGAAATGAATTAAATATTAATACACGGAAGGAGCATTTTTTCCTTGTCGTTTATCACCGCCGACATAAATGGAGTCTCTCCGTCAATAGCTCGTTGTCTCGCCGGGCTCTTAAGTCCTCCGTTGGACTAGGAGGCCAAAAACAGTGCGCGGAGTGACAGCCCCGTTAAAGCCAGCAGACTGGGTGTTTATCTAGTTGGCTAGCGACGTAGCTAGCTTCCTAGACAGCTAAGAAAGGAGGAAAAAACCGAAAGGACCATTTTGATAACTTCGGAAACAGAGAACTGTGGCTGTCCCTGTCCTGTCCAACCTGCACAGGGGATGGCACACCTACGAGACATGCAAAACCAGGTACAGAAATCCTCTTTTCATTAACTGTCACCTCCCTTCTTCTTGTTCAAGGCAAGGCGAACCCCCATGGCTGTCAAGCTTTCCATGAATAAGTGGGTGGGGGTCCAAGCCCTCAGTGCAAGTGATGAAACTTACCATGTACAGACATATGAATTCTCTTATTTTTCATTTTCTCGCCATTGTCAGCATTAGGGATAACACGGCCAAAGCAATCAGCAAGCTGACAAAACATTTAATCACGAAGATTTCATTATAATATACAGTAGTATTTTAAAAGTCACCATTGCTTTAGGATTGTAAAATAAATATTAGAATGTGATGATTTCTTTATGTGCTTCCTACTCAGTCATAACACTCATTTCCTGCTGTTATGGAGAGAGAAAACCACTAAACTTTCAAGTGTCATGCATCTTGAATTACATCCTGGCACAAAGTTTGATCTAGAGTCTAGGTAATTACATGGACTGTGACTGAATAGAAGAATATTTACATGATAAGAAAGATTAATCCTACATCATCTTTTTTACACATGAGAAAATGACCATATAGGCCAGCAGATAGATGTAATTCCTGCTATCACATCTAATTTTTATAAAATATCATCCAAATGTGAAACAAATGATTTGCTCTTAGCATGCAATGCTTTGCAAGTGACACACTCATAAACACACAAGTAAAAATCTAAGGATGGTTATCACGACTTAAACTCAGTATTTCAGTGATTTCTTTGCTGTCACTTGACCAGAATACCCGGTTGGACCCAGAGGAGTACTTCACCAAGCAGGAGCGGATTGGGAAGGGTTCATTCGGAGAGGTCTACAAAGGCATCAACAACCGCACCAAGGAGGTGGTGGCAATTAAAATTATAGATCTGGAAGAAGCAGAGGATGAGATTGAAGACATTCAACAGGAGATCACAGTGTTGAGTCAGTGTGATAGTCCTTTTGTTACCAAGTATTATGGATCATATCTGAAGGTGAGATGATAACACAGTTTATTTGCAGCTATCAACATGAAGTTGCTTACAAACACAGACACACAATGCCATACAAGTAAAGGCAAAGCAGTGTTTTTATTTTAATTAAGTATTCTTTCCTCTCAGGGGACCAAGCTATGGATTATCATGGAGTATTTGGGCGGAGGATCTGCTCTGGATCTGGTAAGAAGATTTATATTTTTATACAGCTTAAAAGTTTAATACAAATCTTGTGAAGTGGCAAACCATGTCCTGTTTTGGCTCTCTTTCTTTCAAATTCCTCAAAATTTTCTAATTAATCTGTTGTGTCACTCATCATCTCCCTTCCCTTCTCCAGCTCCGCCCAGGACCTCTTGAAGAGACTTACATTGCTACTATACTGAGGGAAATATTGAAGGGGCTGGAGTATCTGCACTCTGAGAGGAAAATCCACAGAGATATTAAAGGTAAGAAGCACTCTCCTCATGTGTTGATGAAACAAGTGCCTCTTTTCACTTGCCATTTTTTGTTCATATCATTTTATAGTGTTGTCCTGGTGCAAGCCAGACGTCATACTCATACCTCAGAGATAACTGGCAGCATGATTGAGCAGAGGGACTGCCCATTAACCTTTAAATGTTTGATTCAAGCTTCCGACCAGCAAGTAAATACTGCACTAGCAAGACTCTGAAGAATGTTGATCAGTGATGAGGGAGCTACTGAGTAACAACATGAATATCCAGTCTTAACCAGATGTTCCACGGAATAAGAAATATGCTACCAAGCTGCATACGTTTATTAACACCATCTGTGAGCACACAACATACTGTAGGTGTTATATCTGTGTGTGGAGCTAATTTTGTCCTGTCACTGATGATGTGAGAAAAGAGAATTTGCCCTTTGGGAATCATTGGAGATTCACCAATACAATAATAAAAATATTTTGATTATTATGAATATTATTGTTAATAACAACATTATTAATAGTAATAATAATAACAATACCAAGATAGCAAGTCAAAAAGGCGGAAAATAATTAATTAGATCAAGTTGATTATCTCCATAGGTCTGTTTTCCCTCCTTCTGAATGTGCTTTTGCTTCCTGATGCCTGAAGCTGTTTGTGCTTGCTGCAGTGAAACTGGGGAAGAGACAGCAAAGTGTCCTTCATTCATCCTTCTGTAATTCACAATATCCCAAGTAGTCATTGTTCTGACATTTCAAAAATTACACCTGATTTCCCTGAATTTGGAGTCTCCTGTCTTTCACCCCAGATCACGTGTTTATTAATGCAGTGTTTTCAGCATTACTTGTACTGCTTATTCTTGTATATTGACTCTCCTTCTTTTTCTGTCTCGCTCTCCTAGCTGCCAATGTGCTCTTGTCAGAGCAGGGTGACGTGAAGCTGGCAGATTTCGGGGTGGCAGGACAGCTGACAGATACCCAGATTAAAAGGAATACGTTTGTTGGCACACCTTTCTGGATGGCTCCAGAGGTTATCAAGCAGTCAGCCTACGACTTCAAGGTCAGTCTGTGGACTGGACAAGAGACACACTTACTGTCCTACTGCTTTGAGTGAATGCTGTCTTTAGGTTTGTTTGCTTGTGTTCTTCTCAGTTTTGGGTCAAAATATGCCTTACTTTGGTACTAAAAAGACGGTTTCCAGTGTCTGTATGTAAAGTGAACACACCTTAGTCACACATTTCACTCTCTCTTGCAGGCTGATATTTGGTCCCTGGGAATCACTGCCATTGAGCTGGCTAAAGGGGAACCTCCCAACTCAGACCTACACCCCATGAGGGTCCTTTTCCTCATCCCAAAAAACACTCCACCCACACTTGAGGGACCTTACAGCAAGCCCTTCAAAGAGTTTGTGGAGGCTTGTCTAAATAAAGACCCTCGTTTTGTAAGTTATACATGGAATCAGACGTGCTTGTTTTAGGCTAAACAAGATAAGGAAATTTTTATCCTGCCAAATATTTTTGTTACTGGATTAGCATACTTTGTCCTCAATAGGAATTATCATCTGTGCTGTGCTTTTCCAAATATTCAAACCCAGTCTAAGTTGCATTCTTGTTAAATCTAAGTAATGCGATGGTGGACTCATTGCTGAAGCTTCTTTTAGCAAGTCTTAAGTAGTCTTAACTGGTCCCACCTACGTGACTCTTCCTGCTGCTTCTGTCTTTCTGCAATGGCACAGAGGCCAACAGCCAAAGAGCTCCTGAAGCACAAGTTCATCACACGATACACCAAGAAGACGGCCTATCTGACAGAGCTGATTGACCGCTACCGCCGCTGGAAGTCTGAGGGGCACGGGGAAGAATCCAGCTCCGACGACTCAGATATGTGAGTCTCAAAATGACCAAAACGTTCTGTTCACTTTCCAAACTGACTTAGTGGAGAATTTCAGGATGGTTTATGGATGATTTACTAGGAGAATTGTTTGCCCACCAAGTAATATCAGTTATGTACCTTTTTGTGTTGCTAAATTTCTGTCAGCTGTACAAGCTTGTGACACATTCCATGATTGTCAAATATGAAGACTGAGCATATATAAGCCTCCACCTCTTCCCGCTAACAGGAAACAGCTTAAAAAAAAGAGGATGTAACACACGTGTGCACACACACACACACACACAGTGTACATACACACATTTCCAAGTTGTCCTCAATAGAAACATTTTCTCTGTGCGATAATTAGGTCATTGATTCATTATATGAAAGTTGTGCATGCTGGTGCCCCACATATTTAAATTTTCTCTTCTTGTTTCCCTTTCTGCCCTTCTCTCAGGGATGCTGATGGTGATGTGGATACGTGTCCCGTGTGGACCTTCCCTACGGTTAGACCCACTTCTATGAACAAGTTACAGAAGGGCTACACACACACAGATTCAGAGGTAAGACACATGCACGGCACACAGACACAGAGACACATCTTTTTGGATTTTTCCTAATACCTTTTTCCCCTCTTTTCAGTCAGGAGATTCAGTGAAAAGGCAACCCAAGTCACAATGCTTGTCTGCTTTGGTAACACCCATCTTCAGAGAGGTAGGCCCAACATTTGGGGATGGAGATTATTTAAATAATATCATTCATTATACTTCTGATGATTTTAGTTAAAGGGGCAAACACCAAAACAACATGTACAGGCTTTGCTAAGTTTAGTTAAGAGTACAAACCAAAATCCCATTTAATAAATTTGGCCTCGCTTCTAAGTACAAGAGGGGAGAATTTCCTGAGCAGAGTAAAAAGCCAAGGCCCATAGACCACTCTTCTATCAACTGCAAATCTGCAAGCACAATATACACAGTCGATGTCATTGGTTGTCCTGTGAAGCATGAAGTTCTAACTTTTTCTTAATATCTCTGGCAGAGGTTATTGCAGACAGTTCATATTGGATGATAAATTGGCTGTGTTTTTGTCACTAAGATGTACTGGATTTTAAGATGTAAGGCATTTATTAGTCTAATTCATAATAATCTTAATAATAATCATAATAATAAATCTTACAATCTTACAATGTTAATGAAAACTGAAAAATAATTTGTGTATCCACCCTGTGATTCGGACCCTTTCCACAATGTTTTGGGTTCTTCTTTGGTCTGTGCTACACCTTTCCACCAAGTGTCAGGAAAATCGAGGGAGTAGTTTTTCTGTAATCCTGCTGACCAACAGTTACAGCATCCCAACTATTTTGGAATCTGGATTATATCAAAATTGATTTGACCTCACCTCTTGCTTTATTGTTGTACCTACAATCCCAGTAAGAATGTTTAAAAAAGTGACTCAGGACACATTCAGGTTGTGTGCTGGAAGCTTGTACCATTGCATAACTGTTTATTCTCTGTTCTGTTTCTCTAGCTGAAGGAGAAGCGGCGGGCGAGTGGTGGTGGCGTAGGAGCCATTGAGGAGCTGGAAAACGCCTTCAACCTGGCCGAGGAGTCGTGTCCGGGCATCTCCGACCGCCTTGTCACACACATGATGGAGAGAGTTTGCAGGTGACATAGAAACCACTGTAGACCACCACCTGTCAGCTGTCTATTATGGAGCAGAAGACACTCATTATTTAGTTGAATTAATCAACTTAATTTGTCCTTTCAGGTTTTCTTTAAATGGTAACACGACCCCGTCTTCGCGGTGAAACACCAGCTGGATGTAACTTAACTCTGCCCCCTTTTCTGTCTCCCAGACCCACAAAACGCCTCAGATAAGGAAGACCCCCAACCCCGACCCCACCCCACTCGTCATATCTTTGTACCCTTCCCAGTCCTGTCCCCCAAGAGATCTTTTAATTAGTTATAATTAAATATTTTTACAGTTTTTCTTTAAGAGCGGAGAGTATTTAAGACAAAAAAGCCATGACATTTAGAGCGTTGTGTATACCTGTTAGATTGAAAAGAAAAAACTATAATAAAGTCTATGGAAAATGTCCCATAGTCTTTAGTGTTTGGTGTTCTTCACATGTTGGAATGTAGCATCACTGGCACTTTAAAAGGAAAAGGTGGCTTACAGTCATACATTTTCCATAACGGGTTTATTATAGTGCATGTCATATCAAAAAATCAGCTGGCACGTATTGCTGATTTAGTATCTTCCTTTTTGTCTGCCTGATGCTCACACACAGACATTTTATCTGTTCAGACATGTAAGTCACATCTCAGTCTAGGAATGCACATTATATTGTAAAATGTGCTGGTCAGTAGTGGAGCATTCATCCATATTACTATATAATTAATTCATATAAGGATTTACAATTTTTATGTTAAGTCGAACAACTGCAATATTTTCTTTGTCGACTGTTTAAACTATAATTCATTTTCTCATATTGCTTCCTAAAAAAGAATGTGAGCTTGGGGTTTGGGGTAATTAACCTCTCTATACACTATACTGTAATAACTGATGTTTTGTTAGTCAGGGAAGGGTCACTGTGATTTTGTCTGTCAGAGGCAATTCATCTCACTGAAATGGAGCGCACACAAAGGAAACAGGAAGCATCTGCTGACAGGCGTGTGGAGAAGCTTCAGGCTATTCTGTGCCACCATCTGATCGTGGACAGGGTATGACTACACAAAAATGTTATCAAGAGACAGTGATGAACCTCGATTAGCTGATAACCGAAAAGCTCAAAAAACACAAGATTAATCAGGTTTAATAAAACTTTTATTACAATATATGCATCAAAAACAATATTTGGTACTTTAATATTGGATAAAAACACCACAAAGAGGAATGTCAAGAACTCACATCTTGGCTGGTGAGGGAAACGTTGGCTACACTGACCTCATTGGGTCACTTTTAATCTCTGTGGTCATGGAAACCACAAAGTACTCAGCAGTCGGGACAGATACAAATTTCTACCTCTTAAATCTCACTGCATCATTAAAACATAACAGTTAATGCTCCCTGGCACATGACTTGACTTTACAGTGTAGACATGGACATGGAGTAATTACATCTAGCTAACTGAATGCACCAAACAGGCACTGCACCTCATCTGCCTGTCCTTCATTTGTCAGGTCTACGGGAAGACTATAAGAGGTCAAGGGTCACAGTTTATTTAATTCATATCAAACTCAAAAAGGAGCGGAACTACACTTGAGTGACGTCGTACAGTAATGATCTGAGCTCCGCACTAAGGAGGAAGGTTTGCTGATCCAAATATAGCACTAGAGGGAAAATTCACCTGAATTTTTTTTTACCAGAGTTTGAGAGTTGCATGCACACGAGGATGGTAATATGACTACCGGTAACACTGTTTAAAGGGATGCTTGTATGGTCACTTTGAAGCCAGAGGGAATATGAAGTCATGTTTTTTTCTTGACAAAAAGAATACTTAGACAATGGCATAACAATGGCAAGAAAAGCTATTTCTGCTACTAGTTTCCACCATAGTTGACTCTCCCAATAAGGCTCTGTCAATGAGCAAAATTTAGCATGTGCTTTGAGAGATGTTTAAGGACTAAAAGCACAGAATACAAGCAGCGATACTTTGGTTTTCTCAATAGCAAAAACAGTAAGGGAATAAATGGAAAAGTAACAGAACATCCCAATATTAAAGATATATGCCACCATTTAAAAAGATGGGTCATGTGACTTCATTTGAGTAAATGGAAAAGGTTTAGTAAAATGAAACAAAATAAAAAAAGAAGAAATAGAACTGTGTGTAAATATATAAACATAACACTGTTTGAATATACTTTACTGTATGTATAAAAAAAAGATTCCAGATCCTGTGTCGGATTGGAATAAAAATAGTGGCAAGCAATACGAGTCAATAACAAAATGGCCTTTGCACCTTCACTGCTACCATCCATCAGTCTCCACCAGCGGCTCCAATACCTACAGAGGAAAAGAGAAAGTTACACATCACCATCATCTGCAACTAAAATGAAGGCTGGCCTCACAGACTAGTCTCATTTATTTAGGTTAAATACTGAGGAAGCGACTCGTCACTCCTACCATAGGCTGCTCACACGTGGGGGCCGTCTCCCTCTCCATCTCCCTGCTTCTGCATCTGGGCCTGCATCTTGGCAATCATCTCCTGCATTCGCCTCAACTGTGGGACAGAACATCACACGTGTATGACAGGAGAAAAACCAACCGCACTTAAAAGGTGTCAGTTTTGTTTACTTATAGATTGTTTGCCCTGTCCTTCAGTCAAGCTAAACGTATGGTTATTAATGCTCCATCTGCCAGTTAGAAATCACTGACTTGAAACGACTGGTCCCACAATGACTACTTGAGCTGAAACCAAATGTGAACTTAAATTGTTGACCAGTTTAGCAAATGTATTGTGGGTTTATACAATTTTTATAAACAATTAACAGTTTTAAATTGCCCATAGTAACTTGTAGGACAATAAATAGTCTTTAACAAAATAGTTGATTATATACACTTTTCCTGCCCTGAAGAAGACTGATACCACACTAGATACACTAAATATGAAGCAGCAGGTTCCAGGTTAGCTTAGCTTAGCACAAAGGCTTTAAAAGAGGGGAAAATAATTCGCCCACAAAAAAACCCACCCGGTCCTTTAAAGCTCAGTGAAAAAGTACCACCTGCTTTCAGTCTTTATACCAACTGCCTGCTGGCTCTGGCTTCATATTTATCATACAGATATGAGAGTGATATCAATATTATCTGATGAGAAAATAAGTGTAAAATAACTATATTTCCCAAAATGTCCCATGTTCACAAACCTTGATAAACGAGGATGATTCACGAAAAAAGAAGTTCTTTTTAATAAGTAGTTTAGTGTGTGAAATATCCCACCTCAGCCTCCTTCTCCTGCAGTATCATATCCTTGTCCATTTCCTCTGGCTCCGGTCCCTTTCTGCATCGATGACACAACTTAAGTCACTTTTGATGTCACTGCGATCCAACATGCTACAGAATCAACCTCTAATACTTCTGCAGAATGTGTGCCAATTCATCAAAGAATCATTAAGTTAGATGCACAGTCAGAGAGATTAAACATGTAAAAACACTGTGTGTAATGATTTATAAAGCATTATAATCAGTGATTAAGAAGTTTGAGTATGTGTGCATGGCTGAGAGTGCACAATGTTCCATTTTAAGTAGCATTAGGCAAACATGACAGCAGCCACACTGAGAAAGTGAAGAAGGGGGTCAGTGGGTTAGAAGAGTTTTTCTTTGCAGGAGGATGGAACAGCTCACAAGAGAAAAGTGGGCATCTACAACAAATAACTACAAAGAGATGAAAGCTTTAAGAGTCAAGAGAGAAGCAGCAAGTGCAAGAGTCAGGGGAACAGCATTGCCTCCCCCAAAAGTTAAAAAAACTGTACCTCCAACAGTCCACTCATGGGATGGGACAAATCAAGGCCAGACAGCCATCATTCTGACAGATGGCGAGGCAATGAGAAGGCAGTAAAACCACTCCCTTTATCCTGGGTTGGCTTTAGAAGAAAGTCTAAGAGATTCTCTCTGGTCTACAGTGAGGGTTAAATGATGATATATCCACACTATGTTAAATGACACACACAGTAATCCTGTTTACAACCTCTAAACACATTCAAACTACATATGCCACTTAACTGCCAACTAACCATGTAAAACCACAACCCATGGCATTAAATTAAGGTCTACCTCCCTTGATGTAGTCAACATGCAAAATGATGAGTTAGAGCTACAGTACTACAGAATGATACCAGTTCAGCAGCGTTATCCTGAATGAATGGACAACAGAAGAATTACTCGAAGTACATGATCTATTATACAGAAATGAATCTGCTAACTCAGCTTCCATATACACGGCTCTGGATGTCTAATTACTCTAACCTTTGTGGAATATGCGGTGTGGATGTGTCTGACTATTTCATTTCTGTGTTGTTATTTTGTTTTTTAATTGTATACGATTAAAGTCTGATCAGAGGTTTGCTGTTTCAGATGGGGGGAGGTGCAGAGAAGCAAGCTGACAGACAAGTACGTACGCAGGAGACAGAGGCAGAATGTAACCATGGGAGGACAACCTGCCACCCCGCTTGAGGCGGTCCGAGCGGAAGTTCTCATAGTGAAGGTCCTGGGTCACTTCCTGTAGATCCTGCATGTGGGTTCTGTGGGGGTTGAGGAAAAGTTATCAAGCAATGTTCTTTTAAAAAAAAAAAAAAGGGGGTAAGCTTTCCCTCGTTGTGCTTGAAAGCATCCTGGCAAGCTACCAAGCTAACTGCGATTTCTTTTCACAGCATTTGTAGGAAAACAGCCAGTACATACACAGACTGCTAGGCAGTAACTATTAATGTCACCTTACTGGTATCACTCAGCCTCCTCTACCACTCACATCAGCATGATCCGCAACTTGAGGAAATCGTTGTGTTCTGGATTCTCCACCTCCACCACTCCCCAGGGGTACAGGCGGCCCCTCACCTTCTTCCCCTTGGCCTCAATCTGCTGGTTGGATCCCACCACTGCAAATGGGATGCTAGCCTGGAAAGGAGGAGTAGTCCAAGTGTCTGCAGCCATGATTCAACCCCACATATGACTAATTATAACACTTAAAACAAATCCCCAGCAGAATGGGATGCTTTTCATGGAGATTTATGAAAGAACAAAAAGCTGAATGCTTTCATAATGACAAATTCCTTGTTCCTGTGGTAAAAAAAAAAAAGGTTTGTCTTTGGCAGGAAGGAATTCATATTCACTTGGGGATAAAAAGCTCTGCAGGGAATAAGGAGTTTACCTTGAGGATCCTGGTCTGCTCTTTGAAGTCTTCGTCCTCATCTGACTCAGCATCAGGAAGGTGGTAAATCTTGATCCCATGTTCATCAATCTCATCCAGAATCTTACCAAGAAGACAGTGACAAAACATGGGTTAACCTTTAACGTGACAACCTACTTAGCTTCATATATATTAAGAAAGATGACATATCTGTTCATTGAAATGTTCCTGTCTAAATGTGGTTCATCTTCTTTTAGGTTTTACAATATTTATTGTAAAAATTTCCGGACTATAAGCCGCTACTTTTTTCACACACTTTGAACCCTGCGGCTTAAATAATGATGTGGCTAATTTATGGACTTTGCCTTAAGACAAAAGTGACATTGAGAGTGACAACAAAAGAGAGACTGACAACATGGACACCTGCAGCTTATAGACAATTGCGGCCTATAAATGTACAAGTTATTTTTCTTTTTCAATTAAGTGGGTGCAGCTTATATTCAGGTGCGCTCAATAGTTGATTTACATGAAAACAGCATGTGACTAACTGGAAAGCTAAAGCAAGGAATATGGGCACATGATAGCTACTGTTTCTTTCAGGAACTGGAAAAGATCGTGGACAATAGGGGACTGTTGACCCTTACCCTGCGCTTGAGCCTCTCCCTCTCTCTGAGAGTGAGTGTGTCTGCCTTGGCGATGACAGGAACCACGTTGACCTTATTGTGAATGGCCTTCATAAACTGAACATCCAGGGGTTTCAGGCTGGGTGGACAGGAAACAGACGGGCTCAAGGTCAAAGAGAGACGAAAAATATTCAAAGTATTTATGAAAAGCCCTGTGTGTGTGCAGGACTCACCCATGGCCGAGCGGGGAGATGAAGTAGAAGCAGCAGTGAACTCTATTGTCGACAATGTGTCTACGATTCAGACCGCTCTCGTCATGGAGGTAGCGCTCGAACTGGTCATCAATGTAGCTGATAATGGTGCTAAAACTGAATGGGAAAAACAAACAGCATATCAAACACAGTACGTCTCACTGTACCAGAACTCATCCTTGACAGCACAGTCAATAAATAGCAGAAAATAAAAGTCCAGATGAAAAACTGATTCTGATTCAACTGTTTAAAGTCACAACACTTACTTTGGGAAACTTAAATTCAGAAATAACTCATCTCCTCATGAGCATAAGCCCTGAAAAAGATTTCATACCAGTCTTGGCTGTTGATGGCGTCTCCGTATCCTGGCGTGTCTACCACAGTCAGACGGAGCTTCACTCCTCGCTCCTCAATTTCTACTGTCGACGCCTCGATCTGAACCGTCCTTTCTATCTTTTCTATGAGAAGAAAAAAATGCATAACATGTTAGCTCAGGATTTTCATTAAACAGCTAAAACAAGAACATTAGCTGCATGTGTGTTTTACCTGCTGCTCCAGGGATGACTCTTTCAGGGTAAAGGTCGGTGAGAAAAAGGCTGTTGATCAGGGTAGATTTTCCAAGTCCAGATTCACCTTTTTGACCACAGAGGTAAGCGAAACACACAACATGCTGTCAGCAGCAGTACGAGAACTTGAGAAGTCAAGATTTAAAAAAAAAAGAAATATTAGAGTTCAGTTTCAATGAAGGAACAAAGGAGATCCTCACTGTGCTGCAGGAAGCAGCAAGACAATCTGCACTCTGACACACAGTAGGTCACACTCTAAACGAAAATGCATCACGCTAAATCTGACTGGAGCATTAATCTTGCCCTGAACTATGCCAGCTGGCTGATTAAACAACCCTCAGACCAAAGGAAGTAGTGTAAGTGTTCAAGTCAAGAGGAAGCCCACCGCATAGTTTCACAAATAGCACCAGCAAAAACCTGGATATCGTCGTTACATGAGAATCTGCAAACTAAACTATACAGCACTATCAAACAAAACCCCGAGTGGCTACCTTTAAAACTAACAAAAAACTGTACAATCTTAAAAATAGCCACATTCTGACAATATAACAAAGACAAAAACTTCTACAGTTTAAGCGATGAAGTTGCAGAAAAAATCTTTTCCCAAACCAAAAATATCTTTCCACGGATTCTCAGATTCTCATCTATTGAGTGTTGTTTTAGTCTAGCAGTATGACTAATTTCCATCTGGCACATCCAAAAAACAACAGCAGCAGTTTAGCAAGTAGTGTACAAAATTTAAGAAACTATATGTGAGAAATTATGTTCAGTGTCATCGTCACAGATCCTGAGACATAAACAACCTAAAGCTTGAGTGTTTCACCCGGGAATGCTGCTACTGTGGTTCCCACCAGTCATGGAAACAGATTTACAGAAGTCTTCACTACATCCCACACTGGCAATTTTCCAGATAGTCTTGTATCCAAATTGACATATACACCCTACAGTTTCAGAAGTGAAAAAAAAGCTTAAGAGGAAAAATACCAGTGTTTTAGGATAATTATGAAACATGATGCATACTGAGAGAAAATGCTGACATATTTAAGAAGTTGGGACACACAGAAGGTTGAACAAGCACTCTCAATGAATATTCTCGTAACGAAGAGACCAGCAGGCCTTGTCTGCTGTGTGAATCAAGCCCTCGAGGCCCAATGGCTACATTCCTCTCTGGTTTATTTTAAAGCAAAAGGATGAGCAGTGTTCAGGGGAGCTTCTACCCTCCCCCATTACCAACAAGCAGAGAGGTTCACACAGTCACAGTGCTCACATCATGAGTTTACACTGCTGCTACTACTGACGCCAACTGAGCAACTACAATGACGTGACATCTGCCATTTTGAATTCGCCAGAAAGCCTTCATGCACACTAAAACACACTTATGTGATACTGAAGGCAAGGTCAAAGACAAAGCAACTTGCTAACTCTCTGCATACAAACAAAAGGAACTTCAGTGGTGAAAATGTACAGTAGAAAGGCCATTAGGAAAAGAAAGCAGCAACGACTGAATACTGTACAGGCTCATGGTCAAGATCCCACCATAAATTTATCGCAAAAACATAAGCCAAAACACTTCAACACATTCCTCAAATATCCATGTTTACTCTAGCTGTGAAGCATGAACGTTGTTATCACGAAGATGCACTATCATTTTCCAAAGTAAATAAAGTCAGTACTGCACAGTGACAAGAAGAAAAAGACAAAGAAAGAGAAGGCCTGAAAAACAGTGATGGATGATACACTCACCTACTACCATCAATGTAAACTCAAATCCCTTTTTTACTGACTTGCGATGAACCTGATTAGGCAGGTTGGCAAATCCAACATATCCTGGTGTCTCAGGGTTGGAGAACTGCCCCTGCTGTAGGTAATATAAAGCAACAAGTCAGTCAGAACTGTTGACAGAAAACATGTTTAGTGACAGTAAAACACAATTATCAGGGTGAAGGTTCAACACTTTTTGGATATCACTATGAAATGACAGGTAATTGTTAGTGCTTTAGTGGAAACCACTGAGGAGACATCTGTTTTACAAACAGCCAGGGTACTTAGGAGGGCAACTGTGACTTCTCTGCAGTCTGTTTGCAAAATTCCTTCTACCAGGTATCCCACTATTTATGGCCCTTCCTACACAGCACTATTCAGATCAAAGAGAAGCGAGCCAAGGACTGCATTTAACTGCCTCTGTAGCAATTTCAAAACAAGTACAAAAGGTATATGTTCTTTATTTAGTTCACTCATTTTGGCCTCACAGTATTGTAAGATTTGTAAACCCAGCCCTTCCCTGTCCTTTCAGCAGAGGTCAGTCTGATAAGCAGTGTGTTTCTGGCTCTGCCTTTGGGCCTTTCAACCAGCATAAAGCCACAGCAGTGACTCACGGGGACGGTGAGCAGCACAATGTGCACGGGCCTGAGTGATCCAGCATTCAGCAAGTAATATCTGTGTTCTAAACCACAACACCATGCACAAAATGTCCTACTGGAATGAATGAAAATAATCAGTTGTGGACAGAATTTTAAAAAGATGACAACAGATATTTGTTTTATATGAAAAAAGAAAGAATGAAAGAAGATGAAGTTTAACTCAGGGAAAAGAGCACACTACAGTTTTCTCTCTTAACACTACTGCTGTTTAGCTGTTGGTCTAGACAGACAGTCACCAAAGCAGAAGTAGGAATCTAGTTCTGCTGCATACTGAATTGTTTCAGATGTGATATCTAGTTTCTGTTTTCTAACACTTACCTTCATTTTATCAGCCTGAGACATTTTCTTTCTCCTTGCTAAACCTGAAAGAAAGGACAGACTACATCACACACAAAAACAGTTACTCAAGCAGTCAAATTGTGCTACAGTGCTTGCCTCTCTCTCTCTATCACCTGAACCTTTTCTGAAATGGAGTGTGAGACAGGAAGCCTGACTTGTGCTCAGAAACGTTTGCGTCTCACCACAAAAAAAAAAAAACTCTCCTTTTCCTGCTATGATAGCTGCATCTTAGTACGGCGCCATGATTTGATGATTAAGCTCTGCTTATGCTATTAATCCCCTCTACAATTGGTGTCATATGTTTACTATCTTGTGGATGATTGATGTGTTGTACATTGGTGTTTTTTTTATTATTATTTAAACACTGAATGAACCGAAACTGTCAAAAACACACCCAGCGCATTCAACAGTGTTAGAATGGAAACGGCTGTCACTGTCTCTCTGTCTCTGTATAACTCACTATGGCTCTATGGCACTATGGCACAAGGCTATGTAAAATTGTGTCCGAGCTAGTTTGAGACAATTTAAAAAAACTTAACCCCAAAAAATATCATAGAAGTATGTAAGGCTAACTTACCTAAAACCAAAGCTTGGTAGCGTTAGCTAATTTTCTTTCATATCAAGGTACACAAATGGAAATGATTAGCAACTGCTGCTTTCATAACGGTAACGTTAACACAGCGGTGTGAAATGTGCTGATGCTGACATCTGCCACGAAAAGACTTATGTTATGACAATTCTTGTTCTTGAAAAGCAATCAGAAACATCCTAATTTAACGCTATTTACCAAGCTAACAGCGCTCGCTAGCTGTTCAGGAAACTGGTACAAGGAAAGCTTAGCATAGCGTTAACTACTAACTAGCCGAGTAGCTTCTCCTGCAGGATGTGAACTTAAATAGCTAATGTTAGCGCCGTCAATTTAACGCCAAAACCGCTAATATAACAAGGAGACAACTTGGTGATAAATAAGTGATGAGTTATCTCGAGAGATCAGTTACCTTACAGTCCGTCCGAGATCACAGTGCAGTTAGAAACAGAGAGAGACGAGCGGACGATGAACGGTAGACTTGGCGGACACCTCAAATTCTTCAGATTCCGGTGCAGCGGCTTCCTTTAGCACACAGACCACAATGCAACGGGCGAGAGCAGCAGCAGAGCCAGCACCAAGTTTACATACACATCAAGACTGAAGTTCTGGTGACACTGAAAGTCAGCTTGCTTGGTTGTACCTGTGTGATATAAAGAAAGGTAAAGATTATGCATTATTAACATTTGTGGGCCACAGGAAAGAAGAATATTAAGGGTACCCCAACCCCATGGTAGACACAAGTGTTGACGAATACATCCCATCTTCCTGCTGACATGCAAATCTAATTAGATTAAATAAGTATTTTAACTTTCTAAATCTGTGGGCTTAATGTTCTTTAAGCAGTTTTTTTGTTTGCCTTTACCCAGTGTACATATATTGATGGTAACTTGTCCAGCATTTGTACCCTAATAGGATTTTCTTTTTCTAGACTTACATTATGGTTTGATGTGGATGATAAAGAATAAATGAGACACACATGAGGCAGAAACAAGGAAACAAAAGTCTAGCAGAAAAGTATTTGTTTTTTAATCTGGACAAAGTACCAACCCTTATTCAGTGTCATTCCTGTCATAATTATTATAACAGTTTAAGTAAATGTTCACGCTTTCATTCAAAAAACAGGCATGCAAACAGCTATGACCGTGACTGTGATAAAGAGACAAAACAGTTAAACCTCTGTCAGTTACTGACTAAGTGATACATACAGCATGAACGTACCAATAACATCATTACTTTTTACTCTGTTTTTATATTATAAAGTCACCTGCTAGAGGTGACAAAAAGGTGAGTTTGAGTTTTGCCTGTAGTCAACAGGAACAGCTCAAATAAAGTAACGTTAATCTTCTTTCTGTTATTTGTATTACACCATGAACTGTACAAGCTGTTTTCGTCCATAGTGAACAGCAGCAGCTCAGCTGGTGGACTTAGTTTACATAATAACAGATGTTATTTTCTCATTTTTTATGTTATATGTTATGTTCTTGTTCTAAGTCACTTTCAGAAGCTCCTACTCATCCTTTTTCTTCCTCAGTGAGCAGCAACAACTCAAGTGATGGAGGAAGGCAGGAGAACAGAAAAATAAATAGTAGTTAGTCAGACAGCCACAGTAATCTCTGATTTACTTCAAAAAAAGTATGTTGCAAGTTTTTACTATGAACAATGTTTCATCCAGGGTTTTTAGGCTGATCTCCAGCTTTTTCTGCCTCAATAAACATCATTAAACTCCAAACTGCTGCTTACTGCAGGCCTGTGCGGTGCTGATGTTTGTTTGCTTCTGAAGGAAAACGTTTCTTTTCTTCTCTTTGTATTGAAGCTTCCCCTCCATTTGCTCCTTTTTCCTTGTGCAGTTTAGTACAGTCACTTACAAACTCTAATGTTGGCCTGGGGAGGACTGCAGACAGTCTCCATGACATGGAGGGAGCCTTGCCACCCTCTCATTCAGCAACTGATGTACATTTGCCTGATTATTATTCGACTGACTAACAGCTGTTGTTGTTGTTGTTTTTTATTTTTTTAGTAAATGCCTGAAGCAACAGGAACGTGTGGTGCATCCAATTTTACGCATTGCCAGCAGGGTTTTTTTCACTGAAAGCAAATCTCCAAACCTGAAGACTTCTGGATCATCAACATAATTTCTGTCGAATCAGCTGTATCATTGTAGGAAGTTCCCGGGTCATGCAAGTGCCCGGACTGCCTTTGTCATAGTGGTTACAGATGAAGCATTATTGTGCTTGTACCCTGAACATCTGAAATGAAATATTGATATAGCATATTCACATTTTACAGTTCATTGTAATATTCCAAATCATGTCAATTATCGCCATATTAACGTCTGGGCATTGTTAAAGTTTTCCCTCTGAATAAAAATCCTTGAGCGGACATAGCGCTGAAAAGCTGATCAAGCGAGCTGCAGTTGTGTCATTTGTCCACCAGGTGTCATGATTTGAGTAGAATCACAGATGGAGAGTGTCTAACCATAAGTCTGTATGTTGCTGCTGAGGTCAGGAATGTGGATTTTACTGAGCTAATTAACCTCATATTCTTTTAAATTTTAGCTCATCCTGACACCTGAAACCCCAACTCGCAGCCTCGTCTTGGCTTTTTTGTATATATGAACAGAAAAAATTCAACAGAGCTTCAAGAGCAATATGCTCCACTAAACCTGCTGTCTGCTTTTACATCTCATTGATATGGCAGGTACTGTGAGGAGAGCGAGGCAAGGTTAGCCAGCCGTAATATAGACACTCATTATACCATTTCATACCACATAATCTTTAAACTGAGTACACAATGCTGGATATTCATTAAATTATCTAATGAAAATCATATTGAGCCCCATGAGAATATATTACTGTTAATGTAGAGAGATTCTGTTGTGTGTGTATCATCCTTGAGTACACACATCTACATCAAATCACAAGACTCCATTAGTCTCTGGTTTCAATCAGAGCAAAGTTACGTCTGCAGGTTATTTAACTGTCATCTGCGTTTGGTTCAATGTGATATGGGTCAAATCACTGTGCACAGTTTTCTCCGCTACCCTATACTTTTATTCCATCATGTTTCAGAGCCATAAATAGTTACCAAGCTATAAGTATATATTTAAAACCAAAATGTTTAAATTATTTCAATATTTTAAGCATTATTTTACCATTACGACACTAGTAGAGGTCAACAAATTTTCAAGCGTATAAGGCAGTCACTGGAAGGCCATTTTATCTGTTTTATTCAAGCCTGAAGAGAAACGCTTTGATGATCAAGTTAGCCCAAGAGTTTCATAACTTGTTTATGTTTTCCAGTTAGCCGTTATGCATGGAAAATAAAGTCTGTAGCCAAACTAAATATGCTAACGTCATAAGACTATGATTCCCGTCCGTTTACCGCGTGGCTCGTTGGTCTAGGGGTATGATTCTCGCTTTGGGTGCGAGAGGTCCCGGGTTCAAATCCCGGACGAGCCCATGTTTTGCTAAATACAAATCATTTCTACAAAAGCATTATTTCTGCACACTATTGTATGCAAGTTGTTTAGTTTCAAAAATCATACTCAAATCAAAAAGAAGATCTGTGGTTAGTTCTCCAAGAGGTTTGGAACAACCTACCAGCCAAATTCCTTCAATAACAGAAAAACACAGTGTGCAAGTGTACTTAGAAGAATTGATGCTGTTTTCAAGGCAAGGGGTGGTCACACCAAATATTGATTTGATTTTAAATTTCTCTACTGCTCATTCAATGCATTTTGTTAATTGATGAAAATAAACTATTAACACTTCCATTTTTGAAAGCACTCTTAGTTTACAGCATTTTTTCGCAACTGCCTGAAATTTTGCACTGTACTGTACATATATATCTGCATCTATATCTATATCTGTATATATCTATAGATAAACATACATACAGATATAGATATAGATATATCAGTTAAGCATAGTTTCACCTAGAGTCTGTAGTCTGAGGCCTCTATCAGTTACTCACTCTAAACTACTATGTAACAGCAAACCTCTGATTTCCAAGAGCTATAAACTGAACACAGTCATATATTCCGGGTTCAAATCACCGGCCTGTACTTACTCTGTGCACAATATTGCTTCAGTGGCGCAGGAGGAGCATCAGACAACTTAAAAATATGCTCACTTTAATGCCTCTCTGTCTTCCCCCAGTTGGGGCTTATCTGAGCTTGCTGTTGTGACAGCATCTCTGCTCCCCTCCCTCTAGGCTGGCTCAGGACAGCCACTGCTCTGCTAAACACGAGTCCAGGAGATATCTCGGTAAATACCAGTCTATTTCCATTTTAGTTACAGCAAGTATATCATCACCGCAGGAGCTACACTATTTCCATTATTTTCATAAGCCTCTTAGTGGTGCCACACTCTGCCATTTGTAGTGCAGATTCATACTATGAAATGTGTGAGTTTTCATATATTTTAAGTGCCTGCCCCCACATCGTTAACATGGTAAAGTGTTTCTGATCTGCTATGAACGAATATCCTTTCTATTCTGTTCTATTCATGAACAGTTTTTATCTGAGGACCATAAAAGAACTCAACTCTTAATCAATACTGGGACTGTGCAATACATTTCATTTTCTACATTTTTATTCTTGCTACCATTTATTCCATTCTTGTTGCTTATTTATGTTGAGTTGTTTGTTGTGTGTTGTTTTTATCATGTCTTTTATCTCCTTTATCTGTACCTTATTACCACCAGGAGTTTCGTTTGATTTTGTTGTACAGCTGTGCAATGACAATCAATGTGAAAAATAAATTGGAAAATAAATCAATTTTTGTAAATATCCTAATAATATGAAAAAAACTGCTATGGCCTTTTAGGCATGAACCAAAAAGAAATGATAGCGAAGTAAACTACCTTATGAAATGAGTTATGACTAAGTACTTTATTAATATTTAATTGAAGGTTTAGAATGCATTGTAGATTGTTAATGATATATTATAAGGCAAACATAAAAACACATGAATTTTTCAGGTTGTTAGCCCATGTTCAATTAAAACTTACTTCAGAGGATATGGGCTAAATCATTCATTAATGACCTACTGAAATCTTTAACTGCAAGCCAGGCATGATTGATTAAAAATCCAATAACCGTTTATTAAGTAGTAACACAGTTTAAAAGCCAAATCAAGAAGAGAGTATACAAACAAAATGATTCCTCGGGCTAATTGCTCTAATCTTAAGTTATCCTCTTTTTACTTGAAGCTGCTATCGGATTTCTCTCAGTGTCTCACCAAATCACAGCAAAGCACTTCTGCTCCCGATCAGATCAAAAGCTGCTCTGCTTCCTAATTATTGGCAGAGTTTTTTTAACCTGATAATTCATCCAAGTAAATACTTATGGTTAAGCTCTTGCATTTTCTTCTGAGCTTCAGTTGGTTTACTTGTCCCTCAGAAATGTCCCAGATTCTTTTTCAGTGTAGAACGTTTGTGATCATGCATATAGATCATGATGAATTCAAATGTCAGACTCGTGAATTCAAAGATAAAATATAGTTTCCTATGTGTAAAATGCATTGGAGCCATGATCAGAAAGAACCTTCTCACCACTGGTTTCAGTTTCCTCCTCCCTCCATCACCACATCATCATCATCAGCCTCTTAACCAGGCTGTCATTTAAAGTAAGCAGCTGCCTGCTTAGCCGACACCTTTCACTTTTCGAGCAGCACTTAATTTACTGCAGGACATTTTAAATCTCCTGCCTCTGTGGCACAGAGTCGCTGACAAATGCCTGGTTGCAAATGTATCTCATTGACTGCTGACTCGGTTGTATTACAAGCTGGCTGATATGGGCTGCCACAGTAATGTGACCCTCAGGTTTATCCTCAGATGTTGGAGGAAGTGTATTAATTTTTTAGTTTAGATGGGGCCTTGTGAAAGTGTACTTGCAGGCAGAGGCGAGCAGATCTCTTTCTCTCTCTCAACCTCTGGGGATTGAAGCTATCTTCCACAGAGCCAAAGCATATTCCACCATCAATGTGTCAGGGGGAAAGCTATTAAAACCGCTTTACTTTTCCTAAGCATCATGAGAATAAGCACAAGATTTAGTGAAATCCCCCCCCCAGAGCAGTGAAAATCTAGGGGATTTTCCCCCTGAAATGTTTCCTAATGGGCTGCTCAGCAGTGTCAGAAACTCTTGTTAGACTTGAATGTAGTTTTCAGTATTTCGAGCTGAAATGACAAAATTTGAAGTCCAAGTGCATCTGAACTTTCCACTTAATCAGATGGAAAGTCATTCTCCAGTTCAGCATCAGAATTCCTGTGTTTACTCAGTGTAGAAATAAAAATGTGCATTCATACTGAGAATATTCTACTATCAGGGTTGTTTACCTTGATGTCCAGCAAAGCGCGACAAACTGATCTGGCGAACCAGATTGGATTTACACATCAACCGTGGCCCCTTGTCCACATAAAGACCTCGGCCTTCATCTCATCAAGTCTGTCGCAGGATCTTATCTGTCGATTAGGAGAGTCTGGAAACACACAATTTGTGTGTCAATAATTCATTAATTTTCATCACTCCTCTGCTCTCTGTTTTACTGCGGGCTTTATAAGGTAAGCAATGGGCCTGCTTACAGTTCTTTTAATTTATTTCATTTGGTTTCTCCTCATCTGACTTTTAAAAATCCAAGTACGACATGTAAGAAATTTTTAAAGATTTAATATGGTGTAAGATTATACAACTGCAATATTTAATTCTTATGTCAATTAATGTGTTGATTAAAGTTTCAATTAATAGATTAATTGTTTGGTCCATGAAAAGGTCAGAAAATGGAGGATGAATGACTCAATACCCTGAACATTCATATTGCTTTTTGAGTTTAGATTTACTTTTTTTTTTATTATTATTATTGGTAAAAATATCAAAGATGTCCAGTTTACTGTCACATGAAACAAAGAGAAGAAGCAAATCCTTAATTACGGTAAGGTTTGTCTTTTGGATGAAAAACTCATAATGAATTGTAATTATCAAACTAAACAGTTCAGCTGGAGGCCATGCAGGCATCTGCTGCAGCTGCCTCTCCTTGCCTCTTCTTACAACAACCTTTTGTCCCAGTCCTTTTCAAGAATAAAACATATAATCTATATATATAATCCAGCATGTAATCTACCAGGCTGTAATGTTGCCATTAAACCCAACATAACCTGAATCAGATAAAGCAGCAGTATCAGTGTGTCAGTGAACAATATAGTTGTCCAGCACTTCAGCCGTTCAGGGAAAGAAAAGCCGTCTCACAAGAGACTTAATCAACACTGCCAATAAATTATCCAGTCTATCAATGCAGTAAATTGGTAGGAAACGTAAGCTTTTTTTTCCCTCCAGCATGGAGTTGACTTGATAGATTCTTTTCTTGTCAGACACACTCCCTCGGCCCGTGTGTCTCAGCCCACCTCTCCGTGTCGCCTTTCATTTCCTTTTCACCCCTGGGTCTTTCTGTACCTGTCACTTTCTTTCTACAGTGTGACTCCTTAATCCACCTGAGTGCATGGAGGACAGTTTTGACATAAGAAGAAAAGATAGACTCCTAAAGAGAGGACCAGTATCTTTAGAGCCCAGGGGATAACCGGATTACGACAGCCATTTTGTGCTGCTGGCAGTTTTTCTTATTACCCATCACCCCCCCACACACATTTCTCCAGAGTTGAAATGCTGCCCTTTCTTAGAAGTCACACCAAACACTGACTGGGTACACAAAAACATGTACTCTCTGAACTAAAACAGCTGAAAGAATAAAAAAAATAAATCTTGACAAACGATAGAAACAGTTATCAAAAAACGGATGTCTCCATACACTGCCCTTCACATACTCTCATGTGGTTGTTCTCACACTGTATTTCTTCTCACCAATGAAGACTCTCTAAAACATGGCTCCACTGTGGAAGTAATCATTGTCTCTGTGTGGTGGTGGTTGCCTCCCGTGTGTGAGGCCTGAACCTACAGCACAGTTGATAACAGCACAGCCATGAGGAGACAGATCAACTGTCTGACCCCTGCTGCCAATCACTTTATCCCTCAGGCCCATCTGCTCCAAGGAAACCCAGAGAAAAACACTCTCTGAAAACGTCTTATCATCTCCACCCCTGATGTCTTGTGCACCACTGGATCTTTTATGTCCATTTATTTTGCTTTCGAAGAGGCCCGCAGTGCCTTTGATTGTGGGTGGTAAATGAAATAAAGGCCTCCTCCTCGCCTGTCCCCTGATATCTAAGTTTATCTCCGCTACCAAAACCTAAACCCGGAGCTCCAACTAACCGCCACAGGTCTGTCTACGTAGAAACACATCACGCTTCTGTCATGGCAGTAATCCCTTTTTGCAGGAGCCATTTTGTGTTCCTTTGTGGCAGCCTGGCAGCTTCCCTTTAGACACCCGGTACATACAGAGTACATACAGTAATCCCCCGTAGTTAAGTGCCTGCATCTTCTTCTGAGTAGCAGAGTACACGTACAGTATGTAGTCCATAATTTACAGTTAAGTCATTGCTCAGACATTTCTCCGTCAATGTCATTTCAATAACAGACAAAATGGCAAAAGCAAATATTTGATAAGATAAGGTATAGTAATTATGAAAACTGTGACAACCAATGGAGTCACCCGGGGCCAGTGAATTACAACTGTGATTAATATTGATTTTGTAGTGTATGGAGGAGGGAGAGATGAGCCTTTGTACTCATATTGATGTATAAGAAACCTGCATGGCATCATGGGAAAGAATTTAAATGAGTGATTGTGTCAGTTCTGATGACAAATTCTGAAAAGTTAAAGTACAAATTGGGAGTGATTTTGTAACAAAGATGGAAGTAAGTTTGGAGTACAGTCTCCACCCACTGACCAATGACCTTTTCTGTTTGTTTGTTTGTTTGTTTATTTATCTTTGGGGTGATGTCTTTGGAGGGTGGTTCTAGCAATTTTGAGGAGACAGTTTTTGATTCCACTACATTTTTTGTAACCAAGATTGAGTATTTCTCCTGCAGATTTTTATTCTTTGTGACTGAGAGAGAAAACAACATTTAGGTTTTCATATTGAGGAAAAACAAAATGCTACCAATTGTGAGATTTTTGCTTACATCAGTGTTATTGTTATTCAGAGCATTTTCCTTGAAAGAATCTGTCCATTGAAATAAAACTCACACAAATATAATCAATAGTCAACCATGGAAAATATGAGTAACAAAATTTAGAAATTGTCTTTTTGGGGGTATGAGGGATTATGGGGTCACTGGCTGGCTTCAACATTTCTAAAATTCTGGCTTCAGCCTTGGTTTAATGAGATGGTTTCACATGACTGGAAGCAAATGGCAACATCTTCTGAGACCTTCTGACTCATTATTGAGTAAATTAGCCATATAGGTCATTATGGTGGAGACGCAGTGCAAAATAATTTCCATATTTTACTTCCACAGTCCTTGCAAAAACTCTTTTCTGCTTGTGTTGCACAGCAGATGGCTTCCTTCAGCTGGTTGCTCGCCTGCCTGCACTTGTCTCCGTAGACATTAGTCTAAACTGTTGGAGAGGTAGGAGGAGGAGGAGGAGGAGGAGGAGGGAGTCCCTCAGAAATGTTGTACAGTCACTTTTTGCGAAGGGATTAGTGTTCTCTCTCATTCCCATTGGCTTGGCCCGCCATGACAGTGGTGTAGTGATGAGTGGTTGACATGCCAAGCATCATCCATAACAAGCTTCCAACTTGGTCCTCTGTGACTCCCATTCATGCGCCCAGGCTTTGAGCTTTATGTACTTTTCCGTTCCACTTTGTACAAATGCTTCAGTCAATTTGGAATTACAGTTTCTAGTATTTTCTTAAGGAAGAGACAGAGAAAATATTTCTGAACTGAATTCTTGGTACTTTTTCACCACTTTTTCTTTTACGCACGACGGGAGCATGCGCTTCTTGGAGAGGTTGACTTAATTTAAATTAGGACCGGTGTGTGTTTTTGATTTATGTGTCACTTTCTGAAATGGCAAAACCTTTAGATCACATCAAAAGACCCATGAATGCTTTCATGGTGTGGTCCAGAGGCCAGAGGAGAAAAATGGCCCTGGAAAACCCAAAGATGCATAACTCGGAAATCAGCAAGAGGCTCGGCGCGGAGTGGAAGCTGCTCTCCGACTCCGAAAAACGTCCGTACATCGACGAGGCAAAGAGACTGCGGGCTCAGCACATGAAGGAGCACCCGGACTACAAGTACAGACCCAGGCGCAAACCCAAGAGTCTCCTGAAGAGGGAACGTTTAGTTTTCCCGCTGCCGTCTTTACTCGGGGACGCAGCGGAGCATTTGAAGGGATTTTCCATGGACTCCTTTCTTGTCCCCGGGGATAAAGCCAGAGCTCTCCTCGCTCCCGCCTCCTCCTCCTCCTCTTCTTCCTCGTCCTTCTCGCTGCTGGAGCCGGTGGCGCAGTTCAGCACCGGAGCTGTCCAGCGGATGGCGGAGATACCGCACACTCTGGCCGCAGGCGCTCTGCCATTTGGCGCGCACACGTTTGGATACCAGACTGGAGGGGTCGGGGGTCTGGCTTGCCCCGGGCAGCACACCCACACCCACCCGTCGCCCTCCAGCCCGGGATACGTGATGCCGTGTAACTGCGGCGCCTGGTCTGCTGCCAGTTTACAGCCTCAGGTAGCCTATATTGTCTTCCCTGGAGGGATGACCAAGAGCGGCATGGACTCGTACACTGCGCCCGGCTCCAGCGTGTGACAGACCCGAGTTTGCGCACTGGACCTCAATATTTCAAAATCACAAAAGAAAAAGAACTGGACTACTGTACATGTTTCCATTCACATATCACAGCAAAACTGAATATTACGAACTCGTGTTTCCCAGCCTACTGAGAACCAAAACGCACAAGCCCCGACTTCACCCTCTGCTCTGTGCGAGTGCAGAGGAAAGATTTGGGGCGTAATGTGCCGTTGCTATTTTGCTACTGTTTTCACATAGACATGAAATCAAATAAATAAATGAATAAATTAAATGAGGGCAACGCAAAACTTTTCCTTATAAGTGATCTCAGTCAAAAGGTCAGCTGACTTCTGTGCCCACATTACTGTCAGTCAGGCTAACAGTGTGGAAGGCAGAGGAAGCCTGCAAGAGTGAATTTACCAAAAACAAACAAACAAACAAACAAAAAGCATTTCCACTTTTGATTCATACATTCATACATTTGGACAGTGTCACCAGTTTGGCCCCCAGTGTCTCAGTATGTAGGCTTGTTTTTTATGTGGAAAAGGAAATAATAAATGTTTTTTTTCTTTATTCAGAGTTTGCTCTTTTGTACAAAGAATGTCTTTAATATAAGCAGCCACATCAGTCTGGGATAAAAACTCATTTACTGCTGTGTGAACAATGTTTGTGTGAAGTTGAATCATTTCTTTATTATTGTTGTTTGTGTTTGGGATGATCCACATCGCTAAATCTTTCTTGTGTTTTTTTTTTAAATATCTACTGATTATGTGTTATAATGTGTTATTTCTAAAAGGTTTAATAGCAAACAGTTATAACAACTGGGGGAAGTTTGTTCTTAATTAAACAAGCTGACATTTAATCTCCTGATAAGGTACACAGCGAAGACAAAAGCAAAGCAGATATCGATGTAACGCAAAAAAACAGAAGTCCACTGAACTGACAAACCAAATTAAATTTTCTAGTTCCATCATGTTTGGCGACTACTGTATGAGTTTGTTTCTCCGACTGTGTGTTTGAGAGTGAGAGCGAGCCAGGTTCACGATAAGGGAAGAATAGAAACTGTTCTCCTCCCAGTTGTTGACAAAGTGATAAGGTGAAAAGTTGAATCATGGGAATCGTATTAGGTATTGTTTGTTTCAAAATTAGTTGGAAGTAATGAGTCTGCTCACCGAAACCTCTCAGTGTATGACATTTACAGACTTTCAACAGGAAAGATCTGCTCACCAATGCTACATCGGAATATCTGGGTCCAGGCCATTTTTGCCTTTATCAGATAGTAGAAATGTAAAATATGTTCTTTGATGGACTTAATTTGTGGCCACTGCAATTACATTGTCACCCTCTTAAGTCCTGGAGGCCCGGGGTTTGGCTGGTTTGGCTTATCATACCTCATTTTAAAGGAACTCTTGAGGCCTGATATGAACTTTTTTGTCCAGGATCATCCTATAATTCAGTATCTCCACTTGTCAAATGCGCTTTTTTCTTCTGTGTAGCACATTTTCTGTCTGTTAGTCCATTACAGTAGATCTGACTGAGTGACACATTCATTTCTGCCCCATTTCTATGTATGTACATGTTTGTCTGCCTGCAGTGCTGCATCATTGTTTAGTTTGTGAGACTGTTAATATGACAAAATACTGTATCATTTACTCAGTAATTTACCTGCTGATGATGTATTATCAAAAGCCCCTTGGAGTCGGTGATTCAGTTTCCTGTATTTACATATGGACAGTTATTCCTCATAGGTGCCAGGTACACCTGTATCACCACTGTGTCCACACCTCTCAACATGAGATAGCCCAACCCATGCACCCACTGGGTGAAACCCAACTGTCTCCACCCAACGCCACCTTCACTACAAAGCGCAGTTTCCTGACCGCTCACCACCTACCTGCTCGCCTCTACTCAGACTCATTTACATATGCAGCTACACTCCAACCATTAGGCTCTTTATTTAAACTGGGTACAAAATATCCTGCACACACACACCGTGTCTTCCAGATACATTTTATAACTTCCGGAGGAGAAAACAACAATGGCTCCTTCAGTTCTGCAGAACGGCGGATTCGTTTTGGGTTTGATCGGTGCTGCGGCCCTCATAGCAGCCACTGCTATGAACACATGGAGCGTGAAGGACAGGCAGGGGGAGGTGGTGACATCTATTTATACCTTCAAGGGTCTATGGCAGGACTGTGAGACCACTTCTGCGGGACTCACAGAGTGTCGCCCACTCTATGGCCTCCTGGGCTTCTCAGGTAGGACGAAACTCTCTTCTGTTTTAATGTGCAGCTTCTCCTGTGACTGACTGTTTACATCCACATTAGTTTTTAGATCTTTGCTGTTTGAATATTCAAACTGTATCCAGAAGCAGCCACCATCACTGTCACGGATGCAGTCTCATGAGTTTATCTTACGAGGAAATTAAAGCATTCTCAACAGGAGCAATAATTCTGCGAGTAGCAAAGATAAAGGAAGTTGGACCTAAACTGTCCAAGGTAGTTCTCTCACTACTAGTTCTTCTCAAATGAAGGCAAGGATGTTTTTAAGGTGTGCGAAGGGCGTCTCATTCGGTTGCATCAGGTTCATGATGCCACGTGTGCAGCATTGAAAGTTACCTCTTCCCTCTCTGGATCTCTTTCACATATTTGTTAAGATATCATGTAAAAATAGAAAGGATGATGATGAGCAGCCAGTGCATGATGGTTTTACTTCTTGAAACCCAATAGGAGTATTTTAATTCAAAAAATTGAGTGTAAAAATACTTACAAAAACTGTGATTGAGTTTTAAAGCATCAAATAGCTTTGATGACACTCTGGAACATGTATATCCATCACATCATCGGCACAGTTATGTCAATTTTAAAAGCGATGTAAGGAACTTTCTGGAGGTAATTTAGGAATGGATCAAGTTAATAAAGGTAGTTTAAACACTTTTAATGGATCTGTGAGGACTTTTTCTCATTAAGGTGTTGAAAGGAATAAAACTATTTGCATGCAAAGCAATGAGTTCCTCCTTAGTATAGCTACTTAGTGTAAACAATTATTATTATTAGTTTTAAAATTACTTTTACTCTTATTTTCAGTCGTCCTCATACAGACTGTTGTTCTGCTGTCGAGCTCTCTCCTATCAGTATTTGCATTAGCTCCAGTGCATTCTGGTCACTATAATGGACAGCCAGGCCGAGACTTAGTCAACACAGTTATCAGAAACAGAACAAACAAAAGGCAAAGGGCAGGTTCCTACAGCACACCTACTGCAGGAGAGCACAGGTCACACAACAGCATTAAACACATCTTCCTTCATTAGAAGATTAACAGGATTTAACAGGAGGCCCAAGTGCCAAATACTGAGACGCACAATTTATCAGCTGTAATTCAGATTTTTATGGCTGATTAGACACAATGAGCTAATCAATAATTTTAGAATACTCACCATGAAATGTTTCAGAGCGAGTGTTTTCTGTCCACTAGGTGCCTTCCAGGCTGTGCGAGCCCTGATGATAGTGGGTGTGGTGCTGAGTGTGCTCGGGGCAGTGATATCAGTTTTCTCTCTGACCTGCCTCACGATGACCAGCATGGAAGACTCCACCAAGGCCAAGATGAGCCTCACCGCCGGCATCATGTTCAGCATTGCTGGTAACAAATAATAGGAGAAAATTGAACAGGAGTTTTATTTGTGAGCTGGTGGAACACAGAGAAACCCAGCACAGCTATCCTCAGTGTCAATCGTTTATCCATCGACTCATCATTTCCGCGCTTTAACCTCTCTGATTCTTCACACATATTAACACTTTCTCTATGAAATGAATAAACCACAGCGTTCTTGTCTCTCCATACCTTTCTCTCAGGCGTGTGTGGCATTGCAGGAGCTTCTATCTACGCCAACCAGATCGTGTCCAGTTTCAGGATGTCCACCTACACCAACTATGGGGGAGGATATGGAGGAAACATGGAGGGAGAGATGGGGATGGGTGGAGGAGTGGGTGGAGGAATGGGTGGATTGCCAACGTAAGATAAAACATTGATTATTCTGCTTGTACTTTGATATTCTTCACATTATTCACATGTTGGACCCACTTTACATCTGATTTAGCTGAACTGGGCTCCCTTGCCTTTACAGATACACATTTGGCCCTGCGCTGTTTGTGGCTTGGATCGGAGGGGGCATCCTGGTTGTTGGTGGCATCCTGAAGTCACTGGCTTTCAGGGAGATAGTGAAAGATGAAAAACAACGGTGAGTCCTCTCATAGATTTATAGTGAAAGCAAACAACAAGAGATGATCTGAACATCTTAAAGCCTGAATGACTGAAGGCACACATTTCGTGCTCGAATTGGGGGTCTTTGCGTATTTGTTTGGGCAGAATTTTGATGCTCTTTTGACTTTTTCGGGCGCTTTCCATCACATCACACCACCATCATCTGTACTCCACTTTGCTGGCTCTTGTTTTTCAGTTACCCAGGGGTTGTTTACAAACCCCAGTCCCGCACCAGAAGCGACCCAGGTGAACATCATTCGGAGGGCGGCAAGAAAGACCAGAACTATGTGTAACAGCCTCAGCACTGACAGTTCGTGTGCACTAAGACATGCTTTTAGCTTTTTGCATACAGTGTGATTTGTGAGATGTTTTTTTTTTTCCCTTTATGCATTCAATACTATGTTTTTACTATCTGATCATGGGAGTCAGTACTATCACATCCTAACAGCAGACCAACAAGTGTACTAAGGAGTTGTGGAAAAATGATCAGTATGCACATCTCAGTGGTAACTACATATTTATAAATGCTCAGATGCTGTATGTAATTGAAGGTTTTTTTGTTTTTGTTTTTTTTTATTTCGATTTTAATAAAATCTTCTTATTTTTGTGCTAATAAAACATTGATTTGTGAAATGTGTACCAAATGGTTCTTTGAATTGCATAAATGGTAAATGAGAACACACACAGACCTGTTTATTGACATGCGAAACCCATGTTTATGTTTGATTTTATATATGATATATCTATACACTTACATATCAGTGCAGTTGGTAGTTAGGGTACCTGTAGCCAGCTTTGCATTCACGATTCGCTGTTTTTTGACAACAGCACTCTGGAAAGAAGCTTCAGTGTGTATCTAGTACGTTTATCTAGCTAGAAATGCTAAATCCAGGTCACTGCAACTCTTAAAGTGATACAATATACACAGTATTTCTGTAATCTCTACAGTTTCAAGCTGCGAAAAAGCCCATCAGATGGGTTTGCTTTCCTCTTCCCTTTCAGAGAATACTTGATAAGAAATTACACAGGCAACTTATTCTCCAGAGACTCCAGAGAGTATGGCATTGAAGGAAATCTTAAAAAAGTGTTAGGATCAATTCAGATCTTTAATCCTAAGATTAAGAAAACAGGGTAAAAAGGGTTATTGTTTTTACTCACAAATACAGATATTAGTTTAATATGTAAGTTCTGGGAAAGTATTTTAAGGCTGGTTTTGGCAACACATATTGTAATTTGAAGCTCCCTTTGTCTGTCACAGCACTGAGCTGCAGTGTTGTTTCAAACCACTAGATGTCAGTAGATTCTTCTCTTTATTTTAAGCAGGCATCTGTACAATTGTGTCATCATACACTTTTATTTTCTGTTTGACCACCCCAATAAAAATACAAAAAAGCCATCAGAGATTTTGTTTATTGTTGCATATTTAAACAGTCACCTCACTCACTCAAAAACAAGCATCCAAAATAAATCATGTTCCTCCTCAAAGCATAAGGTGCTGAAAAACACAAATACACATCAGACCTCACATCCCATTGCTGGTTTACTGTAAGGTCTTCACTAATGTGGACTTCAGCAAAGACATCTGCATTTGGAGAGCAACAAGGATTCATTCTTACTACAAATCCCATCAGTCACTAGATCCAGCATTATAAAAAAAAAAAAAAAAAAAAAAAAAATTATACAAGAATATCAGACAGCCTGAAAGGGGAGCAGAAACTCCCACTTGGTACACAACAACACAACAGTTCATGAGGTGAATTGTTTTTCTAATGGACCCACAATGAGCCATGATTTATCTGTAATGTTGGTCATCATTTCGGATATGCTCTGAGCTTGACGATTGTGTCTTTTTGTCCCCCACAGGCTCACATGAGTTATTTGGTAAAATTCAGACAAGAAATCCATAATTTTCAGATACAAAAACTGTCACATATAGAGCAGTGATTTAACAACCATCTATCAAGGCAGAGTTGGGTACAAATGTGTAAAATAACTAAAAGGGTAAGTTCACCCAAATAACAAAAAAGTTGTCTCTACCATGCAGACAGTTTTGGTTTAATATGCTCAAATTTTAGAAGATCTGTCTCTTGCGATTTGTACCATGGACATAAATACACAAAACAAAACTGCATTAATGGTGGTGAATAGACATCTCTCAAGCTTGGCACATATAAAACGGAACATATCTGCACGGCTAGATATGACTGGAGTTATTGTAACGTGGATGAACAAACCCTTCAACTAAAGTCTAAAAACAAAAAATAAAGTCAAACTCTCCTGTTTATATCCTGTCTAATTTCTCACTTAGAAACTCCTCCACGCTATCTGTGTTCCACTTGAGGATGCTGAGTTCTTCAGCGATGTTCCCGTTATCGTCCAAAAGCTTTAGCACAGGATCTGAGCCTCTCACGTACTACCATGTAGGAGGGGGGGGGGTGAGAGGGAAAAAGAGAAAAAGAGGAGGGGTGTTAATAAGACAGGTTTGCCCTCAGCAACACATGCAAAAACATTGAGAGAAATGTTTGTGAGCCATCTGATCGGCTTAATCTGATTTATCTTTGAAATCTCACTTTTTTTTTCCCCAAATGAAGCTTAAGTGGTTTAATGTGACTAATTGTGAGATTACAGCAGTCATCAAGCTGCTACATCGTCAGTAGAATTCATCACTCCTACCTTGATCTGAAGACCCTTGAACATCTTCGGCTTTTCGCTCCTGACAAAAGCTGAGGAGATAGAACACCGGTAAGACAATTGTCGGGCAATGAATCAGTCAGTTAGCCTTTCTATTTTAGTACAAAGGGCTGAAATTAGTGACAACTGCAAAACCTCCTGAGAATGCAGCGTTAACTAAAGGTGGAGACAGGTGAAAAGACAGGATGGCTACAGCTGAAGTAAACAAACGACAGCCAAATGGCAATGATGGAGCTCTAGACGTCTACCCCCATACTGAGGCGAGCTGCATCTCCACAAACGTAACCTGACACTGCATTAACCAAATGTTACTCTGAGCAGAGATGGGAGGTCTACTCCCAACACACACAGGGTAGGACAAAATAAAAAAAAACTTCAAAAGCTCGTCTGAAAAATTGGCCCTCGGCTTTTTCCAGACCACCTACTGCAAAAAGCGATTTCAAAAGGGACACATTTCACACACATCCCCACTGATTAAGACAGAACCACACAAAGCACAAGTTCAGTGTCACAAAAGAGCTGTTACTGTATTTCATAACAAGATCATAAATATCAGAGTAGAATCATGATCCTGAAGAGAACTCACCTTGGACTTGGGGGAACCGCCCCAATTTTCATCCACACACTTCGAGGATGGCCCCAGCATAGAGCTGTGTGCAGAGGAACACAACGTTAGGCCGTCCATGAGGAGTTTTTTAGCTACCCACACATCAATGCCCGCACACAGAGACAGACTAAGCTGTGGCCCGCTGGTGGTAGGACACCTGGCCTGGAGGAGTAATTTGATTCAGGCAGACTGATTCATAAATGTGTCCAGGCGACTTCTGGGGGTCATTAAAGTGTGAGCCTGTGCATATGGAGCAGGGCTGATGGATGGCGGTTTGTGCAGGGCTCACTTGTAATCAAACCTCTAGCACCAATACACAATAAGTTAGAGGAAATTGGAGTGTCACAGCAGTATTTCAACACCATGCTCTGTGAACAGTTTCAGGGTAAGAGTGGTAAATGACCTGGTTGGCTGGTTCACACAGCAAATTAAATTACACATGCAAGGCTAAGATCCTATCCTCTTCCTCTCCTCCCTTGTCTTTCCGTAAACAGTTCAGCACGGCTGAAATTAAATTTCCGTGCTTTTCATTTTACCACACAGATCAGAGACAAGTCACGACTCTGCTGAGAACAGGAAACTAAAAAGCAAATTTTAGCTGCTGTGCAGCAGTGAGTTGGGACCAGGCATTTTGAGGAGGAAGAAGGAGGACGAGGAGGAAGACCAATGACTCATGCAGGTGAGTCCATCAGCAGAACTGATTGGACCAAAACTATCATTAAACCCTGAAATAATCATCCTGGGACCCCTGGCTGATTCAAGTGAATGGGTTGTTGTCAGGCTTCTGCAGAGCTTGAGCTTATCATTTGATCTGGGAGTGTTAGGAGAACATTTAAACAGGCAGGGCATAAAAATCCAAAGCGAGTTAGGGTGTTAACGAGTTAACCTAGTTAGGTATAAATCAAATAAGGAACCACAGACGGCTTCACACTATGATTTAGACAATCACCAGGGTTGCATGTAAAGACAAACTTCAGAAGGCTGTCAAAACCCAGCTGCAAGACAAAATTCTGAGAATGCATGTACTTCCCTTAAACAACTCAAAGATGATTGTAATTCATTTCTGACTGCCTTGGTTTACATGAGGAGAGAATGAGGAAGGAAGGAGGAATGAAGATTTATTTCATGGGAATTTGTAAAACATTTTGCTGCCCTGCGGAGGACAGTCTGAAAATGAAATGAGCCAAATTTGGTGGCATCATAAGTTTAATTAGTTTTACAGTTTTTGAGAAAGAGTGTGATGGAATATTCCTACAAAGTCGATGCATCTGAACATTTATGCTCATTTGGATGCACACTTCGGTAAAAGTTTCAAAGTAATAACATGCATGGCTGATTTGTTACTATGTTTTTAACTTCAGATGGTTGCTTTAATGCCGCCGTCAGGACAATTAGCCCACAATGCCAGTTGAAGACTGGACCTGTGTGCAAAGTCCGGTTCAACTTCGTGCATGGGAAGGCAGATTTCAGAAGAAGAAGGAGAACAAGAATGATAGATTGCTTCAACCAGAGCACCAGGACATTTTAACTTTACAAAATGCTCCAGAGTAGCCTATAAAGCCATCTATCAGTGATCTGAAAACCTAAAGCAAGCATGAAAAGTATTACTTTACGGCATTAACTCCATCCGTGTATTGTTTTAATCTTACTTTGAAGTACTCGATCAACAGAGGCAGGGAGAAACTTTGTTCACTTCAGTCTAAAATATCAGTGGTGATATTTATAAATGTGACAATAAACAGCTTAGCCAAAAAGCCAACAGCCAAAGATTAATTAAAAAAAAGGTTGTGATGAAATACAATCATAAAGTTTTATCCTTTACTGTTTAAATTATATAAGTGATACTCATATACCACAAGGAAGAAGTGTGAAATGCCAAAAGACTTCAGACCGAGTGATTTTCTTTCCCTTAAATGAGAAATATTCTGGATCATTTAAACCCAGCTCTTCCAAGTCCACCTAATTATTCAGTAAGCCTCCAAACATTTTTGGAGTTAGATTTATTATCATTTCATTATTTGGATATTTTCTGATTGTCACAGTAAAACATCTAACAACTGACAATGCAGTACTTTGTCAATACTTTGACTTCTCCTGCCTGTTTGTGGTCCTAAGCCCAAAGCCCATTGATCCCTACAGAAGACATCGATCATCGATTGCAGCTTTTAGTTAATGGTCCTAAAACAGGAGAAAACAGTGTGTTTGCTGGAGCCTATGTTTAGGTGAGAACAGTGTGGGTGGGATTTAATCAAAATAAAGTCCTCCTCACATTAATCATAATGAAAGAACATGTCACTCAGTGCAACAGTTTGGCTGCTGAAGCTCTACAGGGTAGAAAGAGGGATAAGGTGGATATGGCTTGGGCTACGCAGGGCATACTTGCAAGTCGGTCAGTTTTGCTAGTTTTGACGTTTTCATGGGAGTTGTTGACAATAACAAAAACAAAGAAACGCCACACACATCTTCTGAGGCTTAAAAACCCACGCAACGCTCCTCATCTTTTTTGTCATCAAACTATACTGGCCTGAGAGACTCTCAGGAAGGTTTCCTGCTCTACAGTGGCACACTGTATGGTGGCACCCAGGGGAGCGGAGGTGCTGAGGTGTACAAGGTTCTCTGCCGAGGAGCACACATTTGAAAAGGAGTTACCAAAATGCCCTCCATGCTCAGTGAATCTTACTAATCGTCTGGGCTGCGCAATAAGCCATTTCTCAGTGGGTTTAATGATACGGCACTGATGTCGATTGCAGGACTGAAAGAATTCTTAAAGGCAGATAATTGTTGCTGTCTGAGGAGAAAATGTGCTTAGTGACACTGTCGTTTCCACTGGTACCCTAACGGTGCAGCTGGAGACAGTCCATTGCTCTTCTAAGTGACATTTTCACTCAAATCATGAAGAGGTAGAGAAGTAATCTTTCCTCTAAGTGTCTGTCTGAAAAGAATTATCATCAAGAGGTGTAATGAGGTGTGCACTGCTGTCTTCCAAGGTGCCGTTGCTAGGATACCACACAAGCTCTGGGGGCTTTGCTTAATCAAAGAAAAATTACATTGTTTTTCCACCATCATTTGACTCTGTGTTTATCTGTCAGAGCCCAACAGGGGCTCTTTGTGAATTTGCTGTAATCATTGGAGCAATGAGCACTACAGTAATGCCTCCTTGCTGGTTACCGAGAGGCTGCTACTGCAAAACTTGACATTTTGACCCCACTGGGGGGTTTCAAGCTGGGGTTAAAGAGCCTCGACTCTGAACATCAGAGACAGAGATTGAGACAGACAGCTAGCGACAGAGTATGTGTGTGGCAGCTCAGATCTGATGCACAGATGCAAACAGCGCCAACACACCCAGTGACAGGGAGGTTAAAACTAGGTTGTTTTTAGCAGCACTACAAATGCTGGGAGATGAGATCCTGTCAGTAAATGTAACGCATTCTGACAAGGAGGTCCTCTGAATGCTTTCCGCTATCCACTGAGGAGCTTGCTTTCACTGAAGCTCAGTAAATAACCACAGAAAGCAAACAGTTCTTCTCCTGACCCTCCAATTACCAAATTATCTGTTGTGCACCATCAAATCTGTCAAGCGTCTGTCATGCAGCACAAAACAAAAGTAAATTCATTTTATCACTTTGCTGCATGTACTTTTAGTTAGCCTCGACTGTGGTCACATTTTCTCTAACAGCACCGAATCTACTTTGATAAGGTCTTGGCAAGCCCTTCACTGTGACTGAACCTAGACAATCAGTTACTTCCTGTTCTCCAGTTTCGTGTGCTCTGTTGTTCCCTTTACCTTGCGCGCTTCCATCTGGGCCTCCTGCTGGCAGCACTGTCGGCAGTCTGGCTGGAACTTGGTGAGACTGAACTCCCCGAGCAGGTCACAGGAGCTGCACAGCAGGTTGCTGGAAAAGCCCAGCTCCCTGCACGTCTCAGACGACAGCTCGGCCCCATATGCCGACAGCTGCAGAGAGGATGGAGGGGATAAGAGAGACACCAACAGGAGAAAATAGGAAGCCTAGTTTTAATAAAGTGCTTACTTGTCATATGAAGATGTGTGAGGATTAAAAAGCTTGAAATTGATGAAGATGGACTTATAAGAGCGCCATAAAATCCTGAAACTAACATTAAAAACCATGTGGCTTGAATGTAGTGCGGTGAATAACTAAATGAATTATAATGACAAATTTGGTGCATTGTAAAACCAACATATCAACAACAGTAATGCTAAAACTTCAACATCATCATCTATAAACTACAAGTTAATCAACAAATCTATTGCCACATCTGTCAGTTTGCCAAAGCCCTCTGTGACATCTTAAATGGCATTTAAATAAGTCTGACCTACGGACAACATGCCAATTAATTTGTAATGTGTAATCAACAAATGAATATTATTTGCACTTGATGATGACTGCAATTATGAAATACTTCAAATAGACTTCATTTTCTTTGATATCAAGTCTTTGACAGAGAGATTTTCCCTAATAAGAGCGGCTAGGCAATTAACATAATAAGGATGTTTCAATCGGAGCTGTGTTCATCCTCTTTGCTGCAAAAGAATAATGTAACACTCTTATCATGACTTTATATTGTTTGTGAATAACAGAACTCCGCTGCTGATGCTAGATACATTGTTTAATTACTGTTATTTCCATTCACGCTGTTGAATCTGTTTTCGCTGTCAGGATCCAGGAAACCACTGCCCTCTAAAGTTTTATTACCCGATCAAAAAGTTTAACTGCGTGGAAAGAATTCTGGCACCCTGTTTTGTGTACAATCTCCTTGTCAACAAGGTCTATTATAGAATTTGCTGCAAAGATGATAATTGGCAAGTTAGAGTCGTTTACGTGTTATTTTACTGAGCGGGAAACAGATTTTGAGGGAGTATAAGTACATTTAGAATACCGGAAGTCTTGGTTTACAGATGCCATTCCCTTTTTAAAACACACAGTTTGACACATCGATCGGTTTCTACATCGTAAAAATCTGTAAACTTAGCTTAAAAAACACCCACTGAGCAAGTTTCGCTTTCACCCTAGGTTTTCTGGATAAGCCACGTCATTTTGAAGCACCGGGCAAAAGCAGAGTTTAGACTCACAAAACTGAACATAATGTTAAGACAGCTAACATCATCGCCAAGCGTTTATGCCAGTTACAGAGCACATCTGAAAGCAGCGACATTTGTTAATTCTCAGTGATAATACACTTACCGTTTGTAAAAGGGAGAAAAGCCACAGGAGATACACCTCTCCCGACATTTTGGAGCTTGCTTTGTTAGCGAAAACTACTCTGAGGACCCCGTTCTTTACATAAGGATTGCCCCGTCACGCCTGACGGTCACCCTTCAAAACTGAACATTTATTTTCTCAAAAACACCCATAACTTAACATCATCCACGTAGAATATTTTTATTATTATTATTATATCAGTGAATCTGTGTGGTATTTTGATTTATTTGATTAGATTTTGTGTTTCTTGAGTTTGGGCATATTCAAAGGTCGACTCATTGTTTCTTCCTCGTCTCTACCATTATCATGGTTTAAAAAGAACTGCGACACCTGCTGTCAGATTTCAGGTCAGTTTGTGAAAATTGTCCAATCCGGTTTGAACAGACGGTGATTGTCGACGAATAGAAACCCTCAGCTGCATGGTGGACTGTTGGTACATCCAATTGCTTGGGTGGTAATAATAGTCTGTCCGTGGTGCGGAGGTGAACACACTGCTTGGGACAGGACAGCGCTAGCGTTACATGGGGAACGCAGACGACAGCGGCAGGTTCTACCGCTCCTACATCCAGGAGGGACAAATATACACTCTGGAGGAGTCTGTAGGGCTTTGCGCGCTTATGCTATAGGGAATTGACTTGATGAAGTAACCAAGCCGACCATGAACACGTCGCATTTTAGGTAACCATAGCATCTAACAGTAGGAGATATTCACACACAGAGAGAGAGACACACACAGAGGGAGAGAGGGCCATGCACATACACTCAGCCGCTTTGTGATCACCGCCGTCGCTGTGTGTGTGTGTGTGTGTTTTCAGTGTCTCCTCCTCTGAGCATGGACTGACCATATCCCTCTCTGGATGATTTGATGGGGCTGCTTAGAGTCATGATGCCGCCCAAGTTGCAGCTTCTGGCGCTGCTGGCGTTCGCAGTGGCCATGTTCTTCCTGGAGAACCAGATCCAGAAGCTGGAGGAGTCCCGGGGAAAGCTCGGTAAGTTTAAGGGACTGCAGCCCGACCCCATCCGTTTCACACCAGGACCAACGCAGGCCGTGTGTGAGGTCTATCTCTTGGCTCAGTGCAAATCTGTGTAACTCCGTTGTTGTGCATTGTAGTCAATAAGAGGCAGTGTGCAGAGATGTGCAGCACTTCAGCACACATGCTTCATCAGACAATGGCACACAGTCATGACATGTGAATCTGGAAGCTGAACTTTGCCTGACTGTGAGCCCAAACTATTCTGAGTATTTGTAGAAAATTACAGATAATGTCTCCCTTTATTCCTAATGTGTGCAGTGCAGTGTGAGATTGTGGAGGTGCTGCTGTTCTCAGCCTGTGATCCAATGAGTGAGTGCCTGTGTGTGTGTGTATATACTTAAGAGCTTTATTATTGATTAACCTGGCATCTAATTTCTAGATTAAGTGATTAAAGGTTTGGTCTATGCAGTGTCAGAAAGAATTGGAAATTGCTCATCATGGTTTCTCAAAGCCCAAGGTGATGTCTTTGTCTTCGTTTGGACAGAAACCCAAAGATATTCAGCTTACAGTGATGGGAAAAAGAGAAAAACGAGGCTAATTCTCACATTTGAGAAGCTGGACCTCGAGAATGTCAGGCAATATTGATTAACTGATCATCCAAATGGCTGCAGACTAAATTTAAGTCAATTGATGAACTGATAAAAAGACTTTCTTTTTTTTCCAAATGAGATGACAAACCAACAGCTAATTTGGAAATCTGGGCATGTGATATTGGACCTACAGACTGGTGGTTCTGGGTTGAGACTGGAAGGTGCGATGGTCAGTGATGAATGCACAGTTTATTGCAGTGTTCTCAGTAACAATAGAAAACATGTGTTTGCTCAAAGTAAGTTTTAGTAATGTTCTGTATGAATGGGGACGCCACCCTGCTGCAAATCCTCTCCCAACCCTTTACTGATTGAAACGTGACCGGCGCTGCATTCATATCTCATTGGTAGCTGCCATCAGGGGCTTCGTCTCAATAAAGATCTGGGACATTGCAGGATTATCTCTGTGGTGCCTCCACTGTGGGGATTTTGTTTTTTAAGGAACAGTAGAGCGGTGCAGACAACCACAGGGTATAGACGGTGTACCTCAGGGGTTCCACACACCTCGTCTTGTATCATATGAGTGGGAGCCTGGCAGCCAACAGACCCTTTCACTGCAGCCATTTTGACATATTATAGCAGGAGAAGCACAGGTGTGATTAATAACATTAACAATGTTGCTGCAGTGAATTCCATTTCAGTGAGGCAATTCCAGGGTCCTAATATTCAAAAATGGCTTACAGGAACACTTAACAGAACAGAGACGTAGTTAATGTTATTAGAAACACCTGGGCTCTCCTGCTATGACAAGTCAAAATGTGTGCTGTGGAAAAAGGTCCATTACATTTAACTACTGCTCACACAGCTGGACGATGAGACCTTCCCTCGGGGAGAATTTGGTCGGACCTATGATAAGAAACACAAGGTCACCATAGTGAAGACAAACATAGTCTGAACCTGACCCACATTATGAGACAAGGTCTGATTAGCCAAAAATAAGTGAAAACGCTTGTGTGGGAATTAGTCGTTTTTAATTAACAGTAATCTGTTAATCGTAGACTTGCATATGAAATATGAACTTTTAATGACATCAGATTGGCTTCGAGGGAATTCTCATGGCAAATGTTCTGTTTTACTATTTTCGGATGATCTGTGGACCAAACATTTAATCCATCAATCAAAAAAATTGCTCAGATTAATCAAAAGTGAAAGTAGTTATCAGCTTCTGCCTTGATTAAAATTTGCAGTGATAACAAACAGATAAATAACAGTGTTTGTGATTAAATTGTTACAGATTCATTTTCTGTCAGTCGATTTATCTTTTCAGCTTTTTGACATTTTTGTTTGATAAATAGCATAAATGAGTAATCGATTCATCACATAGCAACGTTTCAGCCCTCGTCAGGGCCTTAGATAGTTGATGTGGCTCCCCTTTACTGGGGCTGGAGCTGAAACGGTTCGTTAATTATAGGAAAATTGTCTCAGCCTTTTTTTCAAGCACACATTACAGTTCACTTGTTCAAGCTCCTTAGGATGTGACTGTTTGCTGCTTTTCTTTGTTTTACAGGTTGGTAAACTGAAAACCTTTGGGTTTTGGACTCTAAGTCAGTTTGTCATTTGCGAAATTGTTGGGAAATCAATTTTCATGATTTTCTGATGTTGTGTAGATAGACAGCAAGTTAATCAGCTATGAAAGCAGTCATTTCAAATCACAGATTCTGAGGCTTTTTAGTAGGCGAGTAACAGACAGACTTTGTCACATGAGTCGAAGAGGAGTGTGTTGGGAAGATTCCAGACCAGACTGTGAATAAAACAGTTAACAGTCATCTTAATTGAATGAAGTGTCCTGGCTGAGTTTTCACATGGTGGAACAATCAGGCTTCCTGTGGGGAGAGATGGCTATGTTGGCCTGTGACGTGGTTTACTGCTGCTGTAAAGGGTTCTACTTTACACCCGGTGAAAATCCAAACTCTCCTGGGCCCCCCACACACAAATACACTCCCGATGCTGAAACAGAACCTGAGAGGCCTTTTCCCTGACTGCCCACCACCACGAGAATCTGTTGACTTGGCAAAAAGCGCTCTGATGGATGACTGGACTGAGCAGACGTCTGTATACTGGAGCTCTGAATTATGTGCTGCATGGCCAAATAGTTGTGACTGAGGCTTTCACAGGCACGATGCTGACAGACGGTCATGGGGCCGGTCACATAGCCAGGTACGCCCGCTGCAGGTCCATCTGTGCAACAGTAAAAAAAAAAAAACAAAACCTGTGTAATAACCACGGCAAGGACAGGTGGTGTGCAAACCCAAATGAGATCTCCATGAATGACTCTTATATGATAAACATGAGGAGGAAATAGGAGAAGCTCTATATGTCACCTTCCTGTATCATGTTTTCACACATTCACAATTAACTTGATGCAGGTTGGAATGACCAGCGCCCTCTCCTCACAGCGTGGGATCCCATCGCCTGGCACGCATTTTGAATCATTTCCCCTATTAGACACCCCCCGCAGGGCAGACAAGCTGTGATTTGCTTCCAAGCTAATCGTCATCCCAAGGTTTCACTGAGAAGTCTCCTGCATTACAATCACGCTGCGATGCAGCTGTGTGTCCTGCTGTGGGCCTAATCCATTATTCTGACAGTATTTCTCTCCGGCTGCTCACCGGCACTGCTGCCGGCTGGGTCAACAGTAACGCAGGCTGACTGCACAGGGATGGATGGCTAGAAGAATGAAAATAGAGATTCTTTTATAAAGAGCTACGAACGGGGGATTCAAGGCCACTTTCCCTGTCAGTATTGCCAGTAGTTCCCTCTTATTTCAGGCAATTTCACCTTGAAGAATTTCACACTACTGACAGTCCTGTGTAATGTCTCACTGATGTCAGACAGCTGATAAGTGCTTGAAATTCAATGGTGATTAGATGAAAAGATGAGATAATTAAGTTGGTTGAAAGTGAAGATGACTTTTCCCAAGCCTGTACTTTTTAAACAATACCTTAAAGTCCACGACCAGAAAGGTTTTCTGGTTCTTGAAAACCACTGAAAAGGACTGTTTTGTCAAATTAAATGAATAATTTGTTCTGGCTGACTTATTATTTATGACTTATGATTGATGTTTGAAACTAATTCAGATGTTGCAATTAATGTTATAATTTTCTCTTTGAATCTTTTCTATGTGCAGATTTATGTGGCACAGATTATTAAGTGTAGTGCTGCCCCAGTGATGAATTCTAGACCATGAAAACGACGCAGAACACCAGTGTGGGGTATTATGGGAATGGGAGGGGTTTTTTTTATTCTGGAGTTCTGAAACAGCATTTGTTTTGAGTGATTTCCGTCTTTTCTGGCTGAAAGTACGTTCGTTAAACAGCTGAGTGCGTCAGTATTTGTATAACATCTGCCCTCGCTACCTGCTTTTTTAGATTCAAGCCGTGCAGAACTTATTTCCTCAGAGAGAATATCCGTGAACACACTTATTTTAGCAGCTTTTCCACAGCTTCTGTACTATTTTTGATTCTTAGAAAATCAGCCAGTAACAGAACTTGCAGCCATAGGTGGGAGGTTAATTCAAGAGGGCATCTGTGGTATACTGAGAGATGCGTAAATAGAAATGTTGCTTATAAAACTGTCACCTCATGGCCCTCGTAACTGGAGCAAGCGACCTCTTCACCTCTGAGCCCTGCAGGCCGTGTGAGGACTGCGTGTCACCTAGCTGGACAGACATTCAGAGACCCCCCCCCCCACACACACACACACACATCACCGCCTTTTATTGGCCCGTCATTATTCAGCCTGATTAAAGGAATTCAATTTCCATCTGTTGCGTGGTGATATTTTGTTCCAGACACAAGAGGCTCTGTGATGAGCTCTGAGAGAGAAGAGAGATGCTGTAGAATGCAGAAGGAAGGGGATGCATGCACTCATTGTCAAAGTGTTCGCAGAGCCTGACGCAAGACTTTTAAGCATTCATTTGTCGCTCCCAGGCTTTCGTTTGAATTTCGCTTTGATTGTCATGCCAGGCACTCGCAGACTCGAGCCCACCCTCGTACTCCGCCGCGGAGGGACCTGGGAATCTGGTCAGGAATTTGCTCTTGAAAGGACTTTGGTCAGGCATTGCTAGTCCATCCTCATGAGCACACTGCATGGACTTTGATTGGACGACTTTATACCTTTGAGCTACCCTGCTGCTCAGACCTCCTGCTGCACATCACTCTCCCTGTTGCTGATGAGACTTTGAACTGCAGTTGCGTTTGAAATTTTCCGTCTAACTGGTGCCCTTCGGTCCTGCACATTTGTCAAGTGTGTGTCGCCTGATGTCGGTGACTCACTCAAAGGGCTGTTACACCGAATGGTGGCTTCCTTTTGAAGCTAATTGGTGACACATTGGTAGCACTCAGATAGACCCAACCCCGTGTCTTTTCCACAACTCAACTGCAAACCTCACTCTCCTAAATGTGTAACCTCCCTGTCCTTTCTGCAGACGTGGCACTCATATTTCCTTCCAACTCTCCCTGACACCCCACATCTCTGTTTTTAGCTTCCCCGAAGGGTATAAAGGGTGCGTCAGTCATTTGCTTTCACTCTGCATGTTGGCATCTGCTACCGTAAGCAGCCAGTCACATCTATCGCTACGATCTGCCTGCTATGAAACATGCCATTTGAGCGGCTAATGGAGAGGAGCCCACAGCAGAGATGGGCGTAGGTGTTGGGGATAGATTTGTTGCATGAGGTGGGGAGGAGGAGCGCTAATGGTCATACTGGGCTTTTGCTGTAGTGTTGAAAGCAGGCTTTGATTAGGGCAGAGGATTTACTACCCCTAGCACACATTTTGCCTGACAGGGAATGTGTTCCTGCAAAGTGGTGTGGCGTTTGCAGCTGTAGCAGGATGACAGACAGGCTAATCAGGGTGTTATGGACGGTTTCACACTACGGATGTAATTGGACGCCATTCTAGAAGAACACCTCACTCCCAGTAACACCCATCACTCTCTTTCCCACCACCCCAAATATTCCCTCCCCACCTCTTCACACAAAAACACACGCATGCACTTGCTCCTCCTCGCCATCTCCCCTCCATCTTCATTTTTTCCCTGTGTCACTAGTGGGGAAAGATGTCAGCGTACTCAGCTGGAAGAAATGCGCTTCAAAGATCGCATGGCACCACTGCAGGCCAGATTATATTGACTGAACTCACGGGGGCAAGTGGAGCTCTGACTGATGGCTGATGAGATATTATTTAGTTGAAGTGATAAATCAGAGGTGGGTCAGCAAGCCGTCCCTGCACAGACGCTCAGAGTGAACACTGATCCTGAGTGCTGATGTGACTTTTCCTTCAGTTTTTTCACTCACACGTTTTAATGACGATAAAAGCTACAAGATCAATTTTAGACCCCGACAGCTTGCTGTGCATAGTTAGAGCCTGTAGGCTTTTGACACATGATGGAGGCTGTGGTTTTTAGACACGTGACTCCTGGCCTCTGCAGAGTTAGCATGGTTTCTTTTTCTCTCCGACGACATTCAGCTCCTCGTCTGACAGCGGAAATGGGGAGCAGCTAATAAACCTCTGTCATGATTATAACTTACAATGGCAGTACTCTCAGCTCCTTCTGGATCAATAGTTGTAAACAACTTCTTTATTTGCGTGCCGAGTCTCCTTTGTGGTATTCAAATCCCTCTTGTGTTTTACCAACCCCATTGGATGAGAGCCTGAAAAGAGAATGTCCGCCGCTGGCTTCAGAAATAAGGTGCTATCAAAGGAGGAGGAGGAGGGAGTGTGGATGGAGGAAGGGGGGAGGTGGAATGAAAAAGATGATTTAATTTTCATTGCGACACAGAAATATTTAAAGCCGCGGCTTGTGAAAATCATAAGCCCCTGTGGAGGATAAAAAAAAAAGGAAAAAAGATGCCTGCAGCATTTTTACAAGCAATTTCGTCAGAGAACGTAGGGATAAAGGAGGAAGGAAGGTGTTTGAGTAGCGCTGCTCTTCTTCTTCCTCAGCCCCTGGCTCAACTTTGCTCCTATTAGTTGTAGAGTTGGCTTACAGCTGCTTTTTATCTTCTGTCTCCTGTAATATGTCCAGGACCAGGCGTCACCAGGGACTAACTGTTCAGGAAGTGTTACTACAATCTCCACTCCACCTCTTTTCTCCCTGCCTTTGCCTCTTTTTCTATCATTCTATCTGTTATCAATTTACATGCGTCTGTTTCCCTCTCCCCAGTGTGCCGAACGGCGTGAGCAGCATTGCCAAATCGCACAAAATTCAACTTGAAGTTCATCAGACAGAATACAAATAAGTGCACGGCAAACAGCTGTGATGTGTGTGTGTGTGTGTGTGTGTGTGAGAGAGAAGTATCTGTGTAGCTAAATATTCAGCTGCAGCACTCAGACTGCCCCCCGCTGGGTGAGGATCAGTAGATTTATGTGTGTGTGCATCTCTTTCTCTCTCGCACATCGACTTGCACTCAGTCAGTAATGTGACACACATGGTTGATTGATTAACCGTTTGTTTGTTAGACCAGTCTCTGTATCTATCTATCTGTTCTGTCCTGTCTCTGCCTAATATCAATGATGCGTGACCCCAGTAGACTGGATTATTATTGTCCCTGATCTGCCATATTGAACAGATGACGAATTGGCCAGACATGATTGATCAACTGTAATTGCCACCTCTTTGTCACTGTTGTTAAAAAAATCTAAATCTTCAAGAACAATTAAAATTAAAATTTAGTCAAGCATTAAAATAATGTCGCCGTATTAATGTCTTCACTTCTTTGGGTGACTAGCAATTACTGTCACCATTTATTAGTTCGCCAATTGCTTTTCAGATTAATCCATCTATCTTTTGGCCCATTAAATGTCAGAAAATAGTACAAATGCCTGCCACAATTTCCAAGAGATCCTGGTAACTTACACTGACTGAATGCTATATATTTACATACATTCATATTAACATAACAAATACAGCATAATGGGAGTGGAGAGCATAGAATACATAGAAAAGCATGCATGATTATTGTATAATTATGTATAGTCGTATAGACACCGAAAATTATTTTCTCATGAACACAGAGCTTTGCTGCTTTGATTGATGGTGACAAAGTTCACTTTCTCATCTGTAAAACAGAATATGAATTGAAAGGGATTTATTTTTCCAAAAAGAGGAAAATAAATGAAAAGCTCCAAAGATTCTTTTGGCTTTCACTGTCAAAAATTGTTAGTATTTTCAAACTTGTAGTCTTCAGCCCCAAACGGCACTTCCCAGCCCCTGTAATCAAACTGCAGTCTCTTTAATGCCGCTGTGAGTGTGATGTAGATGAATTATATTCAACATATTTTTCTGATTTTAGAGCTTCTCTCCTCTGGATTATGGCAGATGGATGTTGATAGAGATTTTACTAAGTAAATCAAGGTGGTGTGTTCTTACAGCCTCCTGTGACCTTCCGCACAGAGAGGACTGATCCAATTCTGTTCCCCATAGTGATGTTTAAGTTGATTTTAAGTTGAGAGGAAAAAGGAGCACTGGTAGCCAATCAGCATTCGGTGTCAACCAAAATGCTTTAGTTTAGGCATCCAAATCAATATCCAGAGAGTAAAAGTGGGGCCTGTTCATTGCGTCACAGTGATCCTCTGATGGTGAATACAGTGCAACATCCTCACTGGGTGAATGGTGTGTACATGCTAAATATAATGAGGAGAAGCAGAGAAGCAAAGAGATGAAAGGCACACAGATAAGCCCGCAGAGATAAAGTGATAACAAGTTGAACTGGTCTCGTTACAGAGAAGTTCTGTTTAAGGCTGCTCTCACTCTGTAGCACGTTTCTGTGAGGGACAGATTCTCTGTGGTGTTCACCTGTCCCTCCCACTCATCATTAAACCTATGAATAGCTGTCGTCTGCTCTGTCTAATAGAGTGTGGAGTTTTCCCTGGACTCCTATATATGCATTATTAATTATCTGTTACAGAGCTGAGAGACTGCAAGGCAAAGGGAACATCAGATATCTGGGTTGTAGCTTACAACCAAATCTGGGCTGTTATGCAAACAGTGTTTGTTGTTGAATTAGGATATGAGGGCTCTGAGCAACACTGAGAGTTGTATTTCAGTGTGACTCTGCATCTGCATTCAGCTTGTGTCATTTGTGCATTTTAAATTTCTCCCACTTTACACACTCACAGATTTGACTGCGGTGTTTGAGGCTGTGGCTGAAACATTTTAGCAGCGACAGAGACATTCCCGCTGTGGTTTCATTTCCTCTGACAAATACATCTTATAGCTCTTCTCTTGACCAGAGTTACCCAGATATTGTCGCCTTCCTCTGAAGCACAAATGCCTCTGAAAATGACGGCTAATTCCCAGTGCTTAGTCATTGACAATCTGTGCCAAAATGAGATCTGTTCCAATCAATCCGCCACCCCCCTCCCCCACAACTTGTCAGACCCGCCTTTACTTAACAAGACAGGGGAATGATGGGATCTGCCATCTGTGTAAATTGCTCCATAATCTCATCTGACTGGCTGTTTCTGATGAAGCAGACAGAATGTGGCTCCTTTACTCTGTTTCTGTTTTCCCAGACAGTATTGGCTCACCTGTCAGACAGGACTACAGGCTTCGATCGCACAAGAGACAAATTGGAGGAGAAAGTAGCAGGTTGAACTGCGATGATAACCATCTCCATCTATACCGGATTGTTATCATTAGTGTAGAGACATGGCTTGCATTTAGACATTAATTATAGATGGGCCACATGTGGCAGGATCTCATTCAGTGCACCCTTGTGTTTAGTCGAACGGCTTGTGTTTCATCTGTAGTTCATGAACTCCAAAGAGCAGCAAAAAACAAAAAATACACCCCATTCTCAGCTGAAGCCTAAATCTTTTTGAGTCTGCTCTCAAAAAAAAGAGGTCGTTCTTGAAGTTACCATCTTTCCCCTCAATGACACTCAATGGGGTAATTATGGTCTCAAGACGCAGACCCCAAACCACTTAACCACTTTAAGTGTCTGCACAGGGTTGCCTGTCAGTGTTGACAAGGACGAGATTTGTGTCTTCTCCATATCTGAGGAATGCTTTGTCTACATGCTCTGACAAAAACATGCTTGTTTTCAATGTGCTACTTTGTCAGGGGGGGGGACAAAAGTAATTTCCAGGCTTTTTAGGACACATGACCTTTACATGGATTGTTAGTGCTGAATTAGCAGCAGGAACATTTCTCCAGAGGACGACATACCCCGCCTGTGCACCTGTCGATGTGGGTGGAAATCCGACTCATGACCTTAACAGCACGCTTTCCTCCCTGTGTTTTCCTTACCTTTCCTGCTCCCCTATGTGCCGTCTAGTAAAAGTAGAACTGCCGTGAAAGTCATAACAATGAAAAACTCCTCAGTCTGTATTTATGAAGCCTCACAAAGCAGCAGCGTTAAGTCTTGGACAGGAAATACGGTGTCACGAAACATCTTATTTACGAGAAGCTGCAATGTCGCCACACATTTTATTTTCACTACTTCACCTCACTGGGTGCATTTGTTGATTTGAATTTTAATAGTGGAGCTTTTGTGTTGCTCCTGTTACAGCCTGGCTCTGATATATTGCTGAGCATCATTTCTAAAATTTGCCAATGAGGTCAAGTAGATACTGGTAGGCACAGTATTATCATCAGCTGTCATTACCAACAACTTAGCCAGTCAAGTCTGCATAATCCACCCCATTTCTTTGTTCCCCCTGCTTCCTCACTTCGTTGACCATCTCCAACAAAATAAAACTCAGCAGCATCAAATATACTGCCTCTAAAATCATCTGCCTTACCACACCCAAACTCTGACAGAGCCAATGCAAGCCTCGCACTTACGCTAGCAAATGACAGTGATTATCCCCTCGATCAATACTTCACATTACTGCCATCTGGTCTGAGACACAGGACCTTTTAAAATGCAGGAGAGATCGCCACGGCAGGAGTTGTCCCCTCTGCCATTGCAGCGTTGAACAGACTGCGTTGCTGACAGTTTTGTGTGCTGGGATGCATTTACTGAGACCATGTGTGCCGTCTTCATCTGCGTGCTGCTAAGTTTGTTTCTATGTTGAACTGGCTGTGAAACCAAATCTCCCTCTGGGACAATAAAGTCTAAATCTAAACTCTAAATCTCTAAGAGAAATAGGTGGCTCTTTAGCTCTTAAATGCTCCCCTCTGTTCACCGACTAGCTGCTTACTTTGTCTGTCTGCCGTGCAATGCCGGGCAGGTAGTGCACACAGGGTTTACAGAGGTGTGTGTACACTGTATTTAATGGATACTTGAAGGCGGAAGGATGTATTCACAGTGCACAGAGGACCAGGGGTGGGGGATCAATAGGACCCCAACAGCAAACTTTTACCCCAGGGCCCCCTAACAGGTGAATCTGGCCCTGACCTGGCTGTTGTAAACCATGACTGTCAATCGCCAATTGATTGTCTGACCCCAATTTGGTCGGTCTCCATGTGTCCCAATCCTTGTTCTTGTCTCCCTTGCCTGTTCCTCTCTCCCTCAACTCCCCCACCTTTCCTCCAGCTGTACTGTGGAGCACAGACAAGTGAATGAGACCCTTCATTCAGTGTCAATGTCGTACTTGTGTACCAAAGCCACTAGGAAAAATGCCTCAGCTACAGCAACGGCTACAGCTTACCCCCCCCCAAACCCCACAAAAAACAAAAATAAAATTGCACTTCAGTTCAAATGTGCTTTGTTCTTATTGTTCTCTAAAATGAGTTTCAGTGTGAAAAACTGTGTGCAGCATAAAAGTATTGGTATCTAGTCAGAAGTTTAAAAGAATCATGTGTATGTCTCTGTTGATGCTGTCGTACTGAGCCTGTTTGATAGCTCTGAAGGCATTTTCAATGTTCTGAACACCTTCACATTCCCTTAATGAAAGCACTCGCCTTTATCCATCTCCTTTTTCAGTTCTCTGCAGCTGCCAGGAGCACTGAAAGGCTGCACAACAGATTTCCTCTCACACCACTACACTACACGCTTCCCATTCCTTTTCATAACTTAAATAACAATAGTAATGCAGGTTCTGGCTCTGTTCTGCCCGTCCTGAATCTCCCCGTCAGCCTGACTTTATTCCTGTTTCCGCTGATAATCCACTCTGTGCTTAACGGATTTGTAGACTGAATTAGAATAATTAGAAATTTGGAAGAGCACACTTTATTCAAATGTTTGTGAGTGCTGCAGTGGTGACATAACTGTCCCTCTAAACCTGGCAGTGCAAAACAGCAGCGTGCATCCAAATCTGAACTGAGGGAAGAGATAGAAACAGCACCAGCAGCAGCCGACTAACTCAATTTTTATACAGCAGCAACCTAGATCTCCTCCCTGTCATCCTCCATTGATTTTGCAATCCAGCGCCATCCGAGCAGAACCATACAAGCCGTACACCTCAGTCTGCCGCTGATAGCCAATCTCTATTACCCACCTAGCCCAAGGCTTCGGTTCGAGGGGCTAACCCTCTCAGGGGAAGCAGCCAGAGGGAGAGAACTCCGACTGGCGGATCGCTGCAATGATGGATTTATGAGCTGCTTGGAGAAAGGATCATCTTCTCTCCTCCACTTTTATTATCCCATCAGATCTGACGTGATAGCAATAATACATGACGGCCTGTCACATTTTGCAGATCTGGCGGCGAATATGAATGATGATTTCAAATGCTTGCGTCTAATCAGCCGCGAAATTGCTTCAGTAAATATGTTCAACTACCAGCGCTCTGTCTTCGTCCTGTCTCTCATTTTGAATGAAACTCACAGTAATAGGCTTGTAGTTGTCACAATGTTTAAGACCCGTGTTGACTTCACGGTTCATAATTAGCTTTTAATGCACAGGGACGGCTTGAGGGGAGGAAACTGACGGAAATGTGGAATGAAAGGAGGCCTGCTGTGTGGCCATAGTAATTCAGGCTTTTGTTCTCTAATTAAATGACCTCAGAAGGGAGCGCTAAGCTTAAGTTTATGTGTGTGTGTGGCGCCCTCTGATATGGAGGTTTGTGCCAAGTGTATTCAGTCTCGCAATGAATAGGGCGTCTGCTACAAAGCTCAAGAAGCACTCTCTGTGCCCGCTTCGCCCCCTTGTTCGTTGTTGGACGTTTGCCACAAAACACCATGTCTATAACAAGTGGTTTCTGGGCCTCTTCGAATAGTTCAGGACGTTGTAGTTAGGGACACAGTAGCACCCAGCCTTTTCCCACTCCCCATCCTTCCCTCTGAGGGGGGGGGGGGAAAAGAGAGAAAAATTAGCAGTTTTCCTTGCAAGCTTGAGCTGCACGGAAGCTTAAATGTGTGTGTTTGTTCCACAGCAAAGCATAAAGAAAGCTTACATGATGATGCTTGTTGTCCTGTTGGCCCCTGGAGATGTAAGCATTTTGAAATATGGACAACAACATAGATTAAGTCTGCAGCTAAGGAGAGTAGTGCTAAGTCACTCAGTTCTCCCTTATCTCTAAATGGTATCCAGCCATGAAGCTTACATCTTATTTGTCCTTCTTGTTTGTGGGACATCTTGCTCTGAGTCTTCTGCCAGCACAGTGGAGATGTGTGGAATTTCATTTGTGGCGCTCACAACTTTAAAACAATACATTTCAAATACCCTACAGCAAGATTGCTTTCAGGAACAATATCCCCGCTACTCTGGAAAATCCACAGAGCTCACTGTTTTCACTGGAGCATTTCTTCAATGGAAAGTAGCTCCAGTGAAAACTCTTGACAGTGAGGTCTGTGGATTTTCCAGTGAAATTAGGACAGTGTCACCTGTAAAGCCACATTGCTATTGTTTTTTCACAGAAGTGGAAAAAAATGGCAAACACAGTTCCTATCGCCGTACTGTACCGTGGGGGACAAATCTCAAAATCTGGTCCAGCTGCTAGAGGTAGGAAATGCTGCATGTGTGTTTGACCATTTTAAAGCCCCTGAACATTTGGTATCATCATTATACATTAAGTATTCATTCAGTTAACGTCTCAGTTGCCACCAAATAAACACTAGTTAACCTGAGGGTAGTTGACCGCTGGCTGGGGTTAGCCATGTCATTTAGCCCAGTATACATTTGGCTGATAGATGAAATTAAAATGTTGATTCAGAGCAGCTTTAAGGTAAGGGAAAAGGAAAAAACTCTAAGTATTATTTATTCACACTCACAAACTCAACTTCATCTGCTTCATCAGGGCCATGTGGGAGTAGTTTGATCAGATTTGATTGGCAGTCATGTGGCAACTGAAGCAACCACACAACAGATTTAGGTTCTGCCAAGTCCTGATTGGTGCTTTTAAGACTGTGAAGTAAATTCTTCACATGCCTGGTACTATGCATCAGACTAAAGCATCCTAATATTTATAACTTATATTGTCACAGGTTGCGTTCTGACTTCTTTTTTGAATGTCTTAGTCTCTCTGTCTCCTTTGACTTCATTATAAAAATAATGCCAAAAGGACATTTGAGCCCTAGCCATAAAGTTCCAGCATAGCAACTGTTATTGCTGTTGTTGTTGGATAATGCATGCTTTGGATGGATGCGTGAATGAATGTCTCCATTACAGTTGTTCTGCTGCTGACAGCCTTCAGCCATTACAACCACCTGGCATGTCTCCCTGCCACCAGCCCATAACACCAGTTGTGAGCGTGTGGAAGAGGTGCGGCTCCGTCCGTAACCAGATCCAGCTTTGATGAGTGGAACATTAACAGCTGCTCAGGAGGGTGTAAGAGAGGAGGCAGTGAGAGGATTTCTGTGTGTGTGTGTGTGTGTGTGTGTGTGTCTTAGCCCACGTGTGTTCACACAGATGAAAGACAGTGCGCCAGATTCACAGATGACATGTTAATTGGCCTCCGGTGCCAGATGCCAGTGTCTAAAGCTGGTCCAGGGCAGTCCAGGCTGTAACAGTGTCTCAGTAGCCAGGCAGGGCTTTAGGCAGGGCTTTAGGAGCCCGCTGGCTCCACTGAGTGCTCCCACGGGTATTAGGTGCTCCAGTGTTGTGCTGCCTCCCGTCACTCACACACACACATACACACACACACATACACATAAACACCCTTCTTCTTCTCACTCCATCCTTCCTGCAGAGCACTCTGAGACATTGTCAACACCAGTCAATCTGAGACGAATTCAGACCAAGAAAAGCCAGAGGGCAACAAAGGCCTGGGCGTCTTTGTGTTGAATCCATTCACACTGAGGCACTGAGGTCTGGCTTTTTCTGCAGTGTTTGGATTGAAATACCAGTCACCCCCCCTAAACCTCTGCCCTCCTCATTTATAGTGTACTGATAACCTGCAAATGTCCAGCTAGCGATCAAGTAACTGTAGCCAACCTCTAACCCTCAGCTTGTCACCTCTTGCTCTTCACCTTTTCATTCCTGTTACGTGATGTTTTTTTCCGAGGATGAGGAAACTAGGTCAGATAAATCGTTTGACACTATCTAAGGTCTGTCTGAAGCGTGCGAAGATGTACTAGGCCATGACAGTACATTTATTTAATCTAAAATGGCAGCACACAGACACTTCACTCTGCAGTTAAATAAGTGAAAGTAAAGGTACGGGGTTGATATTAAAGCTGAATCTGATTAGAGAACGAGAGAGGTGATACCGCAGCGTGAAATAGGCTGCTCACAAAATGATTAACTAATATTCCTGTTTGACATTATTCTTGGTCCTTGGTGTGACGCGGGAGAGGAGTTTCCACTGTCTGCTCTCCAAAGGAGATGTGTGAGACGAGTGTTCAAATGAAATGGAAATCCATTTTAATAAGGTTATGGTTAAGCCTCGCTCACAGCAATGCTACCTCTGACAAGGACAATGGGTGGTTCATGTTAACTGGCTTTATATTTAAGTCTAATGTTGTAGCAGTGATATTAAATGTACATCAGCTAAGTGCTGTTTGAGCATAGTTATGAAACATGTTACTGTCCGGTATATAAGCAAAAATCTGGGAGTTTGAAATGATCATGTTTTTGCTTTGAAAGCCCTTGTGACTTCTACAAGTTTAATTGCTCATGTTTTTGCTGTATGTCCTTATTATTTAATATTATGTAATACTTTCGGGCACTTTTTACAAGAAGTTTTCTATTCACTTATTCTGCTCCACAGAGAGGTCAAAGGTCAGGTTCAGCTGCAGAGCAGCACCTTTGGAGCTGGTTGGAGTTTGTATAATGAGTAACGTGCTGAAGGACATTTTTTCATTATTTGTTTCTGCAGTGTTAAACCAACACAAAATCCTTATCTGTATGTCCTGAACTCACCTCTGTCTAACTGTCTAAACCGCAGAGCGAGCCATCGCCAGACATGAAGTTCGAGAGATTGAGCAGCGGCACACACAGGATGGTATTCGGGAAAGGGACTCATCGGCCTTGACACTGTCCGACAGCGAAGATGACGTTGTCATCATCTACAACCGCGTGCCCAAGACAGCCAGCACCTCCTTCACCAACATCGCCTACGACCTGTGTGGGAAGAACCACTACCACGTCCTGCACATCAACACCACCAAGAACAACCCAGTCATGTCCATGCAGGACCAGGTCAGAGCAACAGCTGACAACAAGTTTAAAATTAATTCCTCCTTTCATGTTTTCTCAGTATTCGCTATTTGGTAAACTGTGTGTACTTAACAATGAGATTTTCATCCTTTGTAATAATAATAATAATCATTCTTTGTTTAAGGTGCGGTTTGTGAAGAACGTGACTGAGTGGAGGGAAATGAAGCCAGCTTTCTACCATGGACACGTCTCCTTCCTGGACTTCACCAAGTAAATATGTTGTCCTGCAGTTGTCTCATAATGGCAGACGTGTTTATTCACAGTTTACTTACCATGTTGTGGTTTTGTGCAGGTGACTCCACCTTGTGGTCATTTACCATCACTTACACAGTGTAGGCTCATGATGTCAATGTAGCACAAAATTACTTGGCTGAATAAAGAAGAAAGCACATTATTGACCTCTTAAACTTGTTAGCTATGAATGTCTTTATAATTCATCAATTCATCAATTCTGTTGAGCACTACAATCCCATGACTGTCATGTCTCAGGTTTGGGGTGAAGAGGAAGCCTATCTACATAAATGTGATCCGGGACCCCATTGAAAGACTGGTGTCCTATTACTATTTTTTGCGTTTCGGGGATGACTACCGGCCTGGCTTGAGACGCAGGAAACAAGGAGACAAGAAGGTTAAAATCCATGAATACTCTCATTCTTTTATTTAAAGTATCAGGTTCACAATCTTTTGAGCCAGACTTAAAATAGTCAGGTGGCCAGAACAAAACAAAATCACTCCTATTGTTCATGCTATTAACTGATCCTCTCTTAATGCACTTTAAATGGAAGTGATAGGGCACAAAGTTTTCGGTTCATCGTTCTGTGCAAAAACAAAGTCGAACATTTATTTAAAGATAATAAGGCGCTAAACTTTCAGTCAGCCAAATCAAGTGTGTGTCCTCCAAAGTTACAGAATTTTTGGTATAAAATTCTGTTGTTGTATTTCCCTGGAGAGTTTTTTTGTTATGAGGCAATGGGGGAAATAGCAACAAAAAAGTCTTGCAAAAAATACTGTGACTGTGTGAGGACACACACTCACTTCTGAAGTCAGATAAACATTGGGATACGTTGTTGGATTGCTGGATTTTGTCCCTTCTCTTATTTTTAGAAGTGCATGAAGCTTAATGCCCAGAAGGAACGACTCCAGCAATCAAAATCTGTTCTAATGTTCTTATATGTACTACTGACTATTGTTTTAAGACAGATTTGACTAAACTGACAAGTGCTTTCTTCAGAAATACTCATGCTTTGTGTTTGTGTTGCAGACATTTGATGAATGCGTATCAGCCGGCGGCTCAGACTGTGCCCCAGAGAAGCTCTGGCTCCAGATTCCCTTTTTCTGTGGTCACTACTCTGAATGCTGGTGCGTACTCGAACACCTGATGATGTATCCTGCTTACACAACACCGCTTAGAGCGAAGATTTTTTAGGTTCTCTTGTACTTTTGTATTGATATTAGAAATGACAGGAGGTAGAGCTTGATTTAGCTCATCTTTAATTTCAACTTTCTGTTTATTTGTGATAATCTGTGTTTTTCGTATCATGAGAAAATCCCATGAAAGGACCAAACAGAATTGATCCCACTAATAAGTCTGCATAGCCGAAGCATTTGGTCTTTTCTGTGGGATTTATTGCAAATAACAAAAACACAGAACATCATCTACATTATCCTTTTCTTGTCTCAGGCAGTTCAGATGGCTCAGGAGGGATAGTTTGATAATGCACCACATTAAACCTTATAGTCCTTTTCTTGTACTGTGCTCATCTTCTCAAGGTCTCCAATATCCCTCTGTCTCGGCCTTGATCCGTTCTCTCTGCACGATGATGTGTATCAGTGTCTCTCTCTCTTAACCTCCTTAATCTCTCCTTGACTCTGCCCTACGTCATTTAACCATCTACCCCGCTAAGGCAGTTCAGGGACTGAAGGTCTGACTTTCTAGGACTTGGTTCACAGTGGTGCACGCACTATATCAGAGTAATGCAAAGCACCTCGGAAATGTTAAATAAACACTGAAGACAAAAGGTCAAAGGTGCTGCCGGTCTTCTAATGTTGTGTTTAATGAGGCTCTGCCAAAAAGTCACTTTATAGGTTTAAACAGTCTAGTTCCTCCTTTTATTATCTAATTTCCTGACCATGACAACACCTGCCACCGACCTCATTTTCTTCCCCACTCCTTCCTGCCTTTCTCCTCTGTCCTCTGGTCCTCCTGACTCTCTTCACATCTCACTTCATCATTTTTCCTGTCACTGTCTCTGCATCCTTTAGCTCTCCTCTGCTGCTCTTTTGTCACTTTCTTCCTGCTCTTTATTTCTGTTCTTTGCAAATGATTTGGATATTTTACATCCAGCAGAACTGGCATTATTTCAGCAGAATATTAAGAAAATTAACAACATACAATCAATATTTGCAGGAACGTGGGTAGCCAGTGGGCTCTGGAGCAGGCCAAATACAACCTGGTAAATGAATACATGCTGGTCGGGGTGACAGAAGAGCTGGAGGACTTTGTCATGATGCTGGAGGCAGCACTGCCACGTTTCTTCAAAGGAGCCACTGAGCTGTACAAAACAGGTGCCATATGCTGTTGCCTTTTGTTTCTCTCACCAACTTAATGACTCACCCACGCTGCAGTGCGAGTGTGCTTGTGTTTGTGTGTGTGTGTGTGTGTGTGTGTGTGTGTGTGCGTGCGCACGCATGCATGCGTGTGCTGTGGTTGCATATTAGCAGATTGCATGGCTTCTCTGAGAATTGAATTGTGATCAATAAGCACTCGTGACTCTTGCTGATGTAGTTACAGATTAGTTACAATTTGTGGAGCCAGAATAAATAATGGAGCACACAAAAGAATGAAATTCGACATTGACGTAGATGAAAATATGAAAATATTTCTATCAGCAGAGAAACCCAATTACTCAAGTTAATCTGCTCTGTATTTAAAGAATTTGAAGACTGAGTCTCTGTTTTCAGAAGTCATGCATTCTCGGTTGCCTTTCAAAAACAAGCTAAATTAAAGAGAACTACAGAACGCATCAGACAGGACTGACAGCTGCTCCATGTTTCCACAATAATCATTTTAGACTTTTCAGAAATATGCTTATTCACTTTGTTGCTGCCAGTTGGATGATAAAATTGATAACGCTCTCATGTCTGTAAATTAAATATAAAGCCAGAAGTGGGTTAGCTTAGCTTAGCATCAAGGTTGGAACCGGTTATAAGTGCAGCCAAACAAATTACACAAAAATGTTTTTGCATTTTGGTTTATATATGGATTGAACAAATGTTTCCAGCCTTTATGCTAAGCTAAGCTAATTGTTTTTTTTTGGCTGTAGCTTTATATTTGTCATAAAGACATGTGAAGAGGAGTTTGTTTTAAATTGCCTACAAGTGGTGCCAACAAATTTTTAAAATGCAGTAGCCATAAATAACTACAACCACTTCAACAAAAATAAAATAAACCACTACTGCAAAATAAAACTGTAGTATTGTCCACATTAACATTAGACATAATAAAAAAACATGTATATAAATGCTGATTCATTGAGAGCATGTACACTGGACCCCTTTAATCCTCCCGTCCCTTCATCACAGGGAAGAAATCCCACCTGAGAAAGACCAGCGAGAAAAAGCCACCCACAAAGGAGTCTATCGCCAAGCTGCAGCAGTCTGCCATCTGGAAGATGGAGAATGAGTTCTATGAGTTTGCACTGGAGCAGTTCCAGTTTGTCAGGGCACATGCTGTCAGAGAAAAGGACGGGGAGCTCTACCTGCTGGCGCAAAACTTCTTCTATGAAAAAATATACCCCAAAAACTAAAGAGACACATGTTCTTAGAAGGATGTGGGGAGGACACTGGGGTACAGGCTCAGATGTGCAGTCTGAGGTAATAGAGAGAAGTGGAAGTAATGGACTGAGTGACTGGTTTGTACATGTGACTGAGAACATAATGTGTAGCTGCCGAACCTCTGACGCATTGATCAGACCAGTGAGGTGACCGCTCTGTTATTCACGTCAGTGCCGGCCAACTGGACGAGGAGCTCATGTTTCGTCAGTAGGTCGTGTTCCCAGCAGCCCCCGTGGCTTCCACTCCCTGTCACTTCCATTTCAAAGGCCGTCTGTGTAGACGACCTCTGCCAGGACACATGCCCGGAGACAGACTGTCCCGCAGCTGGTCAGACCTTGACTCCTGATTGGCCTCACTGTTCTCCGATTCAGACAAAATATTTTCATTGGCTCTGTACTGTTTGGTTGTGTTTGATTGTATTTTAACTCTTTATTATGGTTGTCTTTTGTATAAAGATGGTGACATTTTCCACGGTGAAACAACATCCCCATGCCTCACCACTCACCACTAACTTAAGAACTTTTAAATGTAAGAAACTGACTACTGTGCTGTATTATTGGACTTGAATGAGAACTTTTGAGGTTTTTATGAAATAAAAATCCTGTGACCATGGACTATTCACTGGGGCAATCTGTATGTTTTATACTATACTTGATGTGTTTTATTGAATTACTTGTAATGTGCAGCTTTTCCCAGGGGGTTTTCCTCAGTTATGAAGAAAGCATTTACACATGATAATATTCAAGTGTGTGAAAACATTAAGGTGTGAATGCTGCTGCTGTAAATATTTACTACTTTTTCAGTCTCTTGCTGCAGCATAAAATCATCCCATTTATAAACTGTTGACATCCTTTTGAGGTTACACTGTGTTTCTGTCATGTTTGTACACTTCTTTCTCTATCATTTCACTTATTCGCCTGCATTTTTTTTTTTATGTTCTTTTCGTTGTAGATTCACACCTGGATGTCTGCTAATATGTGACTATACTACTTAAAGGAATATTCCATCATTTAGAGAAATTAGTTAATCCGTTCTTTAGCCAAGAGTTATATGAGAAGGTCGGCACCACTCTCTCATCAGTCCTTGGTTTGTTAGCTCAGCTTAGCATAGAGGCTGTAAACAGTGGGAAACCACTACTCTGTCACTTTCACATAACCCGCCTCAACACTGCAACTTTTTTGTACAGATTAAATGAACAAGATATAACATGTTAATTAATGAGCTTTAGAGGTGCTGTCAGTTGAATTTTGTAATCTTTGAAATACAGAACCAGTCTAGCTGTTATCCCTTGTTTCTTGTCTATATGCTAAGCTAACCAGCTGCAAACTATTGAGAAAGTGCTGTCAGTCTGCTCAGATAGAGGACAAATGTTCCAAAATCTCTATTGTTTAAAAAAAAAGATGGAGGCAAGGTTTGTAATAACTTTGCTAATTTGCCTCTGTCCTTTTCTTCTTTTGCTTTCTTAAAGGCTTGGGTTTATTGCAGTTTTAATCGCCTTTATTGGCCAGTTAAAGTTCTTCTCTGCCCTTCATGAATTGATAACTAACATTTGGACACGTTTAAAGTGACATAATGTTGCCCTCTCAACTGAATTAATGTCTGACTGCTGACCTGGAGGAGCTGCACAGAATCTTTCTACTGGATGTACTGTCACATCACAATACCTGAAGGATTTAAATATACCGATGAATAACTACTGATTTTTTTCTGGGGACATACTGTAGTTTGGGTGCCTTCTCTACTCCCAGCTCTACTTGTGTTGCAGCTTTGTCATAATGGAACATAAAAACAACATGGCCACCATGGCTGTTTTCATCTTTTGACTGCCAAAACAATATACACAACATTTTGAAAAAAACTACCAAAGATCCATGTGTGCTCCTTAACTTAACACAAATGCCTGTGCATCATAATCATCAACAGGTACAACAGGGCAGGGAGTGGTAAAGACAGATAAAGCAGCCACTGTCAGAATGAAAGCTGCGTAATTTCAGGTCTGGTATCCTGCAGAGGGAGATAAAGAGCTGCCAGGTCTGCTCCTGCCTCTGACAGTTTGTGTGTGTGTGGACGAGTATTCCAGTAGCTGTGGGGACAAAAAATACTGTTTACACCGTTATATTGTGAGGACCTGCCTTACTTATGGGGACAAAACACAAGTCCCTACAATGTAATATTAGTGTGAAGACTTGCTTTAAGGTGAGGCTGAGGTTAGGATTAGACAAGTAATGTTTATTGTTATGATTAGGTGGTGATTAAGACTCCAGGAAATGAATGTAAGTCTATGTAATGTTGCCAAAAGTGAGGGAAACGAGACTGTGTGTGTGTGTGTCCATTTTCCCATCCTTTCCATACCCTCCTAGAATATTTTTAATATTGGATATTGTGATTGCAGTGAGTTTAAATAAGTTTTACAGATAAACAAGGAGGGTGTCTTTGGATCCTCAGTTAGGTGTTGGGCTCAGCATTAAACCCTCTTTTTATGAGGCTGTAGAAAAATCAGAGGAGGCCGCAAGCTGTATCTAAACACCCCAAACTGCACGTCTTAACACGTTTTGTTAGCTTCATACTCTTTAATAAATTGTTTACCCAATATTTGGCTACCATTTTGATATTTGTGATTAGGTTTCAGATTTAAACTGTGAGGGTAGGATGTCATGAACTGGTAATCCCTCAAAGCTTTTGTGGCCCAGCACCTCTGACATCCACCTCCGGACATGTACTTAAGAGCATGATTTTGTGAAGTCACAAAATTAGGACTTAGAGACATCTTGTCTACAGTTCTTCTAATTCTGAAAATATAAAAATTAACATATTCATAGATTGTGAATTTTTCAACACCACTGAAGGAGTAGATGCAGTTGAACTTGAATTATTATTCAAAGCAGGGTATTTTCAGGAGGAGGTCTTACAAATATTCTTACAGTACAGTGGTGGGTTTACAAGAAACCAGAAGGGGAAGAAGGAAGGAAGCATCTAACTGGTGTTACACAAAATTCTGTCACCTCAGCTATGAATATTCAGCACTTTTTCATTATATTTCATCAGTCAGGTCACAGATTCTGATGGATCAAGACAAACAAGACCCCTAGGCCTGCAGAACGTCGATAACCCCCCCCCAAAAAATAAGAAAGAACATCATGCATTACAATTTCTCTGATTTTTAAAACCTTGTGGGGCAATACCTGCCTGTGCAATAAAACGCAGTAATCATCCTGTTAATCAGTGCTTCATCAATCATGTTTTATCACCATGTTTATCATCAGTAATAACATGCCCACGGTGTAGTGCTCATTGAACTGTAAAACCAGGGCAGCAACAGCTGGAGAAAGGCAGAACAACAAAGACATGTTCATGCTAAATCAGGTAATCACAGATAATAATTAACCATACAAACAACATTATACCATATCATCTCCATTTTTCTCCTCCCAGACCAACCACTGTACACATCAGGTTGAAGTTGTGGGCGTTTCTAACAGATCATCTTGATCCATATATGAAAGACAAAACCATCACGTCCTGTCTGCAGCACCTGTCCTTGGTAAGCCTCTGGAGAGCGTCACTGTGGAGACCGAAACAAAGACTAGACCTTTCCTAACAGGAACACATAATTCATAAGTCTACCCAACAAGGCCTCTGCCAGTTTTATTATGTGGACAATCCTCTGTTTATGAATGAGAAACCGGCGTTGTTGTCCACACCAATAAATATCTGTGACAGTACGCCATCAGTACAGAGAGTGCCCAGTCTCTGAGACATATGGCTTGTGATAACTGTGTCCCTGTGGGTTATGTAATGCAGCAGTAAGTCTTCTCGCTGAGGTGTGACATGTCATGCAGTGGCCCCAGTGGAGAAGAGCTCAGTGTTTGTCCTGTGGTTTCTCCATAGCAGCTCCTCCTGATTTATCTGGCTTGGCAACTCAAAAGTAAACTATGACTTTTATTTTATATAAAGCAGTTTTTGCTTGTATTGCAGCTTTGGCTGTCAGCAAGTTTGTACAGCATCTGTTTGATCCTTTTGATTTGAATTATAGTATGATGATCAACATTAAATTGTTAACAATCTCCCTGAGGTACACTTTTGATTCAAGTACAAGTAGGTATAATTATACTTTATTTGAGTACAATATTTCTATTGTATACTACTCAGTACTTCTACTCCATTACATTTCAGAGGCATGTATTGTGTACTTCTTACCCTGTTCAATTTATATGGTTTCCATTAGGCTACTTCTTATTTGTTAATGCATCAAAGTAACAATCAAATCATATTCATAAATATATTTCAGGTCAGATGGTTGTATGTTTTCCTGAAAATATGTAATACTGATAACTGAAATTTGGGCATTCAAAATTCTTCTTTTCCTTTTACGGCTTCAACCACTGATTAAAATGGAATTTATGATTGTCCATTTAGTCCATTTAGGATTTGCATTAAAATTTTTAACATACTTTAGCCCCATGTTAAGGCAACCTGAAGTGAGATAAATGTTCTGTATTTCCGCCGGGATGATTTCGGGATACTAGCATGAGTTAAGTCCAGCCTATATGAAGTTTGGGATCACGTGTGTGCTGGCTGTCCGGGCTGAGAGCAGCTCAGCAGCAGCGCTGCAGCTCCTCTGGGCGGACTCGCTTCACTGTAACCACCGCCTCTTTCTCCATCTGCACTGGGACAGATTTACGCTTCAGCTTTCTTATTTATGAGCACCAGGCCGCCCCCCAGGACCCCTCTAGGACGGTGTGACCGCGTAAATGAAGTGTGAAGACGACATGGGAAGTCCCGTGTACCCGAGATGACCGATGATTTGGTCCAAATAATCACGTCTTTTTTGTCGCCAGAGAGGGAAACTTGAAACAAGGCTTGTTTTTGGAGTTCCACCTCCCCTCCTCTCTCCCCGTAGGATTTGATTCAAAGGCGAAAACCAAGATGGCCGCCGATTCCGTGCAGGTAGGAAAAGTTGACAACTGTTGCGAAAAGTGCGCAAAGTTGCTCCGGAGGTTCAGTTCTAAGCTAGTAAACAGTTTATTTTTCCCAAAGTGTAGCCGCCGCGAGTCTGTAGTTTTGTATTTAAGTGAAGGGCCTCTGCCAGATCCCAAAAGGCTGACTGGGAATTATCCATGGATTGAGGCCTGGGAAACAATTATTCCAAGTTACTTATCCTGAAATATTTAAGTTTTAAACCGGTAGTTTTGTACGGAAACTGATGTGTTGATAAATGTAACACGCATTATTTAGAAACGTTTTAACGTTATTGTTGCTGTAGGTTCAGTGAAATAAATGTTGTTAAACGTTAACTTGCAAGTCTGTAGCCTAACGTCAAGTTAACCTGCACTTTTGGATAATAAACCGTGTGTTCACACTCCGTTTACGCTATATTTTTCAGTTTCCCTACGTGTTTACGTATTGTGAATGAACCGCAAACTTTTTCCATCTTTTGTGAAGAGCAAGTGTTGACTCGCTGGATTGACATTAAGTTTGCTGAAACACGTTACAAACCGGATGGACACTGAAACATTTCACCAGCAACGTAACACATGTCATAAAATGTCTCTTCTGACATGCAAAAGCGCGTTTGTACATTTTGAATCAGGAGTAGGGGAATGCTTTACACTTTCCTATTCTCTCTGAACAGTCATGACTCACTGACTAATGTGGTTTCACTTGAGTGACGTCAAGTCTACAATATATGCTTTTCTGACAGAAACATTGTCCAAAGTGAACAAGTCACGCAGAGCTTTATCTAATCAAGCTGGAATGCAATCAAGACCTTAGTTTAGCAGTATCCTCCAAAAACTGTGCTCATGTTAGTGTTAACAACAGTGTGAATACTCATTTTTTTCAGGAAGTATTGGGAGAAAATGGCTAGAGCAGATAACAAAGTTAACGCTTGTGTCAGGAATTAGTTTACATGTTTCTCCTGACACTGATCACTGAGGCAGCAGGTGGTGTCGGCCTGCTGTCTCGTCAGTGATGCTTTTGCTGAACCAGTTTAATGGTGAAATGGCCTGTTGTACTTGGTATTAACGTTTATGTTTTTAGCTTGTCACAGGTGTTTGCTCTAACGCTTCAGCTGTGCAGTGTATGGATGACCCAGCCTAATGAAAAATGTTTTGAACTCTTGGTTTACACAATTAACTCATAATATACTGAGTATGAAAACAGTCCGCTGATGGCAAAACATGTATTGACTAGACCAGCTGTTTCCTCTTGGATACAAGGACATAAATGGATAAAGATGGTCTTCATTTGGGATCTCATCATAATATTGGAAATGTTTATAATCAAGCCAATCATTTAGTCATGCTTTTTTAATCTTTCTATCCCTGTGCTGCAAATTTCCCCACTGTGGGAATTATGTTGTGTTAAAGTTAAACAATTTTACCATCTAGGCTGACTGTTTAGCTATGAGTATATTCTACTGATAGTACTGATGCGTGTACCACGATGAGGCAAATGAAAAAAATCACATTTATAATATTCTAACTGAAGTGTAGTGAGCTATCTGAATTAAAGCAAGTCCCACAATTCTTCTCCAACACACCTTACTTTATTCTGTAAATGCTTCTTTGCATTTTATTTGAAAGTTAGTATTTATCAGGGTGCTACAATGTAGCATGAAATGTCAAACAATCAGAACTTTTTCCAACCACAGTATCAATAATCGTAATAGTATTCAGGATGATAATTGTTCTTGCTTAAATTTTTCTTCAGTCAAAGGGTGAATGCAAATGCAAAGAACATGCACTGAACAGACTAATACTGCAGTTAATAGTAGTTAATGTAGTTAATGCATTTGGACTGTTAAGATGCATTTTGTAAACATAACAATAACTCAAGCCCATCCTTGTGTTATGTTCCTAATTGAGATGGGCTTTTCTTTTTCAATTAAAACTTTATGGTATGCTTAGCTAGGGGGAACCATGCCAACTTCATATCAGTATATATCACCATTGTGGTTTTCTCTGGAGTGGAACCAGATCAACTCAGCAGAGTGGCAGGTGTTTTAGTGCAGTTTTGTGCTTGTTCTTTTTTGTGACACTGCAGCATAAGTTTTCTTGGCACACAAATGATCTACTGTCTATCTGTTTCAGAAATGGTCATTAACATTGACCTGAAGTGTGAGACATTACCTACAGTTTGACATGGCATGGCACATGTCTAAAGCTTGTGTGAAGCCCGCATTTGTAGGATCTGCGTTTATTAGCCTGTGGTGCTATTTCTGGTCGCAGCAGAGCACCAGGCTGTGGCCAACACTGCAGCCAGCTGCAGGACTAAGACTGCTGGGTGTCAGGTTGTAGGCTGAGATGGACCTCGCGCAGAAATGGCAAGGGCTTGGCTTTTTAAGCATGAGCCTGCATAGTGCCCTCAGCTTTTCCATTGTCCTATTGTCTGAATGGAGCTCTTGTTGCTGGACTTGGAGCTTTCGGGCTTAAAGAGCAAGTTAACCTGCTTACACTTGAGGCTCAGACCTAATGTTTGCTTTTACCTCACAGTTCCCTTTCATGTCTCAGGCACTAGAAGAGCTCTTTAACAAGTCCAGCATGTGTAGGTAATAGTTGCCTTACCTTTGTAAGAATATGATCTACAGTTTTATTAAATATAGATCTTAGAAGGTGCTCTGCAGCTCAGTTAGAGCCATCCATATTAGTGTTCTCACTTTGTAGAGATCAATGGTCCTATTTTATCCATCTAATAAATCAAGCGCCTCTTTGTCATTTTTTGTAATATTGAACAAACATATTTTAGATACAGTCTTTTAATTTGTTGTCAGGCTTGAACATTTCTCAGAGCAGCTTGCAGAGCTACAGTGACGACAAGTTCCCTCCATCCATCAAAAATTGTTCGCATTGTGTGGTATGAGTGGAAACATTTGCTTACAGTTTCTGCTTCGCTCGTCTTTGAACCTAATAAGCCTCGAGTCTCTGTGTGACGTCACTGCCCTGACAAGGCCGTGCATTTATAGGAGTGAGAAATGACAAGACAGTCCAGGTAAAAGAGCAACTCAAGGAAGTATTGCACTTAAGGAGAAACAAGAGGTGAGACCAATACTACAAATGAGCGCCTGTTCTCTTTCTTTTGGCTATAGCTTCCTTGTTTGATCTCAAATTAAAATACAGACCTTGTGGGTTTACTGGCTGATTTATTTCCACCTTATCTGATTGGCCTTTCATGGATTTCCCTCCATTGTTGTGCAGTAAAATAGGCCTTTTTGGATGTCCTCATGTGGTCCTCATACCACATTGGGCAAACACAGCTACAGTGCAAACAAGTTTTGCAAGCCAGAGAGCTGAAGAAGAGTGCCCCCACCACCACCACTACCACCACACACACGCCATTCTTCTACTTCCACAAGTTGTGACCTCCATTTTACCTATGAGTCATCAGGGAGCCTCTGAACCAGGATATGCGCAAACTATAGTTTCCTCTGAAGTGAATACCTATAGACGAGTACTTATCTTACTAAACAATATATTTTCCCAACTTAAATCTATAAGTGAGCAGTAGAATAGGTGATTTCAGGGCTTTCCTCCTCCTTTTTAGCAGAGGCTCCTAGATCTTGACACAACTCGTCTTAAAATTAATTGCGTTAATAGACGAGAGCCTAACTAATAGCCACTATATATGGAGGCTTCTGCGGTGTGAAATATGGTCTCGTCTCTTAGAGAGGAGGTGGAAGTGGGTTTGTTTTGAGGTAAGGTGGCCAACCTCTGAATTAAACATAGTGGTAAACCCTCTATTTTCTGTGAAGCATGAATAAAAGACAACACAGCATATATGGTGCTTTGTTGGCTGGGGTTTTGTACTCGTTATTGTGTTGTGTGTGTTGTGACCGGTCAGTTGTAGTTGGGGTGTCAGGATGTCTCCATAACCGCACAAGTTGCTTTCTGGGGGGTGGTGAGGCCAGGCAGTGTTCTGTTTTTAACATGGGTTAATTTTAGATGCAGTCCCTCTCCATGGAGTGAGATTAGATCCCATTCTGGGCTGCTCTGACCTCACAGAGTTAAAAGCTAAGAGGGATTTGGCTGTCACTGCTCAGACGGTTTATCTTCCTTGTTGATGTCAATGGTCTGTGTGAGAAAGAAAGTGCAAAACTAGAGAGAGCTGCGGAAAATCGGTTGCTAGCAGAGTGAATGAGCGTAGCTTTGGACGGAGCCTTGGCCAGTGACTGTGTAGCCTAGCCTTTGTGGCAACGGACATTATCCTGCTGGACAATAGAACTTCAGTGGAGTTCATGTAATGACAGTTTAGCGGGTCGGCAGAACATGCGAGGACAGGTTGCTTCTACTCTAGTGATGGAGTTGGCTGAAACTGATGAAGCTACGGTAAGGCAGAAAGATTAAAGCATAGTGGTTTTATCATTTTACCGTCATCTTTGTAGGCAGATGTAATTAGATGTAATTTTAACAGTAGCTAACTAAATTAAAGTTAATTGCATTAACCCTAGATATTAGAGAGTCTTTGGTTTAACTGGTTTCTTTTAAAGTAAAATTTAACTTTAACGTCATGATAGTTTGGATGCAAAATGAACGGCGATCTTGTGGTAGTTACAGAGTGGCTGTAGAATGTGCTGTTTTTCACATCTCATTATACCTTTTTTTTATGAATGGAATAAGCCAATTTCCCTACACTTAAACTCTGGCACAGTTTCAGAGTCTCTCAGAGGGCAGCGAGTTCTGTTGTTCGTTATGTTGTTCGGCTTCAGTCTTCATATCAGAAGATATTTTCAAACCAAAGTACTCTGAGTGAGGAACTGTGTAATGAAATGGAATAAATAGATTGTTCACAGTCCTACTCAATAGTATACTGTGATCAACTAGTAAAATGTCACCACTGCGCCATTGTTTTCGTGATGATCTTTAAAGCTGCAGCTTTTCAGGAAGTGACTTCTAATCCCTCTTTGATCAAGGTGAAGGCTTTAAGGATGCAGGTAAATGCTGAGTGACAGGAGCAGTGAAAACACCACGTACAGAGGCCAGCTCGAGTTCAAAACACACCACTACACTGACCTCAGGATACTCAGGCCGAGCAGCCAGGGTTCAGTGTCTGAACTTCATATTTGGTCAGAGGACATTTTCAGTGCGTTTAAGACAGTATAATTTCAGATGCATTCATGTGAACTCCACAGATTATAGAACTTATAATTTGGAAATGATTATTGATAACCTGATGCTCACGATTAAGTGACAAAGATTTCACACAAATTTCGTTATTATGAAAAGCCCAGTGCTGAGATGAAGCGCTGCCTTTGCTTTTTATTGCTTTCTCACTGCTGTCATAAATTTGCCCTCGTGACAAAATGGAGATGCATGTGTTTATGAGGCAATAGCTTCAGCTGTTGGGAAACATTGCAAGTTGGTGCAGTGCTTTTTGTTCTAACAGTTTATATTGATGAGTCCTGTCTGATGAATGTTACTCAGACAATGACAGAATGCACGGTCTATTTGTTCTTTAAATCTGTGACCTCTCTGTGTCCTCTCCTCCTCTTTCTCTGCCCATTTTGCTCTTCCTACTCTTCCTCCCTCGCTGACCTCCTCTAAATTACATTCTTCCTCTCATCTTGTTTTTTTCCTCCTTCTCTGCTGTCTTCCTTCAGGGGGATGCCAGGGGCCAGCTGGTGGCGGAGCGACTGGGTCTGGGGCATAACCTGGACCTGTCCGACACCATGGTCCAGCAGAAGCTGGACGAGATCAAGGAGCAGATCCGCCGTGAGATCCGCAAGGAGCTGAAGATCAAAGAAGGTGCTGAGAACCTACGAAAGGTAAAATCACTCAATTTACTGAAAAGTGAAGAGTCAAAATTGACAAGGACGTAGCCTTGTCAATTGAGTTTTAGTCCCGAGTGGGGATCAGTCTTCAAGGTTGTAGTCTTCAAAGATTTCATGCTGTCTTCCTCCACCGAGTAGTCCTCCCCATGACTGACCTTATTTTTCAACATAGAAAACAAAACAAACAAAAAAACAACAACATTGTTCAGCAACATGAACAGTCTGGATTGCTTTGCCTCTACAGTTTGTTTCTGTGACATATCAACTTTCAGTCCTCATTCTGTTGTTGACATGTAAACAAGGTCAATTTCTCGTTACATTGTTCCTCTTGAATTCTTATCTCATGAGTTAACTGCTCCATAACATATATTTCACTCAGCCATTTATCTTGTTTTTGGTGGATTTGGCACAATATTGGCATATTACCAAAATACCACAATATCAGGACAGAACCAGAAGACGTGAATGGTTAGACTGACCTTTACATTTAAAATTGGTGGAGTTTCTCTTTTTTTTGTTTTTTTTTTTTTTGTTATTTGATAAATAGTCACATTTTCTCAAGGCTCCTCCACTCTCGTCTCTTCAGGTCACCACAGACAAGAAGAGCCTGGCGTATGTTGACAACATGCTGAAAAAATCCAACAAGAAGGTTGAGGAGCTTCATCAGGAGCTGCAAGAGCTCAATGCCCACATTGTGGTCAAAGACCCTGAAGAACTGCTAGGTAACAACTCAAACACTACGGCAAAGCAGCCCAGAAGGCGTGGTAAACATTAACCAAGCAGAACACTCAAGCTAATGCTGTGCTGTCCGCTATACTCAACTTCAGGGTCTGAGTTACATCTTAGAGATGCATAGGTGTAAGTATCGATCTATCACTGAGATGTTTAGATAGATAGATGTGTATACAGGTATATACTGCAACCATATCGTGTATGAGGGCAGTTTATTAGTAAGCAAGAATTCTGCCGATTATTGCAATGATTAAGCGAGTATAGTATTGGATAAGAAATGCGTTTGCTTTTGTAAAAAGCAACAGCAAATATACAAGAGAGAAAATAAGACAAAATCAACTCACTGATTACAGTGAGTAGGAAGAGCAGGTGCAGGGCAACCCTTTAACATAACAAATAACAGTAGCTGTAAGTTCATAACTGCAATCAGACTAAACTCCTGAGGTATTTTATGCATTACTGTGAGGAGAAGGGGTGTGTGTGTGCGTGTGCGTGCGTGCATGCATGCATGCGTGTGTGTGTTTACGATCATAATAAGAGCATCACTGAAGTTCAGACGTTCACAAATTGAATGCAGCATTTTGATTTGTAAAGTTTTAGTTCAGCTTGAAATGATCCCAAACTTGGGTTATTTTCTGTTGTTTTACCTGGTCTGTCTCTCCTTTGCACTTTGTGCCATCACTTTATTTCATCGTGTGCTCACAGAACTGCGTGTCAGTAATAATCATCCATGTGAAACACAGTATGCTGTAAGCAGTTAAATGGATTAAATGAAATGTAAATGCAAAGAGTTTTCATCAATGATTTTTAGTAAGAGTTACTTGAGGAGTCCTTTCAGCCCTAATTTGTTTAACTGACATTTGTTGTCCAGTTGACCTTGCTTGGAATGATTTCTTGCAGCAGATTTTGCCAAGGTATAATGTCACAAAAACCTATCAACTTCTCTTGCAAATATTGTCATTGTCTCTTTGGCGCTCTCTCCAAAGTACTGGTGTATTGCAAATGCTTAGTATTCCTGGGTAAATTACTTTGGCAGTGTTGAGTCAGAAGAGCACCTATATGAACACACATACACACAGAGTGCATTCAGTGTTTGGAGGTGACTCACTCTCCAGAGGCTGACATTGTTGCATTCCACATTCCTCCAACAGTTACAATGAGCTGTCGATTGTTCCCCTCCGAGGCTGTTGAAAGCTTGCTCCTGTGCATTTGTCAACAACAATGGAATTTGGAGAGAGTTAACCACAACAGCAGTGTGTAGTTTTGTTACAGTAGTTACTTTACGCGGTATTTGTTGGTAGCGAGGGCCTGGGTGAATTCAGGAAGAGGAGGAATGGTATTTGTCTGCCTGTTACCATCACATCCCCCGGTTCAGTTGACATTAGGAAGTAGATGAGGAGATGTGTGTGAGAGTGTGTGTGCTGGGGGAGGGACGGGAGGTTAGGGAGGTTGTCTTGGCAAATGGTTATCTTAAGTGGGAATAAATTTAGCCTGACTCAGTGACTATCTGATGAACGAAGGCTTTCTTGACATGACGGCAGCGGAATGTCACTGGCTATTGCAAAACGGCGCAGCAGGGACTGAGGCCAGTTCATCTCCACAGTCATGAGACGATTTGTCGAAATAGGTTTTCGCTCTCGAAAACCCGAAGAGACGCACTTGGTCCATGAATTATTAGAACGGAGTTGCTTTGCTTCTTTAGCAGCCAGGATGTGTTTTTGTTCCAGGAGAAAGTTGAGGGGGCTCTGGTTATTCTCTGCCACTCAGCTGAGGCCAGAAATGGACCGACAGGCACTCAGGCACCGTCTTGGAGCAGCAGCAGCAGCAGCTCTGACGCAGGGTCACCAGTCAGGTCCCTCTATCACATACCATCTCATTCATTAAGTGACTGGAATGTGATTTGGTCTGTTTTTCCTCCCAGTCATCCTTGATCGCATCTAAGGCACACACACCAAGTTCAGTTCTCCAAATCATGATGTAATTGTTTAGAGAGTAATGTTAGCATGTTTCTCGCTGCCTTCCTGTCAGATGCAGACAGGGTTAATCTGAGGGAGGGTTCCCCTTGTCAGCTTTCCAGAAGTGACATCAGCCCTGCAGCTATTCAGTAGCTCAGTATCTTGTCCTCTGGCCCAGCGTGGGCTGAACCACACTGAGAAGGAGGGGTGAGGGGTCCTTTAATTCTTGGCTCGATGTGACCTTGACTAAACTGCACCGCCTATACACACTCGCACACGTGCACACGCATGCACACGCTTGCACGGAGAGAGAGAGGAAAGTCTCAAATGTAGTCTGGCTGCACTTCTGCATGTGTGCCTTTGTCATTTTCACTAAGAACTTTGTCATGATGCTGACTGAACGTGATCTTAATCACTGTGACTCTTATTATGCAATGTGTATTTTATGAATGCCAAAGTCAGTTTTGCCCCAGGCTCCTGTTCTCACCTTGCTCTGCCATCTTTCTATCCTTGGCTCTCTCACTGTGTCTGTCTGTATACGAGGGGGTTGCCCTGGGAACATCCTCCCCTCCTGCTCCTTAACAGAAAACTCAGCAGTGATGCTCTCTCAGTTCGTTAAGTGTCATTAGATGAATCATTTAGACTTTCAGTTCAAAGTATCACATGCTTCCTTTTTGCCCACATCTCACAGGTGTTCAAAGGAAGCTTTAGACATTGTTTTGATAAAACATTCAGGGTGAATGAATCACAGACCCGGCTGCTGGTTATTGTTGCGTGTGTTTGGCAGCAACTCCCAGAATACCTGATTTTCCTCACTGCTGTTATTTTTGGTAATGCCAGTCAGGCTCACTTAAGATTGTCTCAAGACATCATCAGGGAAATCAAGTTTTCATTAGTGTTATTTTTTGTCTTGGAAAATGTTTTTTGTTTTGTTTTTTCAAGTTGTGTGATTTGTTTTTCTGTCAAAAAGAAAACAGTTGAGCAAAAAAGACTTAGTTATATGTAGTAGTTACATGCATGGTAGGCTTTGTGAGTCCTAGTGAGAAAAGGGCATTGTGTGTCTCGGATGTGGCCCCTCTTTTTAAATCTACACCGTGGGACCTTTTTAAGAGCAGTTCCTTTAGGACACCATAGACTGTAACTGAACTTACAAGTCAAGTCAGGAGAAGTCAGGCAGGTTTTTTTTTTTTTTGCCCACCTCACTCATGTGTGTGTGTGTGTGTGTGTGTGTGTGTGAGAGAGAGAGAGAGTCAGTGTTTTGTGCTGCATTGCAGTGATCAGTCAACAGAGGGGTTTTCACTAAACCTTTCAAGTCCAGACATGACAAAAAAGCACTGAGCTCATCGCCCAGAACTGTGGTCCATCTTGGGGGAGATAGATGTTCGTGTGTGTGTGTGTGTGTGTGTGTGTGTGTGTGAGAGAGAGTTAGAGTGTGTGAGAGAATGTGTAAGAGAATGCACGTGTAACTCAAAATCCTAAATATATGTGGTCCCAGTAGCACCGTGTTGTTAGAGCTACTTTGAGAGTCTGGACGCAATGCAATCATTACAAAAAGTTGAACATGTACATTGTTCTGGATGTATCATCAAGTGTTCACACCACATTTGCATTTAAGTCATGTCACTGTACTTTTACTGCCAGTGTAGCTGTGGTAGATGTGTGCAAGTTTACACTTGTTTTTTGTTTTGTTTTGTTTTTCACTCGCTCAGAGATGGCTGCAGGGATTCTGTTGTTTGAAGCTGAGAAGACGTCGGGAGAAAGCGAAGTGATGACAGAAAATTCTTCTGAATTAGTAGCGATCGGCTCTGTATTTTAGTTCGTGAATATCGAAGCATCATACCAGATCAAATTTAAGTCACATAGAATACTTGGTTATGCTCAGGGTTCATCTTTGATGTGTTGTAATAAAATGTTTCTATTTTCTGAGCCAAGAAGCTGTGTGAAAGACTCCTCCAGTCCAAATGAAAAAACAAATGGTGACTGTGACACCATTTGTTGATCTGAAATTCTACTTTATTTCAAATCTTAATGTTGATGACTTGTGTATTTCTTTTTGTGTTGGGAGAGTGAGTCAGTTGGAGTTTTGTGCTAACAAACCTCATCACATTATAAACAGATCTTTCTGGGCACATTATGTGACTACTGAAGTTGCTATTTGACGTGTTTTTGTAAAAACAGTGGTAGGTCAGTGGTAGGTCATTTTTTTAGCTCACTTCAGAATGGATGACAGCCAAAAAAAGCACATGCGTGCTGAGTTACTATTTACAGTCTGTATATTCTTAACAACCTCCAGTAACACATACTGAGTCATGTATCTGGTTGTGTCCAAAAGGACATAAAGTGGTGACTTGTACTTTTTTTTTTCCTCTTTACCCAGAGTGCCCTTTGACCCCAGATACCCCCAACAGTGAGGCGAGAATGTGCACCAGCAGCAGCCGCCTCGCCGCCCTGAAAAGACAGAATGACATCGAGCTCAAGGTCAAACAGGGTGCTGAGAACATGATTCTGATGTACTCCAATGGCTCCTCCAAGGTAGGATTCAGCAGGAGAGGGGCAGCCTTCACCTGACTTTCAGGCTGCAGTTGGTTCTCTTGTATTTAAAGGATAAATCCAAAAAAAAGTCAAATTGGGCAAGAAACATGAACATACCAGCATGTCAGACAATCAGCGCTTTTAAAGAAACCCTCAAGTTAGCCAGAAATCCATCAGTATGAAGTCATGGTTTACAAATCAACTTACAGGTCCAAATTTATTATTTTTATTTGTCACAGTTGTGTGCACCAGTGTTTCTGTGGTGACGGCCCATTGTACCCCGTGTCAAATCCAAGCACAGATCTTATATAATTACATTGTGAATATATTTAAATGATCTTTTAGTCACTCAAGAGGAATAACAGAAGCCACCATAACACTGTTTGATTTTAGTTACTGTTTTTAGCCACTGTCATCAAGTTTTATTCACCTTTGACATTTTGATTCTGTTAAACTGGAATTATGTGACTCATGAGCCAAATGTATTTTAAGGTGACCACCTAAAAATACATTCGGATCTTACGTGAGCTTCCTGCCTTACACGAACTTCAAGTTGAATTTCCTATTGTTGAAATCTTTTTTTTTCTTTAAGCAAAACTTATTACTTCACTTGTTTACTTACTCTAAGCCTGGGTTTCTTTTAAGTATTGCTAATCAGTCTTCTTGTGTGTGTATTGTCCACTGAGAACAAACCTAAACATCCCAGGACAGACTGAAATCACTTACCACAGGTTTTATGGTGTACCAAGCTAACACAAGTCTTTTATTTTTTATTTTTTTTAATGTGCTGTGGTTGTGATCACATGAAAACTGGTGTGAGTGGGTTAGTTTCCAGCCTGCAGAAGGTAGAATGATACATGTTGACTTTTACAGCTTCACTGTAGGGGAGGAGGAAACATGAGAAGGCGCTGACACATACTGTGTGTCATATGTACCACTGTTTGTTCACAAAGCTCTTATGGCCCTCGTGGCTCCTCCAAAGCTCAGGGAGAGAAAAACTATAATTTCGCTGGGAGGTGTATCTAAGTCACCAGGACTAATAACAGCTGGGGCACTGAGAGCCACTCAGGCCATCCTGGCTCTGGTGTCTCTCAGTAGTAATTGAAGCCACTTTGTAGTTGATGGTTTAGTATAGTGTAGGGTTTCAGGAGTGTCATCTCCACTTTGCCAGTAATGTACTTGTGTTCTTCTTCATACATTGCTGTGGAAGTTCATGTGGACATGATGTCTCATGCCTGAAAAATCCCTTTAAAGGAATTGAGGAAATATGCTTATTCGCTTTCTTGGTGAGAGTTGAATGAGAAGATTGATAACATTGTAATGTCTGTAAATAAGAAGCTACATCTTTGAGAAATTAATTTTAAATTAGGCCTGACACGTGTCCTTGAGTTTTACCCAACAAGATTTGAAAGATGTTTGAGTCTTATGTTCAAGAGGTGCCTGCAGAGCCGTGGTGCATCACTTTAGTGCAGTAACTGACTGAAAAGGACCCCCACTGTGTGTCTGACCAGGGGAGGTCACAGTGTTGTGTGAGCGACCTGCACGGGGGTCAGAAAGACATTCATAGAGACAGACGGTCGCACCTTCCCGTTGGAAATAGTCCCGTCCTGATGTCAGAGAGGAAATGCCTGCTGGACAGAGGTCTTTCCTGTGCGTGGCGCCATCAACAACCAGGATTTAAACTTGACAGGAATTCTGGGTGGAGTTTGCTTACTCCAGTCTTTGTACGTGTGCTTGTGGCAGTGAGTGTGTGCACGTATGAGAAGGTCAGCACTTAACTACACACGAGATTCCACCTTGTTTTTCGATGAATAAGATTTTCCATGTGGTCACTTTTTCTTTAGCTCCAATTAAGGGCATGAATTGGCTGTTTGTGTTACATGCTCAAAACAATAAGTGTGCCTACGGGGTCGTCTGTAAGGTCCTGAGAGCCAGTAATTTTACTTAAAGATAAAACAACATTAAAACCTTTAATTAGAACATTAGGTTATAGTTGTTGTGTTGATATAGCAGTGTTTCAGCAATTGTTTCATGTCTGTGTCCATAGGATCGTAAGTTGCTAGCGACTGCCCAGCAGATGCTTCAGGACAGCAAGACGAAGATCGAGTTCATCAGGATGCAAATCCTCAAGGCCAGCCAGGCCAGCGAGCTGAGCTTCGAGAACAACGATGTGATGGGTGTGTCAGAGTGAATTTTCAGTACACGCAGCATCTTCTAAACCGTCACATTTAAATTAAAGCCCCACGTCCTTCCTTGTCCTCCAGACAAGCCCATCATCAGCCCGCTAGACCTGCGGGTGGAGGAGCTGTGTCACCACGCCAAGATAGAGTCCGCTGTGGCCGAGGGAGCCAAGAACGTCATGAAGCTCCTGGGATCGGGAAAAGTCACAGAAAAAAGAGCGCATTCAGAGGTAGATGTTTGTGTGTGAGTTAGGTGTACAGTGGTGATTTAAAACAAGCACAAATCAGATTCTCATCACTTGATATGAAGCAGGTTCGACACAGTCAGGCTTTCTTTGCGTGAGCTGGTTTCACAACACCTAAAACCCCAATCTGATACAGAGTTTTACGACAGTGGTTATCAACTTTCTTTGTTAATGTCAGGGGGTGTTTGGTGTGGACGGCAGCAAATCAGCAGCAAGCACAGAAACAGAATCCATAGTGGTCCATAGTAGCTGTTTTGTAATGTAATCTTTCAGTGTATGCATGAGATGCTGTGTAAAATTTTAAAGTGTCAATATTACCTGAAGCAAACGGGTAAAAAATGTTTTTTTTGTGTCATCAACTGAATGCAAACAGGTTATGATATTGGGGCAAAAACAACCACAACAAGATGCATACAAATTGTGCTGCTGTAATTACAGCATTTCATTCCGTGACATTATTGTATGTACTCTACTTAAATGTACGGCTCATCGGGACAAGCGGTGAAAGGCAGTGCTTCTTACAGTCAGTGAAGCTCTGAACATGACCTCCTCTGGACCAGGTTAGGTGTGCACCATGAGTTACCGTGGTGATCTAGCCAGGCTAAAAGAGAGTCACTGAAAACTTTAGGCTTAACATACCTCACTACCATTCGTCTCACTTCGTAGTACACCTCTCTTATGTTAGGCTATGGTCTTTAAATGAAACTGAGCCCTGCACTGTTGCAGCGCTCTGTTAAAGTAAAATGGGCCATGACATTGATTTCCCCCCGCCTTTCCATCCTTTGCCACCTCTACTATTACATTTCCTTCCACCTTTTTTTTTTTGCTTCCTCTGTACTTCCTTCCTTATTATTCCTTCCTTATTTTCTCTCCCCCTCCAGGCCCAGGCTCGCTTTAATGAGTCCAGTCAAAAGCTTGACCTCCTGCGATATTCCTTGGAGCAACGCCTCAGTGAGTTGCCTAAAAACCACCCTCGCAGCAGCAGCATTGTGGAAGTGTTGTCCCTGCTGACCTCACCAGCCCTTAGTCCCAGATCCAGCATCATCTCCACACAGAACCAGTACAGCACCGTGACTAAGCCCGCCGCGCTCACAGGTAACTGGACAAAAGACGCAGTGGTTTTAGCATATCAGTTATTTCAGACTGCTCATTTTCATCATTTTGAACAGATAACAAGTCGCAATCATGTTTTCATTTTCAATAGTTTACCTAAAAACTTTCTTGATGCTTCTTAAAAACCATTATTAGCAAATAAGTGACTCATTTGTTGTTGTGATGGAAACACATCGTCTGAGTCTGAGGCAAAATAATAAACTAAAGTGAACTTGGACCAAGACAGAATGCGTATGGTCTCACTTCCAGGCACATTAGACGTCAGGCTCATGGGCTGTCAGGACCTTCTGGAAAATGTCCCAGGTCGTTCCAAGGCTGCATCTGTCCCGCTGCCTGGCTGGAGCCCCAGCGAGACTCGCTCATCCTTCATCAGCCGAGCAAACCGAAACCGCGGTGTGAGCTCCCGAAACCTGACAAAGAGCGAGGAGCTCTCCAGTAAGTAAACCTGAGCTTGTACACTGTCCTCCAGTTTCACCAAATTTACCAATAAATCACAGCTGAACCATGACAGACCTGGAGGATTACCCTACAACGAGACCTTGTCTGTAATACCAGCTGAGTTGCAGTCACACTCTGGACAGTGATAGATTCATCAGTACTTAACTTATACCGTGTGTTTCCTCAGATGAGATCAGTGCAGTGCTGAAACTGGACAACACAGTAGTAGGCCAGACTAGCTGGAGGTCGGTCAGCAACCAGGCCTGGGACCAGAAGTTTACATTGGAGCTGGACCGGGTAACACACACACACACACACTGACCTTGACCTGCATTCCATCCGGAAAGCATTCAAACCGCTTTGCTTTTTGCACATTTTGTTATGTTACAGTCTCATTCCAAAATGGATTAAATTAAATTTCTCCCTCAAAATTCTACACAAAATACCCCATAATGATGAAGTGAAACAAGTTTGCTTGAATTTTTTGCAAATTTATTAAAAATGACAAACAAAAAATCTAACATGTACATAAGTATTCACACCCTGTGATCAGGACTTTGTTGAAGCCCCTTTGGCAGCACTGTACATCTGTGCTGTTAGCTCAGTGTCACGTCTGAACAACACAGCTGACTTGTTTGGTGTGTGTGTCTGTGTGTCTGTGTGTCTCTCTCTCTGTCCTGCAGTCTCGTGAGCTGGAGATCTCGGTGTACTGGCGTGACTGGCGTTCGCTCTGCGCCGTCAAGTTCCTGCGGCTGGAGGACTTCCTGGACAACCAGCGTCATGGGATGTGTCTGTACCTAGAGCCACAGGGAATGCTGTTTGCTGAGGTACACACACACACACATACTGACTATTATAGACTGACAGGAGGTTATCCAGTAATTGGAAGGTCACTTGTTTGTCTTTGGGCAAGATACTGAAGCCAGTAATTGTTGCTGATGGCTCTTCCATCAGTGTGTGAGTTTTTCTGTTGAATGGTTATCTCCTCTGACGAGCAGGTGGCGCCTTGGATGTTTCACCAGTGTATTAAAATGTGTTTCAATGGATGAATGCTGCCTTGTGCTGTAAAGGGCTTTGAGTTGTCGATAAGTCTAGGAAAGCTCTCTATCTGTTTATCGTTTGCTGTCATTGGTGGCAGTCAGTGGGTCACATTAAATTGACTCCTGGTACCCATAGAGATGAGAAGAGAAGCTTGTCACCGGGAGGTCGCGGGTTCAACCTCCCAGACCTCGAGCCGACGTCAGATCAGACTGTGCTTGTACTGAGTGGTTTCCTAGTGTCAGTGTGTAAGTGTGTGAATGTGACCAGGAGCTCACAATGAAGCTTCCCTGAATAAATAACGTTTATAAAACAAAATGTGTCAGAAAATAAGTAATAATAAGTTCGAAACTTGACCTCCATGTGTCTTAGTTGTACTGGCTGTTTTCTTTTCTTGTTCAGTTTTATTTTCCTCTTTTTTTAAAGGTGACCTTTTTCAATCCTGTCATTGAGAGACGACCAAAGCTGCAAAGACAGAAGAAGATTTTCTCAAAGCAGCAAGGTGAGTTAACAATACCTCCCACTTTTTCATGGTGCACTGTTGTGATTAGTACACAGGCATCATGGGAACCTACATTTTGTTAAAACAGGCTTTGATTGTGTATCCAATAATGTTAATATTCGGGTTCACTGTTCCTTCGTCATCAGGTAAAACCTTCCTGCGAGCCCCTCAGATGAACATCAACGTTGCCACCTGGGGCCGCCTGGTAAGAAGAGCCATACCGACCGTCAGCACCAACTCCTTCAGCCCTCAGGCAGCTGAGACTGTTCCCAGCAGCCTACCTGGTTCACCCACACCCAGCAGGTACTACACCCGCTCACATGAACACGAGCTCAGAATATTCACATGTAGGTATTAACTCAAAAGGACATGGTGTTGAAAAACAGTCGTGCGCCTCTTCCCATGCACAGTGACCCGCTGGTGACCAAGCTGGACTTTGACAAAGAGCCCACCCCAGGACCCAAACACTACCCAGCACCTGACAGCTTCCAAGAACCACTGGTGCAAGATAAGATGCCTGACAAGGAGGAAGTACAGGTACTAGGAATCACTGGTATTTTTGTTAAGGCAGCAATGAGCTGACGTAACCACAAGATGGAAGGCAGTCATTTGCCAGTCATTCATTACAATGCTTTCGGTTTAACACAACAAACCGCTGCTGTTAAGGATAAAGTGGGAAGCCAGCCAGGTGGAAAAAAAGAAAGCCTGTGTCGAGATTTTGACAGATGAAATGAAAGCTTCAAAAAGGAGAATAAAAAGCCACAAAGCATACAGAGAGCACAGGAAAAAAAATACCCAAAATATTCATGTGTGCAGCGTCAATCCTAAATAAAGACATTTCATTCAAACATTTTTATCACCACTGTCGTCTTACAAAAGGCCACTTATTTAACTGACTAATGTTCACCTCACTATGTTTGTCCTCTGTGGTCCTCAGTAGGCCTACACATAGTCAAAGAAGAGCTTAGTCAGGTTGTCGTCACAGGATTAGTTCTATATAGTTTTGTGTATAGTTTATTCAGAAGAAGCTTTATTCTGCAGTATATTTTTACATGCACTGAACTTTTATCTCTGCATTTAACCCATCCCTGGTTGAACACACATGCAACACAGCACACCACAGGCAGGGAACACACACAGGAGCAGTGGGCTGCCATGTCAGGTGCCCGGGAAGCAGTTTGGCTCAATGGCATGTCAGCCATTACTAATGGCTAAATAAATGGATTGAATTAAAAAAAAAAACCCCATCATATTCTTTATTATAATTGTGTACCTGCAGATGAATACTGACTTAAGAATACTTGAGACACAGCACATGTAAGTTTCCAGTATTACATAATGGCTAAAAGCTCGTCTCATTTTTTTTCCCTTTTCCATCCTCCTGCGTTGTTTGCTCTCTTCAGGATGCACTCGCCTCATTTGACTTCTTGAACAAGAGGAACAGCATAGCGGTGAAGCCTGACCTAGACAGAGCGGTCGAGCAGGAGATCCAGCATCCAGACCTGGAGCTCACCGCCATCCAGAAAGACTCAGACATAAGGTAGGAGAGCCATGTGTGTGTCTTGTTTGTGTGTCTTTTTAGAAAGTTTAAAGTTTAAGAAGTTCAGTGAAGAGAGGAGTGGGTGAAGGCTCTGGATGTGGAGCATTTTGTTTGAAAAGGGTAACTGGGAGAGTACAGTTATTTCTGGTCAGTCTTGTTCTGTTAATGGCCAACAATGTAGCACAGAAGATTGTACAAACACAGATTTTACTGGCAACCTGCCATCAGTGGTGTTTTTGTTGTTCTGAGGTCTGTTGAGCTGTGTTGTCCTGACATGCCGGTTTTCAGTGGAGCTGAAATAGTAACACGGGTGTAAACACTGCCCCCTGGCTTTGAATCCTCTTGTTTTAGAAATTAGTCATCAAGTTGCCTGCTGCAGGCTGCTGTTGTATTCAGACCGCCAGCTTTATGCAGGTCTTAATACATCATGGATGCTAATGTACACATGAATCCTTTTCCAGGGAAGAAGAGCAGTTCCACTTCAGTCTTCAAGACTTCAAATGTGTGGCAGTCCTGGGACGGGGTCACTTTGGAAAGGTGTGTTTCATGTGATCATAGAGCATGGACAGATTAATTCATAAGTCCTGTTATTTTTCACAATGGAAAGTAGTAAAAAAAAAAAAATCACTGACTTCTAATTTCCCAGAGCTGAAGGTGACATCTTTAAACATTAAATTTACTGTCATATATGACATTGAAAAACATAAAATTGTTTCAGAGGAAATGGGCATTTCAACTTGAAATATTTTGCCAATAATGTAAATAGTTGCTGATTCTTAATTGAGCAACTGACTAATGATTTCAGCTCTAGTCCAAAGGAACAAAGCAGGCAGAAAGCTGCAATGTATCCCTGACGTGAGTCTCCCCTCTGCTTCCCCTCCTCAGGTGTTGTTGGCAGAGTATAAGAGCACAGGGGAGATGTTCGCTATCAAAGCGTTGAAGAAAGGAGACATTGTGGCTCGCGATGAAGTCGACAGGTAAACATTTAGTGTTTTTAACGTAGCTCTGGGTTATTTCATAGTGGCGGGAACTTACACAGGTGTCCTCCTCTCTTTGCCAGTTTGATGTGTGAGAAGAGGATTTTCGAAACGGTCAACAGCGTCCGCCACCCGTTCCTGGTCAACCTGTTTGCGTGTTTCCAGACGCAGGAGCATGTTTGTTTTGTCATGGAGTACGCAGCGGGAGGCGATCTGATGATGCACATCCATGCTGATGTGTTCTCTGAGCCCAGAGCCATGTGAGTGGCCACCGCTTTGACCTGACTATTCCCTCTTACTGTCCGTGAACTGGCATGTTGCCGGTTATGTGTCTATTCGAGTCTGCTTTCTGTTTCATTTGAGAGGTCATTATCAGGGGCACATTAATAGGGGTTCTGAATGAACTGGCTTTCACATGCGTAAAACTTCCCCTCAGTGTGTAACAATTTTATTCCCCTACATGAGTGTGTGTTAAGCTAATGATTTCCTACTCTAATTGACTCATTGAGTTCACTGGTTTTGTACCTTTGCAGATTTTACGCTGCCTGTGTCGTATTGGGATTACAGTTTTTACATGACCACAAGATTGTGTACAGGTAAGCAGTTTGAGTTATTTAAGTCAGTCCCACTTCTGTTAGGAGCATGATGGTCTAAAAAATGTTCTTTTTATTTTTGTATTTGCAGAGATTTGAAGCTTGATAACTTGCTCTTGGATACAGAGGGATATGTAAAGATTGCTGACTTTGGTCTTTGCAAAGAAGGTAAAATGGAAAACCACATTTTACTGAAGGATTTACATTCAAGATTAAACGAGGAAACTGTACCAATACCCCGACATATACAAACATGGATGAATATTTGTTTCATATTAAAGTCGGTCCTTTCTTAATCGGCCCGTGTGTTGCTTTCAGGAATGGGTTTCAGGGATCGCACCAGCACATTTTGTGGCACACCCGAGTTTTTAGCTCCTGAGGTTTTGACTGAAACGTCGTACACTCGTGCTGTGGACTGGTGGGGGCTGGGCGTCCTCATCTTCGAGATGTTGGTTGGGGAGGTGAGCGCGCGTTCCCTCAAGACGCCGAGTGATTATTAAAATTGTTTATTGTTGTTGTTTTACCGAACCTTCGCACACTTTCATTTATTGTACGTTAATGTATATCGCCATGGCTTTTTGTTCCTGCTGAATGTCAATTCACCATTCAGCAACTTTTGCCGTGTCTTTATCTTTTTCATCTTGGCACGTCTCTTCTCAGTCGCCCTTCCCCGGTGACGATGAGGAGGAAGTGTTTGACAGCATCGTCAACGATGAAGTCCGTTACCCGCGGTTCCTCTCGACCGAGGCCATCTCCATCATGAGGAGGGTGTGTACATGGACAGAGAGCAAAGGGATTGGTCTTAAATGAGAAAATTCAAAATAATGGAATAATCACAAAATGGAAAACTGGCTGTCCAGTAAATGAGCAGTGTGTATTTAATATACTTCATGTTTCTCCTTGTGCTCAGCTTTTGAGGAGGAGTCCAGAACGACGACTGGGAGCAGGAGAAAGGGACGCAGAGGAGGTTAAGAAACATCTATTCTTCAGGGTGAGGAATGAAAACATCATTTGCAATGATATTCTTTTTCGACTTTTGTGACTTTGCATTTAAAAGAATAGTTTGACATTTGAATTAGTGGGCTTTAAGAAGATGAACACAAATGTGACTCAAATGTGCTTTCTGTTTCTCGGCAGAGTATGGATTGGAACGGACTGTTGGCCAAGAAGGTGAAGCCGCCATTTGTGCCGACCATCCAGGGCGCCAACGACGTCAGCAACTTCGATGACGAATTTACCTCAGAGGCTCCGATCTTAACCCCGCCCAGGGAACCACGAGTGCTGACCTCCGATGAGCAGAACATGTTCTCTGACTTTGATTACATCGCTGACTGGTGTTAGCTTTACGTGACCGCTGGTCTACACACACTCAGACACACACACACACACACACACACTGTGAACCAACCAACACAGCAATGACTGTAGCTCACATCATTTTAAAACTTTCCTCTTTGTTGGCCAAAATGTTGGAACGTGGCTCCCCAAGCCTCCAGGCAAAAAAAAACAAAAAAAAAAACAAAACAAACTCTGTGCCATTGAGAAGAATTTACAGAAGCCTCCTGAGGACCCCTGCTTAATTTTTTTTTTTTTTTAATCCACATGAAGAACTTTTTTTTTTAAGAAAAAGAAAACAAATGAAACTCTGTTGTTGGAGAGTGAAGGAGGAGGGATGCTTCATCCTCCTGCACACGTCGTCGTGTCCATTGTCTGACCACTGAGAATGTTTTTCATATGAACTCTTAGAAGACGGCAACTTCACAATCATGTTATTCTGTCACTGTCTTCTGTTTTTGTTTTTTGTTTTTTTGATCTGTACAGATTATATTCAGACATGTATTTTATTGTTGTTTTTCTTTCTTTAATTGCAAAGCCCCTGCCATAGCTTAAAGACATTTTATCTCACTGTAAAGTTTGATATTTCCACCTCGATTATATCTGAATCTGGTGTTCGGTGAATTCAAAGTGCTCAAAGCATTGATCACTGAACGGACAGCTACAACAAACATCTTGACTACTACTGCTGCTTCTTGACTTGAAATCCAAGTAAGAGTCTTCACACTATATGTCTTTTTTTGTATAAGGGCTCACTTTTTTCAGCCTCACTTCGCTCACCTGAAGCTTCCATGTCTGCATACAACGACCCACACAACAACACAAGTGATGAACAGCAGTCCATGCAGGGTGACCTGCCGCTTAAGCTGTTAAATTAATTAACCATCATCATTATTATTATTATTTGGAAATGTATAGATCATTAAAAAATGCCTTTTGGCCAGAACAATTAATGCAAAGTATTTTACTTTTTTTTTTCCAGTTTGATGCCCTCTAGTGGCTCTGTAGCTTGAGGTTGACATTCAGCTGAACCCAATTCTGATGATCTAAGGCCCGCTTGGTATTGCAGTATTTTTTGGAGCAATAAAATCAAACTTTAAGTTAGTCATTTTATCAGAGCTGAGTTCAGTTGTTTTTCAATGAAGTTTTTTTCTCGTTCCTCAGTGAACAGCTGGTTGTGGTGGACCTGATAGCATTTTTCTTGTTACCTCAAAGTGAAAACACTACAGTGAGTCTCACAGTTACAGCTACCAAAACCAAACTCGTCCTGTCCCTCTTGAAGCAGACAACATCTCTTCATAAAGCAACCACGTGTTGTGCAAAACATCAGCACTGAGCTGTTTTGTTGGGAACATAGTAACCGCAGTTTTCTCTGTCGAAACTCCATTTAAATGCTTCTCACACTGTTCTGTGATCAAAATGAAATGTTTCAGTGGAACCAGCTGATGACTCTGTCTTTGCATGTTTATATATATATATGTATGTATATATATATATATATATATATATAAACTGACTCAAATGTTGCAGACCTGTTGATATGAATCACTACAGGGGAGGGCAGGGTATATTATATATACATACTGTATGTACACAGTTAAGCTGAAAGCACTAATTTTATCAATAGTTTTTAATTATGTACTTTTCGTAATTATGAAAATAGAATGTACAGAGTCTTTTTTTTTTATTCTTTGCTTGTGCATGTTGTTGCCTGGACAGGCAAAAACTATGGATGGTACACCAATATTCACACAACTGTTGCTGTTCAGCCCGGTGTTTAAAAAAAAAAAAGATAAAGATAAAAGAAATGGTATTTCTGCAGTTGTTTGTTGCCCATCATGAATCCACAAATTAAACCTTTGTAATAGTGGCTCTGCTCTTACTTGTACCTGACATTGAACACATCCTAATGGTTTGCCGTTTTAAATTTTACCTGTCTTTTGTTCTCTCTGGAAACTCATTTAAAAGGATCATCAGTTCTGAAGTTTTGTTGTATTCAAGTGTTCACCAAGAGATGGAAGACCAGTATAGTAACAAAGGTTTTTGGTTTTTTTTTGGGAAACACATATTACTGAAACCATGAGCTGATTATCAGGCTTTAATGAAAATCTTTTATTTTTTTAAATACTTGAAACAATTCAAACAAACTAACAAAATAGAACCTGGTCATTTGTCTACAAAAGCAAAGTTTTATGTATACAGTATGAAACCAGCCTAAAATTGCAAGCATCAATTACATTTTCCCACTTGGACATATATACATGATACAGTATATACACTCAAATGAAATACTGTAAGTACAGTCTGCAAAGCTGTTTATTTAAGCACTGGAATGTGTCTTATTCCTGTGAGAGTGCCTTGACAAAGGCTTGAAGTCTTAGGACAAGAGAAACCTTTCAAATCCAACAAAAATGTAATTAAAAAAAAAATACAATCCTGTAAGTACAGCAGAAAAATATGGTTACTGTGTAGACAATGTTGTCTTCACAGCTGTGGCAGCTTGTCAACAGGTGTGTCAAATTTGAAGTCTGGAGGGAAGAGCTCTGCAGCACGCGGGTAGATGAGACGGTACGACTGTCTGATCGTGACATCTGCAACACCAGCTATATCCCCGATTTCTGTGGAAGTGTCAGAGATTCGGTTATTTTTAATCATCACGTCAGATTGGCCTGTAGATAATAGTTTTAATGGGTCCACTTGCTTCCTGGTTATCTCAGACAGGCCTTATCTATATTATATTCAGTCTAGTGTTCCAGGTCTGTGTGTCAATATGTCTAGAGTGGACCACAGTGAACTCTACTAGACGTGTCCTGCATCCCAATTATCACAGAAGAAAATGTGTTTTGAGGGAGACAGCATGAACTGTGAAATGCTGCGGGAAAAAAACCACAGAGCAGGTCCTGCAGGAGAGGCCTGGCAACATACAAACTGCTCTTCTCTTCTTGTGGTTGTTCATCACAAGGAGACACACTTCGTTTGAGAAAAAGCTACAGGTAGCAAGACTAAAGACTGCAGGGAAAAATGGCTGAATGACAAATACTTCTATCACATTCAGACCAAAACTCACCCAGTTGGACTGAGTGGCAGAACATCTGGCACCACAGCTGCCATTTGGCAGGGGAAACTGAAACCACAAATACCATCAGTATTATTACATCACTATCACTCACCTTTCTGAGTCTTCTTCTCTGCAGAGGCCTGGGAGGCCATGTAGATGGCTGCCGCAGCCACAGAGATGGGGCTCCTGCCGGGCACCAGGTCGAGCTCCACAGCCTTCCTGGCAATGAAGGTCGCCGCCATCTGCACCTGTTTGGGCAAGCCCAGGTTTGAGCAGAAGCGGGACATAAAGTCTCCGGTGGTGATGAGATCCACGCTAGTCTCCAATGCCTTCAGGATCAGCTTGAAGCACCTGCCAATCTCCTTCTTCGAGATCCGAGAGACGGCACAAATCTCTGTGGAGGCAGGAGAGGACATCAGGGGAAGAAACTCATTTAGATGGACTGAAGTGAATGAATTGTGCTCTTTAAAGCATTTTTATGCCTCTGTGCCAGCAATACTTGACTATATGTCTGTCTCTCCCATTTTGGGGGAAGGGATATCTCAGGAGCACCTTGAGGAAATTTAAACAGTGGATGTAAACTAAACTTGACTGGTGTGCTAATACATAGAACCACAAGGCAGTAAATCCAGTTTCCACTGCTGATAAATTTCTGTTCTCCACAGTCAATTAGACAAGGAAAATTGTATCTTATAATTCGCATGTTTTCTTCTTTAAACCCGTAGAGACAGGAATCTTAATTGCCTTAAATTAATGGTGGCAAAATACACACATCTATTTTTTTACCTGTACCTGTATCAGGAAAAGGTGACAGCAATTTTCAGAGAATATGTATGAACATAGTACCACCATTCATAATTTCTTTCTGTAGTGTCTGAACAATGAATCATGAAATGTTTTACCAGCCAAGCGCTACAGCACAGATGAACTAAGAGGATACTTGTCAATTATTTAGCAGTTTTATTCCGACCTTTAAATGTTCTCGGTACACCTTCTTGTCTGCATGCGATGTAGAGACAGGCCGAGGCGATGGCATCATTGGCTCGCCCCTTCAGGCTCTTCTGTTCATAAACTTGCTTGAATAAGTTGTTTGTTCTGTCCTGCCAAGCAAAAACATTCACAGCAGACACATTGTTTACATCCTCCTCTTAAAGTCCATATCAGCAACCTTCCCCAATTCAATCCATCCAACCATCAGGGTCACGGGGGGGACTGGAGCCTATGCCAGCTGACTACAGGCCAGAGGCAGGGTTCACTCTGGATTAGTCACCAGTCAATCACAGGGCTCAAACACAAAGACTGACAACCACACACACTCATGCCTAGGGGCAATGTAGAGTAGGCAGTTAACCTAATGTGCATGTTTTTGGGATTGTGGGAGGAAGTCGAAGTACCCAGAGAAAACCCACTCAGGGAGAACATGCAAACTCCGCACAGAAGGGCCCAGACCGGGATTTGAACCTGGAAACCTCTTGCTGTGAAGAGACAGTGTTAACCATAGCACCACCGAGTCGCCCTCCCAAATTCAATCATGTAAAAAATAAATTATTTTTATCATTGATTTTTCATCACAAACGAAAAATAAGAAACCTGACAAAAACCTGGACGTTTTCAAAACAGTCACAACTGAACCGGTGACCCTCCGGTCACAAGCCACTTCTCCAACCTCTAGGCCACGGCTGCCCCAATGAATTAAAATTCTATTTACATCATCATCATCATGTACATCATCACCCAGGAGAGCCAATGTCTCTGACTAAAGGGCAGGTCCACACAGAGGGGCAGAGAGCCACTTCAAGGGTGGGGGATGACCAAAAACAAAACATGGAATGAAACAAAGTTAAATGAATATTGTTTATGTTAGCCGAAGTTATCTTGCTGACCTTAATTTAACTGGAATCGTTTTTTATGAGTTCATTCCCTTATCATTCTTATTGATAAGAAATGTGATTTGGGGCAGGGTGAAGGAGGGCATGCCAGACAAACCGAGTTAAAACGCAGACCTTGACTCCCTCTCTAAAACAGGAAACAAGGAAAACGTCTTGAGTACACAACATCTCTTCACATGAGACAGCTGAACGTGTGCTTTTCGACTTCTGCAGTGACGCCAGTCTGCTTTACTGTTCCCACACTTGATATGATAGGCCACAAAATTATGCAATTAACCTCAATGTCAGTTTTACTTTCATTTCTCTTGCTCACTATGTTTCACTCACGTGCAGTTTTCATTTCTCTTTAAGAAGCTTTTAGAAACTCCTAAATTCTTAAAAAAATGACTGGTCACTCATTACCAATTGTGTCTGAAGCAAACCAGTCACAGAAGAGTGTGTGTGTTTAGTGTCAGGCATCATGGTACAGCCTCTTTTATTGCCTGTTAGGATTTCATTGTTAGGTTCACCTGTTTTAGGAAACTAAAAAAAAGGAAAGTGCACATTAGAAAATCATGTTTGTGATACTTTTAAAAAAACTTACTATGATGTTCCTTGGCAGGTTGATGCGATCTGCCATTGTGCTGATTTCTTTGAAGGCGTTGAGCATGGCCCGGTCAGAGCTGCTCATGGTCCGCCGGTTCTGGTACTTGGAGTTACCAAATTCATCAAAACTGGCTGCGCCTGTTCCCTGTGGTAGAAGCATTGGATGTTTATCAGTACAATTCAGCATTCTTGTGTTTCAAGAGAAGCCGTAATAACTTTGAGGAAGTGGTTTACTGTGATTGCAGGAGACGTTACTACACATTGACACATTTCTGCAGAAGTGCACAGAAATATTGCATCAGATATATTAATAAAAATGCTGCAAACAGTGATGTAATTAGCAAAACACTAATTGCTACATGAGTGTACATCACCAGTACATCTAAATAAAGGGACAATAGCTGTATAGGTATCTTTTGACATCCTTCTAATTATCTGAACTGCAAACACCAACATTTTGAAACAACTATAATTCTGAACAGCATGCACACAACAAGGCTCATTTTAAAGCGTCCCACCTTGCTGATCATGGTGGTCAAGTCGCCTCCATTGAGCAATGGGTTCTGGGCATCTCCCACTCTGGATGGATCTTTGAGGGCTTTCTCATTGGAAAACGTCCTCCACTCCGAACCTACATCAATTACACGGTCACCTGAGGAGAAACAAAATCAAGAAGAAGATGATAAATAAAAACAAATAAGACGTATGTGAAATAAAACCTGAACCTGTAAGAAGCAAATAATCAGCACAAGACAGTTTTTTAAATCTTTGTTGTAAGAACTTTTAACTGGTATTTCTGAAGCACAGATGAAGTAATTAAGCTTATTTCAATAAGGGATTCTGACAGAGGAAGAAACTTAAATGTCCTTAATACAGAAATTAGTCAGACCATAAACAAGTGAAAACAACTTCAATCAACAATTGTCTTGCTTCTGTTTTTGAATGTCAGCTTTTCACTCTGTTGCATGTATAACTACACCTGTTACTCCGAAACAGGTTTCTGTTTTTCCCTGTTTGATAGAAACACAAGCAGAAAATGTAACATGACAAGGGTAAACCTCAGAAATGGAATACGACAAATTTTATTCAAAGTTCTGTTATTTCCCAGCACATACAAATGCTAACTGTCTGGGTGTAATACATCCCTCTGGAATAATTAACCCGGAGATGATGCCATATTCAGCACAATTCCCTCATGCAAACATAGCTTCAGGCATCCAAGTCTCATAAACTGTCTCAGTCCTCCCTGGTGTCTGTCTTCAGCTTGTTCATAGTGCTCTATAGGTTTTACTTAAAGTGTTTTTAATCAAGTTTTATTTACTTACTGTGCTATATTCTCAGTGTTGTGGCTCTGAATCTAACATTCACATAATTTTTGATACATCATCCTTTGTCCTCACTTCTGTGTTCTCTTCGTACTGTATATTGTGATGTGGAAACACAGAATAAAATTTGATTTGGACAAATATTCAGTTATTCATTTGCATCAAATTTGAGATGTAGAAAATATAATAGTTGTAACAAAACAGGGCATATTGTCTTATTTTCTTCCAGTTATGACTGACTCTTCTTAGAACGACGTACTGTGGTCAAGGATTAGATTTCTGATATTTTAATCCTGTTAAGACTTTTTTTTTAAAACATCCAACAGTCTTTCTAATGTCTAGAAGCGAAGTGACATTCATCTCCTTGGAAGCCAGACGAACAGATGGGAGCAAGAACAGGAGGCACTTTGGCTTGCATCAGAAAGCGGCCGGCGTCTCTCGTCTCCCATTTGACCTGGTCTGTGCTCAGGGGGCTCATTAGAGGAGAACTCTGTGTTCCCTTACAGCTTTGTCTTACTGTGCGTCACATGATTTATGCTTCAAACACTTTGTATCTGTGCCTGTGTCTGCCTTGATGATAAATGACAGATTGAATGAAAGACCAAACTTTGTTCAGTTTGTTCAAAAGCATCTCTGATGTTAATTTTTTTTTTTTTTTCTTCATCGCTGTGCTCAGTTTAAAAAATCACTTTGACCTCACACAGTAAGGCAGTAATCAGACCACATGCAGTAAAGTCTGTGAATTGTCCAGAATAATATGGACAGAGTCTGAGAGGTTTTTTTTCCAATGTTATTTTTATATGGTTAAAATACTGAGAGTCTACATGACAGATACTGTTAAAACATACACTGAGGAATTAATGTGCAGATGCAGGCTGAATAACATTATGGGAAAACACATTAACAGTGGTTAACCTTTCCAGATTTTACCTTCACGCTTGCGACTTTGTTTAGACCCTCAACTCAGCTGATGTTCAAGGGCAGAATAAAACTAAACAAACAGGTTTAGGAAGACAAGCACTGCAAACCTTAACGTGTACTGTTAAGTTTGATCATCTGACTGCGACGAGCGACTGAAGAAAAGACTGAGCAACAGGAAACCAAAATGGAAAGGAAGCATGTGTTGTAACACAGAAAGCCCAACGACTGAAAAGCAAGGCGGCATGTGTTCATAGATTACGTACTAACCTACTACAAGGCCACATTCGGGACAAATCATGTCCCCCGCTCTGTAGTCCTCCACCAGGATGGCATCAGGATGGTTGGGACACTGAACTCTGGGAAGGGCCAGAGCTTCTCCGCTAAAGGAGCAGAGCAAGAGTTCAGTGATCAAACAGCTCAAAGTGCATGAAAAGAACAAGAAAGGGAAGAAATTAAAACAGACAAGAATGGAGCAGGGTACGGAGTTAGTTCATTAACTAGTACACAAAAAAACACGTCACCGTTACAAAACTAAGAAAAGTAACAAAGATTCAAATTGCCTGCAAAATGCGACTAGTAAAAAATCATTCAGAGGAAATGCAAATTAAAAAATAACAATATATAGAATATCTGAGGTAATTTCCATTTTGTATACAGAGGAAAATTCAAATACATAATGTTATGTATGCATGCCCAAATGTGTTCTACACTTTCACTTTTCCACAACAGTCCTGAAAGGGGCTCCTTTATCATGTGTGTATTGATCCCACTGATTGGCTAAAAAGGCTGAAAACACAAAACTGACTGTAGTTGGCTTGGACAGTGTCAACACGTAAATCCATACATAAAGAAAAACTATGTCAAATGTCACGATGGGTAGCCATGTTAAGCAGTCAACTTGGAGGCAAAGCTTCACAGGCAGTTAACAAGCATCAGCATCCTGATTGCAGCTGAAAAAGTATTCCCATCACTGATTAAACTGACACTTTTTTTCAACTAACCGCTGAAAAAAAGATATCATAAACTTTCGGAAAAAAAATATCCCATTTCTCAAAGCTTAAAGTGGTGTGTCTTAAAAAGACTTTTAATCTTTTGTTCATCCAAAGTCCTAAGCAAAAAGAAAAAGAAATAAAAAAAAATAAAAGAAATATCAGAGAATATTTTGTATTTTGCATAAAAATAACGTAAACAATTGTATAATCATACAAACAGCTACTGGTTGCTGATTCTGTAGATCGACTAACTGATTAGTCTACTAACAGTTTCTGGTAAAAATTTGTTTTAACAACAATAACAGGGATATTCTGAATCCTGGACTAAATGCAACAACAACCGAAAGCAATACAGATGATGTAATGATGGAGAGTAAAACTGCACAAATAACAACATTGTTGCGCAGTTGCACTTTCCATTCTCCTCTTCCCCTTTGCATTCTGGTCAGAGAAGAACGTTTCCTCAAGGCTACAGTGATTGCAATACGTCACCAAATGAGAGGCAAGACAGAAAACACTCACAACTAACAGCGCATCCATCTAAAACCAGAGTGTATTCGTCCGGTGTCAGAAACTCAAAGAAGCTTCTGTTGACTAACGTTGCGTAAAGGTTAAATGTAAACAAGCTGTACAAAAACAAAAAATCATCTGAATATGTTGACAAATGACAGCAGCGCTGATCCAGTGCTCACACTGCGCTAGTGAAATGTAATTTGTTAGCCTAAGTCTGAGCTTCATATCAACGTTGCACTCGTTCTATCATGTACTTAAACGGCAAAAATGTAACACGAAGATCTACTGAAGCTGTCGAATGCCAGCACAACGGTGTGAAAATGCAAAGGCGATACAGACAGTCACTCCTGGCAACATCTAACCTGCTAACTAGCTAAGTTAGCCTATCTAATGGTAGGAATACGGGTGAGATATATTTGAACTAGTACAAGCGTCTCTCACCACGTCTAACTGGATAGCTTCTGCATAAATTGCATACTAAGAGCCACACAGAAAAAAGGGGAAGACATTATATTTAGTCAAAGTTGCTACGCACCGGCTTGTCGACGCCATGTCACCCCCTCACTCAGCCCGTGTGTCAAAGAAACAATCAAACGCAGCACCTCTATTTATAACTTTTTCTGATCACGTGCCTTTTAGAGTACGGAGAATGGTTAGGCCCAAACTACATACTGCGAATATCCTGGGTTTTTTGTGTGTTGTTGTTGTTGTTGTTGTTTTATTTTAAAAAGCAGGTTGTCAGATCAATTCCAGTACGACAATTCTGAATTCTAAGGTTTATGATTGTACGATACATACAGATATATATTTTTTATGTAATGTAGATACAAATTACGGAAACCAGACTACACCCAACGACAGCCAGTTAAAGAAACAGCACAATACTAATTTACATACAATACCAGTGAGAAAACAGACAATGCACAATACATAAAATACAAATATAATAAGAAAAAGTTGTTGGTAGAAGCAGTTGATAAAGCTTTATTGAACAGGTCTGTAATTTCTAATTAATTTACTAAGACGTTTCCAAAAAATAGCTCTGATTTCATGCTAATGAAAGGGAGAATGAGTATTTCCTAAAATGAAAAGGATTTAAATGCAACAGTCAGTCATTATTCAATTGTTATTTGAAACCTAACCAAACAGAAACAAGATAAAAGCTTTGACAAGGACATGTTAAACATCTACACAACTATGAACTGATAAACTGCAAAAACAGCCAATAATATTGTCGTCTGACTGTGCCAGCCTGTGTCTCTGACTCTGTACCAATCTGTGACTGGTCTGTTTCTCTACATCACACTTCCCAGGCCCATGAAGGAATCCACACAGCGTCACAAAGAGTCATTTATCTGATAATTATTTTGTGATAACACTAACATTGGTTTTGGATAACCCTACAAGATTTCTTTTGAAACTGAGGTTAACTATGAATTATTTTAATGCCTTATCATAAATGGTGAAAAATACTGCACTTAAGTAGAATTTTGAGGTACATGTTCATTACTTGAGTAATTCCATTTTCTGCTGCTTTATACTTTCACTCCAATGCAATTCAGAGACAAATATGTTTTGACTCCATTAACTTTATTTGACAACTTTAGTTACCAGACTTAGTTTTAGTTTACCAGTTCAAAATATGCTAATAATAAATTATGATGTAATGTTATAGATTACTTAAAAAAAAAACTTTTTGAATGTCTGAAGGTAATTCAGAATTGAGCAGATATTTACCAGCTTCAGCATTAAAGTGATAAAAACATTGTGTTGATTCATCAATAAATATGGTACTTTAAGTATATTTTAACGCAAATATTTTTGTAGTTTTACTTAAAAAATATTAAATGCATGACTTTTACTTGTGACAAAAGATTTCTTCACTGTGATATTGCTACTTTTACTCAGGTACGAGCTTTCAGTACTTCTTCCAGCTCTGCTTATCATTACCTGAAACGTACAAGTCAAGAGTGCCATTGTGCATCAAGACAATAGCAGGTGGAGCACCAGTGATACTCATCGCTTCAGGATGATGATTAAAGTGAACTGTTTTTCATCAACTGGTCATTAACAGTGATCTCCCATTCAGAAGTCACACATATTGGGATTCCAACCTTTGAGATCTGAAAAAACAACAACCAAGGAGTGCTGAGCACGCATGATCTGGGCTGAGCAATCTAATCTGACATCTGGGAGGTTTTGGCAGCCTGTAGTCATGTGGATGACTGGTTCAAACCTGGTGAAAAACACTCTGTATGAGGCAATCTCTTCTGCAATGCAAATGAGCAGCACTGAAATGTGTTTGTTTACTGCTGCAGAAACAATATTAGGAAAATGTACACACAATTACTTAAAATATTCAAACGTTTTACTATGCTGTTGCAAGAGATTATGTTCTTAGAAGCTTTTAACTTATTATTTCCCAACTGCAGCGTCACATCACATCACATTAACATATCAAAGAATCAGCACCCAAGTAAACAGCCTATGAGTACATACGTACGTAATCTGACACACACTCTTTCTTGTCTAAATATATCCAGGTGTCTTTGACTCATTCATTTCCAAACCTCTAACCCTCCACTACATATCCAACACCTACTCTAACCTAATCCTTTTCCTACCCCACTGTGTGTGTGTGTGTGTGTATGGGTGGGTGAGAGAACCCAGTGTGTATTGTGCTTGCAGGAAATGAATTATTATAGAAACAGGTTAGTTTGGGTTTGTCATTGGTTTGTGGCTTTGGCTGAAATTTTAGCACCTTTTTATTTCTCAGGTGTATGTCTCATGTGTGGTTAAATCACTAGCCAGCTGTTTGTGTGTTGGATACATCCCAGTATATCCTTTACAAACCAAGAGAGGGAGGTCCATGCTGAATAATTTATACCTCACTGAATCAGTTTTCAACACACTGAACTGGTTGCTAAGGGTCCTCTGCTGTTGGCCCCATCACCCCAACAGAAGCCCCTATGCTATTCAACCACAGTTCCCACTGCAGCCCAATGTGATAACAAACCAAACCAGTCCAACATATTTACACACATCACTACGCCAACTGTACGTCAGATAAACATCTGTATGTTTGCAGTAAGGACACTGTCAGTGCCATCAGCAACTTTAATAAAATTTAAATTTATGTCATATGAAAAGTTAAAGAAAGAAGAATTCATTAGACCTAAATCACAGTGTTAAGTTTTGGAGTCCACCAAAACTTGCTATCACACGACTGTCTCACTTAGCTCTAAGCATACATCGGGCCTTTTGCATTTTGTTTGGTTTCTGTAGAGCCTACAAAGAACGCAGAAAAAAAATCAGTTATCAGTCTGCATGTGCTTGTATGTGAGCACGCACCACCTCTACACTGAATCTTGTAAAATGGCAGGCTATCAAACTACACACCCCAGTGGCTGCTTTTCTTTCATTCTTTTTTCTCCTTCTTCTGTTTTTTTTTCTTCTTCCTCTCAAAGTACAAGGGAAGCATGCGTGAGTGAGAACAGAGTGCCAGCAGCCAGCAGCCCTGGACCGGTTGAAACCTGTATGGGTTGCAACTGAGGAGACACTTCCTCCACTGGGTGCATCATCAACCAAATCCAGAAAGAGCTGGAAATGATGCACAAGTTCAGCACACAGGGTCCTATTGACTGTTGAGTTTGTCCAATATGATAGATAGATAGATAGATAGATAGATAGATAGATAGATAGGTTAAACACGTGCCATGTACACGTACACAAAGGGTGCAGATGAAAAGTCTGTATTACTCAGCTAAGTTATTTCTGCCAACACCATGAAGCACTTAGTGGTGTCTGTGACTGAAACAAAGAAGGGGAAGGTGGTGCTACGTTCAAATCAGTTAGGAAGAAGGTATATGAGATCACAATTTTCGTTTAGTTTGCAAGCATAATTCCAGGTAATACATCACAGTTGTTCATCATACTGAGTATTTACTAACTTTGTTTTAAACCGAACATTATAGTGCTAAATACTAGCTAAAACTCTTTGTTAGCTATATACACAAGTTTGCCTAATGTAACCCTATGTGTGACAACACTACTCCGTATTTCACTATCCGGTCTATACTCGTTATTATTGAGCCATGCAGTTCCCTACTCAAACCTTTCAATATCTTTAAGGACATTTTAGTGCTCTCACGGATAGTCTATCTACTTTTTGCTGAAATGACAATATATTTTGCCATGTCAAAACCAAAGTTTAAAGCCAACATTTCTCCAAACTGTCTCGTTCTGCTTTCTTTCTTTTGTTTGCTAGTCTGTGGCGTTACGAAGTTAGTTAGCAGACTGCAAAAAATATGGGATTTAAATGTTTTCAGTGTAGACAAACACTTTAGCTGACACAGTGCATCAGTGAGACCGCGCAAATACGTGGAGCCTACAGAAATCAAGTTTTGATTTTTCCTGTAGACTATGTACACAGCCGTCCACTGTGGCTCTGTCCGTAAATTTTGTCCTATACCCTTTGAATACAGCAGTAGATAAGCTAGCAGGCGGTGTCTTGGGGAAGTGTCCGTAATGTCATCATCCAATCAGAGGCGCCCATAACGCCCACAACAGCGGTCTGTGTGGCTCCATGTTGGATCTGCCTTTACTTAGAAATACATTACAGCGGAGGTCTGTTTGTGCATATTGTCGTACAGACGGCAAGGCAGCCGGCTCTGCTCTGCTCAGATATGAGGGATGCAGTCGACAAACCGCGCTGTCACGAACAAATGTTGTTCAGACCTTTGTTTTACAGAGCAGCGTCAGAGTCACAGTTTTCAACGGGGGTGAGAAATTAGGTTAGAGGCGCACCTGAGGAACGGAGCGAAAAGTGGCATGCAGGCTGAGGAAGAAATAATTGGATTGAGTTAACGCCACACAGGGAGTAAGTATATTTTTTCCCGTTACTGTGTTTCAAATGTATACTTTAAAGAAATGTGTCAAAAGCCTGCTAATAATCTGAAACTTTACTGATACTCTTTTTAACGCGTGGTAAGGGAGATAATGTTTTACGGATAAGAGACTGGTCACCTGGTGTAAATGTTTAACGCCGAAACACATGGTGCTTCTCAATTTCACGTTTCAACAAGTCACCTGACCCGGTACGCCGACAGATAACTTAGTATACTGCGCAAGAACTCCTCACGTGAAGGGAAAACATCTTATTTCCTCCTGTGGTGGAATAGTCAGCCTAAAAACAAAATTGCATATAACCCGTTTTCCTCGTGGTCGTCTGCGACCTATTTCCTATTTTTCTGTGTGGAACCATGTCTGACCCTCAAACCTTACTTTAAGTTAGTTCACACAAAATTGCCTGGTGGCTGTTTGTTGAACTTGGAATTTATTATAAGTAATTTACAGTTTATATGTAGTGCGACGACTGGTGTCACATTGTGGGCTTAGTTTTACGTGCACAGGGCAGCATGTTCCTCTACAGGTTTAACCCAGACGGTGCAAGGGAGCAGGGCTGCTGCCAGGGCCCGCCTGTGGCACAGGGCCGCACCCTTTCTTGGGAGCCCCCACACACAAAGCATTTTTTTTCCCATTGCCTTTTTTCTATGTGTTTCTTCCCGTAATGTGTGAAGAGACTGTGGGAGGGTTGATAATTATAAACCGCCCCGGAGCCCAGATCAACCCTATCATTCATAACATAAACATCACTTACATGGTTTCATATCGTTGTTGCCAAGACACTCATTCTAACATAGCTATAATTTATGATCAGTAACTGCCTGAACTTTTAATTTAATTTGACATACTTATCAGCATCACAAGAATCATGAAAGAACAATAAATAAACTGGAGATATGATTGGATGGTTACAGTACTCGGGGTGGGGAGTTGGGCAAAGTCAAAACAAAAAGAAGCTAAAACAAGTGAAACTCCAGCAAGGTGGAGCAATACATTCAACACTGTCTACAAGTCCAGACTAAATCAGGTTCAGCTCACTGGTTTCACAATGCTGGGAGCGTGAGGCTTTCTCACAGAACACATTTTCACTTGCCACAGTTGGAAAAGCACAGGTAACATTAAAGATGGCTGTGTTCTGTGCAGGTGTCCTATAAGGAGCCATGACTGTGAGCCAGCGTGCACAGTGCGAGGACCCTGGAAGTGAAGCATTGTTAATTTAATTGTTGACACCCCTTAACATGTAAAAATAATAATTCAAATTTAAAAAATCCCATTGTTGGATATTATAGGAGTGTGAAAAAATACCAATATTAACACCAGCTGTACGGTAACCACCAAAGGTTTTACTGTGTAGGTGTAGAGAAGACTTGACTTTCATGTTCCTCTAAACAAGAAGACAACTTGGTGTATCCTTGAAGTAGTACCAACTAAAGCCTGACAGATCCTGTATTTTTTTAAGCTCGTTGATATTTGAGATTTCAAATTTTTACATTAATATGCAGTAGATTTTTTATTTTTATTGTTATTAGTTTTGATCAGTTTGTTTGGTAAATTTTGTTTTGAACAAAAATGACTTAGCACGACCATTAACAGTTGAACAACGAGGTTTATTTGTATAAAAAATATTTGTATATCAGCTGATGTCATTGCTCCTCTGATTTATTTGTCAGACTCTAGTGAGGCCCGCTTGCATGGAAAATTCTTTTGTCTCATCATTATTTTACATCCATAGCTCCTTGGCAAGAAATTTGCACATTAGCAAAGGTACTTTGTTGATTTGTAAGGGCACATTCTTAGTGTGAAGTCCAAAATACAAAAATAAATCTAAATATGAAGGATAAAAAATTGCATTGTAAGATCTCTGACATGGCTGTCGATGCTTCAGACATTTTATATTAATTGTGCAGTAGCTGCATGCACACACTTATTTGCTTGGTTGGAGGCTGATGGCTTTAGTGATTGACAAGAATTTTAGTGATCTGAAATTAAGTTGTTTCTAGCTGTGAGAAAGGGTCGAGATATGACTGACACAGACGTCCTAATAGCTGTACAATTTGACTTTTTTTTTTTTTTTTTTCACTGCTGTCTTTTGGAGATAACGCCACTGTGTGTCAACAACTGTCAACGTCATTTCTGCATATTGTTATATAAAAATAAAAACAGACTACATATAAATGACACTCCTGCTATAAAATAGGCCCATACTCCAAAATGCACTGTTGTTTTATCATTATACCACCATTAAGTATCAGGAAAATTCTAATAAAAGGAAAATGGAGACGGTAAACTCTTGATTCAGCAGTAACGGCAGCTGTGGCCAGAGGTGTTTTTATGCTGTATGTCCGTTGGCCCAATTCTGAACATGATATCTCAGTAATGCCTTTAGGGATTATTATTATTACTCCTATTATTATTATAATCATTATATTTGGCACAAGAGTGTGCTCAAAGATGAACAAAGAACTGTACTTATTACATTTTTAATAAATTCCTTCTTCACAGCGTAAGTGACTCTGGACAGACATGGATGTAAACTACAACTTAACTGGTCAGGTGTACAACTGCGAAGTGTTTTTTCTAGTTTTTTTCTCAGAAATGCTCCACTTGTATCTTTTTACCTGCAAAAAAAAAAAAATGCTTTCTTCCTGGAGTGCAGTTCAGTGAGATACAGGATGTCCTTGGCTTCAGTGCACAGTACAGTATGAAATATTCAAAATGTGTCACACAGCTATTGCTTTTCAGTTCAGCTCCCAGAGCTTGAATAAACAGTGTGTTATCAAGATGGACAGATAATCATTTATTTACTCATAGACACATTCATCTTTTTGAGATGTATCTTTCGGATGTGTCTTGTTTTCGTTAGAAGCAGGAAATGGATGAAAGATGAGACAAAAAAACTCCACACGCTACAGAAAGTCGCACATCTACTAAAAAGGAAAACCCAGTGCTTTACTAAATGAAACACACGTGTGTCAGACATCTTAGTGAGTCAGAACAGTTGGTAGACGTACATCAAAGGGCTGCACTGTTCCAGTAACAACACGTTGTAATGTGTCCAGATTTAGCACAGTCTTTGCTCTGTGCTTAAGCATCATTGAAACTTTACTGAACATAACTAGACTGAGAAGTGAGATTTAAATTTAACACATCAGGATAAAGTGATGGAGCACTCTCACTCTCTCGATTGATTTATCTATCTATCTTCACAATTACATTATTCACACCTTGTACTGCGGGGGTTTAAGTGTGTTACTCTTTCAGCTTTAGCAAGGAATATGACATGGCTCTCCACGTTTGCCAGTCTGATATGGATTTGACCCAGAAAGCTTTAACTTCCTGCTGTGGCTTTGTACTCCTGAAATTCTTTTCTTTCCTTAAATATTACCTAAGATGAAAGGAGTCGTAGTCAAGCAGACATAAAGGACTGTTTATAATGAGATTTTGGTCAACTAAACAGAGGAGTTTCAGAACAATGTAAAGGTTATTTTGATGTGATTATTTTCTCAGTTGTTTATTGTAGAAAATATTTATGTCTTCATGTGTCATTTCAGCTTTCAGTCCAAACATAGAGATATTTGTTTCACACTGCTTTATAAAACAGAGAAAAACAGCAACTCCTCACACTGGTGAAACTCAAACAGACAATGTTTTGAATTTTTGTTTAAAAAATGACTCTGCTGATCAACTAATCGATTAATCAGCTCTGTTCTTTCTAATTTGTTCTAATAGTTAACTCTAAAACAAGCTGAGTAGATGACTTGACTCTCCTCCATTTGTTGCAGTGATGTTCACACTCACTGAGGTTGCGTCCTTGAACGACATCCAGCCGACGTACCGCATCCTAAAGCCATGGTGGGATGTCTTCATGGACTACCTGGGGCTGGTCATGCTTATGCTGGCCATATTTGCCATGACCATGCAGATCACCAAAGACCAAGTGGCTTGCCTTCCATGTCTGGAGGACCCAGAGGAGGCCCCTGGACCCAAAACTAACTCATTCCCAGAGCAGACCACACAGGCAGCAGCCCCTGGGACCCCAGTGGTAACCTCTACCCCCCTAGTGACTAAGGACTTACCGGATGAAGTTGTTCATGAGATCCATGTCACTCACCAACACACGTCTGTGGTGGCAGAGAAGTCCCCCGGTCAGTCTCAGCCAACAGGGGTTAGGACCAACCTGGACTTTCAACAATATGTCTTCATCAACCAAATATGTTACCATGTTGCCTTGCCCTGGTATTCCAAGTACTTTCCATACCTCACTCTCATCCACACCCTTGTTCTCATGGTCAGTAGCAATTTCTGGTTCAAGTATCCCAAAACGAGTTCGAAGATTGAGCATTTTGTTTCTATTCTGGGCAGATGCTTTGAGTCTCCCTGGACAACAAAGGCTTTGTCTGAAACGGCTTGTGAGGACTCAGAGGAGAACAAACAGAGGTTGACTGGCACTTCCTCAGTGCCAAAACAGGTATCTTTAGAGGGAAAGGATGAAGGCACAAATGACTCCTCCACACCCATGCTTGGGGTAAAGTTCTCTGCAGATAAGCCCATTGCAGAGGTCCCAAGCAGTATGACAATCCTGGACAAAAAGGACGGGGAGCAGGCTAAAGCCCTGTTTGAGAAAGTAAGAAAATTCAGAGCTCATGTGGAGGACAGTGATTTCATCTACAAGCTTTATGTAGCGCAGACAATTGTCAAAACTGTGAAGTTTATTTTGATATTGTCCTACACTTCAACCTTTTTGGCTAAAATTAATTTTAAACATGATTGTGAACCTGATATTAAACAGTTGACAGGATACAGAAAGTTCTTCTGTACGCACAACATGGCGTTCATGCTTAACAAGCTGCTTATTAGTTACATGGCTTTGATTTTGATCTACGGGATGGCGTGCTTGTATTCTCTCTTCTGGGTGTTTCGACGACCTCTCAAAGAGTACTCATTCGAGAAGGTCCGGGAAGAGAGCAGCTTTAGTGACATTCCTGATGTCAAAAATGACTTTGCATTCCTCTTGCACATGGTTGACCAATATGACCAACTCTACTCTAAACGCTTTGGTGTCTTCTTGTCTGAGGTCAGTGAAAATAAGCTGAGGGAGATCAGCCTCAATCACGAGTGGACTTTTGAAAAACTGAGGCAGCTGGTGACCCGTAACGCACAGGACCAGCAGGAGCTGCACCTTTTTATGCTGTCTGGTCTGCCAAATGCAGTGTTTGACCTTACAGACTTGGAAGTGCTGAAACTTGAGCTGATTCCTGAGGTGAGATTCTCAGCAAAGGTCTCCCAAATGACCAGCCTGCAGGAGCTGCATCTCTGCCACTGCCCAGCCAAAGTAGAGCAGACAGGTTTTGCTTTTCTCCGGGACCATCTTCGCTGCCTTCATGTCAAGTTCACTGATGTTGCTGAAATCCCAACATGGGTTTATTTGCTGAGGAGTTTGAGGGAGCTTAACCTTATCGGCAACTTGAGCTCAGAAAATAACAAAATGATCGGTCTAGAGTCCATGCGTGATTTGAGGCATTTAAAGACATTATGCTTGAAGAGCAACCTCACAAAAATGCCCACAAACATCACAGAGCTATCACCACATCTGATTAGGTTGGTGGTGCACAATGATGGTACAAAACTGCTGGTACTAAATAGTCTGAAGAAAATGATAAATCTAATTGATCTGGAGCTGCACAGCTGTGAACTGGAAAGGATTCCCCATGCTATTTTCAGTTTGACCAACTTACAGGAACTTGACCTGAAATCTAACAACATCCGCACAATAGAGGAAATCATCAGCTTCCAGCACCTGAAGAGGCTAACTTGCCTGAAACTGTGGCACAACAAAATTATCACCATCCCATCCTCCATCGGCCATGTCAAGTCTCTGGAGGCTCTGTACCTCTCTCACAATAAACTCGAGTCCCTGCCGCCAGCCTTGTTCACTTTGCCTAAACTGCGGCACTTGGATGTGGGCCATAACTCCATCATGGTGCTCCCTCCAGATGTGGGCCTCCTCCACAACCTTCAACACTTAGCCATCAACTCCAACAAGCTGGAGGCTCTGCCCAAGACCCTGTTCAGATGCATCAAGCTCAAGGTGCTGTGTCTGGGGAACAACGCACTCACTGTGCTGCCAGAGGCTCTGGGTCAACTGGTCCAGCTCACTCAGCTGGAGCTGAAAGGAAACTGTCTGGACAGACTGCCCATCACGCTAGGAAACTGTCGTCTGCTGCGCAAAAACGGCCTGGTTGTGGAGGACCATCTCTTTGATGCGCTGCCGGTGGATGTCAAGGAGAATATCAGCCAAGAGAGCAACTTTACAAGTGGCTTATAGCACAAAAACCACGATTCAGACAGACCAACAACTCTGGTGGTTCATGACAAGCCTGTGTAATGGATGTAAGAGTAGACTTTTTATTATTACAACATCCATAAAATGAATGCATTCTCTTGATTACTTTTAATAGATTGTCTTAGTTGCTTATGTATTAAAAATGGTACAGATTGATTTTCCTGTTGCTTGGTGTATATATATATTGAATTCGGTAGCATTTTTGGATTTAGCTTTTTCATAGCTTTGAGTAATAAAACATTTAGAAATTTTTTTTCTTTGTGTAATACTCTCTAGACCAAAACTGTTTCCTCCAGTGACACATTATATAGATATGTCATTACTGTTTTAGGCTCTCAGGTATATAATTGTAACCATGGGGAACAATCTTTTTGCCTTAACTGCTGCTGTTTTTTTTGTTTTTTTTTTCTTTTTTTTAACAGTGAGGGCTTTCTCAAAGAAACAGCCAAAAATTAATATTTCATGCGTTCATGTAAGTTTTCATCCAAAAACTATCCACACAGAAATTTCTGTATGTTATGAAAGAGGACACAATGCAACATTTCTTTCTTGGTACTTTAAGACCTTTGTTGAAATTATTTAACCTTTACTTTCCTTGATGTTTTGTAGTTAACAGAATGAGCCCAGAGTTTTAAAACTCAGGTGGAGCCTTTGAGCACCAGAAATTAACCTTTACCTTATTGTTGTAGAGATTGTATACGAATGCCTATAGTAATTCATTTGCACATGCACAGAACGCAGTGATATAAAGGTAGTGATAACATGTCAGAAGACCAACGTGAGATAATAAAAGGGAAATCTGTTGACTTTTTTTTTTTAAAAAAATCATGTTTTGAAAGATGTAATAAAACTGGTCACAGGTAGGAATGATTGACATGATCTGACAAAACCATGAATAACACCAAATATGTCTGCCTTCATTCTTGTCAATGTATTCCTCTGTAGGCCTATACTGCGTTTGTGTATATACATATATCTGTGTGCTCTTCTGAGCTGTTGTTACCACTTTGTTGATCCTATGCTCAAAGTTCACAACTTTATGGCACAATAAAACAAGATTTTAGATGAATGTCTAATCATTGTCGATTGCTCATTCATACAAGTGCACTCCATTGAGCATAGTGCATCTGTAAGAAGAAGAATCTTAAAGTATATCCAACCTCCTGTTTCCCACTGGATGGATAGTTGCTACAACACTCCATGTTTGGCTTTGCCCACCACTTCTGATAATTGTTGACTAAGGATTTAACAGTGATGTGAGCCTGCTTAGTGGGAGAAAAAACACATGAATTCTGATCACTCACACAGCAGGAATCAGATATGGATCTGATTTAGAAAAACACATGAAAGTGACTCATAAATATCAGATCAGATGTTTGTATATCTGTCTGCAGATAATCTCTCAGACTTCTCATGGCTGCAGCAATAGACACTTTTTGAAAAACCTATTTTATCGACTAGTCTGTTTAATACAGCCTTTGACAGCTGAACACTACCTCCAGTTAACCAGTGGAAGCCACAAGGACTTCAGTTTGCCCCCTGAGTGCACTCTTCTGTCAGTATTAGCAAGAGGCAGATAATGGACAATGTTACAGTTTCCTCACTGATTCACAAGGAATATGATGATCCCAAACTACTAATTCTACAATGGAAATGTTAAAAGTTGTAGAAACTCCAGCAAATCACTCCACAATGTCTTTCCAGTTCACTGATAAGACAGTAGTCTTAACATTTTTTTCTGGTTTATGAGGCTTAACCTGCATAAACCATAATCCTTTTGACCAGGTGTCTAATGTTAACATGATAAAGATGATTGTCTTGTGTTCATCCATCCATATGATCCTATAGAAGATATTTCTGCCAGTTTTCCAGGTCATGGGGTGATTTTTACATGGAATTTGATTCTCTGCAAACCAACTACATTGTGTGTGTGAATGAGTGAGTCCCGTTAAGGGTTGAACAATGGGTTCACTGTCTCTCTGTGCATTTTGACCATGTCATAGAGGTCATGCATGTAATACATGTGTGTAAGTCTAACTGATGGCCTTGTGGTAATGTTCTAAATAACAACTTTATATCATGATGTACCTGTCCTTGAGATATCCGATTTTGTTTTTAAAGGAGTCAGCACATACACACACATGCTCAGTCTGTCCTGCTTCACAAATTCATTCATTTCGTTTAGACTAAATTACTTTACATATTGTTTTTCACTCATTTCAACATAAGGGTGCATTGCGTCTTTATTGTGAAGTCACTACAAATACTGTATTCAGTATGTGGGATGTTTTAGCTCCATTATTACAAAGTTGTATCAGAATCAGCAAAATCAGGATTAATTTAACTTTCCTGTTACATGTAGCGAGGTTAACCCTCTGACCAACTCTGCTCTAAACTATAATTAATAAACTGTAAACTGGGATGTAAACTAACAAAAAATGTACATCTTCAATGGGTGCCTACAACAGAACGAGGCCTTCAGCTGAGTAAAGCCTGCAATTGCCTCATGGCCCCAGAACTCCTGTAAAGTCTGCGATTTTAATTGAAAATCGGTGAATACACACCACCAAGGGTCCTGCTTTATTACCTATACTACTTGAGGCTCTTTCTTGCAGAAGGACCCTGTGTCAACAATGTAGTTTCAAGAACTTCACTACTATAGTTTTGTGCTTACGTGTATAGTACAGGTTCAGTATAAAAAGTGTACATCATGCACAAAGGAAAGCTGAAGGAAACTGGGTTTAACAGGGGACTAGCAGCTAACAGGAAATCAATTTGAGGATTCACCTGTCACCCCTATTACATTTAAGAGACTCTTACATACTTGTAAACTCTGAAACGAGACATATATTTCACTGTGGATGCACATCCACATGTGACAAATAAAGAATTCTGATTCTGATTCTGATTCTGATTCTGATTCTGATATATGCAGGTGTAGTGGATCAGCTGAAAAGTGCACAGGCAGGTTCATCTTGTGTGTTGTACAAAATAATGAAAATGGTCGGGAAATAGCATACGGGCTTGTGTGAGGTATGTCAGGGGTATAGGACACAGGAAGAAATTATGAGAAATAAAGGGATGCATAAATTCACATTAGATGGATTACTGAGGTGAGAGGGCACGGAAAAGAGAGAGAAGTTGCAGTATGCTGCCATCTGTCGGAAGTATCTGCCACTATCTGTTCACCAGATCTTTCTGGGGTCTTTACTTCTAACACATGCTCACTTATCTGCTCCTGTAAAGCAACCAGAAAATGAACCGTAAGAATAATGTCCCGTTCAATCCTGCGACAGTAGCGAAAGCAGCAGCTCCGGTATACAATCAACAGCAGCCTGGGAGGTAATTCAGTGCCCTGTGTGCACTTAACATGCAGCTAATGTTATGTTTAAGCATTCGAGAGTTTCAGCAACGTTGATCAAGGTCGAGCAAAGTGGGATTAGTTTCTGACAGTGTCTGTGTTGAGTGGATACTGAGGGTACGTGTATTTCGACTAACCGCGACCAGAAACGTGAGCCTGTAGCGATGAACCGGTCTGTGTGTAGCAGCGTATGCTAGCTGAAGCAAGTCGCATTGAATGCTAAGCTAGCGAGGTTTGCCTGTCTGATTTGTTTTTGTTAGTAATGGCGCACAACGTTGCTACATTCACTTTCAGTAAATATTATTGTCGTGTTCACATGCTTTGCATTATCGTGTGTCCCGTAAGCAGAGTACCCGAAGGTTTCAGAGAAGCCATGATACACATCTCAGTGAGGCCACCAGATAACTCGGACATCAAGAAATCTGACATGGCTGCTAGGACAGCACCAGCAACGAAAAGAGCAGGTGACTTCTGTGGACACTGAAACATTTCAGTACAAGACCATGCCAATGCGTTTGCATGTTTTAGCTAATTTTCTTTTTATCACTTGTGCTTTACATCACAATTAACTATGTGTCAAACCAGGTTGTGTTTGATTTCATGTTCTTGGCAAGCTTTGATTTGATTCATTTCTATACTGAGTCATAATTAGACAGATAGCAGGAAGTGAGGGGGGAGAGAGATGGGACATGACATGCAGCTAAAGTCCCCACCTGGACTCTAGACTGTGTCCACTGGATTATGTTATCTTTCTTTAAATTGATTTCACTATTTAAATGCAGACATTTCTAAATCAGTCTGCACCAAGCAATGTCACTAACCAAAAATGCGTTCACTTTGTTCACTTTGGTAGATTTCATAATTAAGGCAAGTCTCATGAGACTGTTGGTTATTTTTACTCTGCACAGAAATCTATTGTGAACCAGCTATGCCTAAACCTGTAGGAAACATAAACCTTTTCCATCAAGTCATAATTTGGGATTATTGTGGGAATTCTCTTCCTGGTATCTAAAGTCAACAGAAATAAACCAAACACTGCTTTCTTCAGATCATTATTAGTTTGTTGTTACTATTCATTACATATCTGAATGCATCCAGTCTGTCAGAATACTCATTATTTAACTTTTGTATTATACAGTACAACCTTCTGTGCCTAAATGGAAGTCATCATTTAAGCCAGTAGAAGAAGATGAGAACTCACAAGACAACAGCACTAACTGTCCAGAAAGGTAAACCAGTCAGTGATGTTTACATTGTACTGTGGCCTTGTTTCATTTCTCTATTTTGTGCCTCCTCATCTCTTCTCTCCTCTGTTCTCCTGTCTCTGACTTGGAAATCAATCTCAGCAGGGCATCTCAAAGGATGTCTCAATTTGTAAAATGTTCCTCATGGAGAGAAGAGTGAGTCAAGATTAGGACACACATGTGTATCCGGTGTATTACAGAACAGAACTACAGATGATCGATATGACCATAAACTGCATGTAACGCACACTAATCTCTCTTCCATCTCCCTCAGGGTTGTGCTTTATGATCCTTACGATCCTGCCTCTTCAGACTCTGAGCCTGAGAGGCCACACAGCCAAGACCGCAGACACTCCCTACCCAATCAGGATACCAACCTGGGACGCCAGCATTTGTCTCCAGGAAGAGGTGGCCGTGAAAAAAGCCGTTGGGACGTACCCTACTCGGAGCCAGTGAGCCGTCCCCTTGACAGGCGTAACTTAAGCCCTGAAAGCAGACCCACAGTAAATCGTGGTCTCAGTCCAGGTCATAGGCTCTGTGAACGGCAAGCTTATAGCCCAGACACTGAACCACTGGTCCCATCGGGTTTTGGCTCCGTAAGTAGACCCCTGGACCACAGGGTTGGCCAAAGCTTTTCTGCATCTTATGGAGCACAGATGAGCAATGGAGAGGAAAGGATAACGATTCCAGAATACAGAAGAGAGGTAATGCCAAGCAGACTGAAAGTACAACAGTTGTCATGTTTGCTTTCTAAATTTAAATGTTTATGCAATTTGGGTTCTGTAATTATATTCAATCTTAAGGTGGAGACTTAAACAGGATGCAAAACCTGTTTGTTGTACTTTGTTAGAATCTAATGAAACGGTCGCTGTGACACTCTGAAACTTAGTTCTAATTAGAGTCAGTTACTTATTAGAGTCAGTTCTTTCCTCTATAGATGACCACTACAGATAGATTATCTCCATCCAGATTACAACGAGACTATCAAGATGGGTTGGGATATGTGAAAGCAGGTGAGTTATTAGCGTTTTCATAAAGTAATGACCGTTTGCTTGCTGTTTCATTCCACAATTTCAAATTAAATAGAGGAAAATTAAATATTGAAGAAACAAGATTGGCTTGATTGCAGGCTTCAAGTGAATGGCTTGAGAGTATTGTTTTGTAAACTGAACAATTGACAGCATAGTGTGTTAACTTCATTTTTGCCACATTAGATGATGATAATAATTCTGTGGATCATGTTTTTCAGGACTGGACAAGATCACACCTTCCACTGAGGTGACAGGAAACAGGAGAAGAAATTTAATAATGGACAGGTAAGAATCAAGGATACTGACTTACAACTGTTAACTTACAAATGTAGCGTATTAACATAATACGCATTCATTTTGATAATGTACTACAATTGAGGACCTTAGCTTCAACACTGAATGTCTTTAATATTTTTCTTGTAGGTGCCCCATCACCTGTGAACTTTGTGACATTGAATTAGCCAACAGTCAGGAGCTGCAGCATCACTTGGAGAGCAAGACTCACTGGGACACCTTGGAGCACATTCAGCAGAAGAATAACTATGATGATTTGACTGTAGCCTTCCTACAGGTAAGATAACACATATTGTGGTTAATACTGTACATGTGATTGGCAGTTTCAGGGTTGAATCCCTTGTTTTTTAGCCTGAATATATCATAGAAACTTATACAAATGTTTTCATATTGGTGTGGCTGGATGGTGATACACCATTTTATTTCTATAGGAATTCATGCTGTATAAAAGCTATCAGTGTAGCCGAGCCATAGAGGATAGCGTACTTCAAGGTAAATAACTTTGAAAGACGTGCACTGTTTTATTACAGAATCTCTTACTCCAGAAAAGCCAGAACAAACAAAACAAAGCCTAAATAAAGTCTGCTCTTTGTTTTGTCAGCTCTCCAGGAAAATGACCACATGACAAAGATTCAAATTTTCCACTGTGCAGCTTGCAACATCTTCCTTTCCACGTCTGCATCCTCAGTGCATACTCATATTACCTCTCAGGAACACCTCATCAACACAAAGGTAAATCATGTTGTTGTACAGTAGCCTAAGATTAAACTTAAGATTTTTTCCAAATCTCTGTTGTCAGTATTTGTAAATTTAACATTCGTCCTAGGAATGAATTCAAATTATAATGATGGCGATTGATTGATTTCCTGCAGGAGTTTGAAGTGCAGCAGAGACGTGCTTGCCTTGACAAAGCAGAAACCATGATGAAAGGGCTGAAACCTCAATTTGAACATTTCCTGAAGGTATTTTGCAAACAACATATGGCATCATAAAGTTATCAATTTGCTCAGTTTACTATTGCAAATATAAAGCTATTCCAGAAGGGGGAGGCCTGTGACTGGTCTCACAAGTTGTCCGCTTGTGATTGGATCATCCAAGAGGGATGTTAAAGGCAGGTGTAAATAGCCTTAATACACAAGGATCAATTACAGTACAAGTACAGTCCAAGTGTGATATAAAAGTAGAAAGCTATCCAACAATCAAATTCTTTTAAGTAACTGACTGATGAGATGAATACTATAACATATAGCTGTTGTGGTTGACATTTTCAACACAGTTTTGGGTGGGTTAACATCATGCTCTTGTGTCATGGATGAACAACCTGTTGTATGAGGTAAAACTGTAAAATGACCTAATGATGTGACGTAAACACTGTATATTTTAAATAAGGTGAAATGGCATTTCTTCCTCCATTTATGTGGTTATTGCTTTGAATACTGGGGACAAACAAGGAAACCTAACATTTCCAATTCAGCCTAAAAGTTATTCAAGTCTTGCATGGATCATGAATTATATATATATATACCTTACAAATACTACTCGAACTGATGCATTTGTTTTCATCCTCAGCACAAGATATGATTATAAGCACTTGCAATACTACAAGACAGCTAGTAACTATTTTTAAAATGGACTGCAGTTGATCCACATCGAGCTCTATAGATCCAGTCATACGAGTACTTAATGATTCTTCTCTTCCAGGGTGGCAGACCATTTGAGTGACAGGAATCACTGAAATTCTCCGAAACACTGTTTACAGTGAGATGTTATTTGCTTCAGATGAAGAACTATGGACTTAAAAACAGCTCACTTCAATCCAAAATACTGCTAGAGAGCATGCTGTTATGTACCATTCAGGATCTGTCTGAATAAATGGAAGCATCTTGAGTCAATATGGGTTTCCTTGTATTTGTGGTCATACATGGTTTATCATTTCACATTTTGTCCACATTCATGTTAGCTACAATATGCCCCAGGTCGTTGCCATTTGGTCACTTTTAGCACAAAGTTTTGCACAATGGTTTTTATATATTTGTGTTGTGAAAAAAATGATTGAAGAAGTCAACTTGTTTCTTCACGTTTTTTTTGTTTTTTTTTTATTTAGAACAACACAAATGTTTTAAGCATTGTATCTGTGTGATATAGTACATTTAAAATTAAATTATTTCAAAACAGTATATTTAAACATTAAATATAGGTGACATGTATGAAAGGCATTGTCAGCACTGGCTGTCGATGTTAGGTCTTAACCACCTTCAGTTTTAATTTTGAATTGTATTAGAAACAATGCAGTTACTGAAACACTATAAAACACTTTCTATGCATAACAAGTTTGTGGATATTTTTCTTTTTGATCTTGAATCGTATCCCACTCTTCCACTTGTAATTCATTGAGATATTTATCATCATCTTTCAGTTACCATCACTTTCAGTCGAGAAATTAATCTCACCTACTCTGTGACCTGAAAACAGAGACTGTGAGATTGGATTTGAAACATGTTGCAATACAAAAAAACATGATTCTATGTATCTTGTAAATGTGAATATTGATACAGAAGAAAGGTGCTCCCAAATTTTGACAAAAAACAGACTCAAACCATGAGAAATCTGAGGTAAAAGTTGTCTTCATTAGAAATGGATTCCACACTACATTACTGCATAAAACAAAAACAGTCTGCCCATTTGGAATTGACTTCCATGGACCATGTAAAAACAGAAATAACAATATCCAAAATAATTAATTTTTTCATCTGTCCAAATGTCCAAGCATGTACAATACCCCATGATTGAGCAATATTGTACTTTTGGCCAGTATTTCATTGACTAAATTAAAAAAAAGTGAAAGAACATCCAATGTACATACACATACAGTCTAGTGAAATCTAAAAAGGTCCCCATTGGCTTCATGAGGCAGCATGTGTGGCTGTTGGAGAGCTGTCTTCGTCAGTCTTGAGGGTTGTGGGCAGTGAGGTGACCTCTACCATGCCTAGCCCGGTGTGAGGGACACTAGTGTTCATAATGTGTCTCTGTAAATGTTTAATCCAGTCCTCCTGGACCGACAAAGGACCCTGGAAGACGAGGTCACAGAACCTGTGAAGAGAAGAACAACAGATTGATAATAACATACTAACACACAGTGGTCTGGAGCCAAACTTACAACTTGTCTATGAATAGCATTGTCTGTCTGTCGGCTCCACTGCTATTAACGTGACTGAAATTAGATGACATCAAATTTTGTAAAAACTGCATGGTCCCCAGCACACTGACTTTGGTGATCTTTTATTACCACCATGTCTCAAAAACTGTTGGATGGATTGCCAAGACCTTTGGCACAGTCCGTCCTGTCCCCTTAAGGATGAAACGTAAAGACTGGTGATCCCATAACATTTTATCTTGTGTCAACACCAGATTAGATTTTGATTTGTCCAGTACTTGGGTTTATGAACAACTGAGTAGTTTTTGTTTAATGAATAAATGACAATCGTTTCCAACAGAAGCAAAAACACCACAAGCAACCTCTTACACTGCTCCTAATCTAGTTGCTCACTGCTACTAACAATTGCTGTTCCAAGTCTGTTGGACTGCAGATGCAGTATTATCCAAAAGAGCATAATAAGCATATTATAAAAGAAATCAAGCCATTACCTGCAGGTGAGTCTGTACATTTCCTCTGGAGTTTGTGGTAAGGGCAGTGTCTTCTTCTTAGAGCCAGGCCTTGAGCGCTGTCTCCTTGCTTTACAGTCAAATGCTGAAAGACAAAATTTACTTTATGAATTTACAGCACTACCTTTGAGATTACAATATAGCCTTCAAAATTTAACTTTTTACACAAACAAAAATTTTACAATATCCACGGTATCTCATGTGCTGATGCCCTTTTAGATCCTCATCTTGGGAAAGACACAAATAACCACCGGTACACTAATTATAGCTAAGATTTGTACATAAACCCCTTGTAGTATCTGTTTAACTCAGACATTATTTCTGAAAAGACACAGCCTTGTTGACTTTTTTCATAAATAAATAATAAATTGACTTGTATGCTGTATTTGTTGCCAGAGCAATGACATTATACCAAGTATTCATGGCACTAACATTGCTTTTTTTCCTCTATACTCTCAGTGAAAGAATAACCTCTAAGGATACTGACCACCAGTAGTGCTGTGGAGCAATGCTTTGCGAGGTCAATCATTTTGTTTGTATCCCAAACACTCATGTGATGTGATTCCTGCTTATGGTTTCATGATCTTTCACAAACAGTCTGGCTGGCAGCAGTAACTTGCACATAAAAAGACTGCTAATTGAATGTAAACAATGCAGGTTGTGAAATACTTGCAGAAAAATCATTGTGTTGGAGGAAATTATTCAATATGCCTTTTAGGCCTTCAGGGTATACATAAAGTGATTTTATGAGAAGCAGTGAATACAAATATAACTGTTTGTTCCGCCACCCTAAAGAAAGCTGATGCAATGTATTGTGTATGTATACTGAGAGTTTTAGTATTAACAGATTTCCCAGTTTGAGATCTTGAAGAATTTCAATCCAGAGACTGAAAACTCCACAATGTTAGAGCATTTAAGTACGTGGATCAATTTTAATGCAGGAAAGTATGAACCACTGGTGCACCGTGGTAGCTCACCTGATAGAGCACATACTTCATGTCCTCAGCAGTAGTGCTGGTTCAGTTCCAACCTGTGGCCCCTTGCCTCACATCACCAAATTGTTTTTGTCTGAATTACTGGCTAAAGGATTTTAAACAACTGATGATTTTGGAACATGCAGCCTCAGTCCTGCAGGAGCTTTATAGATATAACACCTTACAGTGCTGGGGCGACTCTTCGATGAAATCAATAATGAAAATAAACTAATTTGCCCAATGTGCATTGGCGGTCTGCAGTAAAGTACGGTTGCACTCATTCAAAGCACAGACTTCCCTGGACAACAAGCTCCCGCTAGAAAAACTCATCCATGATCAGCTAATCACCCCCAAAACCTGGGACACACTGCCTTCCTCTACCTGTGTGTGATGGCAATCTGACTGATCTGCTGACCTTCAAGGTGCTAACCAAACAAATGGCAAGCCAAAATTGAGAGAGGACACAGATGTTTGCGAGAGAGGTTGAAGGTGCATGAGATGAACAAAGATGAATTCTCACATGCAAAACTGATCAGGTTTATAAAAGAACAAGTCTGTAATCAAAAGACGATTGAGCGGAGGGTTGTTTCTCTGGATAAACAGCACAGTTTACATTTACAAGTTTGAACTCCGGTTAACTGGTGTGTTAATAGGCTATAATCATTGGTCTAGGTAAGTGTGTATTAATATAGTAGGCTTGTATGAACTTAAGTGGTGCAAAATAATTCGCTGTCACAATGAACTGTAAAAACTCACGTTTGTAAAGCATGAATATGGCTTTCATTCCCTGGTTATTTCTTGTAGACATTTCTATAAGTTGATGTACTTAAAATATACACTTTCAATCCCCTTTACACCCTTTATTGAAAATGTGATAATACAACAATTTTAAAATAAAAATAGTGTAGCACAGGCCTATTTTTTAATCACTGGTTTCATGTATTACACCAGAGAAGGGCAGTTTAAGAAATATTTTGACTATTCCAAACATAAAGCCAGTACAATATGTAGAAACCTGAACATAGTACAGAGAAGCCCTCTTAAGAAGGAGTGGTGATCCAATGATCTCCATATCAAATATATTTTATATTTTTGTTTTGTTGTGTTGTGTATTTGGTCTTTCTGCTTTTTGGTAAACATAATCTAAAAAATATTCACTTAAAGCACTGTTTGTAAGAAAATGTATACCAGTGATTGCTTCTGTATGAAACGGGTATTGTTTTTCTGTTTGATTTGAGTTATTGCTGATCACACTTACTGGTTCCCTCAAGTAAGGCTGTCCTTTTTCGTTTTGCATATGCACGGAGGTGATTAGACAAGCTCACTCCACTGTGGAAAGTTGCATTGCAATGGACGCATACCTTCCTATTGAATTCACCTTTTTCTGTAAAATGACAAAGAATACAAAGACAAAAACAGTTGAAAAAAATAAATACATTGATTCTTATTTGTTAGTGGTGTTGAGAAACACCTATTAAATAATTATGCTAAATATGGTTTATGATGGCAATGAATACTGCATTGGCAATTTATGTTGTTAAAATTTAAATTTAGGTGTTTGCAGTGAAGGTGGAGTGCACTAAATACTGATACTGACTAAAATTCTAAATTATGAATTAGGATAGCAGCACATCAAAAACCCTGATTTTTTTTTTAAAAAGCTGGGATGCTGTGTAAAATGTCAATAGAAAGAGAAACCATTTATTTGTAACTCCTTTTTCACCTATATTCAATTGGATACAGTGCAATGATAAGATATTTATACAAACTAATAAATGTATATATGTATGTATGTATATATATATACATACATACATACACACACACACACATATGTGTACATGTATGTATACATATGTATAAACGTGCCAGATTGAATGGCCTGACTGCTCGTGGAATATGTTGCTCTGTGCAGGTTAGATGATCTCACAACAATTTAGCAATGTTGTTCTACGCCTTTACGCTGATGACACCTCATTTTCACCTGTGTTGAAAATACAAAATTGCAGTGTCTGTCAGGCTCTACATAGTGTTAGGTTTCTGTCAAGGTTGTGACACTACTTTTGATATACATGTATTTATATTATATAAGTTCTTATGAGGTCAAAATTGGTTATTAAAGAGAGGTTCATTAGATTTTTCACTTTCTTGTAAGGTTGAATGATAAATCAAATCATTCTCAAGAGTGCCAACTGCAAAGGCTGCAGTTATTTGATAAAGGTAAAGTGTGTCAAAACATACCATTTTAAAGCAAACACTAGATTTTTTCAAACATGGATGTTTTTTTTTGTGAAAATAAAATGCAAAATCATTACTCGTATCACAATTGCTATCTCTTAAAATAATTGCACTATGAGATTTTGGCATGTTGTTCAACCCTACTTCAATTAAAAACAAAATATAAATTATGGAATTCTTACAAACTGTACTTAACTAATCAAACCACTTAAACAGACTTAATCTAACCTATCTGGTTGCTACTATGAGGAAGATACTCACCCGATATCGACTTTGGCAGTGAAGATGCAATTCTTGATCCTGAACTCTGCTCACTGTTTGAAGAAACTGCTACTGTGTTTCTTGACATGTGGGAGTACCCCTTTAATCTGGCATCTTCCTGACACTTCCTCTTTTTCAGAATTCCTATCAAGGCTGTTGTGCCAGAGAGTGAATTTTTAACATCCAGCTTAGTCTCGTGTTGTTCTTTTTCAGAGTCAATTTCTGCTAAAGAAAACACGGGCATCAGTGGTCTGGGTTCAGTGCAAACACTTGAAATAGAATTATCTTTTGGAATGCCAATGGGCGGTGTTGAGAAACAATCAGCACTGGGCAGCTTTGGTGAAGCACCATATTGGAAATGGTTCCGTCTCTTTCCCAAAATTTGAAGTGCTCGCTGTAACTCCTTCTTGTCGCGCATCAACTCCCGCAATAAAATTAATGGGGATTTGTTCTTTGTTGCAAAGCTTTTGCCAAGCTTTTTGAGGTGACCCCGTATATGGTTGGACTGCCCAGTCCTGTTATCAAATGAGTCCCCACATAATGGACAGGAGTGAATGCTCTTCACAGTCTCAGAGTCTGACTCCAGCTGTAATGCTGAAAATACAAACAAAGAAACATACAAACAAACAAACAGAAACGTAAACATTGTGTAATACAAGTACTAAATGATGCCAACATCAAAGGACATATCACAGGAAAAGCAATACAGTTTAAACTCAGAGTGAAACTTGGGTTTTAATTTCACGGGTCTGTCCACTGGTTCAGTCATGAGAACATGTGAACTTAATGAACTTAAATTGCTGAGATCTAAGACTACATGACTGAAAATGGTCCACTGGGGCAACATATAATCAAATATGTTGGACCCAAGTGGACCCACTGCAGCAATAACCAACAGAAATGATGGCCAGAGCCACCAAGGTGTAATAAAGCATTACAGATTTAACAGAGCATGCAAGTGTGCAAGTACCTTTTTTCAATCTCCGGAATGCTGAAATCTTCCGTCGTATTCGTGGTCTCCTGTCTTGAGAAGCCACCTGTTCAGGAGACACTACATGGCGTGCATTGTAGTTGAGCCCAACCCTATGAAGATGCCCGCGAACATGATTGGATAATCCAACACCCGACTCAAAGACTGCGGGACAGTATGGACAGTTCTTGCGTTCTGATTCCAACTCGGACACATCCTCTGAGAAGGATTCCCTCAACGGTATTTGGTGGGAGTCAAAGGTTTCTTGAAAGACTTCTGATTCTATGCTTTCTTCTTTGATTTCAGGGTCATTCTGTTGTTGCTCTTCATTCTTTATTTTCTCAAACAGCCTTTTAGATGCCTGAAGAGCACCTCTCATGGACATTCTTCTGCTATAGGTATAAATGATGTTTTGTTTTTCTTTCTTGATGCCATTTTCAAAAAGGTTAGTGTTGGTATCTGAGTCAGTAAATGGGAAAATGTCGTTTTCATCATTGTCTTCTTCTTGGTTTATTTTTTTAGGACTTGGAGAAGGTTTTGGTAAAATGAAGCAAGAGTCTTGGTCAGAGGTGTTGCGATATGGAGTGGACATCTTCCTCTTAGATGGCGACTTTTTCACAGATGGCTGATCCTCGTTCAACTTGGGTACAGTGCTATTATTAAGATCTCTTCTCGCTGCACTAGATGGCACCTTATGGCCATTTGGGGATAAAGGTGAATCTTCGACCTTGACAGTCAATTTTCCTGACGACTGCTCTGAGCCATCTTTGTCATCTTGAACGGATGTGCTGCAGTTGTTGCTTTCCTTCTTCTGCTCTGCAGTTTTCTTTCCATGTCTTTGTCGAGACAGGAGAACATTAATGGATTTGTCAAGTTTTGATTCTGTTAGTTGGGACTTTAGACTTCTCTTAATTTTGCTATTTTTAAACAAGTCTGAAATGTCATTGGACTCAGCAGGTGAACTAGCCCTTTTAGAAGGGATTTGATTTTTAATTGAGATTTTAGATGTAAACTCTGCATCTTCTATGGGAGTTTTGCAAGAAGGAATGTGCTGCTCCTTAGATGGCTGTGCATTTTTCTCAATATGCTGTGTAGCTTCGTATTCCTCAAAGGTTTGTTGATGGCGCCGCAAAAGGTGATTCTTAAAAACAGTTTTGCTAAAAGCTCTATAAGAACAAACATTACAGGAGAAGGTTTCAGAATTATCATTCTGGATTTGCTTACTAACTGTAATAACAGTATGCTGCATAATATTATGTCTCCTAAGATCATTCTCACTCAGAGTCCTGAAGCTACATTTGTCACATCTGAACTTTCTCTTGTCCTTCTCATGTGTTTTTGCATGTTGAACAAACGTGTTTGGGCAGTTTGTACCAAATGGACACTGAGGGCAAAAAAGCTTTGCATTTTTATCATCTTTCTTCTTATCGTTGACGTCTTTAATCTCTTCAGTGAGTCTCTCTCTCTTTTCTTGGTGGATAGACATGTGCTCAATGAGTGAACCACTTTGTCTGAAAGACTGTCCACATTCTCTGCATATAAAAGGCTTTGGTGAAATATTGGGAAGGTCAACATGAGACTTCATATGACGATGCAAATGATGCTCCTTCTTGAAAATGAGCTTACATTTTGAGCAAGGGTAACGTGACAACTTCTCCTCTGAATGGGAATTTATTGTGAGCCTCCTCTTCAATGATGAAAGCCCATGACTTAAATTGTTCTCATGCGAATTTCTCGCAGGTGCATTATAAAGAATTTCTTTGATGGCCTTCACAGTTCCATTGGGATACTTGGAAACGTTCACTTTTGGTGACGACTCTGACTTGGAGAACTTTCTTGACTTCCGGACTTTTCTGACAGGAATGGAGTCAACTTGCCCTTCTGCATCAGTCAATTCCTCAGATGACTTGTGGCTCAGATCAGGGTAAAGGTCTTCTGAGGGATCCACCATGACAACCATGTCCATTTTCCGTTTCCTTCTCCTTTGGCTGTTGGTAGGAGAGACTTCCTCCTTTGGCTCTTCTTCACCAGGGGAATCGTCATGGTTTTCCCACAGAAAATGCATAAACTCTTTGTGAGGGTCCCAATGTAGGTCACTAGCACTACCAAAATCATCCAGTGAGTTCTCAGGTGAGTCTGCATCAAAACCCCAAATTCCTGCAGTGTCAATTTCCTGCACAGTCTTTAGTGGGGTGATGCTCTTTGCCTCATCTTTCTCAGTGGATATGCTATTGAGTTCATGGGCTTGTGTAGCCTGATGCGAAGAAGGTCCATTTCCCAGGCCAACTGGAGACAGCAGGTCTGTGTTTGACAGAACATCTAGGACACTGTTTTGTTTCAGAGAAGGCTTGCTGAAGGAATCTGCGCAAGAGGCTGATTCTTGCGCCATCCTCACTGGCTCTTGAAGAAGGGTAAGGGCATTGATCTTGGGATCTGCATCTTTGTCATCTTCATCAACACCTGTCAGACATGACATTTCTGCTGCCATGACCTAAAAAGAAAAGTAAAGCCTTCTTAGGTATTCATCCTTCACAAGTGTTAAGTCCTTCTCACAGGGACAGGCCTGTCTATTTCAGAGTCTATTACCAGAGTAACAGATAACCGATATGGATAGGATTGCTGCTTTTGGAGGAAAAATCAAACTGCAGCAAGCAAATATTCTGAGGGTAAACATGTTTTTATACTTTGTAATGTCCTTGTGCTTATGAATTTAATGCTAATTTTTGGGGCCTTGATAACTTAATCTTATTGAATTTTCTGGTGGGGTTTTGCGCATTGGCATGGCTGTAATGCAAAATCTAAATGCATAGTTTCTTATGAGCATTTAGAAACCTGCTTTAAACAGCCCAGGGTGCTGCGTTGCTCACGTTGTGTTGTTAAAGAACCAGTTAGACAATGAAATCTAATCAAGGGAATCCTGTAATATTATCTTCCCTATCAACAGCGGCCAAATGCAGTCTTGCACTCTCCATGTCCCAGTAGAGGCGACATTTACCAAAATTTGCAATTATGGATAGGCACTAGCTGACTTAATGCAGCCTTTGCAAGACTCTTATGAACTGCAAAAACAGTCCATAGTTTGTCCGCAGGGTGTGATAGCTGATACTATGGCCTGAAAATTTTTACAATTTTTAAAAGTTTAAAATGTAAGCAGAGCTGAAACCATTAACCATTTAACAGATCTGAAACTGTGATTACCTTGATAACCTTTCAAGTGGAAATACCAAACATTTCCTAATTCCAGCTTTTAATTTGTGATAATTTTCTACTTTCCTTCGTCATATATTACAGAAAACTTAATATTTAGGGATTTTTGAAGAGTTCATCATCCAGAGTACCCCTTTCATAGCAAAATTTGTGCTTTAAATAGCTTTGCCAAAAAACTTGCCAAAATTTTTTTTTATTGTTTTATAGTCGTTAGAAACCTAATACAATCAAGATTGGGGTTTTTTTTGTTTTTTTTTTAAATTTACTTTGTGTTCAAGTGAAAATTGCTGCTGATATGGGCACCAAATGTCATTTTTTTAACATTTGAAGCCTCTATGGAGAGAGTGAGCGGCAAGTTGTTGCAACTTACAACTGAAATAAATTTTTGTTATTGTGGTTTTGCTCTTAAATTGCTGCTAGACCGCCCCATTAACAACCTGCGGGTCTTGCCTCCCTTTAACATTATGCCACAAGAGGAAGAGTTACTAGTTTTGACGACAGTAAAAATGTTTTTGAAAGGCACAGTGCCAAGAAATAGGAATTGAAGCAAATTATTTCACTTGATAAAAACATGTCGCGAATTTTGGAAATGATTACAACACATCACTAAAGATGAATAAATCTGGATTTTGTCTCGTTCAGACCAACAAAATCGTCCGTAGATTGTTCGCCCATGGGGTGTGATGAGCACTGCAGCCACTAGAGGGTGCCAAGTGTTTTTTTCGCGTGAAAGTAACCGAACACTCAATTTTATGGACCAAGTGATTAATAGAATAATTAAGAGTATAAGAAACAGACTAAATTAATAATGAAAGTAAGCATATATTGAAATATGAATAAATAATGGTTAAGTTGGTGAAACAGCCTGGTTAAGATGATAATTACTTGCAGTTTTTAGCGTGTCCAGTTTTGAGGGTTAGCTGTGTTTTACAAGCTGGAGTTTACAATTGGTAGTTCTTCCTTATTAGGTGTTTGTTTGATGTGAAAAGTAAACAGATTAGTTGCTTACAATGTCATCAGAGTTAGCTTCTTAACTCAATCAGTATCCACTGACTACGAAGTAAATTTAGCTAAATATAACATATAGTTGACACTCTGCTTAGATTGAGGCCATTTATAACGCTACAAGGTCGCTGGAGTGAGTGGTCTCGGATTTGAAGGGCAATAAAACTGTCATACAGAATGAATGCTCTTGTGGTAGAGAAAGGTGCTTATAACATCTACACAGCAGCACCAAAACTGCAAAGGGATGGACCTCGTAAATGGCTTTTGATGAGCAGTTGTGGATTTTGTATAGAGCTAAAACTTTCAGCACAGTAGTTCAGTTAAATGCCATTCCACAATAGTTGAGATAGGATTACAAATGTACCTACATTCAGTGCAAAAGGGGTTATCAGTGATCTGTTCCGTAAATGTATCGTTGCATTTCTTTAACGTTTATATATCACGCTATGTTGTTGGATGCTGCTTGCAGGAGCTGCAGACCATTCCATTAAGGCTGTTCCATACCAAAACCTATTCCTCAGGCTAAACTACAGCTAATGACAATCGTCCCACACTACTCACTATACAGTTATCAATAAAATGATGAAAAACAAACGAACATTACCTCCGAGCGGCGCGGATGCAGACAGGACACAATTTATACGCTGCATTGAATAATTTCTTACTTTCGTCTGCCATCTATTTCACAGTCGCCATTTTCCGTGGTGGTCTGGTGTGGGACAGATCATTTCTTTTGTAAGGGAAACCGTACATAGATATGGTCATACAGTAACAGAACAAAGAAATTCTTCAATAATTACGTTCAACTCTGTAACTATACGACAAAACGACTGTAGTTAAACAATTACTCTACTTATCGCCTAGTGTAATTTCGTAACGTACTGTTACGAGTCGGCGCCATGTTCCCCTGAAAGACTTGAAATGGTTCATTCCACATAGGAGGCATAAAAAACCTGAGTTAATGACCATCTCCTTTGGGTAGCAAGATTTTTTTAGGTTGATGGCGGTGATCACTATATTAATTAATAACAAAAATTGAAACTTCAGTCACTATTGGATTTGTTTTTTAAAGAGCACATTTAATTTAGCTATTTAAACTTGTCATTGACGCACAGACAATAATTGTACGCCAACAGAGGAGAGATGTTACCACTATCCCCCATCTTCTCACAGGTCTTTGTTGCTTTGTAGCCGGTGATAAGCCGGTTCAGTTATTCCTACTCTCGTGTGATTAAAAGAGAAAGCGCGTTTTGTTTGAATGAGTATTTTACAAAGTATTCAGTTAATCCCTTAGTATGTTATAGCTGGCCAACTTAATTTTTTGATGAGAATATTTAACTACAGTTACCATTTTTTGTTAATTCAAGGTTCAGCTAAAATGGTTATAATTAAAGTAGTTACTGGTGGGTGGTTCAATCTCGTGCAAATATGATAAAGAGGCGCTAACTAAAATGTCCACTGTAGTGGGGTCAAGGGTTAACCTTTGATCTGACTCAACCGAGTTTTAGTTACTATCTTGGCTAGAGTGTGTGAGCTGTCTTTATTATCACAGGTGGGTACACAACGAAAAATATAACAAATATATTTAAAAATTACAAAAGTCCCTGTTAAATTATGCTGACTAACTAAGTGATACCGGCTATTTAAAATGCATCTGGTAGAATGTTGCTTGCAAGTTTTTCATTAGCTAGCGCTCCAGCTAACGTTAAAGCTAGCAAAGCCCAATTAGCTAACGTTAACTGCCGGCACTGTTTCAGCCCAGAAACGTACATAAACATTTAGGATGTCATGTCACTGTGAGATACTTACCTGCACTACTCTTAAAACCGCAGGTGAGCTACTTAAGAGAGCCTTCAGTTCTGTCTCATCAATAAGTTATCTGGCTAAAGACAAATGAACAGGAACTATACTGTACCAACTATGTAACCAATGTGTCAAATGTATAAAGCCACATAAGCCTAATTTTCTTTTGTTTGTCCACAGGTTTGGGGATGTTCTCTTTAATCCCTCAAATAATTTGAATGAATTGAATTTGAATAATGATGTAGCCCACTAAATATGCATCATTAGAAGGCTAGAAATGTATTTACTGGTTCTTTTTTTTAATTAATGTATTTCTGGTTTGTGTTTTCTTTATAGACCATAACTTAAATCCCATCAGTCCATAGTGACTCATTGACGTCAATGTGTGAGTGCCTACGTGATGTGATGAGATGTTGAACTCTGATGACTGCACCCTATCCTTGGACAATCTGTTTTTTGAGAAACCAATTGTCCACAAAGTGTGAGTACAAAGAGATGACACTCGTCACACTCTCATCTTCCCCTGAAAGCTGAACGAGTGCTTTCCCCCATTTGGATTGTATTTGACAGGAAGCCCTTGCACCAGGAGGCCAGTCCATGGCAGCTGGAAGTGCCTCCTCGTCTTTCTGAGATTCCAGCCACTCAGGATATGCAGGAGCAGGCACAGTCTCTCTCCTCTCTATACAGTATGTTGTGCTCTGGATTAGGGTGAATTCCTTTTCACTTGACTTGAGTAAACTGCTCAGAATCTGGCCTATTGAAGCCCTACTAAATTTAATCGTATGACTCACTGACGCTATAGCTTGAAAAGGCTTGAAAGCTTTCCAAATTTTCTTTGAAAATGCAAAACAAACCAGGATCTGGGTCTTTTGATATATTCTCATAATCACTGGTATGCCTCGAATGGCAAATCATCCTCTGTAAATTCTTTGCATCAGCAAGTAAGATAGTCAGCCAAAATTTTTACAGGCACAAAATTATACCTAAAACCTTGCCTTGATGAATTTCTTTCCCTCTTCAATATTACTACTCAAAGCTTTCTCACAGAAACCCAAGACGTTCCTGCCTCCTTACAAAGGATCAACTGGCTTTAAAGTCTTTCCATCAAAAATCAACAGTCTTTGCAGTTACAACAACAATGAGACTGAAATGAAAGAGGCTGAAACTCAGGATGTCAGCAACAGCACCAGCAGATGTGATGGCCTTTGGGGAGGTGAATGGTTCAGGGATTACTCTCAGGGTGCCTGTCAGAGTGGCAGACGTGGAGATGAAACCCCGCAGGACCCTGGTCATGCAGCCATCGGCCAGGGGTGGTTGTCTCTCGACTGCAGCAAAAGCCAACCTCTTAGGAGAAGGCAAGTGTCAGTTATTTGTCTACATGATATTTGCGTAATTGTGAATTCAAGAGTGTGCACATTGTTTTCATATAGTAGCACCACTGTCCATGTAGTAAAAGATGGTAAACATTCAGTACCATAAAAAGCAGGTTAACAAAGATTTTCTCTTTTTGGCTGCAAATGCAGAACATACCGTAATTTAAAACATGCCTAAACCAGGAGGATTAAGATTATTCACCATATAAAAGCGATATTTCCATTTTTCTGCTGTCCAGAATTGTAATGTAGTCCTGATTCACTTTTTAATCCATCAAATTGAATCTCTGACACTCCTAGTTAAGATGGTCCTACGGTATATTCTAAGAAGGCTTGATTGGACGGTTTTTAAGAGCTTGAAAAGATGCTAACCCATCCCCCATTTTAGCCTGTTGCTAGAGGCCAGAATGCCAGGCCTTCTTCAAATAAGCCTCCAAGCTTGCAGCAGCTTTGATAGTCCCCCATCTCCCATACCACCTTCTTCCTCTTTTAATGCTTTATTCCCTCAATATTCTCTCGTCCTACTCCCACATAAGCTTGTTCAAGGTTCAGGTGTTCAACAATGGAGGTGACTCGTCAAACACAGATGACCTCAGTAGCAGCGGCAGCCAGACGGCATCCAGGCCTGAAACTTTTCTCACTCGGGTTACCATGGCGACAGTGCCTCCTCCTCTTCAGCCGCCACGGGTGACAGTTAGCCAGGCAGCTCCTCCTTTCTCCCCCCAGTCCCACTTCCCATTGCCCCCTCCTCTTGGCTCATCTGCAGCGAGTGCCCGACCCCTGCAGCAGGCGGCACATGCAGAGATGCAGGACAAGGGCACAAAGAGAGTCTTCGTTCCGCCCATGTCGCCTCAGCCCCTCCACATACAAGGTACTGCACTGTACTGACACAGTCACAGTCAGGCGTTGTGCTCATATCTCTAGAACTGGTTTACTAAATAACACTCATATAGCTTCTGTGAAGTGTTGCAGCTAATGAGCATGCCCATGTCTTGCCATGGCAGCAGCTGCCACAATGTGTTTGGGTGTGATGAGGTGAATTGAGGTGAGCTCCCCCCATTGACTGCTCCATTGTAATGAAACATGCTGGTCACTAGGTGGTGAATAGTAAACAAGAGGAAGCAGCAGGCAGTAACAGCAGAAACCACAATCTGCAGGGATTTTCACTTTACATTCACTACAAAATCAAATATCTTAGTTTTGTTCATATAACAGTTCATATTAACATCAAGGTGGAATGAGTGAGATTATTGAGAGTGTTGTTTGTTTTTTTATCATCCACACTTTAGGGTCTTCTGGTGCTGGAATTTTGCGACCAGTTTCTGAAATCCGTATCCTTTTTGTTGTGTAAGTCAACACAGTTATATTTTTTATGCAGTGTTTAAACTGAATGGTTGGAGTGCAGTTTCACAACTGATGAGGTTTGCCTTCCTGAGCTATGTTAACACAGCAGCTAAGTTCAGATCCGTCTTCAACGAGTTCCCCTTTTTCAACTATGTTCAGTCCAAAGCACTGGATGATGTAAGCATTATCTGACAGCCTTTATAAACAGATCCCTGAGGATTATGAAAAACATGATCATTTTCTTTGTCTTTTTATAACATGTTAGACATAAACTGTTACTCTGAGTGTCTCTTGGAGTGCATTTATGTTTGTTTTTCTTTTCAAAGGTTCTTTACATGGGTAAGAACTTTGTGGCTTGTGCTCCTACTGGATCTGGTAAAACAGTGCTGTTTGAGTTGGCCATCATTCGTCTGCTAATGGAGACCTCAGAGCCCTGGAGAGATGTCAAAGTTGTCTATAGTGAGCATAATATTTTGTAGACCCTAAATGTATATAGCTTCAGCTTGACTAGATTTGGTCAAGAGTAATTGTTAATGTACTTCACAAAATATATGGCCACGAAGCTATAAAGTTTTATTTTCCACTCACAATATTTGGTGTATATCCTTGTGGATCAAATTTCAGGCAGGAGGAAATCCTGAAGTCCTGAAATACCTGAAATACAACTTAAAGTCAGAGAAGAGCAGCAGCAATTCAGTGCAATACAGCTGAACTGTAATCATGCACCAGGGCTTTGAACATGTTCCTTCTGACTTATTTAGTGTACTGTTTCCAGTGTGTTTCTTTTTTTGACTGCGTTATAGATCCAGGGTATTTCTGAAGTATGAAGAACCACCTTGTAACAGTTTCACCATTTGTTCTTACCAGTGGCCCCTATCAAAGCTCTCTGCAGTCAGTGCTTTGAGAGCTGGAACAAAAAGTTTGGTCCTCTGGGGCTGAGCTGTAAGGAGCTGACAGGTGACACAGAGGTCGATGACTTCTTTGAAATTCAGGACTCCCACATCATCCTGACCACACCTGTGTGTGACACTGCACTGCATCACCTTAATTAAACAAATGCAACAAAAATGAAGGGATGGAAAGATAATGCTCAAAAATAATCATTTTAATTGAATACACAATGTTGTATTTATCTAATTTCTCAGGAAAAGTGGGACAGCATGACAAGAAAATGGAAAGACAACTGTTTGTTGCAGCTTGTCAGGCTCTTCCTTATTGATGAGGTCAGTGTGTTTGTCAGATATTTTGTTGACAGGCTCATTTTTCAGTTTTCTGAGAATCCCATAATCTGTCTGTGTAATGAAGGATACTCACTGTGCCAGAAAATGTACGGTACATTGTGTTTAATTATGCCACATTGCATGGCGCATCGTTAGCTCCTGCTGTCAACACATAATTTCATTTGAGGTCATCCATTAAAAAATATGGTACATCATGCCCTGGTGTTGTGAGAGTGAATACAGCCTGTCTAGTTGTTCCTGACTGAGTTGGAATTCCTCGTGTTAATAGTGGAATACAGCTTCATTCTAAACTACCTTCAAAACTATTTCCAAAGCCATGTGTAAGAAGACAGTCATTCTCCCAGGTGCATGTGGTGAATGATGCGACCCGTGGTGCCACTCTGGAAGTGGTGGTGAGCAGGATGAAGGCCGTACAAGCCTACAGGAGAACACAGAATCCAGAGACAGGCCTTTCTATGAGGTTTGTGGCTGTATCGGCCACCGTACCCAACATCTCAGATGTAAGTGGCTGAGGAAGAGAATCAGTGACAGAGCACTGCAATCATTTTTAAGACAAGGACTCAAAAGACAGGATGATATAATACATAAATGATTAAATCAATTGATTGTAGTCCTCTGTTTTGTGCTTATGTAAACGAAAAGATTAAACCTAGTTAGAAAGACACTGTAGTGCGTACATAGACATTTTATATTTGTACTGTATCTCTATTTTAAATCAATAATGGGTGTCCTGTCATTGTTTTGTCTGCCTGTTAGATAGCAAACTGGCTGTCAAATGAAAGTGGTCCAGCCACATATCTGGAGATGGGTGAGAGCCACCGTCCAGTGAAGCTGCGGAAGGTGGTGCTGGGATTCCCTTGCAGCTCAAACCAAACAGAATTCAAGTTTGACCTGTCACTCAACTACAAGATGGCCAACATCATTCAAACATACTCTGACCAGAAGCCTGCACTGGTGGTAGGTGCTTAAATTAGGCCAAATTATATATATATTTTTTTCTGCTTGCATGTTAGTTTTTTGTTGTCATTTTCTCATGTCATTAAATAAGGTTGCAAGGTTGTTAATTAGGATGGTGGTGTTGGATTATTTTTATGTATAATAATTACATTATTATGTAGTTTTGCTCTACAAGGAAAGGTGCCCAGCAGTCAGCTACAGTATTGGCCAAGGATGCTCGGTTCATCATGAGCATTGAGCACAAGCAAAGGTATGTTTCTCACTACATGTTTTCACATATGCAACTGTTCATCAGAAGCTTTTACTTTGTTTAGTTAATTTCCCTAAGATCTTTTTTTTTTCAATCTGATTAGGTTGATGAAATATGCAAACTCTATTCTGGATTCAAAACTGAGAGGTGGGTCTACTTCTGGCACGTGTTCATTTGGGTGTGGCTCTAATTATCAACTGTATAACACTATTTTGTGTTGCTTTTGTGGTCCAGATCTGGTGATGTTAGGAGTTGGTTACCACCATGCAGGAGTTGACTTGTCTGATAGGAAGGTGATAGAAAAGGCCTTCACTCTGGGAGACCTGCCTGTACTCTGTGAGACTTTGGCACTTGTACAGTTTTATGCTGTGCTGTAAATGGATATGTGACTATGCACGCATGCAACGCGATCTGTGTTTTTATTTTCTTTGTAAAGCTACAGACATAAACAGGAAAGACAAGAATCACAGGTTACGACAACTGAACTGTTTTATGTTTCACCTTTATCATGCTGAAATGTCACCAGGACTGAGCTCAAGCTTTGCAACTACAGTGTCAAAAATGTATGTAAATGTATGTTTAATGGACAATAATTGGCAGAACGTATGACTTTAAATGACAGATTGTGTTGTATCTTTATGACAGTAGCAATATGCAACATTTTCCTCCCCGTACTGGCTGAACTGATATGCACCAGTTATAGGAATCTTATGTTCAGAGAAAGATTTTTAAATGTATTAATCACAAGTAAAAAACAAAACTGTGAAGCATGTATTTAGTTTGAAGAATGAAGAATAAGAGAAACAAAAACACAAGAAGGACATTTTTATAAAGCAACAAAGAGAACCAGGAATAATATTGATTTTTAAAGTTGATATCCACTATGATTCATTATGTGCTGACTTGGTGTGTCTCTAATGGAATTTGTACTGGGAAATTTACCAAACTCTAGTGTAATTAACAATAAATATCTTTTACTTCTTGCTGGCTACAATCTGAAATTGGAATTTTATTATGTTTCGTAGGGACTGAATTTGTGCTTATGTTCTCATTTTAATATCTTAGTTACAACCAGGACTCTGGCCATGGGGGTGAATCTGCCAGCTCATCTGGTGGTAATCAAGTCCACCATGCAGTATGTGGCAGGCTCCTGTGAGGAGTACAGCGAGGCCGACTTGCTGCAGATGATAGGCCGAGCTGGAAGACCACAAGTAATGGCAGAAATATAATGGATCACCTTATTGATTTTTTTAACCTCCCTTAGTTTGGTGCACCACACAAAACAAGGAACTGATTCGTGCATTTTCCTTCACTCTGAGTGCGCCATTATAACACTCTACAAGTGTACCATTAACTATCTGAAGCTGTTATGCATTTGTTTTAATACAGTCAATGAAGCAACAGCTAGCTGTTGCCTCACATACTCTCTGACTTTGAGTATGATGCGCAGTCTAAATAACTTTTGTCCTGTCTTTCTCTAGTTTGACACATCAGCAACTGCAGTCATCATGACCAAGATCCAAACCAAAGACAAGTACATGAAACTAATGAATGGGATGGAAATTATTGAGAGCAGGTATCACAGCTCAGTCACTTCTTTTTCTCCTTATTCCTCTTGACTCCTTGAGTCTGTCTTTGTCTGACTTTTGCTCTCACATAGAAGAGAGATTATACAGTGTGTGAGGAAACGGTAAACTTCTTTTCCCAGCTTACACAGTCATCTGGTGGAGCATCTGAATGCTGAGATCGTTCTCCAAACCATCAGTGATGTCAACATGGCTCTGGACTGGATACGCTCTACCTTCCTCTACATCAGAGCTCTGAAGAACCCTACACACTATGGTCAGAGCTCAAAACACAAACAACAGATCAGAATTTGCATCCAGCTTCTTTGTCATTACTCTATGTACTCCAATTTCAGGCTTCTCCGCTGACTTGGACAGACATGGAATTGAAGGAAAATTGCAAGGTGGGCCACAAGTGGTTTTACTCATAAGTAGCATGTTGCTGTTAGGAGGGTACTCCGTTATTGAATTTAAACCACTGTCCTTTGTCAATCTGGGTGCACATTACTAACACAACCCCACTATTGCAGTTTAAGGTAATTGCTATATCTCTTTCTCTAATAGAACTGTGTCTGAGGAACCTCAATGCTCTCTCTTCCATTGGTCTGATCGAAATGGATGAGGATATCAACATCAAACCAACAGGTAGAGGGGAAATTGGTTGAAATGTTTACTGAAATGCTCAGTTTGCTTCCCTTTGTTTGATTGTCTCTTTTTTAACTGGGCCTTACATTCAGTAAATTAAACTGTTAGGTTTTTTATTTCTCTCGCAGAGATCGGAAGGTTGATGGCAAGGTACTGCGTTGCCTTCGACACCATGAAGCAGTTTAGCAATGTGGCTGGCACTGAAAACCTGCCTGACCTGGTAGGTTTGCTGACAAGACTTCACAGTAGCAATGTTTTTGATCAAAGTGCAGATATGGTGATATTTTGTGTTGTCAAGCTGTGTTCCTGTACAAGAAGATATTTTTTATTATTTGGATGCTGTATATAGTAGAGAAAATACCATTCAGATCAAAAATGGCTCTGTGAACAGATTGTGTTGGTGTCGAAGAGCAGAGAGTTTAGCGACATTCAGTTGAGAATGAATGAGAAGAGGCCTTTGAACACATTGAACCGGGACAAGAACAGGATCACCATCCGGTCAGACATGTTAATATGACTGACATTTGCAGATACACTATCAAAGCTTCATAGCTTATTTTATCTTTTGCCTTAATTATTATGATAATGATAATTATATTATTTTGTATATATGTATTCCCAGGTTTCCCATTGAGGGAAAGATCAAAACCAGTGAGATGAAAGTGAACTGGTAGGTTTATTCAGTGAGTGTGAAAGCAGTGTTGAATAACAAAGGAATACTTGATTATACATTTTATCGCAGTATTTCTATTATGGATATTTCACGGGCCATCCACTATACATACAGCTTGATTCAGGCTCAGTTGGGTTCCATCTCAATTCAAGAGTTTGGACTAAGCCAAGACACAGCAAGGATCTTCAGGAATGGGATGCGCATCAGCAAATGTATGTTGGGTATAACAAATAAACCAAATGCTTCTATGAATGTATTTCTTTTTGACTTTAACGATTTTGATCCCAATCAGGCCTGTCAGAGTATCTGAGTCAGCCATCCAAGACTGGTTTTTCTGCTCTGCTAAACTCCCTGATCCTGGCTAAGTGCTTCAGAGCCAAGCTTTGGGAAAACTCGCCCTATGTTTCTAAACAGCTGGAGAAGATAGGTGGATACATTGCTATGTCGCTATGCTGCATTGTACATTTAGTTATCTCAGTCTCACGCGATAAATGAATTAATAAAGCTAACATTTTTTGCTTAGGTACACATGTAGTGTCAAACTAAATATTAACTTTTAGTAATAATACACTGTGTGTTTCAGGGCAGACATTATCAACTGCTATGGTGAACGCTGGACTCACTACTTTCAGCAAAATAGAGCAAGCTAACGCCAGAGAGCTTGAGCTGGTCAGTCTGTGTGATACTTAAAAAGGAAACACTCCTTGATCATTCAAAGCATTTAATTTAAACATTGTTTGGGATGGATCAGAGATGCATCAGAGGTTCTGGTACTTCATCTCCGATTACCACGTCTCACAGTTGATTATGTTGTCTTGAAGTAGTTTGGGCATGTGAATCACTATCCGAAAAACTTCTTAAAAGGAGATAACTAATGTGCCAAGTACTTGGACACGACTCTTTCTAACTATTTGTTTTTATTCAGATTCTCAACAGACATCCACCATTTGGCAACCAAATCAGAGAATCTGTCATACACCTCCCCAAGTATGAAGTTACTTTGGAGCAGGTAAAGGTTGTTTCATAATTTTATTTTTAAGGGAACAAGTTTATTAAGTACGCCTTATAATGCGGTGCACCTTATATATGAAAACAGTTTTAAAATAGGCCATTCATTGAAGGTGCGCCTTATAATCCGGTGCGCCTTGTAGTGCGGAAAATACGGTAATGTCATATAATTCTTTTTTTGTCGCTCAGATTTTTAAGCTGTTACTGCAAATGAGGTTTCATTAGATGGCTCTGATGTTCTTAATAATTTTTGGGGTTTTTTTACATTATTTTCTGTATTTTGTAGCTTCCAAGGTATAGCTGTGTTTCAGCTGAGATTGTGGTGAAGGTGACCCTAAAAAACCAAGAACAGCTGCTGTGCAGAAGAACAGCTCCCCACCACCACTATGTCTCTTTGGTCATCGGAAATTCAGACAATAATGTGATCTTCCTACAGAAACTCACGTGAGGGGAAAAAGAAACTCCAGGTTCCCGCCAGTATATTGCCAATCAGATCATCAAACAATCCACTGTTTGCCTTCCAGGGACTTGGTGCTGTTGAAGTGTGGTACCTGGGCGAAGAAGATTGAGGTGCCAAAGGCTTCAAAAGGAGAGGAAATCAGTGTTAATCTCATCAGCTCAGAATATGGTAAGCCCTGGAAATACCTTTTGCATGTCACATAAAACTGTATCCACAATATGCACAGACATAATGTGTGTCAGCCATATTATAGAGGGGAATAACAATATGTTGTGCTTTTGCTGAAAAATGTAAAGCAGTGCTGTTTTTGTCAGGTTTGTCAAGCTAAAGGACACAATTAGTCCATGATCATATTTCCGCAAAGCTGAATTTTAGGAAAACCAGACCTATATACATCTTGTTCTGGCTGTAAGCTGTTGGACTAAACTGCCAATCAGTGCTGTGCATGGAGAGCATTTCCTGTACATTTTGTTTTTCCTCTCCTATAGTGGGCCTGGACATCCAGCAGAAGTTCAACATGTACTACTCTGGAGCCAGGAGGTTTGGAAATGATAACCCACACTACATATCATATGATCGTTCTGGACAGAGACCACAGCAGTGTACAGATCAGACTGCAGCTCAGAGGGAAAATGCCACATCTGCCACAGACCAAGGCACTACATTTCCAGCACTGCACTGAAATATTATAAATATAACCTTATTTTTTAACAGCAGATTGGTATCTGAGATGTTTTTTGTGTGTGTCTCTCAAATCCTGCAACTTTACAATCAGATTTAGGCAATAAAAGACAGTGCAACCACTTCTGCAAGAATAAGGATCTCTGTGGCCATGACTGTTGTAAGTGCATTTACATCTTTTACTGTGTATGTCTGCTTTGTGTGCCTGTCAACATTTACGTAGCTGTCCAGTCTTTCAATCAGAGTGCATCTGTGTACCCCTCCTCCACCAAAGGCAAAGTAGGTGTAACTCTGACACGAAAGAGGACAGCAAATCAAGAATCCAGTTTTTCAACCTATTTAAAAGACCTGAGGAGCAGGTGTGACACACTTGTTCAGACTCCTGCCAAACGACTCAAGGTGAATAAGAAAACAGATATGATTTTTAGATTAACTAAAATTACCACCTTGCAGTTGTTTGCTCCTGCTCACCAGTCAAGTTGCACATTGTATTTTATACATTTCATTAATGTCTGCAGAGGAAGCTAATGAGTCACTGCCAAGTCACCAGGCAGCTGTTAAGATAGGATTTTTTAAAAAGTCAGCGATACAAGCAGGGAAGTTAAATGCTGCAAAGAACAAGAAGGGGGGAAATAAACCAACCATATGAAACACCAGAAGCAAAGATTGCGGGAACGACACCATATAAAACATATAACATTTAGATATGATTAAAATGTATCTACATTACATAGGTGCATAACATATATATCAGAGAGTCTAAACATGTAGAGATTACTTTAGAAAGTCAAAGAAATGAAGAAATACGTAGTTAACAGGTGTAAAATATGTAGACCAGTGGATATGACACAACATGTGTGTTTGTATGCCCATTCTGTCTAAAATTCCACATGTGGTTATCATACTGAGCATCATATTGTGAAAAATGTGCAATTTGTATGTGTGTGTTTTTATAGCACTGTATCAAATGTGAATGGCAGATAAAAGACAATTGTAGCCAGAACAAACAGTACAAATATCTTTCAAGATACTCTCTGTCTGCAGTACTGTTTATTATGTTCTGTTTAATTTCCTCAGATGAAAATGAGCGAGGAGTCTGTGTCTGTCAACAAACAGGAGTTTGCTTTCAAACACAAAGAGAGGTTGCCTACAGGTTCCAGGTATTTACAGTTACACTGACAATTTACGGCATTAATGAGATCTAATGTTCTGATGCTGAATCGTCCTGTTTTATCTGATAAAGTTATCAGAGTCACTATGAAGCTTCAGTGAGACCTCACAGTGAGACTGTGGATCTGACAGGAGAAGAAAGGGCTCACCTGTCAGACATTGTCCATCTGGATGATACTGACAATGGTAAACAAGCGGCACAAGGAAAATGAACACATTACGTTCGCCAACACTACAGGGTTTAGCAACTGTCTCTCATACTCTGTCATTCTCTCTCCTCTCCTAAGATTATGGTAACAATGTGGAGGAAATGCACAGGATGACGGAGCAGCCTGTCCAAACACCTGCTGCATCTCATGCTCACCATCAAAGTATCGTTGAACAACTTAACTCAAATTCATTACATTGCAGACCATAGTGGTGGTTTTCCATGTTTTGGCTCATTAACTACACACCTCATTTACTTAATTACAGCTGGTTATTTTTCCGGTGTTATTCACTGTTAAACTATCTTGGAATTGCAATCAGAAGCTATGTTTTCAGAGGAGCAAATCGAGGAGATGAACAAGCACACACAGACACTGTAAAAAGTATGAGGGAAACAATGCATGTTTGACATGTAAGTGGGATGAAAAAGAAACTGAACTATAACTACTAACTTTTTTATGTGACGTTTTACACTCAGCTGTCTGTGTGTATTTAACACAGTTTGCTCATGTAATTGCAGAAATCACTGATACTGATAATATTGTATATCAGTTTATACCAGTTACTTTGAATCACTACTCAATTGTAGTGAATATTGGAAAACAAAGCCACCAGTTGTGTTTTTTTTTCTTTTTTTTAAAAAAGCAGTTCCTATGGAGAGGCCAAAGGTCAATGTACAGTAACATTTGATGTCATATTTGTCCTTTTTTCTTTAATTCATCTGTGTTTAGTTTCCCCAGTGTGGATGAACCCAGGAATGAATGTTGGTGAGAGCCAGAACCATACACCGCATCAAAACCTGATCAATACAACCAATTCATCTTACTCAAAGAGGTCCACTGCTGTCTCAGACCAGAGCGCTCAATGCGAGAATTCATTATCCTCACAAATACCAACTGTCAGCTTTGACCTTGGACATGAATGGGATGACTGGGGCGACTTTGACGACGACAACTTGGTGCATGCCAGTGAGACTCCATTGGCTTTGTGTACAACCAGTTCTAAACCTCAAGTCCATCAATCTGTAGACTATAACATGCCAGGTAGAATAAAATTTGAATGGCTCACACGCCGGGTGATACAGATTCATACATCTTGTTAAAAGTTATTGTAATGATTTTTTGGATAGGATTTTTGATAGCTGTATGTATGTTTTGTGTGTAGGCTTTTCCACCACAGCAGCACCAGTATTTCTGAGTCACTCACAAGTCAAACCTTGTGTAACCACTGCTAGTACACCACTGAGGTAAGTCCACAGAATTATGCACTTCTTACCTCCTGTAGTAAGATGTAGTTTTAAAATAGCCCTTCAGAAAATATAGTCTGAGGTTTCTTCTTGTAGTTAAGATAGTAAAAGTATTTGTCTTTTGTGTTTAAGGTTGATTTCTCCAACTTTAAGTCCTGAAATCAGAAAACCAGGACCTTCACTGGGCGCAGTGAGACCACAGAACAGAGTCACACTGGACTGGATGAAAAAGGTGCGTTTGCGTGTGCGTGCATGCAGGCATGTGCATACAGATCTCTGTGTGTGCTCTGCCTCTCTTTCATGGCTACATTAGCATACACTGAGACCACTATTGTTTATGAGGTTACTCATGTAGAATTGTTTCTGATTTGTTCAACCCAGTAAATCTCCTACTGTCTTAATGAGAGACATAATGGAGCTGTCTGGCTTATATACATACATATATATATATATATATATATATATATATATATATATATATATATATATATATATATATATATATATATATATATATATATATATATATATATATATATATATATATATACATATATACATATATATATATATATATATATATATACATACATATATACATATATATATATATATATATATATATATATATATATATATATACATATTACTTTAGTACTAGACAATCTGTTGTGCCATGTAAACATTTCAAACATCTTACTCACCTAATAAAGTTTTAATTGTCTCTCAGCTATATGGATATATTTAGAAAGAAAACCATAGCAGAGAGAAAAATTTACTGTTAGTGTTTCTCTTTTACTGATGGGATATTTCTTTTCAGAAATATTCTGTTTATTTATAGCAAAAAGCTTGCAGATTCCCAGGTTAAGCTTAATCAAAGGTGCATGTAAACAGCTTAACCCTTCTAAAATCTTTACTGGTGTATGGTTTGTAGCTGAGCTTCTTAACGGAGGTCATGTTCTCTTCCTTCCTTGCAGAGACCAAGTATCTTCAGCAAAGCGATGACAGTAAACGCAACAGAAAATCTCCCAAAACAAACTGAGACCTGCACAGCCCCGCCTACCCCAAGGTTTGATTTCTTCTCGACCATGAGCGACCCAGCCAGAACCAGTTCATCTATCAGCAAACGGTAGAGGAATTTATAATTACAAGCTTTTATTTCATTCATTACAATATTCTCTCCTCAGTGCACAATGAAAATGATTCTATCTATTCACTTGGACTAAAGCAAACCTTTTTGCTTTTTTACCCCTCCCCTCTTTTTTGAACACTGTATATTTATATACAACAGCGAAGAAGCAGAGGCCTTCCTTGGGATATTTGATGGTATATTTTAGAAGCACTGCTCCTACTGTCATTGACATGAAGTGTTTTCTTTCTGTTTGTGTTCACATTTGGTTAACAATCAAAAGTTGTTATTATTCATATTGTAAATGACACTATGATAATTGTTTCTAATGTTAGTTCTAATTGTTTCTAATGTTATACATTAATTTATGTATTTATTTATTTAATAAAGTTGATGTTTAACAGTTGATTCTGTGTAGTCTTGGGGAATAAATCAAAAGTAGCCTTATGATAATTACCAAGTATTTTCGATGTGTAAATAGATGAGTAGTCCTGTCCTTTAAGCTATTGTGTTTACTGTCTATATACACTATATAGACAAAAGTATTGGGACATATGACTATTACACCAATAGAGACTTTAATGACATCACATTCTAAATACACAGACAGCTCTGCAGCTGCAACAGCTTCTGCTCTTCTGAGAAGGTTTTCCATAAGATCTTGTAAGATTTTGGAGAGTTTCTGTAAATTTTTGCCCATTCATGCAGTAGAGCATTTGTGAGTTCAGGCACTGATGTTGGACTAAAAGGCCTGGCTCTCAATCTCTCTGTTCCAGTTCATCCCAAAGGTGTTGGATGGGGTTGAGGTCAGGACTCTGTGTGGGCCAGTCAAGTTCTTCCACAAGTTCTTCCAAACCCATCTAACATGTCTTTATGGACTTTGCTTTGTGCACTGGGACACAGTCATGCTGGAATAGAAAAGGGCCTTCCCCAAACTGTTGCCACAAAGTTGGAAGCATAGCATTGTATAATTATTCATTCACCAATACATAAGAAAAAGCAACTTGATTGGACTGGATTATACTGAAAAAAAAGATTGTACTATAACATAAAAAGTGTCTTATGTAATCAGAAATTAAAAGTTACATTTGAACTATTTATTTAAATTTGAATTATTACATTGTTTAATTAAATATTAAAGCAATTTAAATTATTGAATTTAATTTCATTAAGAAATTAGATTTTATAGCATAAAGTTGATTTAATCCATGAATGTTTTAGATATAGACAGTGGTTAGCACTGTCGCCTCATAGCAAGAGGGTTCCAGGTTCGAATCCCGGTCTGGGCCCTTCTATATGGAGTTTGCATGTTCTCCCTGTGCCTGCGTGGGTTTTCTCCGGGTACTCCGGCTTCCTCCCACAATACCAAAAACATGCACATTAGGTTAATTGGCTACTCTAAATTGCCCCTAGGTGTGAGTGTGAGAGTGTGTGGTTGTCTGTCTTTGTGTGTTGGCCCTGCGATTGACTGGCAACCAGTCCAGGGTGTACCCCGCCTCTTGCCCGTAGTCAGCTGGGATAGGCTCCAGCTCCCCCGCGACCCTGACGGATAAGCGGTATAGAAAATGGATGTTTTAGATATTTTATAAATTGTTACAAATTTTATATATGAAATAAAACAATGAGTTGTTTGTTGATTTGGTGATTATTTAACATACAACGTACACATAATGATCTGCAAAACAAATGTGGACCTGTGCATTTTTTCAGTGTCCAAATAGTGGAGAATTGTGCAAGCTGTTATCTCAGGTGTTATCCGATGGTTTGGATTTGTTCATGAACTGATTTTCTTAAAAAAAGGTTCAGTGTTCTATATTTCCAGTACACCCACACACAGTGAGACATTATTTGTGTGTGACTGACTGAGAGCAGCGACTAAGGAGTCCTGTGTTTTGCATCGATTAGATTTGGCATAACTTTGCCCCATTTATCAGCCACTTAAGGCTGCTATGTATGAACAAGCAACAAGGCCCCGGATATTACAAGATGACGCCGAGAGGTCAGGAATCACTAGATACCGCGTGATTTGAGCCGATGTAACGCGAGACGTGATTGACGTCACATTTCGCGCGGAGTTTGTTGTTGGCGGAAAAGCTTCAGCCTGAAAGTCTGAACGTATTGTTTTATTCAGCTAAGTACCAAACGAGATTTAAATATCTCATTTTTCGCTGATGAAGCTTTAGCTACTGGCTACTGGCGTGTTCATGAAATGTTAACTTAAGAGGTTATTGCACTTTACGACCAACCTGAGCGGTAAGTTTCTTTCTGTTGCACCCACCAAGCTGTAGTTAGCTGGCCTGAGGTACTGTGGCTAGCAATAGTTAGTGTTTTAGTTTTTTTGTACCGAGCAGGACAAACAGTGCTGACATTTGATAAATTTACCAGATAATTTACCAATAACCGATGGCTTTATCAAAGTAACTATGGTTCTCCAGACTTTGCCCAAATCAACATTACTTATTGTTTTATTATTACCATTATTGAAGTTAACGTGACTGATTAACTGTATATTAACGTTTAAAAATGAAATGATTCAACCATTAACGTTTCCAGCCTCTTCCCTCTTCATTTCTGTCTTTCTGTCCTTTTAGATGGAGTTTTCTCCTGTCTGCGCTGAAAGCATCAGCACAGACGGGTGTGTTGTCAAATCTGATAGAGGTCACAGGAGAAACAAAGTCCCACGTAAGTTGGACACTTCATGACTTAAAAACAACATTTGAGTATGATGCACCATTACATTAGCATATTATGGTTAAAGTGTAATATTAGGTTGAAAAAGCCATATTTGCTGGTCTGACAATGTTTGTGTATGGATTTTCTAAATGATGTTACTTTGTACCAATTTTATTTGGAAGACAATAAAATAATTGTCTCAAATGAAGACCTGTAACAAATGCATGTCTTTACGGCGTTCGTCACAGTATAACCTGTAACACTGTGGGGGGTTTTGCCCATCTAAGTAAGTGAGTGATGACATTTTTGCATCTATGACAGCCTTTTTTCTGTTTTCCTCCAGGGGATGTGGAGATAGATATTGAGTTTCTCTACAAAGCTGTCCCTCAGCTGGCCAAGGTCTTCCGCATCATAGACAAAATTGGAGAAGGTACATGCTCCCTGTGACTTTTCCCACACCTTTCAAGTTTATGTACTGTGCTAAAGCTACATTTTTTTTGTTGAATATTAGCGCACTAGTCTCTCTTGAATTTTGGAGCAGAAGAGGTGACGTGTTCATGGCTTGTGTATCCATCCATCAGGTACATTCAGCTCGGTGTATCTGGGTGAGGCTCGGATGCGGGATGGGAGGAGAGAGCTGTTTGCCCTGAAGCATCTCATCCCGACCAGCCATCCTACACGCATTGCTGCTGAGCTTCAGTGTCTCACTGTTGCTGGGTAAGTCCAATGCCATTGACACATCTTAAAATACATTTGTAGACCTTGAATCTTGTATTCTTAATGCTGATGTTAGCTCCTCATTGTTTTATCAGTTATCTAACTGTTCGGTCTCTTGCTGTAAAGATTATTTTTGTGCTGTAGAAAATTGGTGCGTGGGTTCTTCATTTGTCTAATGTGGAATGATTCAGCTGAACCTACGCAGTTCAGTACAGCTGGCAAAACGGTCGTTTGGGCAAAGAAATATGCTTCACTTTGTCTTTTTTACTTTGCAGAGGCAGAGAGAATGTGATGGGGGTGACATACTGCTTCAGAAAGGAGGACCATGTGGTGATTGTTATGCCCTATATGGAGCATCAAGCTATTGTGGTATGTACATTGTAGCATGTGCCTACCGTGGCATACCGATTTTAACATGGACACAATCTGTAATGCAGTCCCTTAAATGTAAAACATTTGATATCTCTCTTGATTAAATTTATGTTTCTGTGGTTGCTGAAATGTTATTACAAACTCGGGAATCAATCGAAATTATTTTTCAGGACATCATTGGCTCATTGAGCTTTGAAGAGGTCCGTCTGTACATCTATCACCTGTTGAAGGCCCTGAGACACATTCACCAGTTTGGTATCATTCACAGAGACATCAAGCCAAACAATTTCCTGTACAACAGGCACAACAAAATGTGAGTAATCGTGCCCTCCTGTAAGAAATTTCATCTGATTCTTTTGATTATTATTTTTTAAAAACGTAATTCTGAGTGCTAATGATTCGGTGAGCAAAAGTATTGTGGTTGTGGTCTTTTGGCATACTTGCTGTAAATAATACATTCAAACCTTCATGTGAAGTTTTGGTGAGATGTCGGTCCATGTGATGGTGGCTGTGAAACAGCATCTATTAATTTCCCAATTTAAAATATGTGTGTAGGTATGCGCTGGTGGACTTCGGCCTGGCACAAGGCACAGCAGACACCCAGATTGAGCTGCTGAAGGTGGTGAGACAGAAGCCGTCACAAAAAGGTGGAGGGTCCACAGATAAACAAGACACCACACAGAGGAGCAAAGCACCACCTAGACTTTCTCCCAAAACCACCACAGCTTCGACCTCACTGCCTCCACCTCCACAGCAGTCCGCAACCTTACCACCTTCCTCCTCTTCTTCCTGCACCACCACCGCTACATCCTCCTCAGCCTGTCGGAAAGCACCAGTTAAAAAAGCACGTTCTGTCACCACTGCCGCCACCTCTCGCACAAAACACACAAAGGTGTCAATATTTTTCACTGGTGTTGCTGAGTGTTTTGTTTGTTCAGTCAAAGCAGAATTATAAATCGGTGTAATTAGGGTTTATTGGGTATCACAAACCTAAAGTTGGGTTAAAGTATCCGTGTGCGTCTTGTCCTTGCTGCTCCAAGTGTGTTAGTCTTGGCTAAATTCTGCTATTTGTGTTTGTTTTGTCCAGGATTTGACAAGCCTACGCAAAGTGTCACGGCCTGTGTTTGGAGAGAGGAACCTGAACAGCTGCACTCCAGCTCCATCTGCCACCAAACAAGCTGGCATTAAGACAGAGGTAAGCAAGGTGGAAATGATAATGATGTTAAGTATTGAAACACACAGGAACCGCACTGAAGATGGCAGTAATTACTATTATTTAATACTTATTTATCTGACTTGCAATGCAAAGATATCAACTTCATATGCATTTAGCATAATATTGATTTGTCAGCTTTTTCAAGAATTTTATCTCTAATAGTGATAGAGTGAGCTGTGTAACTGACTGAATGTATATCAAATCTATTAAAATTATAAATACAGGAAAGATTTTCACTTATTGGCATAGTTGTTTTGCATTTGCTTAGAAAAAGAGACATTTAATGGTTATGCTTGTTCTCCATAAAATCTTTTGTTCAGGTGGTAAAGCCTGGAAGAACAGAGGACCCAGTCAGCCGAAGGTACTCTTCAGCCAGCAGGGGGCTGCTGCCTGCCCGGACCCACAGCAGCAGTCAGAAACCTCAGAGGGCCATACAGCAGGGCCTCACATGTAACTGTTACCTGACTGACCGGATCTGCAACATCTGCATGTCCAGGTAACAGAAAGAGAGAAGAATAAAACCACTCTTTCTTTCTTTTTAACCAGTCATTTAAAATCACGGCTGCACATTTGTTTAATGTCAGGTTTTTTTTTTGCTCTTCTCTTAATGATGTTTGTCTTTCCAAACTCACGATTCATGTTGTTCTTATTAATAAAGGAAGCAACAGGTGGCTCCCAGGGCAGGAACCCCCGGCTTCAGAGCACCAGAAGTCCTCACAAAGTGTCCCAACCAAGGAACAGGTTGGTCTCTCAAACAGTAACTTTGCATGTTAAATGGTAACCACACCAATATAAGGAGCTGTGCAAATTCTGGCACAAGCTTAAAACTCAGTCCAAAATGTTTTTTTTCTCTCTCTCTCTTATTGTTGGATGCTCCTCTGACTTTTCTTCCTGTATTGCAGCCATCGACGTGTGGTCAGCTGGTGTGATCCTGCTGTCACTGCTCAGTGGTCGTTACCCCTTCTTTAAAGCCAGCGATGACCTGATTGCCCTCACACAGATCATGACCATACGAGGCTCCAGAGAGACCATCCAGGCTGCCAAAAAATTTGGTGTGTATTTGAATTTTTTTTTTTTTTTTTTACTCCAAACACCAATTCATATGCTTCTGTGACAAATGGAAGGCCCTGTGCAGATACTGAACCTGCTTTTGGGCTGATCTTTGTTCAGGTAAGGCAGTGGTTTGCAGCCGGGAGTTGCCTCGGCAGGACCTCAGGACGTTGTGTGAGACGCTGAGAGGGCGGAGGCCGTCACCAGAAGATGAAGTCACACCACTTCCTGAAGCCAGTAAAGACTCCACCACGCCTCATCGTCACAACATCCAAGATGATACGCCAACACATCGTCCCACTGAAGAAACATTCAAGCAGGACAATGACGGATCAGCTCAAACTCTCCAAAATCACCAGGAATATTTAAGGAACCCAGAAAACACTGACCTCACTAAACAGAGCTTAAAGAAAGAGCGCAAAGTGAAGGAAGATGAACAGGGCTGGGACAGAGTTCCCGATGAGGCTTATGACCTGCTAGATCAGCTGCTGGACCTGAACCCTGCCACCAGGATCACAGCTGCACAGGCTCTGCAGCACCCACTGTTCACAGACCTGTGCAACGACAGACTGCCGCCGGAGCAGGACTCTCACAGCAGCACGACCGCAGCTACTGGCTCCCTACGCTTTGGTTCGCACTAAAGAAACTGGATGCTGCAAAGACAAAAGGATGTTTACATATTAAGATAGATGGTTTACCCACAAATCGTAATGTAGCAGAGGACTAAGGACTGAGTCTGACTAAGCCCTTTACAAGAAACAAACCTGCTGTGCACAGAATCTTTTTAGCCAAGTGGGAAAAAGTTTTCATGTGATGAAATGACCTGAACAAGAGACTCGATGTGGTGCGTTTCTGTGTGAGAGGAAACTAGTTCTCTCTCTGTTGTCTCTCACCAACCTGATGAAATGCTTCATGTATTGTAATATTAGCATTCATTTGAGATAGTGTTTACTTGCTGGCTCACAAGCCTGCACTAAACTTTGGTTTTTTTTTTTGCTTTTTTTTAATGGCAGCTATGGTACAGAGTATTTTGAAAATGGGCATTTAAAGAGCTTTGGATGTGTACTGTCAGCTTATAACCAGGACAGGAATAATATTGACTGAAGGCATTATACTGGCAGACTGTTGGCTGCTCTCTCAGTGGTTCAAGAGTCTTACAGTCTTACAGTTTATATTTAATGTACAAGCTGTCTGGTGAAATAAATTTTTAACCCGAAGGTTCCTGATGACCTCTGTGAAGAATGAGCTACTTACAGCTGTTCACTGTGTGCCTGTATTCCTTTCTACCTTTTTTCTTTCTTTTTTTTATCTTTAAAGACAAAAAATAGAAAACATGAGGAGTCTTGTTGTTATTGTAGGCTGCCAACAAGTCTATCCTCTCTTGTTTCAAAACACCTTGTATTTAAGAGACTCCACTGCCATAACACCACATGACCAGCGTATTAAATTTGAAAGAATTTTTAATTTGAAGATGCATATGAATTCCATATGTATTTTATGAATGTTGCTGTATGAGAATCTGTTCTGTTAATTTATTACACCAAAAAATGTAGTCTGCCTCACTCTGCTTCAGATTTTCAAATAAAGGGACAAAAAAAGTGTGTACTGAAGTTTTGCATGCCCTGCTCATTGTAATTCACATATATATATACATATATATATTTCAGCAGCGAATGTGAAAATGGCCTCACAGTGCGAGACCCTGCACATACACTGTGCACATTCTGCACAGAGCAGCTCAAACATGCAGCTGTATGAATCAGAATCAGAATTCCTTTATTTATCCCCGAGGGGAAATTCTTTATGAACAAGATAAACACATTTTTGACAAGAGGGGGCTTTAACATGCATCCAGAATTTATTTAGTACAGAAAGGATACAAATTTGAAACCTGAAAATTGTAACAAAAACAATGTACGACATGTTGACTCTTTAAAATAATGCATCCACAACTGATACTGCTCATTCATGACACAAAGTGCACGAGCTGATCAGATCAGATGAAAACTGCGTCTCTTTTGGTTTGGCTTGCTCGGCCCTGAGACGATGAGGACGGCTGGTGGCAGAGCTCGTATGGGCTCAGTCTAAGGCTTCTCCTTCACCTCGGTGAGCTCCTCTATTCGCACCAACACGCTCTCAATCATGTCAAACGTGTGCAGAGCTGAGTGCAGAGCCTGAAAGGACACATTAAGATTCAACCAGGTCATCGCTGCTCCTCGTCAGTGCTGCACAAACACAATTATCGAGTACGATCTGACTGTAGCATGAATATGAAACAGACGCTGACCTGAATCTGAGACTCTGACGACATGTTTGGCAGCTTCTCATCACCAACAGACACAGAGAGCACCAACTCCTCTGTGGAAAACACGCATTCATACTGTCAGAGCACAATCGTACCTGTAAGACATCACTGTAACAATACACATTAATTCTGCCTATAACAGTAGACAGCATTAGCAGTTAGTATTGTTGCTATTTAGACAAAGTTTTTCTATCTTTGCTGCAAATGTCAATGAGTGGTTTGAGAAACGTGAACCTGAAATGGACCTAAGTGTCAGTGCTAATGAGCGAGCACCAGTCTGACCTTTGGCCTTGCTCTTCTTGGCCTCCATGGTGTTGTGGAGCTCCCTCTCATAGTGAGCCCTCGACATGTTCACTCCAACACGTAGCGGCTTTATGAACGTGTCTTCTATTTTGTACAGCTCTGTCCAGATCCCGGTCTGCGAGATCAAACATGATGAGTGGAGTTAAGAGACGCACTGTACAAGTCAGAGACATGGGGTGATGTCTGGATGGTTTGAAAACAATCGACCAAACCATCATTTACTGTCACTGATTTTGGTGTTTTGGCTGGAAGGACGTCCTGATTTTTACAGACTGGATCAGCACTCGTGCAGTGAAACTCACCTGGTTCTCTGTCACTTTGTCTCTGATGACGAGGTAACGCAGCAGGTTCAGAGACTCCATGATTCTGTTTAGAACAACATGGAAAGATGTTAGAAATAGTACTTTGACAAAGCAGTCTTGACTCAAGGTCCACTTAGTTGCTTTTCTGATTAAGATTATGCAGAGAAAAAGTAATTATAAAGACTCTGAGTTGGGATCATTTTATCAAACACAAAGAGTTAAAAAGGCAACTCTCTTTTGTGTTTCACTTTCGCCTCCTCCTCCTCCTCCTCCTTCATGTGGCTTTATAAGATGAAGGTTTCCTACTTTTTTTTAAATGAATGTTTATTTTAAAATAATTATGAAAAACAATGCAACATACAACAATAATAAAACATATATAGACTTGTTATATTATATATAATATAGACTTGTTCACATAATGCTTCTCACCAAATGCATGCTGGGATTGGTACGCATGAGCAAGATAAGGGATACAGAAAATAACTGGATGGTGAGTTAGGAGCGTGCCGACCTGTCCAGGTACTGCAGCAGGTCGGTCTCTGGGCCGTCTGGCAGACTGAAAACTTTACGCAGCAAAGGAAGCAGGTGAACTCCCTCGAACCAGACGTTGCTGTTCCCTGGCTGAGCACAGAAAGAGACACATTTTCACCGGGTTTACTGTGAGATATTTTACATTAGGATCTGCACTCTGTGCAGACGCTGCTATTTACCACGTAGTTACTGCACCAAAAATAGCAACCCGGCTAACAGTAAGAGCCAAATTCAAAAAGCCACCTCACCTGCAGGGCAAAGTCGATCTGATTCTTGATGTTTTTAATGATGTAGCCTTCAACTCCTGAGTGGTTACTGGTTTTTAGCATGCACCTGAAACAAGATGACCAAAGTCAGTATGCAGATGGGTAGAACTCAAAGAGACTTTCTGATAGCTTTCAAGGAGTAAAGTTGGGGCTTACTGGAAAAAACTGTACTTTGCTTCAGTGTTGAACTTATCAATACTGATCTGGAACACCTTCAGACCTCTGGTTCTCTGTTGACAAAGAAGCAAATGTGCAAACATAACTAATTTCAAAATGTTTTGCTCTAACAAAAAACGATGCATGTGAATTAATTTTAAATTTACAATAAAACAGAAAAAAAATCAATGTTCAGTCCTTTATTTACAGCATTACAATTACACCTCCATAGTGTAAATACACACCTTAAACCCAAGTAATATTACATTTTACACAATACTGATCTAACACTGTGAAGTCTTACCAAATCATGCCTGGGACATATTGTCATGACCTTCACCAAGTTCTGAAAACAAACAAATCAGTCAAATCAGTGACTAAGCATGTCATTAAATGCACATCAGTAAAGCAGCACACTGTGAGAAACACGTAAGAGTAAAAGCTGGGGTTTGGATGAACAACCGTGTTCACCTGAGGGACTGTGAGGAAGGTTTTGATCCCCAGCAGATCTAAAGGAAGACTGCCGTTCTCCACCCGCACCAGACTCTTCTCATACAGCTCCTGCGTGACAGTAAACATACACACCTTACAGAAAATGTTCCATCACTTGTCTACCAATCAAATGGACAAAATTGCACTTGAGGACTTTGCATGTGTGGATCTGAGGGGATGACAAAGTCTGTCAGTCTGTCAGTTAGCGTTAAGCTAAAAGCGCATCAGCTCTAAAAAAAAACATGTACGTGGTATACTGACCAGTACAGCAGACAGTTCTTCATAACAACTGAAAAATCTTGCAGGTCACAATAAACAATGTTCTATTTGTGTCTTTATCTCCTGAGAAATATTTGGAAAGTGTTATATGAATCTCCAGAATGTTGCAAAAACAGGAAAAACCCTCATCTTGAACTCAATGTTCCACTTTGACTCACCAGTCCTTTCTGAATCCTGCACTCCTCCGTTCTGTCAATAAAATATAAAAGAAATATAAATCAGCTCAAACATACAGTACACACCACACATCAGCTGGTAGATCCAAGTCTGCACAGCCCAGTTTCAACTGCTAGTGTGTCATTTTGTTTTCCATTTATAAGGGTTGAGTTTTAATAAATTTGATCCAACAGTCACATCAGCAGCTGCTTAAACAATTTGAATGATGAACTACCAAACAGGAGCAGGGTTTGCTAAACTGTGCCATTACATAAGTTGTTTTATGTACTGTGTCATCAAAGTCAACTGAGACCAGAGGCCTGTACTGTGGAGCAGGATCAGTCTTCAGCGAGGGAACTTCAGGATTACCTCATCAGCGTTACAACGGTGGTTCTCTTCTTCATTTCATTTTTTTTTCCTGTCAGATCATTTCATTGTGCTTTTCTATATCATCATAAAACAGAGACTGATTAAAGCACAGAAGTCTAGTACTTCTTCTTCTTCTTACTTATATGAAAGTGAAACACATTTATTTTTTATTTGCTCCGTTTGGAGTTGAGAGTGTTAGGCTAAAACTCCGCCGTAAGAATGCATATAACCACACATTAATTTAATGGAATACACAAAACATAATCACAGTCAGATCTACTCATGCTGTAATGTTGGAGGGGGTGAAATTAGAAGCTTTACACATTCACACAGCCTTGTTCTGCCCGCTGTGGTGCCTGTGTTTGGCAGTTGCAAATGTGTTGCTTTTACCCTGGATTATGTGTTTAACTTCATATCTATGTAATACTAGAGTTTGTAAAATACGCTGTTCTGTTGACAGCAGACTTGTCACTTAAGTTGTTAGGCTTAAGGAAAGACATCCTGAGTGTACTGAACTTGCTTCATAGCACAGGCCTCTGGACTACCAATGGCACAGCAGCACAGAACAGATATGTTAATACTGTGTCATGTATTCACCTGGACAGCAGCAGGCTAACATGCTCCATATTACTCCGCAGACAGAACACCGGACTGGAAACACAGATAGTTAACAATGCATTTCAATTTTATTATTTATCATTTTAATAATGACCTTCATGAGTGAATCATCATTTGTACTGTACACTGCTAATTTGGAGCCACATTTGAAGAAACTCACACAGCATATCAGTGTCCTGGTACTAAACTATAGGTAATAGTTTTTTCTAACTTACCTGAAAACACTGGGGAATGTATCTGTAGCCAGATGATGAACAAACACTAGGTGAGCCAGGCTGGCCAAAGACTCTTTAGGATAACGCACCTCCTCCTCCAGAAAGCCTGGAACCTGTTTTCTCTTCAACAGAGGCTGGAACACAAGACTTGGGAGGACCTCTCCGATAGCATTGAGGGTGGTCTGTATGAAACACAAAACAAACTCGATGTTGACACAATATCAACATACATCTGTAGAAAGCAGTCAACATTACATCACCCATCACAACATTTAAAGTTACAGGACAGCATCAGCTCTTTGCAGAATATCATGGTGAATGAATACCAAAATCTCTGTGGCAAAATTCCTGAGGGGAGACACAGCCAGGGTGTCCGGATCCTTGAGTTGTACCTCCAACAAAGGGTGACTCAGAGTCTTCATACAGCTGTAGAACAGGAAAACACGAGGAGTCAACAATGCATCAGTATTGAACCTCATATGGGCAGATATTTTACAGGGAAGTATGAGTTGTGAAACAAGACAAATTTCTCACTCACAACTTCAGCAATTCTGTCCGCAGCTCATCCTCTTTACCCCCATCATGTTCACCCTCCTTCTTGTTTGGGCTTTCATTTTGTGCCTTACAGTTCAGGATATTTTGCTTGGCCTCATGGACAAAGGGTCTAACAAAGTCTGTCAGATTGGTGAAGCAGCGACAAAAGAAGAAGATGTCATCCTCCTCTTGCTCCTTGGTGTGAGGTAGAGGCAGTTTGGCCACCTGGTCCAGCACAGAGGACAGGGTCATGCCCAAAGACGACGCCTTACGGCTGCCCAGACACAGCAGCACTGCGAGAAAACACAGACAAAGGAAGAGGTGGAACAATGGCACTGGATCTCTTTCAGCTGGCATGTAGCCAGAGCTCATATTTAAAGATATGTTATTTACCTTTCTGTAGAGGGCTCAACAGCAGATGAAGGCTCTCTGCTATGGCGTCGGGGTCATCCTGCTCCAGCTGTTCCAACAGGCCAATCAGCAGCTCTTTGGGTCTGCAGGTCTGGAAGACAATAACTGAGTCTTTAATTAACAACTTCTTCTCATCATACTCCCAGATTTATCGATGGATCATTTACTTATCGCTAATAAAATCCTGTCATCAACACTGTGAATGAGATCAATACATTAACCCTCGAGCAGATAAAAAGACCTGTAGCAGGTGGTTGAAAATGGCCAGGCATTGAGAAAGGTTTTTGTCTTCCTTCTTCAGCAGAACCTTAATCAGAGGAGGCAGCAGATTCCAACCCATACACCTCACTATGTCCTACAGAAAGACGGAACAGAGGGGCGTTATGCAGCACCCTAACAAACAGGACTACATGCTGAAACAATGGCCAACCTTAAGAAACTTACTTGATTCTTTTCATCCAGGACAATACTGAGAACCTGCGCACTGTTTCCCTCCTCAATGCAGGTTCGCCCAGAAATCGTGAAGACGTCATGATCCTCGGTCGTGTAGCTGTCATCGGGGAGGGCTTGCTGTGTGAAACACAGACAAATAAGGGGATTAAAAGAGAAGAAAATACATTTTACTGCAGTAAATTGATGTTGAATCATTTCAATTGAATTGGAATGTTAGAAATTGGACAATTAATCAACATTTTTAATATAAAAGAGAATTTTCAGTGTCTCAATGTGAGAATTTGATGCTTTCACTGTAAATCGAAAAGACTTAGGGGTTTTGAATTATTATCGAGTTTAAACATTTTAATATCTAGTAAGAGTACTGCTGCTCACTGTATTCAGATTACTTGGACAAAATAAATCATTCCTCTGGATATAATGTCTGTGGAGAACCCAGACGTGTGTGGTGATATGCAGAAGGTAGCCAATGCATGTAAAGTTTTATGAAGCACCCCAGGGCCCTGAACTACTCACACATCTCTGGACCACATCACTGAACTGCTCCAGAGCCATCCCTGCTGCCTTTCAGGTGGAGTTAATCTTCACACAGTAGTCTTCCAAAACAAACAGGACAGTATAATGCACACCACACTACCTGATAGTCAAGTAGTTCATGATTCAAGAGCGGCTGCACATCGTTAATAAGTTTGGACATCCGAATTGCGTTACAGTTAAGGTAAGATCACCCTGTGTGGGCAGTAAAAAAAAGTGCTCAGTCTGTTGTTATAACGGAGAACAGTACAATGAAGGCTAGTGGATAATTCTGAATTAGCTTCTGAGTTTCCCTGTGCTATCTTAGCTAGCATAACACATTCGCCACCAGTAAACACTGTAACCGAATATAAAGGTGATAAACAAGACAGTAGCAATGTAGACAGGAACCTCAGATGATGATAACTACATGTTCCTAACTACCCGGTGAAAAGGACCACGCTAACCTGGTGAGAGCTAACGACTGGATTGTCTGCTTGGGCTCGCCGTAGAAATGCGTCATGGGTCAGAGTTGAACAATTAGAAAACAGAAACAGCATGGAGACACAGGACAGAGGAAGGAGCGGTAAAACCTCTAAAAAAGGTTAGTTTCCATTATTTGAATTTCTTATTTCATGTCAGTATTAGGCTTTTCGAACTTGTTTACGCCCTACCAGAGCTCAGAGAGGATTTCAGATATGCTTCAGTGTCATAAAGGAACTTTGTCTAGCTAGTTTCTCATTGACTAGTTCACTGGTCTCAGTACAGTAACATGCCTTAATTGGCAAACGTTTAACAGTCCTGTTAGCATGTTAATCATGTTATTATTTGTGTGACAGGTGGAAAACGCGTCAAAGCACTGAGCGCTGAGGAAGAAGCAAAAAGGTGTGAATCTTTTCACAGGATACCGTCTGCCGGATACACATACTAATGAGGCATCATTTCATACGCTATACTTAACAAATATTGTTATTTGTCTGTAGCATATGTCCTTAACTCGACCTTAATCTTGTTAGAGATAATTAAGAAGTGATTTATGTCAACAAGTAACAGTCTTCAAATGTGTGTGCTTCAAAATTTTGCAGGAGAGAGTTAGTGAAAGAGAAGCTAAGGGAGAAGTTGGAGTTGGAGAAGAAAGCCCTGAAGGTAGTGGAGCGTCTCCTGGTAGACAGCGTGGCTGAAGACTTCCTGGTTGACTGTGTACGTATCATCTGAGTTCTCTTTTAAAGCAGTCACAGCCCATCTCTAAATTGTCTGACATAAATGAGAGTCTAGACTCTAGAGGGTGATTGGTCTGTCTGGTCCCATTTTGCTGCTTCCTGTCATACTCAGGTCCTACTGCTTCTGTATCTCTGGCTAGTCACTCTAATCCAGAGCCAGTTCAGTCAGTCAGTTTAGTTTGCTCTTTGTTCAGCTGTTTCCCATTTTCACTGTTCCAGTGTTTCTACTCAGAGAACATGGGTTACTCTTCATCTTTAAATGTTAATAAAAGTTATGATTTTATTAGTGAGATGACATGATGACATTTTAAATTAACATTTAAGTTAGGGTCAGGACTATCCTCTTTCACCTCTTCTCTTTTCATGACACTGAAATTGTTTTTTTTCTGATTAGTTATCAACGGAACCAACTTCAGGCTCATTAATTTGTTGGCCAGACATTCTCCCTGTCGAATACTGATATTTTGAGGTTTTTGCTTGCAGGCATTCCGAGACATATGTCAGTTATCACATTTTCTGTTTTTTAATTTACCAAATATCTGAAAAGCATTGAAAGAAATACTGTTGAAGTCCACCTTTGACGTGTTTGTCAAAATGACTCGGTTGCTGTGGTGGGCAATATGTTTTTGGTCTTCTCTCTTTGCAGGCGCGGTTTATTACTCCTGCTAATTACAAAGATGCTGTAGAGGAGAGATCCATTGCTAAACTGTGTGGTTATCCCATATGTCCAAATAAGCTGGGCAAGGTAAGACCCTTTAGATAAGTCTTTTCAGTCCTATGCAAGAAACTAATGAACTTCTTTGTGTCACATATCTTATGTTTCTGAGTTGTTTTCCGAGGCTCAGTGCCACCGTTCATTTTTCAGGTCTTGGCTCAAAAGTATAAAATTTCCACAAAGACCAACAAAGTTTATGACATCACAGAGCGCAAGGTAAGTGCTGCTCTGTGTGAACTGAAATACGTACATTTATGTGTCTGTGTGCCGGTGTGTACAAATAAAGATTATTTTGGCATCTCTCTTTTGTGATTAGTGTTTTTGTAGCAACTTCTGCTACAAAGCCTCCAAAGAGTTTGAACTCCAAATATCAAATACACCTCTTTGGCTCAGGCAGCACGAGAGGTAGGTGTGCTGTTCCTGTCTCTGTCCTTGGTCACAGCTATGAAATGATAATTGAATATGACCGTTTTCTATATATTCAGACTGTGTGTTTGCTTTCTTTCTCATTGGCAGTCCTCCAGAAATGAAATTGATGAAGAAAGGAGATGGGTATGTATTAGCTTAAGTGTCTATGTTCTATTCAAAGTGAATAATAGCAACATATCAGATATATTTTTTAGAACTTATTCAACTAAGAAATGGGTGCAACTTGTATATTTTAGATGTTTGATGTAAATATAGTATATGCTTTATAATAAATGGACTAATTCTGTTGTTACCCATTTGTGTCCAGTGGGAGTTCAGGTGAGGAGGTGGTGCTGTTGGAGAGCCGTCTCCAAGAAAAAGACATTGAAAACCCACTGGCTCCTCAACTCGAGGACTCCCAGAGCTCTCAGCAGTGTCATGCTGCAGCTGAACTCAGCCACAGTGAAAGCAGCGACATTGAACAGGAGCAGGACTTTGTCTCCAGCGTGGTCTCCCAGCGGCAGGGACCCAGGGTGCACTGGGGTGACCTTCCTAAACGTACAGTTGAAGGTGAACAAAGGGAGATGGGGAGGAGAAAGACACAGATGAGAGAGGGAGGTGAAAAGGATGTTGAGAGTCATAGCAGTTGGCAGACAGAGAGGGAGAGAAAAATGAGAGAAGACGAGAACAGACGGGAGTCACTTTCATGTAAAACAGGAGTGGAAATGGATGCTGAAAAACCCAAACAGCAGCTATCAGGAAACACAGACAAACCTAATGGGGAGCAGGTGTCAGAGGAAAAAGGGTTGCTCGAGAAACCCAATGTGGAAGAGGCCACATCTCAGCTGAATTTGTGCAGTTTATCTGAGACAGTCACTCACACTGCTCCCCTGCCTGGTGACTCAACAACCACACAAGCCGAGGTATTCACCTCTCCACCATGTAAAGACTCATCTCCCCCAATAAAAAGCAAAAATCTCCCTTCTTCGGCTCTGATCAACAACAATCGGGACAACCACGGCACAGCACTGACAGGCCTTGACATCACCCAGGTGAGCATGAGCAAGAGAGGGGCAGCGGGCCTACGAGATCTTCTTAACAACCACACTGCTGGAGCCAAACACAGTTCCATCCAGCTGAATCTCCTTGAGCATCTGAGGAGAACATTAAAGGACTGGAGCACTGATGCAACCCTGAAGTTCCTGTACGGCGCCGCCCACCCACTGGGCTCTCCTTTCACTGATGTCGGAGGAAACAAAGAGGAAGAACTGGATGAAGACGACTTCGATGACGAGGTCACCGATGACGATGCAGAAGTTGCTGGGGCACCGAAGAGAGTGTCTGCCGCAGTTCCAGACTACAAGACACTGCGGAAGGAGACCCAGCAACTGGAACTAAGGGTCATGGAGTTTTATAAAGGTACCTGGATTCTGCCTGAGAAGGTGGAGGAGCCGGATGGAGACAAGGTGAGTGAAGGAGGGAGGGAGTAGCTAAAAAAGAGAAAAGAGAGGAGAGGCTTGGTGTTATGAATTTAAAGAAGACATTGTTGTGGAAAAATATTTTTTGGGACAGTAGTAAGTGTGTTTATGTTCTGTGTTCTCACACATCTAGTTTGTTGTCCACCAGGTGACAGTCCAGGAGCAGAGCATGAAGGATCCAGTTCTGCCACTCGTCGACTCTCAGGCTCAGCACCTCATCCAGAAACGGATCACTGTGGAGAAGCTCACTAGTTGGTGTGTTGTTTTTTTTTTATCAGTTTATTTATGTGCTAATATGCTGTGAACATAGGTCATATTTGTAACACTATCATGTTCAGTACTCATTATATCTGTTGAAACCCTTTTAGCTCCCTTTGATAGCACAAATCTATTGACAGTAATAATTGCATGTTTGTGTTGTATTTTCTCTGTCCCTCATCTTTTTGTCTGTCTGTTTGTCTTCATGTGTTGTGAAGCCTCAGAAATATTGTCGGTCCTCTTCATCTCACCATCGGTGACATCTCCACTGACCTGAACAACTTGGTCAGGACATTCAGGTTAGAGCAGCACGCACAAATGCACTCTTTTCTGTCTGCAGGTCTGCTTTCATAAGGACAGCTACAGTTACGCAGACACACACAGCTTTCCCTTTTTTTGTCTGATCATTTTAGCATGCTGACAAGACCTAAAATGTGTCACAAAAGTTGGCGTTTGAACTTTAATTTTTAAAGTCTCCAGGAGGCATGAAACACTGTGTTGGAAAGCATTATGGGTCACATCAGTGCGTTTAAAGGTACAGCCCAAGAGCCAAGAGCTGTGAATGACTTTGTGCTGGCAGCAGTGTTTCTGTACCGCTTCACTGCTACAACAGGTCTGCAGTATGTCATTATGTAGAGACCTCCTGCTGTATTCATGGGATGGGGATGTACCCCAGCTGCATAAATTAAATTCCAAATTAATAAGGTAAGCCCCCTACATCACATTTGTTGCACTTTGTTGACAGCTGTTAGGGAATTCTGTTATATTCCTCTAAAAAAGGAAAAAAGCCAATCTGAGATCACTACAGTATTAAAAAATAAAAGAAGAGAAATAAGAGTGTTTAAACTTGTAAAAATAACAAAAAAGCAAGTGGACTTTTATTTAAAATTCCAGAACTTTGTGTTATGACGTGATGGAGAACTTTGGTGCCCCCTATAGGTTGGAATGTAGCATAATAACAGCAGGAGTTTTGTGGACTGTCTTGTCCTTTTTCACAGCAGACGTTTTGACACGTCACTGCAGGACACATGTGAAGTGAATAACATTAATTATGCCTGTATTCTCTCTCCGTGCTTTAGTTCTACAAATGTGTGTTCACGAATGTAATGGAGCCATCATTATCTTGATCAGTGAAAGAAACTAACAGACTCACTACATTCATCGCTCATACTCATCTTTGACGTGTCGTTGCACATGTGTTTGCTGAATTCGTTCGTTAATGAACAATGGCTCCAATCTAATTAAATCTCCCAGTAAGCAATGACAGTGAGCCATCGTGCACAATAACAGGATTATGAAGCTAATCCGGCTAAATGGAATTCAGCCGTCATTAGTTTTATTTATTTTACACCTATTAATTTCCTATTTTGACACGCCAAAAGCCTACAGAAATAATAAAGATCTCCCTTCTCGCATCAAATCAGGTGCAACAAAGTGAGATATCAGTCCAGCTCACAAGGCCCTGAGAAAGAGTTTAATTAGCCGAAACAAATGAAAACAAATGTGTGTGTGGTTAGAGGGTCTTGTGTTATTTTCATCTTCAAACAATTGACCAATTTGCTCTTTTAAGGGCAGATTCTGATTCTGATTAATCATGGAGACCAAAATAAAATGAAAGGAAATGTCATTATAGTGCCACAATTTAGAATAACCAGTGATGGAATGTAACCAAATGCAGTTTACTCAAGTACAGAACTTTTGGTTACTAGTTACTTTTCAAATTCAGATTAATCAGTGTTGGTAGGCTATGTACCGTTGAGAGGTAACCAATCAGAAAGTGTTGTGGGCAGCGTATTAAGTCAGAGCGCTAGGTGGTGACACAGACAGATAAAGTAGTGCATTTTCAAATTAATTTACTTAAGTGGCAACTGGACAAAAAACTATAAGCTACTCTTTTAACAAAGGGCATGTGTATGTGTTTTTATTGGATTTAACATTTTAATGCAACTTTTGTTACATAACAGAAATGTCATAAATATTTTCCTTGTAGTGGTCATTATAGTAGCTGATTAAAAAACAATCTTTGTAGCAGAATTGAACATTTCCTGCCATAGACATGCTCTGCTTTCTCATTGGCTGCTTGGGATGTTTTCGATAGGAGCGCTATTAAATCACTGTGTGGTGAGCAACACCTCCAGAGTCCTGCTTCCAGGAATTCTCTTTCTGCTGTCAGAGGCCTTGTTGACGAGAGGCCTAAACCAAAGAATATACACAGCGCTGTCTCAGAAACATACATCACTGCACTATTGCATGCAGTGTTTGTGGTAGTACATCCGGCCTTGTGCACAGTTTATTTTCCTAGTTTGCTTATCTTGAGAATCAGGTTATTTTTGACACTTGTCCAGAGAAGTTTACTCCTACCTAGATTTATGTATATGTTCACATATGTTCTGTGGTTAGATTTATCTGCAACACAGACAAACGCCTTGAATGACAGAAATCTTTAAAGCTGTAACTGACCTGTTGCTCAGTTTTTTTTTCTCTTACCATCACAGGTTCACCAACACAAACATCATCCACAAAACTCCAGAGTGGACCCTCATAGCCGTCGTGCTCCTCCATCTGTAAGTTTATAGTGCGTTTCTGTGTGTGAAAGTTTATGGGTTTATAGGAATCACCATGACAGCAGCACGGTCTTTGACAAGGAAGAATAAATTTCCCAGCAAATACACCCTATCAGCAAACTCAAAAAACACTGTTCTTCACTGCCTGAATAAGTGCAACTGTTTGTGTGTGAGTACATGAAGAAACAGTATTATGTTTTGTTTTTAACATCAACTGTAAAGAAAACATAATGATGTTAAAATGGATAAGCTAAACTTAAGCGAAAAAAGCAGTTTTCTTCCTCTGTCAAAGAGGACAACTAGTAAACTTTCACACCTGTGACTTTGATTCACTTTCAGCTTCAAATGTGGTGCATTTGACAAGACGCTGTGTGAAGCCCATGCCATATGGTCTGTGTGTGTGTGTGTGTGTGTGTGTGTGTGTGTTGCTGGCAGTTCGTGGACAGTTCCGTGCTGCTCCCGTCTAAGTACACACTGGACGCCTCATGGTCTTATCTCCTCCTGATTACCCCTCTCCAGATCCGTGATGTAGGGCAATTTGCACGAATAAGCAGCTCCAGCACTTTCAAGTTAAATACACACATGCACAATAGTTCCTCTGTATACATCTCAGCAAAATGAGCACTTTAAATTGCCCCTCGTTGGGAAAGCTCTCACCTGATGCCCAACCGACTCTGATGTATAACCCCGCCCAAAGTGACCTCAGGTTTGCGTCAATATCATAACTTCCATTGTGAGCTTAACAAAATAATACAGTGAGTGTTGTGCAGCTTGAGGGTAAAGTCTGTGAAAAAATATATGGCTCTTAAAGCAAGGAAGCCCTCTGGGTGTAAACTGTAAAACATAAATATACGAGGAAGTCTTTGGGTCGTGTGAAACTCCTGTGGTTAAAATAAAATAGATTTTACATAATTATCCTACACAAATGATCAGTAAAAGTTTTTGGTCTTTTTTTTTCACCATTATGTGGAAAAATCTCAATTTATTACCTGCAACAGGCTTTGACCTGATTATAGCTGTCTTGTAATGTTGACAGGTGATGTTGAGTGATACATGTTTAAATCTGCTGCTGTAAAGATTTGATTTCATTTAACTGATGAACAACTTAATAATCTTTTATTTATTACATGATGGTTTCTGACCAACATATTTGTGATGGTTTTCATTTGATCCGTCTTTGATAATCAGCCCTTTTGGGAGTTTATGTTCTCGTCATCACATGTCCAGCTGGTACTCTATGATTTCATTAGTTCCCATTTACCTTCAAGCTTCTCCATCCTTCCATTCCTCCATCATGAATAATTTGGTGTGCTGTCTTATCTATCTGCTGCATGGCAGCTGTGGAGCTAGTCTGGCCTCTATTGTTCAGTCCAGCTGAATAATGGATGCCCCCCCTGCAACACTAGACCCTAGGGTGAACCTGAGATTAACCAGCAGTGCACCTCCACACAGGTAGAGGGTGGAGGGATGGGGGAGGGAGAAGGGGGACAAGGCTTACAGAGGTGAGAGAAGCTAGAAGGTTGGACACAGGAGATAAACACCGTCATGTAGGGGAGGTTGTCTGTGCTGATTTAATAGATGATGACGCTGTAAAGATGTGAAATTTCATGTGTAACGACTAAGAACAGACACTCAGGTGCCAGTTCATTTGGTACAACTAGCGAAAACTAATGCAGCCTAAACAACAACCCTACATATGCTGTTCATCTTTTGTTGGGTTGTTTTACCAGCAGCACCACACACTCATTCTGCACTTCTGTTATACATTATAACTGCCATGAAAGCAGGATTTATTACAAGATTGTAGCATTAATTTTAGCTTGGTGTAGCTAATAACCTGGCAACTGATTGTACTCTGCACTTTATTACTTTGTGTGCATGTGCAAATACACTCAGAGCTCAAACACACACACACATAAACAATCTCATAAATACCTGATGCTAGTTTCTCAACATCCTGTGTTCATAGACAAAGTAAGTGACTTCCATGTTCAAGGATCGAGATGCAGCTGCACATGGACGATCAGAAACCCTGGATACTGTTATGATCACATATACAGGAAGATGAATTACCAGGTTTCTCATGACTACTAATGTGTGTATGATCAAAAGAGGGAGAAAACTAAAATCCCCTTCATTCTGTGTTTTACTCAACAGAGTTATCTATATGACTCAGTGAAGTTGTAGTCTTTAACAGCAACATGACCCCAGTTCAGCATCAGAATCAGAATCAGAATTCCTTTATTTATCCCTGAAGGGAAATTCTTAGTATTCATGCTACTTGAATAAGACTTTCATATAATAACATTGTTTATCAAGATGTGGCCTTTCTATTTCAAGGCAGTCTTTTCGTCACTGTGTCCAGTGTTGGAAAGTACAAAATTAACTGAATTGCTGTACTTTACTGTATTGAATATTTACAAGTTACAGGGCTTTTACTTCACTGCATTTTGAAAGCCAGTATTGTACACCTGTGACCTTCCTGTTAGTTTTCAGATTATATTTTTACATTAAAGAAAACATAATCCTATAAAATAAAATGACTTCTTAATGAATTGTGGTTCCCAGCCAACCCAGGGGTTATGTGTTAGTTCTTCCAAAGAGATATTTCCTGCTAAACCTCTCGCATGGTTTCATTTCGGTAACTGATTGACGCACAAAGAAGTAAAGATTTCAATGTTTTACGAAAGCACAAAAAAAACTTTGTTTAAAAAAAAAAAAGGAATTGAAATGTGTCGCATTAATCTCCTCAAATGACCCTTCGGTTTACTCCTGTGACCTTCCTCAAGCTACAACAGTAAATTGCTGCATGCTGCAATCTAATAATGCCATATTTAATAATATATCTGTCAAAGGGAACATGTTTCCAGGCAATGAGTAATTTTCTTAGTTATATAATATTTTCAGTATTATTTACTGGAATAATACTTTCATTATTATTGAGCTGATAATACTTATGTATTTTTATTTGAGTAGAGTTTTGATTACAGGACTTTTACTTGTAATGGATTGGGTTTTTTTACATCTATCACAATAATGTTCCATTTTTGTTCTCCTGTCTGATATGTTTCTAGGGATCTGTAACAACAATAGCCTGGTGAGAGTGTGTGTGTGTGTGATCTGTTGTGTATGATTTTATGTTTCAGGTTGTCAGAGGTGACTCCGGTGGTGCGAGAAGCCTTGGAGATGCCAGCATCAACGGAGTATCTGAACACACTGATGGAGGAGCTCGGCCTGCAGGAGCAGGACCTTCTGCACTTAGTCCAGCTGTTTAAAAACCCTGCACACTGACACAAAGGGCCAGTCATGTACATGTTGGACTGAATTAAATAAATATGTGTATGGGTTTTTTCCCCCCACAAATAAAGTTGTATGGAATAACTTAAAACTAAAGCTCATGTGCTTTGTGTTTATATGAGTCTGTAGGCTCTCTGTTGTAGCAGCATTGCTGCATGTACACAATCTGTGATGAGATATGTGCAAATCAGATCCTTGAAGTTTTAGAGTCGTGGATGTTTAACCTCTGCAGAGCCAAATAAATCACACCCAGCTTTTCCCAGTGAAAACGCCATGTGGACACGCTGGTTATCGCTGCATTTCTGCTGCAATAAACATGACGCCATTTCTCCTGACTTCCTTCACATGGATGTTTATGGCACCATAATGTCATTTGTTATATGGGTATGTTAACAAAGCGTGTGTGAAAATATTTGGTTTTGACCAGGTGGCGCACGCAACAAAACGTTTTTCTATTTGATAGTTGAGATATAACTTTGACCTGTCAGGCAGATTGGCGACGTGATTGATGGCCTGCATTGCTCGACGCAGCTTCTCGTTTTTCACAACGTACCAACAAGCAGTGGGTCGAGCGTAAAAAATGAAGAGTCCACATTCAATCTGAACATTTCTTATTGCTCAGAGAATAATTAGGTTAAGTGTACAAAGACTGAAATCACAGTCTTAATCGTAACTGGAAAAAGTGATGGATTTCACAAATTATTGACAGCCAGTGTTTACAACCTATATCATATATTTTTACATTTTAATAAAATATAAAACACATTCGATAAATATGTTTTTTTTATTTCAATTAAATCAACCCGAATACCTTAGGTTAAATAACTGATATTCAACGGTAGGAAAAAAGACCGATACAACAAACAATAGAACGAAATAAAACACGACCATCCATATGTACAGTAGCATTAAAAGTGCAGGATTTCACGCCACGTCTGCTCATTTGAGTCCGTGCTGCGTCTCCTTGTGTCTCCGCAGGTCCACCTTCCTCTGGAAACCTTTCCCGCAGAGGTCACAGCCGAAAGGTTTGAAGCCTGTGTGTTTCCTGCTGTGTGTGATGAGGTTAGAGCTCTGACTGAAGGCCTTTCCGCACACCTGGCACTTGTGCGGTTTCTCACCTGCAGCAGCAACGACACCACGCAGTTGGAAATGTCAGTACAGCGCCACTTTTACGCATTAGGCCTGACTCGTTTTTTTGTTTGTTTGTTTGTTTTAAACTACTGATAACTTTCAGTTTGTGGAATATTGTCTCACCTGTGTGGATGAAAGTGTGTTTTTTCATGTCTGACTTTTGGTGGAACCTCTTCCCGCAGTACTGGCACGGATAAGGCCGCGTGTCCGAGTGAATGAGCAAGTGCGTGGACAGCGTGGAGGAGCGCTTAAAGCTTTTGCCGCAGATTTTACAGTTGAAGCTCCTCTCCTTAAGAAAAAAGAAGAAGAAGAAAAACACTAATTAACAACAGAAACACAGAACGACTGAAATGTTAGACTGGCTTGGGACTTTGTGGTGTCAAATCCCTATCTGGGGCCTTTGCGTCCGGGATGCGCACCCGGTGAGGCCTTTTTAGAGCAACATGTGCAATATCCTGAGGCCTACCTGCGAGTGAACCGCTCTGTGCTGGTCCAGACTCACTGCGTGTCCGAAGGTTTTCCCGCAGATCCCGCACTCAAACGGTCGAGTCCCGCTGTGCGACCTCCGCACATGGACCTCCAATCCGTGCGGGGTAGAGAACACCTTTTGGGAAAAAAGACGGATGACATTTTTATTTCGAAATCAAACTTAAAATTAGAAAAGAAATATATATGCAATCATGTCATAATTTGGGAACAATCATCAACAAATATCCGACTGCGATTCACTAATTTTATGATTGAAGTCACACTTCAATTAAACTTGTCGTTGTTCCCCTGATCACCAATGAAACATATCTCAGATCGCTTGTAATGCATTACAAACAGAGACATGTCTCTGCAAACTCCACCGTATAGCTGCTGTGTTGCGGTTTTGGTCAGTTAACCCTTCACAGCCTACCTTGCAACATTTAATGCATTTATATGATCCACTTGACTCGAGGTTAGAGCAAATGAAGTCCCTTTCAGATTTGATATCCGCATTGCTGGGCTTCTGTTTTACATCCACATAGAGCTCTTCTCCGCCCCGCATCCTGCAGAGCTGGTGGGCCGCTGAAGAACAGTCCTGGTAGCATCCGGACACCGGGCCCCGCTGTGCATAAAGCGGCTCGGTGCCGCATTCCTCTGCGCCGTAGATACCAGAGGGTGAGTGAGGCTCCCTGTGGCCCTGGATGAGGTGGTGATGATACGATCCCTGTACCAGATGCCTGAGCTCAGATCCAGAGTACGCTGCCCAGGAGTAAGGGAAGAGCGGGATGTTGAAGTGGTGACCGTCCTCTGCTGCTGGAGTGGAGCATTTCTCTGAATCTGGAAGTTATTTTGGATTTGGTGAGACTGGATATGATTGCGATATGTAGTTCACGACGTGTGGTAAAATTCGCTCATTTTGGAAACTGCATTTGGCCTCAATAAAGTCACCACACCAAAATCAAATTACAAAGACTGGTGACTGACAAGATGTTTGATTTCAGTTTATTTTCCACTTTATTAAATCAATTTAAAAACACATGGCAACACTTCACTGTCCCTCATCTTGGTTCTCCCTCATAACATCAGTGTTAACAGCTCTGGTGAACTGGTCTAACAATAACCACACGCTCGCAGTTCACACCAACAAACTGCGCGGTGACACTTCTACAAACAACTGCAGAAAAAGGCAGGATGAACAGACCTGGTGAGGAGGAGGGAGACGGGGGACGCCAGAAATCACAGTCTGAGGATCGGTCACACACGCTGTCTCCGCAGGTCAGCGGGGAGGACAGCGACCCCGGGGACAGCAGTCTGGACCCGGGGGACAGTCTGTCAGCGCCGGCGCCCACATCCTCCTGTGGCTCCAAGCTCGACTCAAACTCCGCCTGAGATTTGCTCTCTGATGACGACAGAAGAGTGAAACTGACTGAACTGTGCAATGCTTGTGTTATGCTCATAGAGAGGGGGGGGGGACTTTATTCTAATCAGGAAAACAGGATGTGAATAATTTCTATGGGAACTCTTCTATTCTCGTGCGTAATTGCGCTCAAATTAACCTACCTGCGCACACGTGAGTCAGCATAGTGTCCAGTCTAATGTAGTCATCGTCCAGGTACCGGGGTTGATGGTAGCTGTGGGCCCTTTTACTCTTCACCAGGAAAGATCTCGGCATGTTTTCTTTCTTCTGTGCTGCTCAGGTCTGAAATCGTCCACTTCACTATTCGCCACTCTGCTCTGACTTTATCTCTGGACAGATTGGAACACTATTGGTTGACAGGCGAGACGGCGTTGGGATTTTTGGCAGGCTATTACGCATGCGCAGAGAGACCGTATCGTTTACCAGGTGTCGCGGGGCAGGTGGCCAAAAACTAGTCCACCGTCCCCCTCGAAGGATCCCGGCAGATATGGGATTGGAGAGGACATACTTTATGTCCTCAGTGCCATAGCCGTAGATGCGATGAAGGCCGAAACGCGTTAGAGGAAGTTCATAGGAATGTTTTATCACCTGTAAAGTTTACTGTAAGCTTATGTTGTCTTAAATCGATAATTCATAAATTGATAGCGCTATTATTAATCTGATAATATTATCAAAATGTTTTTTAAACACGCTTAAAAACGTTTTTACTTCCAAAATGATTTCTGAAAATGTATGTGTGTGTGTATAGATAAAGAATTGTCTATTAGATTGTAAAACACAGATTTGCAAAAGCTGCTTAAACCACGCAGTAAATTTAAACCGAGATTGAATTCTGTAACAATGGTTGAGATTTACATTACGAGCCTAAACTCCGAATAAATTGAAAATACTCGAATAAAAATAGCTGATTTTGAGTCTCATCAAGCCAGATGAATCCAAAACAGGCCTGTCACGACACACTTAGAGAGCAACGCGACGTAAAATGTGTGTGTTCGTGGATGGTCCCGTGCAGGCAGAGCAGCCTGTGATGGATAATGACCCATTTATTTGACTGGTTGTAAAGTGATCCTGTTAATGAGACGCGCTCTGCACAACAGCCTGCTGATGGGGAGCCGATGTATCCCTTTACAGTTACACTGCTTCAGCTTACCCGCACTGACTTCAGCCTTATTGTTTTACATCATTAAAGCCCCCCTCCCGGCCCAGGCAGGCCAAATTAGGCTGTGGGCTGAAATAAACGCAGGATCGGACACATTAGGTGCCGAGTGGAATAATAAACATATCATAAAATAAATCAGCTCATTTTTTTGGGGAGGGGGGTGAAAAGTTGTTGGTAGAAATCTGTCAGGCTCAAATCATAGCGAACATTTGGGTCCTGTTCAAGGTCGGACCAAAGCAAAGCGCTTATCGATTTCTGCACGATGTGGGAACCGAGTTTGTTTGTTGCAGCTGCAGTAAGTTAGGCGACCTGCAAGCAAAGCGCAGATAGCCGAGACATAAAGCTGAAACACATGTCCCATACTCACACAGCAGCGCTCGACCCCAGCTCTGAGAACACACACTGTCCTGAACTCTGTCCACAATTATTCTCAATATCAGAATATCAGCCACAAGCTGCAGAGAGAAACACCACACAGCACTGAGTGTCTCATATGAGAGTGTCTCAGACTCTTTCTCTCTCTCTCTCTCTCTTCCTCTCTTCCTCTCCCTCCTTCACTCAGAAATGTTAGTCAGTCATGCAGTTAAACAAAAACATTGATTCAAGTTTTGATAGAAGTTTCTAATGTTTTGCATTATACAGAAGTAGATGATTCAAGTTGTCTTTTAGAGTTGATTTACCTTCGCTGTTACAGGATTTTATTCCCACGTGAGCCAGATTTTGTGGAACCAGAAATAAGAAATGTTCTGTTTCTGTGTCTCCTGTAACTTTAGACCGCAGTTCATATCTGGGCTTGGCACTCTTCTCCTGTCATGCACTTAACTTCCATTTCTTTACATCCTGATTTTTGTATTGTTTCACTCTCTGAAAAGGGTCAAAAAGAAACATAAATCCACATGAACACTGGAATTTCTAAGCACTAATTCTCACCTCTCCTGTCACCAATGACCAGATGGCAATGCTTTCTCATACAGTGTGAGCAAAGGCAACACATCAAGCACCAGTTGTTAAAATTAATTGACTTTCAGACTTAAAACAAAACCTTAAAGATTTGTGCTTTTTTTTTGTCAGAACTGACATATGAAAGCATGCTGTAATCTGTCCCAATTCAACATTTCCCCATAGAGCCTGGCTGCTCAATCACATCATGAAATATGTTTAACCAAACATTTGAATAAATGCTTTTTATTAGATTATCATCAAATTTGAGCTGCTGATTGACACTGACATCTTTCTGATTATTCTCATCAGAAACAACTAAAGTGAGATGCAGGGAGGATAGAGTCGATGTGACAACGTTCAAACTCAGGGTTACACACTGACTCAGAACAGGAAACCAGAAGCAGAGTCGAGAAGACGCTATCAGTGTTGCCACAGCCTCTTCTTTTGTCTCCCTTTACTCCCCCTCCGCCCCACCCCACACTGCCACTGCTTCCCCCACAGGCCTTGATTCTCACTCTTTATGTTTTACAGAGAGTATGTGATTGAAATAGAAGCCCATTCTCAGTGATCACAGTCCTTTGGGTGGGTTGGTGGGTGGGGGTGTGGGTGGGGGGGGTTCTTGCAGATGTCTACCTTGTCAAAGGTGCAGATCGCAGCCATGGGGTTAAATAAAGACTTGTGCTGGTAAACCATGAGGTTATTTTCTCAAGCCAAAAGGGGCTCTTTTTTGACCCATCGTGAGATTGTGGGATCTCCTCGTAGTTTTATATATACCTGAGGCCGATGCTTTCATACCACATGTGTGTGAATGTCGATAAGGGGAGAACAGGGCACAGCAGCTGGTCAGTATGTTACCTTGATTTTGAGTCACTACAGTTTAGATTAAAGCAACACTTGAGAGGATAGTACTGTAAACGCAAATTGTATTGCAAGCCGTTAAGTCAGTGAATTAGCCTCTAGCGTTTATTTCGTAGCAATGTCAAGCTTAAGTTTGCTAACATGTGTGACTGGTCAAAGCAGATCACATGAGGATGCAGCAGAAAAAGCCCTGAGTATATTGAACTAATTAAAAGTGCATTACATTTCTCACGAAGTCAGCTTTTGATGTGTATTAAAAATAGTGCGCTATTTCTTCTTTTAGAATGTACATAGTCTCACTTTAAGTCAGACTGTTGTAACTAAAGCGGATTTTCTTCTCGCAGACAAAAATAAAAATGTATCGACACATCTCTTCTCTGAAGTGTTATAGTTCCAGAAATTCCGACTTTTTAAATGCAATGCATGTATGAATGGATCCATGCAATAATAGCCTATTGTGGCCAAACTGACTTTCACTGGTTCATGTCTCTGTTTAGTCCCAGGCTCTCAGTCTGAGCGTTCACCTCTGCACCTCCACTCTGTCGTGGCATCTCACTGAAAACCACATCATGCTATCTCATCCCCTCACAGGTTCCTTTGGCACCGAACACTAACCACAGTGTGACAACCCCCCTCTCTCTCTTTTAAACCATCTTTGTCCCTTTCCCTCCAGCTTCAATGTGATTTCAGACCCTCTCCTCAGATTCAACTGCATGCAGCTGTCCGAATGTCGAACTCTCCGCTGGCCCCAACTGCAGCCGGCAGATAGGAACAGAGTGCGAACACAATCAATGATTTACTGGACACTGCTGACCACAAGACAGTTCGTCTTTCACACAAGGGGCCACAGACTTGTCTCCTCTGGTCGTCCTGCAGCAGCAGCAGCAGCAGCAGTAGGGGAGTTTGTCTCTGTGTTACTGCATGTTGATTTAATTGATGCTAATCGTTCACCTGTTATTCTGATTTAACTCTGACTAATGTCGTAGGATAATGCAGTCTAAATAAATTCTCAAAACCTTGGCCCAGAATCATTTGTAAGAAAAAAAAAACCTTGAAAGAATGGAAAAAACGGAAGAACTAAAACGAAACTCCCACGTTACACTAAACAGATGCTTGGATTTATGCTATAAACACTCCACAAATCACCTCCCTCATCCATCACTGTGATCAGCAGCCACCCTTGTTTGCAACCAGCCTGTTTCTGGTTGTAAATTTGCGTCCCACATACTGAGAATCTCATAGGGGATGTTGGAGCATGGATGTGAAGAAACCTGCTCAGTGCTTCCTGGTCATTGTGTCTCTGTGCACCTCTAGGGGGGTGAAGCGGCCATTTGAAAGGTCAGAGTTCAACAGGCATGGTCTTAAAAAGCTTAATTCATGTGTGGGTCTGTGCATTTGTTTTATTTCCTGTGTCGCATGGTTCTAACCACTTTTCCTAGCTTTTCCACTGCTTTCACCATTACTTTTAGAAATGTCACTTCTGAATGAACCAGTCCTGGTTTCTTTAAATTGATGTGCTATGTCTGTTGGACATATTTTCATACAGAAAATACCAGTCTGTTTCCATGTGAAGTGCAAACTGCTGGTCACATGTCAGAGGGAGAAAAATGCAGGCTGGGCTTTCACACAGAAACTTCATCTTAACACCATCATTGCTGTTCCTAAAATATTCTGTCTTGTGTTAAAGTTAGCAGAACTCGGTTCAGTTTCTGCAGAACTGATTTGGCTTTGCTAAATGTGTGTCACTGTATGTAATCTGAGACAAAGAACATCAAGCTATACTGTATATCCATGTTATTCTAGTACTGATGTGTGTGTCTGTGTGTTGGTATGTGCATGTTGCAGATGTAACATTTCTTCATATTCAAAATGTCTCAGTATGCAAATTAAAATAAATGCTATCAGCAGTGAGAAAAGAAGGCAGGAAAGACAAGAGTGTGTTGCTTGTCACAACAGGGTGCAGTTTTCTTATCTGTGGTACGCCTGTGAAAACGTTTGTTGATGTGTGACTTTTTGCAAGTCATTTCGAGTCCAATGTAATCTCAAAGTCATGTACTTTCAGTTCTGTTTTGTGACTTTTTGAATTAAAAATGTGAGTTGGCAGCATGGATTCAACATTACGGGGGAACAAATCTGACACATCCACCAAAATAGATGAGTTTGAAAACTCTTTCCCTACCATTCTAAAACATTTCAAAATTCACTTTTTAGTTATTTCTTTTACAGTAATATCTAATAGTTTAGTGAATTATGTTAGCAGTTTTTTCTCTTTTTTACCTATCTTGTTTCATTTTATTTCTTGTATGTATTTTATGTAAGAATAATCATATGAACAGAAGTGTATGTCTTGCTGTATAAAGCCAAGTCCGGATACCGTGGCCGAGGTTTAAAAAATAGTTTTTTAATTTTTTATTTAAAAGTACACTTGTGCATCTGCAGGGGTGTTTTCTCCTCTCGTCCTCTCCAGTCGTCTCTTCTCCTCCTTTCCTTGGCTCTCCTCTCCTAATGTTCATAAAATGATCATTTTCAAAACTTGTTACCAAAGATATCACAATCAAGGATATAAAATACTCATATTAGACTTTTTACACATTTATTACACAATTAATACAGAGACAGAGCAGTGTTTGACACTGACTAACTTTGCACAGCAGTCGAGCTTCAGCTTCTGCTGGGGTACGGCAACACCACTTGGACAAACAACACGTAACTGCAGTAGCCTGCACTATAGAGACGTTTTGTGCGTATTTAAGTGGGGGGATGCGTCAGCCCCAGTTGATATCACTCTCTTTATCTGCAGTTGCACACAAAATGATTACTGATGAACCTCTTTCTGGATATTACATCAGTGGTATAATACCCGGTGGGAAAATGTAAACTGAAATTTAGATCACCATCTAGAGAGGACAAATGCGCCACCAGTACTGCCCCTTCATCTGCCCACCACAACCTCCGACCCCAGTATGAACCGCTGTTAACTGCTGACCACTGCTGCTGAGTGATGACTGGACTGTGCAGTTGCGCCTCTTCATTGTGAAATCAGTTCTGCAGAAAGAGGGCTTGAACGTCTGCAAGAAAAACAAAACAAAAAAAAAGCTGTCCACAGGAGTGACTCTGACTTTTCTTATCTGACACAGAGAGCATCTGCACCAAGAAGGATATTATCTATCTCATGCAAACAGAAAAGCAGAAGATCCTGGTTCCCTTTTTTCAGTGCGATGGAGATAATAGATAGACTAACGTTGAACTTGTGTGTCAAATGTGTCAAATGGACAGTTGACCATTAACGTGTCAGTGAAACACAGGCTACTGCTTAATAATTAATAACACGGAAGTTGACACAAGGCTAAACTTCTGACTACATTCCTCTCATTCCAAAAAAAAAAAGAAACAGCTTTAAAATCAGTGCTAGAATGTAAAGAGTAGATGGCGTTTATCTATTATTGTAATATTAATAATATTCTAATATTGTACCCAAGTACATTTATACTCCTTAATAGAGTAATTCAGCTTCATGATAAAGAATTTTGGGAAAGACGTTTATTCGATTTCTTGAGAATGGTGATACCATTCTGTTGTTTGTAAGCTAATGTTGCATGAAATTTGTACTCGTAAGTAGTTTTCCTAGTCGTTTTCTGACTTCCGAAGCCAGAAGTGATAAATTGAATGCCATCCAAAGTCGGAATCCTAATTCGTCAACTCGGTCGACCTCTGAGGACACCGAGTTTGCAAACCAAGATGGCTGCCCAAAGCATCAACTGTAAATAAAAGCTGTAGCTTTGCATGTTTTAAGCGCTTTGTCTTATTTGTGTAACCGGTTGATGATTTTAACGGATGTGATGTAACTCATGTTACAACGAGTGCAAATCAAGTGCAGCATACATTTGCCTACCAACACCTCCCAAGCTCTCTAATTGACACACGATATCTGGCCAAGAAATTACGCATGACCTCCTGTTACACCAGAACTTCTTGCTATTAAACTTACACACTATTACATTTAAGTTAAGTTAACTAGAACAAGATATAACATGTTAATTAATGAGCTTTGGAGGTGTTGGAGCTAGCTGTTTTCCCCTGTATCCAGGCTTTATGTTAAGCTAAGCTAATGGTATCCTGACAATAAGAAGCATCAGTCCTCTCACCTGAGTCTCGAGCAATTAAGCATACTTCCAAAAATGTCCTCAGTATTTCTTCCTCCACTGCTAACACTGAGACAACATCTACTGACTGCTGTATGAATGTACAGTAGTCTATAGTTTACGTACTGGAAATATGAAGATCATGTTAACAATATTTATATTACAATTTTTATTGACAGAATTGCAAGTTGTTTGACAATGACAGTAAAATATGCTAATATGATAAGGACACAAGACCAGAGAAAAAAAAGCAGGGCCTTGTTCAAATCAGCTTTGATCATTGGATAAAAATAATGATATATTTAATGAGATAATTCTGTTTTTTTTTCTCTCACAGCACAGATGACCAAAAAAAAAAAAATCAGCTGCTTTGATTCAGACATGTTTCATGATGCTTTTGGTGTTAATTTTCTTGGAAATTTGTCTGTTCTTGGGTTCCCGTTATCTCTGCAATCCTGTGACTGAATGCAAGTCCCGTCCACGTCTGTGAACTCTGGGACCAGTGACGTAACAACGGGCCTTCTGAATGACACCACGGTGTAACGCTCACCACCCTTATTAATCACAGCAGAGCTTCATGCACGGCTCAGAAGCAGGACCAGTCCGGTGTTTGGAAATAGGTGGATCCACAGTGTGAATAGCATCTTTTTAACTGTTTTTTTTTTGTTGTTGTTGTTACTCATGTCACTCTGCTAATGAATTCAGTTCATGTTAGTGTAGTAGTCATGCTTGATCACAGTATTTTCCAGGTTGTGCTTGTACCATGGTTGTGTATAAATAGAGATGTTGAATTAATGTGGAAATGATACATTTTATCATCCCATTTAAATTTATAATTATAAATTAAGCGTAAATTTAGATTTTTTATATTACTGTGAATGTTGAGCATATTCCCTATGCTATGTTATTAGGACGAAAAAAAAAATATTTATTATAATGATGGACTTTGCCCTGTTGTTACAAGGTTGTAACAATTTTCATTTTTCTTAGTAAAATGAGGGTTTCCTGTCCATATATTCTTGTAAAAGACTGATTGTATCACAGTCATATCAACAAGAACAGTACAAGTTAGGGCAGTGGGAGTACAAATAGAGCAGAATACGACACAAACAATTTGGATCTCTGTGCTGGTGATAATGAGATTTTCTATCTGTGTACAGGGAGCTTAGTTCCAAAATCACTTCAGGTACACATGTGACCAAAGAAAAAAACAAGACAAAGAAGAAGAAGAAGAAGAAGAAGAAGAAGAAGAAGAAGAAGTAGTTATAGCTGTGGCAAAGGTGTCATCATGGTGTTGGTCATAATGTACATGATTTTCAAAACTGAAAGGTAATTTTCTGAGTAGTTTAAGCTCTTTGGTGGATTGTATGACTGTAAATCTTAAAAAACACATGTGGTTTCAACAAGTGAACTGTAAAGGTCCTGAGTGATCTTTTCATGGCTGACTAAGTCACAATGTTAAGCAAGGTACACATATGACTCCAGGACTTCTGTGCGTAGGTGGGCAGCTCACACTGTCTGAGATTCTGATTCAGTCCACAAACATTGTGACCTCTCTTTGGATTTAAAATCCACCCAGGTCTCAGGAATTTCATCATTTAGATTTTTCCATCTCAGATAATTGTTATTTTGTTAAGCATTGATTTCCCAACATGTATGGCTGATGCATCAACAGAACTGACCTCACAAACTATCAGAAAGGTCATCATGTTTCAATGTAGAAAATCTTCATCAAGGCATTTATTCTAATTTCACTGACTACTGCTAAATTATATGATGTCCATACAACAGTTAGTTTTAAGATAAACACTGAGTATTTAAGATTCCTCATGTACTTATTATACTTTCTTAAAATATGTGATTCTACTTTTTATTATGGCAGTTGTATAAGTGGTTATTGTACTAATAATTTGTTGTTATTTTTGTTATTTTATTTTGTTTAATTTTTGTTTATTATTCTATTCTATTCTAACTGTTTCTCTTTTCTTATATAAACACATAATTATGAATATTAATAGAGGGCACTATTAATATTAATAGAGAATTTAGCACTAGAAGTACAGAAACACTTAAGGACAACACACATCTTTATTGGTAACATTTTCTCCATTTGAGCAATAAATCACTGTTGCATGGTGAGTGAAGCCCTGTCGTGTCTGTGTCATTGCTGCCCCCTTTTGGCTCACGTGTCATATCGTCCTCCTGTGCAGCAGGGGGCGCCGCTGCTCATAAGACACTCTGCTTAGGAAAAGTCCCAAAGTCATCCTTCAGCGAGAGAGCTCGTAAATCCAAAAGTTAGGGGAAGAAAATTACCCAAAAATGGTGAGTAAAATGTTTTGATATCCATCCTGTGTATGTGATCTGGATGTGTAGAGATGTAATTAATGGCAGGAAAGTATTTCTAGCGAGCTTAGTGTCAGATGTTGGTGGATGTTTGTATCTACTCGGCCGTGCTGAGCCGGCAAGCTACGGAGTTCCAGCGTGGCCCTTCTGTAGCTGATGAAACCTCAGCTGACCTGCATTGCAGGACACTTGCCTGCATTAGCCTTTAGTAACGTAGTAAATCTCCGTTATATTACACATTCAACACAGGGAAGCAAGGAAACACCGCTGACATCTATCTGTGGGACTGGTATGCTACATTTTTTGGCTATTGCTAGCATGGTAATACCTTGACTCTGCCTTTCAGGGTTTCGTCAAAGTGGTGAAGAACAAGGCCTACTTCAAGAGGTATGAAGTCAAATTCAGGAGAAGAAGAGGTGAGACATTATTTCCAAACACCAGATTTACATGTTTGATACTGAGCATGTGTCATTAAGCAAAATTCCTTTTAAATGTGCGTTTTAAAACCGTGTTTCAGTTGAATTATTGGCTCTTGTTAACCTTACAGAGGGCAAAACTGACTACTTTGCCCGGAAGCGCCTGGTGGTGCAGGACAAGAACAAGTACAACACCCCCAAGTACCGAATGATCGTCAGGTTCTCCAACAGGGATATCTGCTGCCAGGTCTGTGACAGAGAGACTGATTGAAAATCCTGTGGCAGCATGTTGAAAATGATCAGGCTCACCATTCTCATATCTGTTGACAGATTGCCTATGCAAAGATTGAAGGAGACCAAATTGTGTGTGCTGCCTATTCTCACGAGCTGCCCAAATATGGTATCACTGTTGGCCTTACTAACTATGCTGCAGCCTACTGCACCGGGCTCCTGTTGGCTCGCAGGGTGAGAGCACACGTTCATACACATACACTGAAAGTTGCAGCAATCAGCTGACCACACATGAATAGGACAGTGACATTTGTGCTGAAATTGTAATTTCAGAGGTAAAACTTATTACGTCACCATATTTCAGAAGTAAATTGTGTCACTGTCTTTGCTGCTTAAAGACAATTGTGACACATGTTTTCTCACATCCCCTTTTGTGCCTTCCTTCTCCTCTTAGCTGCTGCACAAGTTTGGGATGGACCAGGTTTACGAGGGCCAGGTGGAGGTGACAGGAGACGAGTTCAATGTAGAGAGCGTTGATGGACAGCCAGGTGCTTTCACATGTTACCTTGATGCAGGTCTGGCCAGAACCACTACAGGGAACAAGGTGTTCGGAGCACTGAAGGGGGCAGTCGATGGAGGGCTGGCTATTCCTCACAGGTCAGTATTATAAGAGTAAGGGAATAGCAGTTTTAGAGGGTTTTTTTTTGTCCTTGTTTGCAACTTTCCCTCTGCACTAGATGCTTAGTTTCAAGGGAAGTGCACAAACTGCATTAAATAAAAAAGAAAAAAAGGTCAAAATGTACGCTCAAGTTTACTTACACACAAAGGTGGGTATGATTTCAAGATGGAGTCCCTCAGATTGCAGTTTTTTTAGGTTTTCCCTTGTGGCCCTTAAAGGGTAACTAAACCCCTAAACCCCTTTTTTTCTGTTGAAAATCAATCTAAATAGATATTTAGTAGTGTTACTGATTGATTCACGTCCAAATCTTGATATTTTAGTGGAAAATATTTGAGTTTTCCGTTTTGTGTTATGAATGTGCATAGTGACTGCCCTCTACAGGTTGAAACCCAGCTATTACAACTGAATTCTGTGAGTGGCTGAGCTGGAGGCAACTTGCGTCACCAACCACCCCACCCGTCCCTCCTCTTATAAAACCAACGTCTTGGCACTTTGCTGACCGTTGAGTTAGGAGTGGTTTGAGTGGATTACGTGGATTTAATATTGTGACTAACTTGTTTCATTATGATGGGAGAATGCATAGATGCTTTGGTGTTAATTTTATAGTTAGCCCTGTGTTTATAGTATTCAGTAGGTTAGTTAGCAATTTTAGACAGTTGTTAGGTAGCAGGCTGGCTTCAGCTCGTAGTTTAATTTTGAGTGTTTTAGACAGTTGTGTGATTTAACGTCAGTTAGTTTTCATTATCTTGTGGCAAGACATGTCGACGCTGTTGCTTTCTCAGCTGCAACAACACAATCGGGTTGCTGCCGCACGTGCCGCCTTCTCCCAGCCCAAGTTGATACTTTCACGTTCTAGACGCATTTTTTTTAATTTCATGGATAGCAGAAGTCAAGTCACGACTTTGGGGTTTAGTTACTCAACCATTCCTCATAGCGATGACACTACTCAAGCTTACACATCTCACAGGGGAGAAGAAGAAGAACTTTGACATGAAGCCTAACATGACTTTTCTTTGGTTCTTCTTTGCTTCTTGATGATGATACAAAGCACGCTGAGCAACATGTAGTTGGTCCTTCATTTGCATTAGCTGATGTTTACTGTCCTTTTCAAGACGGGGCTGAGAGAAGCAAGATGAACCAAAGCTAAACATAAACCACTGTGTTACAGTGTGATTGTTCAGCAGTTCTCTGTAAAAAGACAAGAAAGAAAAAAATGTTATAAGAAATAGTAAAAGTTTTGTCATCTGATAGCTGAAGTGCTGGATTATTGGTCTCACAAAACCTGATCTCTGCTCTTGTATCCAGTCTGAAACGCTTCCCCGGTTATGACTCTGAGAGTAAAGAGTTCAATGCTGAGGTGCATCGGAAACACATCATGGGCATGAATGTGGCAGACTACATGTCTTACCTGATGGAGGAGGATGAGGAGGCCTACAAGAAACAGTTCTCTCGCTTCATCAAGAATGGAGTCACGCCAGACACGGTAAGATAACGGCTGTGACAAACACACGACTGTCTGGGACTACATTGGAGCGTCTCTGGCCATAGTTGAACCTGCAGCTTCAGCATCCAATCTGTTGGCCATGTTCACTTAATGTAAAGTTCTCCCTAATTCATGTTAAGTAGCCAGTAAAGTAGCCGTAGTAGTATTTTATTTCAGATATATCTTTTAGTGTAATTTGCCCAATAACAAATTACAGTTCAGAAATGCCCACTTTGTCTGAGGTAATTTTGAAACGATATCTCCATTACATATTCTGTCCATTAGAGGGCACTGTCAAGTTCATTTTGAAACTACCGGTAACTTGTTCTGCTCAGAGCACAACAGCCCGTTTTGGGAAACTTTAAATGTTTGCCACAGGCTTTTGTTAAAAACAAATAGACTGGATTTGTTTGGACTCTGGAATATCTGTATGTAGTATACAGTTGCTACACTAAAGGTTAAACCTGTGAACTCGCAGTGCGCCGAACACTAAACCCTCTGAAGCCCATAGCTCAAGTGAATGTCATGTGTCCACTGTGGCTGTAAGGCACATTTTTATAGACCTACAAAGAAACAGCAAATGTTCCAGAATAGTTTTGTTTGGTTCTCTGCTTCTTGATGATGATGCAAAGCACGCTGAGCAAAATGTAGTTGGTCCTTCATTTGCATCGGCTGATGTTTATTGTCCTTTTCAAGACGGGGCTGAGAGAAGCAAGATGAACCAACGAGCGTGCAAGAGTGAAATGCCTAACAGAAGTGGGGCACTAACATTTTTTTTTTTTTTTTTAATCTCAGGTAGAAGAAATGTACAAGAAAGCACACGCCAACATCAGAGCAAACCCCGCACACGAAAAGAAACCCAAAAAAGACGTCAAGAAGAAGAGGTGGGTTCCTCATTTCCATATCTTGATTTTTTTCCCCTCTCTTTCTTTGTCTAAGTCAGTATAAGTGATGTTGGAATGGGGCAAAACTGAAAGGTGCATTTTCTGCTTGTTGGCAGCAAAATTGTGACTAACCCTCAAAAATACTTATGTCACATTATTAATGTGCAGGAGAAATAATTGTCCTTATTTAACACAAAGTCCCTGTCCAAGAATGAAATAGCTGTACTGGGAAGATCCCAGTGCCGAGCGGACATTGTGCTGAATGTTAATGGTGCTGCTGGTGTTGCCTCTTTTCCGGGCAGGTGGAATCGCGCCAAGTTATCTCTGGCACAGAGGAAGGACCGAGTCGCCCAGAAAAAGGCCAGTTTCTTACGAGCCCAAGAACAAGAAGCAGGGGACGGTTAGCGGCTCGGTGCTGCGCTTTGCTGCGACAACACAACACACATCACAGACAAATAAATTTATTACAAACTCAAGCTTTTGTCCCCTTGTCAGTGAATCATATGCGATGTGTCAACTTTTGATTGTATTACACCTATGACCAATATTTACGGTGATTTGTACTAAAGCCACATAAATGATTCTAAGTATGATTATGGTTTTGGTGTAGAGAAAGACATGAACACAGCAGCTGACAAATTACAGTGAAGTGGTATGTAGTTTTAATTGTGCAAAATCATGCTGGTCTCAATAAGTGGTGTTTTTTTTTTTTTTTTTTTTTTACATTTTTCAAAAGTCCAACAGCAGCATTGACCACAAGCTTGACAGGCTTTTTATGGGTCACGTCTGTTTTAAAACATGTAAAGTGGTTTAACAAGTCAGGTTGTCAAACTGGTCACAGGAAATTCACAGCAATGTTGAGAAGTGACAGCATTCAAATGCGACCACAAGATTCTTAAAAAGATGTCAACTGTCACAGGTGGTAAACATTCAAATGATTTCAGCATGAGCTCTATGGCACTGAGATAAAATCCAAAACTAATGTGAACACAGCACATTGCCACAAAAGTTCTTTTCAGTGAGAAATACAATAACATTCACAAACCAAATGAATTGCCTTAATGTTTCAGGTCGTGTTGTTGATGCAGCATTGCTGATGTCACTAGCGTTACGCGTGGAGAGAGTACAGCAGAGTGAAGTACGCTGACATACAGTACATGACCTCTGTGGAATACTGACAAGCAATTATCATCACATTATCCGCCCTGAAGCTGATGAATTGCCTCGATTTAGCATGCAGGTGAGTGACAATTAAAGGAAGAGCCACCACAACAGCTTCACTGCTTAGGTTTGTCATTAATCTGTTAGTTTGGAGTCACATTCTCTATGATTCTCTTTTTTCCTTAATGTCATCCAAAGACTCACTGATAATGAATTCATTTTATTGCTACGACTGTAGAGCCAAAGCTTAAAATAGTTCAAGTTTGTGTAAGAGCTGTTGCACTGGGTAACACGTTCATCACGATGAACATGGACACTAGTTTCTTTTTGATCACAAATACAAACTAGTGCTGACTGTGACTATTCATCCACAGCTGAAAGTAGTCTCCAACAAATGCACCATTTACTCCTGTTTGAGTGAACTAAAAACTAGTTTCAGCTGTTTAAAGGAAAGCATAACTTTTGAGATCTGTTCATACAGATTTACACTTTCAGTTTGCATTAATGTGCCGAGGCCACAGATACTGTAGTCATATTGGTAAGTACCGAGAGAAACTGAAGCACTGTTGGTTTTTTCATTGGGTTTACTCGAGAAGACAATCACCAGCCTAATCCTTCAAAAGCACGATCCACGATTACTCTGAGGTGCTCAGTCACAACCTTAACATACCAAAATTAAGGCGCTGACCTCAAAACAGTGCAGTTTTGTCACACTTTAAACTGGAACACTGTACAAAAGTCACAAATAATCTCTTCTTTGATGGACCTTGTCCGCTTGAACATATCAGCATGATTTTGTGGTTAAAAAAAAAAACAAAAAAAACAGCTATTTGGACTCTCAGCTCTTCAGACCAACAGTAAAATCTGCATATGCTCTGTCTGCTCCAGCAACATTCAGTACAACATAATGTGGCTGCATGAACTGTTTTCAGTCCGACTGATGGCGGCATGAGATCATTCAGTTTATTTTAGTCTTACATTTCAAAGTACTTGGACGTCTGCTCCCCAGACTTCTGAAACTGAGAAAAGAGGAGGCATAGTCCCCCTCAGTCTGATCGTTATCATTCATACATTTGAGTTGATAAAAAATTACTTCATAAAATTTGCTATTCCTAAATCACAGCATCTTTAATCATCAGCATACTCAGCTCCTAGTGAGGAACTGACTGGCAAGATTTCAGGAGGACCTCCTGCCCTCGTCACGAGTCCTTGGTGTGTGAGATCTGTCTCCACAGCAGAGCCTTCAGGTTGTTGAGGATAAGAGAGTGCTCCATGTTCATCTGTCCAGCATTACCTTTGAGAGCCATACAGGCGTACAGCTGCCTCTCCAGCTCCTCTCTCAGTCCCGATGGCGCCCCACGCAGGAGGTAGTCCTTCAGTGCACTGCATGCCTTTGCCAAGTTTGGCTGAACTGGCTCCTCCCTGCACCGTTTCTCTGACACGTCGCATGACGTCTGGCAGTCCGCCCTGTACACACAGTCGGCATCCGTCTCACACTTCAGCCCCCGCATGGTGCGCCTGAACTCATCCTCAGGGACCACAGCTCGGGTGTTAGTCAGACGGAGCTCATGGCGCTCGGTGTAACCAAAGTGCGCCGCAGCGAGGTCGCAGATCAGAAAGCTGCCGTAAGTGCCATGGAAGATGTCCTCCACCAGCTCCAGTAGGCCCATAGAGATCTTAGCTTTGCGAGGCCATGAGGGGGTGAACCACTGGTCCATAGTTCGCTGCAAGCTGCTGGGCACCCAGGATACCAGGGGCCATGGTAGAGACAAACCATACAGGGGCCCGTAGGGGACTCGCTCTGTCATGTACAGGTCCCCGCAGTAGCCGAGGAGGCGAGGAGTGTGTCCACGGTCCTGTAGCAGCAGGCCTAGCAGCACCTCAAAAAACAAAGCATGAGTATATCTCACTAAAGATTCTGATCGTTTCATGTTTGTAGACATCACATACAAAACAACCTTTTCTTGTGATAAATGCAACTGATCAGAACTCTTGTTAATTTTCTTATTCGGTGTTTTCTTATTGTACCTCATCCATCTGCAGAAGTGCCCATGTAGAACGGGCTTCTGGCAAGGACACCCGTCTGTCTTTGTTTCCGTCAGCGACAGAGAGGATCTGGCTGACAAGGCTGGCGAGGTTAGCCTGCTCCCCAAGCTTGGACTGGGGGAAAGAGAGGGACAGTGACTCATACTGCATTGTATCAGGGTTTCATCCATCATGTCAAAGACTAAAATATTTGGTTCTGTGTGAGCCTTTCTGACTCTTTACCTTGAGATGATTGAAAACCATCTCTCGGAACTTCTCCACCGATGTTCCCCTGGTGGGCTTGTCGAACACAGGGGCTTCTCTCCGCGGCTCCGGCTCCTCACCCAGCTCGTAGTGCACAACCTCCCCCAGCTTACAGCGGATGATCCCATCGTGGTCTCCCCAGCTGCCGGTGTAGACCTGGCCGACACAACAGCCAAACAAACATGTAACAAGCTAAACACTGTGGGGAGTTACAAGTTTACCATACAGTTAACATTGTTTCCTACCTGGTTATTTGGAAAGGTTGAGAGACACCTGCTCATATAGAGTGTTCCTTTGTCACACAGACTGCTGCAGGCAGAGCCGTCGATGATCCCCCTCCTGTATTTATCACACTTGGAGAAAACACAGACAAGTGAGATTTAATATCAAACCTCTTCTTCTTCTTCTTCTTCTCTTTATTCATCTATTACATAAGCTCCTGCAGGTATATTTCTATTCTATGTTTTAAACACAGAAGTTAGATTAATATACAGGCAAATCCACAGAAGAGTGTTGCATTAGTTTTTATTAAAGCATTCATTTTACACAAGTCCCCTATGAAAATCATCAAAACAACTCAAGATAAAAAAAAACAACACATCAAAACAAACAGATAAGACGAATGAGCAAATCCTACACTCACAATGGCATTCTTGCACTCGTGTCCTCTGCACAGCTCTGTGTAGGCAGAGTATTGCACATAGAGCACCCAGCTCCCCACCAGCACCGTCAGCCATGTAAGGAACAGGTACTTCACCCGCACGAAGGAGATCCGAGCCTACGAAGGGTGAGCGCAAACAGAAACACGTAAGACTGGTCCAGATCCTGAAAATAGACCCGGTTTACTGTATATGTTGGTAAATGTTAATTCCTTTTTCAATATCCATTCATGCTGTTAAGAAATTATTATTCTCTGTAGTGCACAGTGACATATACTGCCTACATTAATATATCACACAGGCACGGTGCATAAAAAGGTGTGGATTCAAGCAAAACCTTTGCACCCACTAATCAAACTGGTCATCATAACTGGTTACCATAGCGATAACATGGGAGTGTCCCATAACAGTGTACTGGCTGGCTGAGTAGTTGCCAAGAACAGCTTAGTAAGCTGGATAATGATTTAGGGATGCAGATCCAGTTGTTCCAGCATGCCATGCCTGTGTCACAGGACGTACACATCACATGTTTCACAATGCACCCTTAGACAGAGGCCCTGTTGTTTCTGTGACACTGTGCAAGGTAGTGCAGTCAGTAACTTATTTTCCATAGAGATAAAACACAGAAATACTCTTATATAAACACAGTATGAGCCTTCACTGTTTTAAAAAAAAACCCCATCTGTTTACATGATGTTCTGGACACCGGACTGGAAAGGCAAGACAGCATAGACAACAGACAACACAGATAGCATAGCATAGCATAGACAATAGACAGCATAGACAACAAGATAAATACATACATCCAAGAGCTGTATCTAATAATTTATTTACGCCTGTTTATTATAAAAACAGGCTTTTACAGTGGCAAAAAATATCTGAACGTTTAAGCAAGCAACTCTTCAACAAATGTCTACTTTCACTGGAACTGACTAACAAATCACTTAATCAAATGATCACAAGTAGAACAAAAATGAAGTAAATTAAGTTGTTGGAAGGCGCTGTGGAGCAGTGAAGAAGAATTTGGGTCCAATTTGCTCTGTGAGCCACAGTCTGTGACTTCTGAAGTTAGTTTCTTTCCAAGGACTGTGACTGCACTCGGGGAGGATAAAGTGATTTTGATTCTCACTCTGATCACATGGCAGGAGCAGCTTATGTTGTGTGTGTTTTGGCAACGTGCTGTTCCTCTCATTTCAGCTCCAAATCCCAACAAAATATGCACCCAAGTGAGGCAGGGACCAAACACAAGGCTCTCTTTTAAACTTTGATGTGCTGTGATTATTGTACTTGGTAAACAGCTCTGATATGGACAGGAGATTTTTCTGTTTTGTGTCCACACAAACAGCAGCAGAAAGTAAAGTATAAGATCTACATGTACACACACACACAGTCTAATTAGTATCATGAAATCTGATTCTTTTAAGATTAAGGGATATAACTACAGGGTGGGTTTTGAACATGATAAAAACACCGATGAGGTCCAGGGAATTTTTTTTTTTTCATGGAATTTGTTCAGACAAACTATGCAACAGAGCCTCACTATCAGCTACAGGCATCAAAGAAAAGCAAAGGGAAGACACAGGAAACTCCCATTCCCTTTGGTGCATTTCAAAAAATTGTACTCTGGCAGCAGCTTTAACAGCAGCCTCACAATTGAGCTATAGATACATCTCTGCTGCAGAGCTGTTCTGTGTCCTGAGGAGATGTACAAAGAGACAGTGGGCCTCCAGGGAGGGAACGGGAGTCATTGGGAGGGCACAGCTACACGCCAGTATCAGATAAGATCTGACTCCTTCGGCATGCATGTAGGTGAACAACATAGACAATGTAGGGGCATGTAACACACACCCACTGACAGTATGGTGGGAGTTTTATCATCTGCTCCTTCCCTGTGGTCCTCAGCAATGTCTCCTCCCTCTTGGAGTCTAATATGTAGTGCTTGTCTGAGCTAAGATAACATTAGATAAACGTAACTGATCCAACACAGAGAAAGCAGTGAAAAAAGGAGTTGAGTGCTATGCACAATACAAAACGTGATATGGAGGTACGTATAGAAGCAAGTCTACTGTAAAACAAATGTAAAGTGATCCTCAAGTTGAGCTAAACTAAGATAATCCTTTATTGATCCCCAAAAGGGAAAATTTGAGAATAGAACCAGAAACGTTAATAACAACAAATCAAAAAACATAAATATAACACTTGAGGAAGAGTGGAGTAAAGTAAGTGAAAAAGCACATCACGTCCTTAAAATGTAAAGTGGTGTAACACAGATGAGATGGCAGCGGGTAGAACAAGGTACTTCCTGTCTGCAGTTGCGATGTCACTGCCGAAACACCGTAGATGGATGGTGCTGTCCCTCAGAAAAATATCTGTAACACTTTCTATGAAGACCACATCATTAGTGTATTACGGGGGCCTTCATGCTGAATTATAATGCATTAATAATACTTTATGACTGCACTCACAAACACGCACATCATGTTGTCTAAAGGACTACATCAGCAGTCATGAAACATTGCTGCTGTCAGACAGTCTGTATTACAGTGTGTGTGGGTGTGTGTGCACGCTTGTTTTTCTTAGCTTGTGAGGATGAAAAAAACACTTTCCTACACTCACCTTTTCCTACACTTTCATAGACCGAAACACTCACCTACCTTATGGGAAGTCCCCATCACGCAAATGATTAAATTGAAGACTTGGTTTAAGCTTAGGTTCAGGTTAAGGTTAAGGTTTAGGTTGAGGTAAGGGTGAGGATTAGGCAAATAATGTTTATTGTTATGGTTAGACTAAGCCTCCAAGAAATGAATGTAAGTCTAATCTAATGTCCCCATAGGGCATGAAAACATAAACTGTGTGTGTGAAGGGGAGTTGTAACAGATAACTATTACACTGACCGCATACTTTTACTGATGGTTTGGTAACACACCCTAACATGTTGCTAAAGCAGACAAACTTTATTTGTAATTGTCTCCATTTATGAACCAGTACAGATTCGATTAAACCACATATTATTATCGATGGATCGACATGTAATTCATTTTATTTGACAGTGACTATGGGCTATGCATGAACTACTACAGCATACTATGAGTCCTTACTACAGTTAATTACTGAGGTAAGTATAGGTAGTAATAATGTATTATAAGTGCTATCTGAATGTATATTTCATTTATTATCAGTCATATCTGAAATATTTTATGATTGTTGACATAGTTCATCAGAACTCAGTAATGACTGCATTATAATACAGTATGGATGCCCCATCACACAGGTGAAGGTCTTCACATAGCGTTACCAAAATGTCTACCAAAACACACTAATTCCTTCCTATTATGTGAGACCGAAAACAGGCCTAAGGTACTTAAAAACTGCACTGTTGGTATCAAAGAGACCCAACAGAAAACACAGAAATTCACAAAAGCCAAAACTGGCTTTCATGTGGCTTGTAAAACTCAGCGCTTCAAAAACACTTGGAAGCTCAAATTTGTCCTACTTTAGTCAGACAGATGTTCGAACCCCCCTCCCCCCCCCAAAAAAAAAAAATCTAGATTGGAACCTGGATTGCTGAAAAATCTGTTGAGCAGATAACCACGTAAACTTACTTCTTGGAACAACCCTGTGTACCTCGGTGCAAACCAGACACCACTCTCTGTAGTTATTCCTGCATGATCATTCTTTGCCAACACAATCTGGTGTGTTGCCACAAACCAGCCAATACTTCTGCACTTCTGTTTGTGTAAGTCTGGGTGTGTATCAGCATAGGATAGAAACTATTATAACAAGTAACATGATGAGATGCCAACATGTTTCACAACGGACCTCTACATCTCAGCTGTCAGACTGTTGTCCTAAGTTGTGACAGATTGACTACACAGTGTGACGAGATGCAGTTTACTCTTCCTTCAGACAAATGCAATCCTTTTTTTCCTCTTCCTCCTGCATCTCTTCCATGTATTGCAGGTAACTCCTTGGCAACAGGCTTCTGTTACCCAAATAACAGGGTTCAACCTTATAACTGCACCAAGAAGGATCACTTCCTCTCTAGTGCCACTGGGAAGGAGGCACAGCTGTGAGTCAAAGGATTGTCGTCGTTGGAGTATAAATGTGAGGAGAAGAAAATTTAACAGAGATCCCTCACTGGCCCTGGGTAATCAGTACTGGCATGGATTACCAGTTTCTCTTCATATGTTATACATGAAGACACGGTGGTAGGCCTGCACTCTGCTCTGAACCATACCTTCTGGATCAGGAGAAAGAGGGGCAGCTTAATCTTTCCTGAGCACTCACATTCCTCAGGTATTTTGAAACAGCCTGTTATACTCATCAGGAACATGTTGACTTCCAGCTGTCAGTCTAATGTGACACCACGACGACCCGATTACACACGGAATCTCAGTCAATTTCAACACAACCCGCGGTTTAATAACGCTAATCCTATTTATAAAACAAGTATCGAACAGTGATTTTACCTGGAAGTAGAAAGACTTTTTCACCCAGGCCCGTGGAAACAGACCCTTCGCCATCACAAAAATAGATCATCTCAATACGTGGACCTGGCAGTGGGAGATCATCCAGAATACACGGGAGAAAACGTCTGCACACACAAAAACGGCTCGCCTCCTTTATCGAGCAGACAGTGACAACTCCATAAGAACAGATTTCAGCCTCGCTGAGATCCGCGACTCCAGGTAGTCGGTGTGTCTTGTACGTATGGATCACCCTGATAGTGCACTTTGCCTGCGCCTCTGCTCTTTGCAGCAGCTGCCGATTTTCAACCAAAGCGACATACCTCAAGCTGGGAAAAAATGTAGCTTCACAGCGCAGGCGCGACGTGCTTGTCTACAAATACAACGTTTTGAGGTTTTCAGGTGGTCAGCTAAACTGAACAAAATGTGTGTCAGAGTCCATGAACTGGTCCTGCGCAACCTGCTCTAAATCACGAAGTGATCTTATGTGGTTGGTTATCTATGAAGCTTTTACCGGGTCAAGTTCGAAACACGAATGAATTTAAACTTCCGCGATGTCTTTCACAATAAAAGCCATTTTGGTTAAATGGCAGGGTAACACCTAGCATAACTTCCGGTTTTAATATCCAGAATAAAGATGACGGCAAATTATGTTGGAGCGCCAGCGAGTGGCCATAGTTGGCACATGTTTATCAAACCCTGTCTCGTTAACTCAAACTTTTGAACACGTTAAATAGATATGTTTCATCTGCGATAAAGTCTGATCGGTAACTGATAATGGTGATAACGTTAGTTCGCATTGTTATCCACACCACTAGAAGAAACTCTGAAGAAAAGGTGCTGTACTCGACCTAAAATGTACGTTTTATACTTCTTTAAGGGGCGGATATGCTCTGATTGGTAAATGCCCTGCCTACAATTTCAAATGTTTGAAAAAAGTGAACGTGCAGCGACAACCAGGAGCAGTCGTTTAAGGCGCTTCCCATAATGCACTCCCCGATCATCAGCGGGAAACCAAAATGGCGAACGTGTTGGGGGAAAATGATCCGTTTGTTATTTTCTGAGGAAGGCACAAGCCCTGCACGTTTTCACGGTATACTTTCGAAATAACTTCAACTTCAGAAGGAACGGGATAAAAGCGGTCACTCACATCCTGATATTTTGTAGTACGAGTCGTTTGTAGAAGCGGAGGTGACCGAATGAGGTATTGTTGTCATCATGTTTTCCTCCTGTGGGGGGTGTGGGTCCGACGGTCAGCGACCTGTCCGGGGTTACGGCTTTGCATGCGGATTGTTCATACGAACAATCATGTCTGACTGTTAGTTGTTTTATATACAAAACACTTCAGTGTGCAGCTTTATCTTAAACTGGCCCTTTATCCTCTCTAGTGGCTACTATTGACCATGTTCTCCCAGTACCCGAACAAAGGGATTCTCGGACTGACGGACAGAGCAGAAAAGGAAGTAGAAGAATTAAACTTAGACTCTAACATAAGTTAACGGATAAAGTTTTGCAGTAGAATATAAGAGATATCAAGTGCTAAAGTTGTATAATTACAGCTAACAACCATCACTGACGTTCGTTTGTTAGTTTATATGTAAATTAATTACAATTGATAACCTTTATGCATTTATTCGTGCTTTGGAACAGGATACAGATACAGATATATTCACCATTGCCCTGCAGCTATGTCACTGACTGTGTGGTTGTGGTTAATTACCAATTAGCACTAATTATGACAAAAGTCACCTGTTGTTTGTATCCACTGGAGAGGAAATGGGATGCATTTCATCATCAGCCATTTTTTTTTGGTGAGATCCATGGTCACCACACAAAATATTCATGTATGTTATTGCATATAATTTAGATTGGCTGTTTCCAAGGAATTTAATTGATGATCTGAATTTGTGTTGACTGTAGCAGTACCATTTTAAGCCACTGTGTTTAAACTTATTTTTTAAAAATAATGTGTCTACAGTTGTATCTTGGCTCTCAGTATCATTATTATACATTGCTCCATCAATATTTGTATAAATGACTGAATTCCCTGTTGTAATCACATCTCCCTCCCTCTCCCACCCCTTCCTTTTCTCCTGGTTACCTCCTCTCTGTTTCTCAGAGACTCAGGGGTTGTGGATCACATCTCTGTCCACCACAGAGCTCACTCTCAGCAGCAGCAGGCTGTGTCCTTGTCCCCCACGAGCCTTTCTGCTAGGGGAGAGTATGGAGAAGACAGTATGTCTGACAGGTTTACAGAGGGACAGGACGTCTTGGCCCGGTGGTCAGATGGCTTGTTCTATTTGGGGACAATCACCAAGGTTAGTGTAGGGAAACACTCCTTTCCACACTGTCACTGAGTTTTGAGTTGTGAGTGCCTGTTAGGATTTCTGACATGAGGATTTGACCCAGTGGAATCCCAATGTAGTTTTAAACATTTTATGTTTTTAAACTCATTTCACTTGATGTTAACTATACTTAAATTGCACAGTTTTGATTATAGGATGCATAAAGATATAAAGTAAACCTTTTATAACAAGACAAGTTTGATGTGACACTTGATCTGATCCCTTATTGGACTTCTGTCCCCTTTCGTTAATTGTTGTCTTCAACAACAACCTGTATCTTGTATTTTATTGAGGTGTTTAGGAATACATAAATGTATTTTCGCTTCCTCCTTCAGATAGATCGGGACAAGCAGCGATGCTTTGTTGTTTTTGAGGATCGGTCAAAGTCTTGGGTTCTCTGGAAGGATATTCAGACAGGTAAGTTCTTTCAGTTTCAAGCTTTACATTTTTGTTAAATATTTGGATCTTACTGTGGAATAAAAAAATGCAATCCTTGATCATTTGCGGGTCATCCGAAAGATATGTTATTTATTTGCCTGGCCGCATCTGTCCTTTTAGATTGTGTACATTTTAATAGTGGTTTTGCTTGGATTTGTGTATTGCATTGTGTTCTCCACCAACGCCTGCCTTACTTATCTCCCTGCTCATGTTGCAAACAGTTAACTGTCCACCGTGTCTGTCATCAGTTCAGCACCGATGCACAGCCTACATGTGATGAGCATAGGGGAGATAGACAGAGAAGATACAAAATACAAGTTTGAGCTAGAGTTGCTTTTTAATAAAATTAAATATGATTTATGGTGGATTAAAATGTAACAAATATCCACCATTTATTTGTATATTTATTTTTTAATCTTGACTAATTCTAAATTTAGCTGATCCACGTGTTGCTCCCCAGCTGTATGTACACAGTGTTTCAGTGAAATGCAGTTAGAAGCTTTGTTTTCTGTTCATCTCTAGTGGTTGAATTTTACACTTTGACTCCAGTCTGTTCATTTCTGCTGCTACCACAGTTCAATGAGACTTGATGGAAATTTGTTTTAATATTCTTTAAAAAATTTTAAGAAAGACTTTTTTTTTTCTTTTTTTTAAAGAAAATGTGTCCAAACTAATCAGGAAATCCAAAGACCTCCTGGTGAATGGTTTCTGCTTCCACACAAAGAAATAGTCCCTATTGTTGTCTTTTGGTAGATGACTTAAAACACAATTTGAAGTGCTTGACTGGTCGCTACTCTTTCACAACTTGGCTGAATAACAGCTGCTGGTGAATAAGCTGTCATTTCCCTGACTTCTCTTGTCCATTTCAGGAGATGAAGATGATGAGGATGATGAGGACGATGACATTGTGTGCTCCATATGCCAGGATGAAACCTCAGAGGAGCCCAATGAGATTGTTATCTGTGATAAGTGTGGACAAGGTACCTTTTATTTAAATGGAAGGAACTGGAGACCTGGAAACCCTGTAGAACAGATGAACAATTTTCTAGTCATGGAAACTAAGAGAAAGTCAAATGTTCTTGAAAATGATTTGAGTATTCTCTCTCTTTTTTTGTGAGTATTAACCATTAGGGTATACATCAGAGCTCCCCAAAACAAATAACCTTGTCATTTGAATGGGCTAAGCTATCTTCAGGATCATATTAACATTCAAATGATTATTATTTTTGCATGTAAACGTGCTCATTGTCTTTTAGGCTACCATCAGCTGTGTCACTCTCCCATCATCGATGCCGCTGTTATTGACTCGGATGACAAGTGGCTCTGCTCAGAGTGTGAGCTCACTTCTATGCCTAAGGTACAGCTTTTGTTTTGATGAGGGTATATTTACATGACAAAAGGAACTATTTTCTCTGCTTTAAATGCAAAGAAGAAATAATCCGTGGAACATGAACATAAACATGCTTTTTGCCTGTGTGGTTTACAGAGGGGGGCTGCACACAGGAGGGCAGCTTCTGCTAAAGGCTTTCTGCAGCAGGAGCAGCAGCAGCAGCACATGGAGCTGCACGTGTCCTTCCCGTACGCTCTGAATGAACTGGTGTGGGACCAGGGCCACAAGACTAACATCCAGCAGTGCTACTGCTACTGTGGAGGGCCAGGAGAGTGAGTAACATATTCACCCATACTTTACAGGGCACACTAAATAATCTGGGTAAACAGTTTCCTACATGAAAAAAAAATGTCGTGTCACATATCCTGATACAACAAACAACTCTTTCTTTTTCTTTGTAGCTGGTTCCTGAAGATGCTGCAGTGTAACAGATGTCAGCAGTGGTTCCATGAGGCCTGTCTCCATTGCTTACAGATGCCCCTGCTCTACGGAGATAGGTACAAATAGCACTATGTGTACACTTCATACTTGTACACAATCATGCCATGACTTTAGAGATGACATCTCATTAGTCGGCAAGGGTCTAATAAATTAGTTTGGACACCTTAACCATCCAGTAAACAGTTAAACCACTGTTATTAGCTTAGTGTGCGAAGTGTGTTAAACCAAAGCTACCAGGAGCGACAGTACATAGATATCCTTCTGTGACATCTGTTAATTTACTTACAGAAACCACTAGAAAGCATTAGGACTTAAGATATGTCTTATTGCCACTAAAAGAAGAAGCTAATGTGATTTTGTGCTTGTTTAACTTTAGGTTTTACCTGTTTATTTGTTCTGTTTGCAATGGTGGACCAGAGTACCTCAGACGGCTACCCCTCAGATGGTAAGTGATTCTCAAGATGAAAATTGTACTTTGATACAAATGGCTTTACTTTTAAAACAAGATGTTAAAGTACAAACTGAATGTTTCCTGTTCTTTTCAAAGTAATGTCCCCATTTATACAAGGTGCTACAGACCTATAATGAAAGTTCAGGCCTTTTCTGAGCTTACTTGTCTTTCTTTTTATGATATTCTATGATAACGAGACTAAGTAAAGAGAACACAGCTTTTCTAAAATATTTCAGGATGGATGTCGCACACCTGAGCCTGTATAACCTGAGTGTGATCCACAAGAAAAAGTACTTTGACTCTGAGATGCACCTGATGACTTACATCAATGATAACTGGGAGCTTCTGCAGCTGGGGGAGGTAAGGACGCTACTTACCGGCTTACTTTTGACTGTGCACTAACTTTCATTTGTAATACGTCAGTGGTTAATTCTGGACACGCACTGTTTTGTGTTCTATGTAAAGTTTCTGCCGAACATAAGGATCCGTATTATATTTATGTTGTCTAATATTTGTGTGTTTTGGATTTGGCACAGGATGTTAGGAACTGGCAGCCTGTTACACATTAGCAGTTCCCTTAGTGTGTAGCTGCTCAGTGCACCAATGCATCTCAAGTAGAGTGGAGACCTTAAAACCACATTAGTCTGTCCTGGAGGGTTAATTATTTTTAATTGATCTCTGGCTGCTAAGTTGTTTGAAAGTTTTTGAAACCATATGGTGTTGATATTATGCACCCCTTTCTTTTCTTTCTCCCCGTCTTTTCTGTTTGGTTGCTCCCCTCCCCCGTGTCTGTAGCTCACCAACACTCCGAGATCGGAGCGATATGAAAGTGTTCTGGAGGCCTTAAACAACAACAGCAGCATGTAAGTTATTCCTTTGCGTTCAACACTGTTTTTTCCTGAACCTCTAATTTGTCCCAGTTTATGCACTCACTACTTCTACACTCTCTGCTCCTTTCTCTTTCAGGTTCATGTCGGGGAAGGAGGTTAAGAAAAAGAAGCACTTGTTTGGGCTGAGGATCCGTTTCCCTCCTGCTCCTCCCAACTCTGATGAACCAACCAGCAAAATGATGGAAAGGGCTTCACACGAGATCACCATTAAGGGATGCAAGCCCACTAAAGCCCTAACTGGCATGAGGTAAGATGTGAAAGTCAGATTTGAAGTTCTGAAATTTAAGATTACCTCCATACTTGTGTTAAGGCATAAAATCTCTAATTTAAGTCCGACATGTTTTTTTTTCAGAGAAACGGTATAGTTATCACACGAAAATCTTTAAAATAATGCCTGTTAATTCTCCTTCATTAAAAATACAGAGTATATTACTTGCAGATAGTTCTCATTTGTTCTCTTAGCTGGACATAAGATGTCTCCTATTTCATTGCTAAATTCATTTTCATTGTGCACTGGAGGCTTCAAGTTTCCACATCACATTGTGTATGTTGAATACTGGACCAGGATTGTCAGCAAGCCTGCCTTTTTAAAATTAGATTTTCGCTGAGCAGAGACAATTTACACTTTCAGCAATGAGTGTAAAAACATCATCAAACAGGCAATATACTTAATGTTTTATCTCATTAATTCTGAATTTTGGACAGTTGGGACAGAAGGAAGGAAGGGCACAAGAATGAATTGTCTTTATTTAAATTGCACTTTTTACAGCAGAGCCTTCTCTAAGACGTTTTGGACTCTGACTAAAACAGGCTATGTTGTCAAAGTAACGGATCTACAGAAAGAGCTAATTTTACAGTTTGAAACATCCTGTCATTTTTGTATTTAGACAAGTATGGGGTGAGGTTCACCACTCGTTTCATGTGAAACATCGTTTTATATAATCGAATTAAATGATGTATGACTACAGTACTTAAAATTCTGTGATTACTACATGTGCTTGGTGACACTTGGCAAAACTGCTGTCAGTAAGTCGGCAAGTGATTGCATTCTGTTTTTATGTTTTGCACAGCATCCTAACTTTGGATTCCAGGTCATAGTTTCATAAAGTGTTCCTGCTTAACAGTTACAGTGTTATTAATATGCTGTGGTCATCACTTGTGAACATTGTTGTGAAATGTTCTTATTGTTGCTCTAGACCTTGCAGTGCATTAACCAATGGCACAGACAAGAAGAAAAAGAAGAAGAAGAAGAAAAAAAGGAAGCAAGTAACACGTTCTCTGGAGACTCTGGCCAAACGACAACGCTCCAGTGAACTCTTATCCCAGGTGTGTACATGCATTCATGTGTCTATCTCAGTGGGTGGGAGCTGGAGTTTACATAGTTGTTGAGAGGGGTGTGTAGGTTTTCATTATTCTGTACAGTCTTGAGCTCACACACGCTAACTTTTGCTGAGGATATTGCAAAACCGATTAAAAGGAAACTCATTGAGAAATGCTAACATTTTATTCTGATCTTTGACAGGAAATAAGAAAGCCGCTGCCACTAGAGTCCCACACATTGGATCACTTAACCTCTACCAAGTAAGTGAGCAGTTGTTTTGCAGAACTTCTGTTCCTGAACAACCATGACTGTTCCTCTATGGAGAATCTACCGTACTGTCAGAGCTGCTACTACTACAACTATTGAGTTGAAAAAATTGTAAGCCAATGGTAACTTCTTCAGTACTTGTTTGGTACAGGCTAAAACAGTCTCAAGATTTTCAATGCCCTTTGATACAACAGAGAAAAGCACAAAATCCCCAGTGATTAGTTAATTATCAAATTTTTCACATTCATTTTCTCTCATTGATTGATCAGTGAATTGACTAATTGTTTCAACTCCTCCTATCTCTTTTTCATTTTTTCCTTCCACACAACGCCAGGAGTGACAGGTCTCTGCTGTCCTCAGATGTGGAATCCATAGGAGCCCTGAGCACCACAGAAACTACCTCAACTAGCATTTCAAGACAGTCCAGGTATGCCCGATATGCAACTGCAGCAGTTATCCTGTTTTCACTTTGAGACGTGTGACTTTGCGGATGGCGGTGTTGCCATGTTGGTCCACCACTTTGGTCCAGACTGGAACATCTCAACAGCCACTGGTTGGGCATATCGTACAGACATTCATGGTTCCAGATGATGCATGATCTCCCGACAATTTTTTTTTTGTGGTGCTCCCATGAGGTTAACATTTGTGATTTTGAGGGAGATGTCTAAAATTATTGGATGGATTGACATCAAACCTAGTAGAGACATTCCCATCCCCCTTAAGATGAATTGTAGAAACTGCTGCTGCTTCCATCAAGCTATAATTTCAGTTGGGCCGGTACTTAAATATTACATACCTGCAGAACTATTGGCATTCTTCTCAGCTTCAGCAAATGTTGTGCTGAAGTTAGCATTTCTGCTCAAAGCACTGCTCTACCTAAGTACAAAGTACAATGTCAAAAGCCACTAGCACGACTGTTATTCCCCGTTTACTTTGTTAGAATGAATCAGTTGTTTGACTTTCTGTTTTCCTATCAAACACTCCACAGCCTCTGTAGCTCCAGCAAGACACGCACCACAGCCTGTGTCATGCCTGTTTCCTCTCCGCCTTTGAAAAGGAAACGTGGGCGGCCACGACGGGCCCTGCAGACCCCCAACCCAGAGATCCCACCTCCCAGCCATGCAGACCCAAACCCCTCAGTATCAGAGGTGCTGAGTCCACTCACAGGGCTTCACTCCTCAGACATCGTTCACGGCATGGACCCCAACAGCCAGCTGTCCCACCTCAAGAGCTCCATCAGCAGCTATTTCGGAGCTGCAGGGCGACTGGCTTGTGGGGAAAAGTACAAAGTACTGGCACGACGGGTCACCCTCGACGGCAAGGTGCAGTACCTGGTGGAGTGGGAAGGAGTCACTGCCTCCTAGACTTGTTGTGGTCAGCCCTTCTAACTTCATACCAGCACCGATAAGAGGTTTATGGCTGTGCCTGAAGACATTGTGTACACAACCTGTATTGAGAGCATTAATTGATGTATGCTTGTTTAGTTTAGACAGGGACATGTTTTTCCTGTTAAGCTTACTGTAAAGCCTACTGGTTCGGTGCTGTCCAGGGTGATTGTAGTACAATAAAACATGTCTCTTCCTCATGCATTTTAAAGATTACATTTCACCAATAGACCAGGCATGGTCATGTTATCACACCTTATTTCTGTTTTTTCTTTTAACTTTCAGCGTCTGCTTTGAATGTTTACAGATTCCCCATTTATTCAGGGGCAAATAATTGGTCAGTGCACTGCACCTGTAGGCTTTCAGTTAATCTTTATTGTGCTTGATTTTTAATCCAGTGATATGCTCTTTATTTCCAGACCAGTTGAGTATGAAAGTGTAAGTTTTTTGACAGATTGTAGTTGGACAGGCATTAAACAGTGAATGGAGGATAAGAGAAGGAGGGAAGGTTTTGTTTGAAAAAAAAAAATCATTAATTTCACTACCGTAATTATGCAGTGAATAATTACATGTATTTGGTTCCCATTTATTCTCTTACCATATTTGGTAAATAATAGCCCCTGGTTCTCTCATCCCAGTACCTCTTGTTGCCTTGGGCAAACATATCCTTCAGTCGTTTTTTTGGAAAGTGTGCTCACTTGTGAGCAGTTCGGGAGGAACCCAAAACAAAAGAGACGTGCTGCTGCAAATGTTTATTTTATATAAAATTATACTACATTTATTATTACATTTTCCACTTGTACTTTCTCATGCCTTTTTCTGTTCCACAGAGCAGATTTTTCCTGATTTTCTTCTCTTCTTGTTAATTGTTGATTGCACATATCAAATTATGTCTGTTAGGCTGTCATCTTATTACCAACAGATAGTTTGAGCTTTTCACCTCACACATGGCAGCATTTTCATCGATGGTAAACTTCTTCAAATACTTAATGTTGGTCATAACTCTTTAAATTTAAATTGAGATTTTGAAAAGTTACATCCCCAAATCAAGAGTAATTTCCGCATATAAATGATCTGTAACCCAAACTCAAGAGGACTACTCGTAACCTTTTTAAAACGTTTTGATTTGAAATTGACTAAATGACTGTTAACTCTTAAATCTTAAGGACCTATTTAGTTTTTACTTTGTCTAATAGTTATTCAAGAAAAATAAAATGCTGTATAAGATGAATGTTGTATATTAAAGTTCTCATACCTAGAGTTCAGAATTGTTCCAATTTCTGTGCTGCCTATGCAAGTTAGTCCTGGTTAAAGATGTTTTTCAGCCATATAATTGGACTGTGTGGCTTGACAAAGTGGAGCTTCAGCATTATTATTGTGATGATTTGACTCAGTTGTCAAATTTTTTTGTGACGGGTGGAGAAAAAAAAAAAAAGACTTAGATTTTTGCTTTTACAGTCAAGATCGCATTGTAGTTTACGCACTCAGGATGTGCCCAAAAACATCACTGCATTGTATAGGCCATTTGCAGCTTGTCAGGAGGTCTTGATATAAGTTATTCACTCAGTTGTGTTGGTCAGTATTGTTATATCAGGTGCTCCATTTGGAACATTACGTTGTATGCATGTATATTTTTTTAAAGAAGGAAAACTATTGCAGCTTGTTTGTACTGCTACACTTGCTTGTCTGAACTGAATTGGAAAACAGTCACTGGAAAACGAATGCTGTATGTCATTGCAAGAGGTAGATATTCAGTTAGTGTGGCTGTCTTTTTTTTTTTTTTTTTTGGAGATGTTTCTGTTATCGTTCAAGTGGACAGACCTTTTTTGACAGATACCTCTTCATTCTGCAGATGTAATCAATGCATCTGAAACTTTTCTCCTCTGTTCAGCCAGTGTGTCAGCCCACATATTGCTGCCACTGGCTTCCAGCAGGCTTCTCTAGCCAAAGAACATACACATAACGTCTGCTTGAGATTCTTTTTTTATTACATTTTTTATACATCATTATATAGGTTGACGTGTTACTTCTGAACTTGTTTAGTTAAAGGATAAATAAAAGCTGATATTTTGAAATGCTGTCTTGCGTTTTCCATGTTAAACTGCTGCCTATAGTGTCTGTTCTGGAGCCTCAGTCACAGCCACGCTGTATGTTTGGCAGTTCCAATGCACGCGCCACTCTCCGCGGTTACTGTCACTGATACCGCTCAACACCAATCACTTCACAGACGGCTTCGACTTGTCCAATCACAGAACGCGTTATTAGGCTGTGGGCGGAGACTAAAGTTACAAATTTTTCTTGCCAACATTGCCTTCTTCATCTGCATTGGGTAACCCGGAAAGTTTTGTATAAATACAAGACCCAAAGCTACATTTTTATTCTTTCGTTGCGCCAGGAAGACTTAAGGAATATTTAATTCAAAACGTATACGTTGTCTGTCCAGTCGTTTGGTATCCTGTCCTCTAAAACAACGATAATGTTAACGTTAACTAGCTAGCCACCTGTTGTTAAAACGAGCATCTTTGTTTACGTTTGGTGAGTTAGCTAGATTGTGATGCCCTGCTATAGTCGCGTCTTTAAAACTGAACGGTATGTTGGCGAGTTAATGTTTGTTCAGCAGGTCAAAATATTGACCAGCTGAAGTTAACATGTAACGTTAACTAACTCATCATTAGTCTAATCTTTGAGAACGAACGAGTTTAACCGAAGATGTGGTCAATTTGAGGAATCTGCTCCGACTGAAGGATCTCAGCCTGCAAAGTGTCTCACAGAAGCTTAGGTGAGCTAACTGCATGACATTAACACGCAGTCTGAACTGTTGAAGCTGTTGATAGCTGAGACATCGCTTCTTGTAACAGTTAATGCAGCGTAAAGCATTGAGGATATTATTAGTAAAATGCTCTATGTGAACCTTCGTGCCCCTTCCCTTGATTTCTTCTTCACTGATTTTGTAATGGACACTCTGTACAGTCAGACAGACAGACAGACATGATGACAAGGTCGTGTATGAGCAGAAGAGACCTGATCGCATGAGTGTACAAGACCTGCAGATACCTGATGTTACTCCCAGTCAGGCTGTTGTCAGGAGAGGCCTCTCGGTAGGACCTCTGAGAGACAGGCTGTCGCGGGTAGTTTTAGCCCTCCCTCCTCCATCTCTAGGGTGAGAGTCAAGATTGTGTGTGTGTGTGTGTCTCTCTGTCTGTCTTGCATGAAAAAAGTCCAGAGACAACCAGTCCGATATACTTTGCAACACCTTGTTCCATGCTGCATACTGTTATTTGTGCATGTGTAGAGAAAAGATACCCGTTTCATCTCCCAAAAACATCAGTGGAGAAATTAATTATCACTTTGTGTTGACACAAAGCACCTCCACAGGTAATTAATCACATAATGTATCTACATAGGCTAATTACATCAGCAGCAATAGATGAGGTGTTATTGTTGAAGTCAGCTTTAAAGGATGTAAAAGTGGTTTACAGTGTGTTTGTTAGAGGAAGGTAAATCACATTGTCAGGCTTCCAAAGCTGTTCCATTTTACAGTAAGCTGTAAATGTATTATAGATAACATTTAATCCAAATGTTTGGTCTTAAACAGAACCAGGTTAACATCATGACTAAAAGGTAAACAATAGAACACCATAAACACACCTCTCATCCGCATGTGTGTTCTGCCCTCCTGTTCAGTCAGCCTCAGTCAAGGCCAGGTCGGTAGAGATGCAGTCTGTTTGTTCACGGAAGAAGGCAGGCTGTGTGCGTCAGGAGAACGCTCGTCTGACCGTGCAAGATGAGCAGCTCATCAGTGACCTTGATGCTATGCAGTATGAATTGCACGCCATCAACTCACAGGTATGACAGTCACCCCAACGCAGATAATTTGTGTAAATAAAGGTGCTTCATCTTTGTGTGCTGCAAATGGGTATAATGTGAAGGCAGTAATCTTTGTTTCTGTGTTCAAGCCACTAACAGTAAGATAATAATAAATATATAAATTCTGGGATATAAACTAATAAAACTGTATTTGAATGCATATGCTGTCTTTTCTTCTCCTAGGTTGACCCCAGGGGTCCCAGACTTGGTGTTAGAAACAATGTGGCGGTCACGAGAGAGCAGATTCGCCAGCTTCAAGCAGAGCTGGAGGCTCAAGCAGATGAACTAAAGCAAGTAACATACAGATGTCAATATTTATATAACTCTAATTGCATGCCTATTTATAGATTGGCTCTTGGATTGGTGTGAAGATTATGCAATTAACTTTAATTACGAACTCTTGCTCCCGTTGTCAGTAGACTTACTGAGGCAGGCTTCATTGTGGCTTCCCCTGATTTGCCTTTTGCCCTTTTTGTGAAATTGTTACACTAAACTTTAGTTGAACACAGCATTAATATTCCAACAAAGTGTACCGGTTTGTGTCTTCCAGGGCTGCACAGCTGAGGGCAGAGTGCAGCCAGGAAGCAGCAGCTCACAGTGACATTGTGGTGACGACTCTCACTGAGGAACTGAGCGCGCTCAAAGAAGAGCTGGACACCAAGTCAGCACTGGGCAAACGGTGATGCCTTTATCTGGGCTTGGCTTCCACACACTATTTCAGAGTACCCTTTACAGTTCATTGGAGTTCATCTAGCATTTTGGGTAACCGCATGAACTCCATGTGAAATTGGTCTGCTACAGTGTCTTCAGTCTTATAATTGCATTTGTTACGTATCATAGTTTTGACTGAACTAAATTAAGAAACTGACTTGTGCCTCAAGTTGAAACATTTATACTATGTGTAATTTATCTTTGTGACATGATGAAGTTATTGTTGTCGTACTTACTTCATCTTTTACAGGGCTGAGCAACAAAGGAACCAGGCTCTTCAAAATGCAGAGAAACTCAAAGACGCCTTCAAAGATTATAAGGCTACCATTTCCATTAAACTTAACAGGGTAAATTTAATTCATTTGTATTATGTCTTTATATTAGTATAAAGCTATTTTTTAACAACTTCTTCTGAGTTGCATGTTGATGCTAAAATTGCTCTCAAAATTGTGTTTTTAAGGTGATGGAGAGTGAGAGCAAGTTAAAAGAGAGTCTTATTGAGTGTGACAGAGAAAAAGAGGAGTTGGAAATGAAGTACACTGTGCTGCAGAGAGAAAAGGCTGAACAGAGCCAGACGATCAGGTATGCACTTGTCTCATTTGTCTCATTTCATTGTTAATATTTGTATGGAGAAACAGAAATTAAATTGGAGCGTTTCTGATGTATCATCACAAATCAAATCCTTCTAAAGAAATATCTTTAAATTGCTGGTTAACACATTTTTATGCCCGATCTTCCTTCTCATCTGCCTCACAGCCAGCTGAAGGAGGAGGCAAAGCAGGCCATGTCTGCGGCTGCTGGCCTCAAAGCTCATTTGGAACAGAGTGAACAAAAGGTCTTACAACTGGAACAGCAGCTTAAAGAACAGGGAGCAGAGTGCAGGGAGCTGGCCCTTCTGCGCAAGGAGCTGGAAGACCTGCGGATTCTGGCCCAAAGTCAGGAGCAGAGGTTGGCCCAGAGCCACAGAGAGGCTCAGCAGAGCCAGGGGGAGCTGGCCAGCATGGAGGCCATACTGTCCCTGCTACATCTACGAGAGGTGGAGAGGAATATATATACACGTTGTCACACTGTCATTTGTGCTCCCATGTCACATGCTTTTTTTCAATCTCCCACAATGTTCGACCTGAGGGATTGTTACATCATCACACTTCTGTTTATTTACCCAAACATGGTTTTGGTACGACTTTAACTAAAACATTGTGCCATCTTTATCACTAATCTTATAAAAGGAATCACATGTTTACTGTTGTCATATGTTATTTTTTAATCTCAGGGTGCTGTGGGGCCACTGTGTGTCAGGCCCTGCATGTTGCCCCCTGTGGACTACTCAGGAACTGCACACCTACGAAAGCCAAAACCAGGTAAACTGGATACTTGATTACATCCTGTGTTATGTATGCCTAGTAACAGAGGTGTAAACTTGTGTCTTTTTAACATTTAAGTTTAATTTGATTTTATACATTGGAGGAGTTTCCTATAATTTCCTTTCCATTGTTGGATTACTAAAACATCCTGTAGTTGGAATGAGATTTGCGCTTCAGATATGTGCATAGCTGTCTCAGTCCAATAGGCTATTATATATGAATAATTTGTGAAAAGAGGCATTTCTGTCCTTTTTCCCCCCCTGTCACTTAATGTTTGCAGGCGAAGGCTACCAGCAACTACTGCGTGTGCTGCAGTTAGTGGAGGCTGAGCGGACCAAACAAAGCAGTCTGGTTGAGCGGCTTCAGGAGCGTCTGAGCAGAGCCCAGGAGGAGATCTCCTCCCTGCAGAGCTCCATGGCCCAGAGAGCCTCTCACTACCAGAGCCTCCACACAGAGCTGCTGGACAAAGTCAGCCAAACCACAGAGACAGAGAAAGAGGTCACTCTTCTGATCTTCTCTGGTCTTCTCTCCTGATTTTTGCACATTTTCTGGTTAAAATACACTATATAGACAAAAGTACTGGGACACCTGACCATCACGCCAATAGGGACTTTAATGACATCACGTTCTGAATACACAGACAGCTTTTTTGTCCATTCATGCAGTAGAGCATTTGTGAGTTCAGGCACTGATGTTGGACCAAAAGGCCTGGCTCACAATCTCTGTTCCAGTTCATCCCAAAGGTGTTGGATGGGATTGAGGTCAGGACTCTATGTGGACCAGTCAAGTTCTTCCACACCAAACTCATCCAACATGTCTTTATGGACTTTGATTTGTGCCCTGGGACACAGTCATGCTGGAATAGTAAAGGACCTTCCCCAAACTGTTGCCACAAAGTTGGAAGTATAGCATTGTTCACATTGGTCTTGGTGTGCTGAAACATTAAGATTTCCCTTCACTGGATGTGAAGGGCTGAGACCAACCCCTGAACAACAGCCTCATAGAGAAGTGTGTCTGGATACTTTTGTCTATATAGTGTAGATTAAGCCTTTGTGTTTAACTCAAATGAAAATCAGATTTTTTGGGCAGAGTATTAATATTTTATATATTAGTTTTATGGTCATAGGTGTGTTTTTTCAGCTAAATTGATGACACATACTTGGATTTTTATAAAATGCAATCCGTTCAGTTTTTCCAAGCTCTAGAGATAATTATTAATTTACAGATACAGATTACACTTACAGTATGCTTTTTTATCTATATGTCTCTGTTGCACTTCAGTTGAAAAGGAAAAGTGCACGTGTGGCATCGCTGGAGAAACAGTTACAGGAGAAAACCTCAGCCTACAGTCAGGCTGCACTGACGAACACTGAGCTAGAGAATCAGCTGCTGGTACAGCACACATACACACACACACACACACACACACACTGTCAAGTTTTAGTTGTGTTTCTTATTTTTACACTGATGACATCATCAAGCTACTGCCAGACATGAGGAGCTTTGAGTTTTGGTTATGAGTCACAATCTTTCTGACAAAGCTCCCAAATTGTACATTCTGAATGTATTCTCTGTTTGTTAGCTGTTGCTTGCAGTATCACAAATTTACACTACTTATAAAAACTTACTTTATTTTTTTGTTTTTCTTTTTGAATAACAGGAGAAAACTGGCGCCGTTCAGCATTATCAGTCAATGATTACAAAAAAGCAAAGAGAGTACCAGCAGTCTTTGGAGAAGTGTAAAAAGTCTCAGTCTCAACAATTCACGGAACAACAGCACAGAATAGAAATGGTGATGTCCAACTAGATCTTTATTTTGCTCACTTTCTCTCCACTCTCCTGCCACACCTGCCTGTTCTGTGCTACAAACTAAGTCATGTCAAGTTAACTTGAACTTAAAAATTGTCTTACAAGGAGCTGGAAAGAATTTGTGCTCCAGGATGTTATAAAAATAAATTATTATGAACTTTTTTTAATTTAATATGTTTAAAACGGCAAAAGTGGTAATACTTGTCATAATTAATACCATTTTCTCTCCTCTCCAGTTGCAGTTGTCTGTGGAGCAGGCTCAGTCTCGGGTGTTGGAGATGGAGCAGGAGTTGAGTTCGCTCCAGAGGGAGCGGGACGAGGCTCAGAAAGAGGCTCTCCTGCTGCAGAGCTCTGTAGACCAACTCACACAGGTCAGCACATGTAGGACTCTACTATCATTATGCTTCTTTTCACTTTCACAGGAACCATTTCAGACTTAAGTTAAAAGTACAGCAGATATGTTCAACCCAGGTACAGACTGATGGTTTTGATTTGATTTCAGCAGAAGCAGGTTGAACTAAGACACAGTGAGGAGTTGTTGCAGAGTTTTAAGGAGCAGGCAGCTCAGTCTGCCAACAAGGTTTGTACAAAGACCTGTTGCCATCATTAAATACAGATGCTTTAACGGTACAAAAACATCTGGCCAAATTCCACCATATCCTCTAATTACTGTCATGACTTCTGTTTATGCATCAGGTGTGTGAACTGCAGTCGTCTCTGTTAGCGTGCAGAGAGGAGCTGAACTTATATCTGCAGCAGATGGAGGAGGTGAAGAAGAACTATGAGAGTGAGCTGCAGATGAAGAATGACAAGGTACAGCGTTATCGTGCAACGCTGCCATCTCAGTTTGGAAGAGAATTTGGACACACTTCTGTTTTTGATTTCCTCCTTCTTTTCTATTCAGGCTTATCTTCTTCCCTGCTCCTCCCTCCTCAGGTGTCCTCTCTGCAGGAGAAGCTCCGTGGCGCCAGTCTGGCTTGTCAGAGCTCCAACGAGCAAAACCTGCAGCTGCAGCTTTCCCTCCAGCAGCAGCAGACCATGCTGACTGAGGGCACTGCTCACATCTCTGAGCTGGAGGAGAGTCAGAGTCAGCTGCAGACACAGGTGAGTCAGACCCCAGGTTAAACTGTACATCCGCATACAAATATAACTGTATTTATCACTAAAGAAATGATATACACCACAAGGCCTTGGCATGGTAACAGTGTCACCTTAAGGACACCATAATTTCTGTCTACATTGTACATCGGTGATTGGTGATTGGTTACCACAGACTAAATTCCTTCACGCTGAACCTGGGGCCCTGTTGCCGGCTCCACTTGATTTGGAGAGCTGGTGAGTTTGTTAATGGCACCAATTGTTCTCTGTGTTGATATTGTTCACACTATGCTACATGTTGACCAGCAGTGAAACACACTCCCTTTGACAGTGAGTTATGTATTAGAGGGTATGTGGTTAGCTTTATCATGAATTGTTTAGAAAACACCTATCATTCAGCATTATCTACAGCTACAGTAGGTCTCACCGAGTCTCTATCATGTCAAACATAACCCAAAGAGTTTTTGGCTCAATCCCAGTGTTTGCATTATCATTTTTTGTTTCCTTTCAACAGACATGTCTCTCTTGTTTTGTAATTATTTGATTAGTCTGATGCATTTCCAGAAGCTTTGGGACAAGCTTTGTCAAAGATGTTTACCTGGCATTGAAGTCAGTTTTACTAGGTTTTATTTGGCAATAAAAAGTTTTTTTTAAATATTTGCTGTCACACTGATTTAAGATAATTAATGTTTGGTCAGTTTAGTTACCCTGTTCACTATTTTAGAGGGTGACAGGAGAACCATATGAGGATTGTTCTCATTTCCTTGTCCAGGTCACAGTCCATCTACTCAGTGATGGAGTTTAGTCCTTCCTAATGTTACATTGCAGCATCTGTGTAACCATTACCACATTTTATTCTTCCAAGATTAGTAAGTGTCTCACTTTCAGAAACTAAAATGGAGGGGAAAAGGCTCGATTAGCTTCTTATTAGCTAAACTAAGCACATAACATGCAGGTATGCAAGCTTACTGATACACCCAACACAAAGTTATTGTATCACTGCTTGAGGGAAAGAGCAGACTGAGCTTGTGATAGTTCAGTATTTTAGGAGTTGGTTGTACTTTCTGCCCTTCACAACAAACAGAGGACAATGGTCTCATTCAGCAAGCAGGAAAAGTAACGTAATGGAGCCTCTCTGTAAAGAAAGGTCTGATCAGATTGCCGGTGGGGTAGACTGTCAAGATGTTCTTTTTAATGATTTTTCCCGACAGGTCAGAAAAATACACATGAAATGGATGTCTTGTTTATTTTCGTTTGTGAGGAAAATAAAGATGATGATGTTGTGTCTGACCGTAGGTGTCCGGTCTGGAGCAGCAGCTGGAGCGAGCCCGAGCCTCTCTGCAGGATGAGATCAGGAATAGAGAGCAAGATGCTCAGCAGAAAGACAAGGACCTGCAGGAGATGAACCGGCAGAACACACGACTTTCTGAGTCTGTCAGGTAAGAACACCTGTTCTCACAGGGACACTCACATTAGACAAGACACAGAATATTTTCAGACAGAGTTACTTGTGAGTGTGGCAGTTTTTCCAAAATTGATTAAATGATTAGTAACCGTTTCATCAGGCTGACAGCAGAATGATTTATAATACTACATTCAGTGCGGAATATTTTGAAATTGTAATTGTTCAAACTTTCCCAGTAGTTCTTTTGTTGATAATAATGCAATATTTTCCCCAAACTTGTAGTAATAAGTGTAGTTCTCTGTAGTTCACTGTTGCAACTATTTAATCCACATTATGTGGGGCTTTTGATAGTGTCTGTTTTCTGACAGACAGGCCCAGAGGTATGCGGTCCTTCTGAGCCTGCAGCAAAAGCAATCAAATGCCTCAGCACTTTGTAACACAGTCTTATGATTCCACCGCATCCCATTTGTCTGTAGGCGTGATGCAGCCCTCCCCTTACCTCCCATCCCCTCCTCCCATGACTCCTGATTTTGTGCATATAAATGGAGATCATACTTGTTTGAGGATGGGTGATGGATGCCAGATGTGTTTGGAGTCATTTCTTTCCACAGGGATGCTGGTTAGTTTTATTTTTGCGACATTTTAAAAGCTCCAAAGCAAAAGCTTACTTGCTTGTTTAAATGTGCAAAAGGCACCGTTGTCTAGCTTAGTTTGGCCACGCTAACAGCTCCGGAGGGATTTCCTTCTCTCTTGGTCTGCAATGGGAGCCGTGCTCACTTTGAGGTGAGGAAATGGACACATTGCATGTCCCCAGATGTACCCAGACACTTGGTGAAGAATAATGCAAACACAGTGTGTTTTTCCATGATATTTTTTCTGCAGTGACCTGTACATATACATATGTACAGCAACGTACTTATCATTGTTCTTTGTGTTTTTCTCCTTGTGTCTTAATGCAGCCATCTAACATCAGAGATGACAAAGTGTCGAGGGGAGCTGATGTCCAAAGAGTCAGAGCTGCAGCGTCTAAGGAGGGATGTCACCGTCAAGACTTCTCAGATCAGCCGCATGGAGGAAAGCTTGCAGTACACAAAGAGCCAGCTCAACAGCAAGACCGACCAGGGTATGTTACCCAATCTCTGTTCTTTTACTTATTCATTTATTCATGTTTTGCTTATTCAGTCTCTCTTTGTACTCCTTTACTCGCTCTCATTCTTTTAACTTTTTGCTTCCTTTTCCATATTGCCCCTCCCAGTGGTGGATCTGGAGGAGAAACTCCATCGCTGTGAGGCCGACAAGCACAATTGTGATCAGCGGGTCCAGGTCCTGGAGGGACAGCTTCAGCTGGTGCGGGAAGAGTTGGCTGACACTCTGGAGCAACTGCAGGAACTCAGGGATGTTCTGCAAAGAACCCAAACAATCTCAGATGAGCGACAGGCCTCGGTGGAAAAACTGACTGTCCGGCTGAGGTGAGGATACACCCTCATGTGAAATATCCTTCTGCACGCAGGGACGAGGGACAAGCCCCAGACGGAGACCACGTCCATTTGCTGTGGCTCAAATAAGGTCCTCTGCTGAATCGGACTCATCCGTGTTTGAAACAATATCCACATTGTATATGTGTATCACACACACACACACACACACACACAGTCATGGGGCCTGTTATTGTTCCAGGGTCTCACTCAGTGTCTCCCACTTCAACTGTATGCCCTCTACATAATGTTGTGTTTCTTTCATGAGATGGTGTAAATTTTTACTGAATTCTTTGCTGCTGTGATGTTATGGATGGTTGTTTTTTAGTTATTTTCCTTATCAATCAAGGTGGAAGTCGTGTGATTTGTTGTGACTTATTTACACACATGCTCTGCTTTGTGATGTCATATTTTTATATTTAAAGCAGACTGCTGACACAGTAAAATCACATGCGTTGTGTCGCTCACCGTGTGCAGCTATTGTCCATCCAGCACTTAGCTGGACATACACTCATCCACATAATTTTGTTAGTAGTAAGTTTGTTAGCTATTAGTCACTCCTGCAGTCCCTGTTAGATTTCCTTTCTTGGCATTGCTGTCTTTCAGAGCACAATGATCCCAGCAGTGGCAGGGACGTGCACATGCTTGGCACAGAAAACACCCGAAAGAACGTAACTGTTTTATTAATAGTTGTCATGATCTAGGGTACAGTCATGGGACCCTTTACACACAAAAAAGCACTGAAAGGAGTCATACACCCTAAAGCCTGTTTTATGTACTCAAACTTAAGGTCATCCTAAAAATATTCACCAATAAACCCCTGTAATACAATAAAAGTTCCCTGTATTTGGCCCTGCAAGAATCACACGCAATTATGTCTGCCTATCAGGTGACACTAGAAGATTTATTTCCTCAAGTTACTCTTGCTTCCTTTTTTCATTTGATTAAACAAGTCAATAAAAGTCTGTGTGTGTGTGTGTGTGTGTGTGTGTGTGCGTGCGTGTGCTTGTGTGTTCACAGTGAAACTCAAAGGGAATTGGAGGAGAGAACTCATGAGGTCTTAGACATGGACAATGCACTGAAGGAAAGACAGGGGGAGCTCCAACAGAGAGCAACTCTGGTACAACACAAACACACATATTTTTCTGTGTATTTCATTCAATTTGCGGTTTGTTGCTGTCACTCCTTTTTTTAAAAATGTTTTTAATTCTCTTTTTTTCCTTTCCTCCGTCTGTCCCCGACGTCCTCAGCTGGGCCAGCTGGAAGTGGCCATCAGAGAGCACAAGCAGGAGATGGCGAGGAAGGTGGAGTCTCTGCAGCAGAGCCTGGATGCCAGAGAGCGAGAGCTGAGAGACGCACAGAAGGAGCTCACGGACAGAAACGTGAAGGTTAGGATCAGCCACAGAGTGAGAGGTCAAAACATGTGAGGAAATGATCCACTGATGGGAAAAAACAGCAGGATAAAGTTTAGTCTTAAATGTTTACATCCTTTGCATTATCATTGCACAGTTTGTCGTTTTGAAAAATGGCTTATATTGATTTCTGTTCATGAATAAAAAATAAAATAAAAAAAAATCTATGAAGTTATCAAATTAAAATAAATGACAAGGTAAATATCTTTCATGACACAACCATCCCTAAATGAACATGCACAGTTTTCAAACATATGATAATTATAAATTACAGTGCTTTATTTTGGAGTATTTGTTTGGTCTTTTGTAAATATGGCCTGTGATTACTCTCATCTGTAATATGAGATCTGAGGAACACGTAACATGAATTGTTAGTCAGACACTGTCAGCGGCACAGATAAGCTCTGATTAAACAAACTGTGTATACATTTTTGCATGTATTTTGTGTTGTAACTTAATACAACTATAAATAATATAACTTTAAGTAATCTCATGTAATATCATTAATACTTGAGTTTATTTTCACTTGTTTATTATAAAATTATTATCACTCTGGTGTCGTAAGCACTCCTGAGAATCCACTTCAATTCATCACATCAAACTGTGGCTATCAAGAGATGATTCAAATTCATACAATAAATAAATGAATTCTGAAATTGAAAAGACATGTTATGATGTAGATCATAAATTTATGTGCGTGTATTTGTGTTTGGGTTATTAGGATTCCCAGGAGCTTGGCAAGCAGCTGCGTTCATCTCAGCAGAAACTTCAGACTTTGCTGCAAGACCTTGAAGAAACTCAGCGTCAGCGTGAAGCTTTGACCAGAGAGCTGGACGCCACCAAGATGCAAGCCAAAGAGAAGGTAAAGTCAGTTTTTTTACCTTAAACTCCAAAATCTATCTGATGTAATGTAATACGACTTGTTTGGAGATAATGGCATTTTATTCTGTAGAAATATGTTGACTTTGTTTGAAACACATCTCTTTCCGCTGAGTTTCTGTGTGTTTGTCTTTGCAGGAGGTCCGGCTGTGTGGCGTGGAGGAGCAGCTGGCACTGAAGGAGGCATGCTGGCTGCAGTTGGAGGCTGGGCTGCAGAGCACCGTTGCCTCCTTAGAGCAGGAGCTGGAGCTGGAGAGGGAACAGCACAGCAAGGAGGTACAGCAGTTACTGAGGCTGTGACTGCTGTTATCTTCCTCCTTCTTATGCATTAAACCACTCTGTTAGGATAAGCACAGCTAAACAAGCCAAGTTTAAAGTTTACTTTAGTCATTAAAGTAGATTTTTAACTGGAAAATCTTATCAAAGTGACTGGTGAGAGGGGTACTGTGGTGCTATAGTGCAGGTTTCAGTCATTATGAAAGGCCTCAGCTCAGCCTTAGATACAATTTATGATGTTTGTGATAAGCTTGTAATTTGATAAGATCATACTATTATTGCAATAGCACCCTTTGATGAGTATGATCAGCATGATTTCTGTTTGTGTCTCAGCATCTATGTCAAAAAGGTTGTGTGGGTGTGCGGTTTGGACCGGCCTTCACGGTCCCACGGTTCATAGTTCCCTCTTTGTGCACATTTGTGTCTGATTTCTTTTCCCTTTTTTTCTCCTTTACACATCAACATCAGTATGTGAGTTCCTTATTTTTCCCATCAGTTTTCACGAGTTTCTCTTCTTTTTACCTTATCTAACTCTCACAAGTCTGGTCTTGTCATAATTCCTGCTGATAGTTATGCTATTTGTTTAGTTGTTTGTCCTCCTACTTACCTTTGAGCTTAGCTGATTACATCAAAAGATATTTTGATGCATATCAGTTTGTAAAATCCACACCAGCCCAATCTGTTGTCTGTTTTCCCCTCCCTCTTCAGCTAGAGTCCCTGCAGCAGACTCGGGGCCAGCTCCTCAAAGTCTCTGAGCAGATCTCCTCCACTATGCGCTCCTCCCAAGAGCAGCTCACCGTTAAACTTCAGCAGTGCCAGGCCCAACTCGAGCAGGCCAAGGCCCACTGCGATCAGACCAAAACCCAGCTGGACCAGACTAAGACGGAGCTGGACTGCACTCAGAACCAGGTTGTTCACCTCCAAACACAGAGGGACCAGGCTCAGACCCTGCTCCTTGAGAGTAAAGCCCAGCTGGAGCAAAGCAGGATTCTGTATGAGCAGACCAAAGCCCAGAACAGTCACCTCCTTTTGCAGATGGAGCAGCTCAGTGCCCAGTTAAATCAAGCCAGAGTCCAGGCTTCCCGACTCCAGGCTCAGGTCCAGGCCTCTGAGAAGTCCATGGAGACCTCCAACGAGTCTCTGCTCATCAAGGTAGAATTTTTTTTTATGGGCGTAAATGTCAGGAAGGTTGCATTACGGAGGTGTGTCAGTGAGTTTCATTTCATTTCATTTTACCAAAGCGTTCCTTTCTTCTCGCAGGAGTCTGAGGTGACCCGTCTCCAAGCCAGGATCTCGAGTCTTGAGCGAGCTGCTGACCGCCAGAATCTATACAATCACGCGCTCTCTCTCCCTGCTCTGCACCAACTCACACATTCCCCTGAGCGACCCTCCTCCACTCACCCCCCTCCTGCATCCCCCCAAAATCTTCAGACAGCTGTCCCCTCTTCTAAGCACGCTCCCTTGACTGGTCTCGTATCCCCAACACGCACACTAAGTTGTTCATCCCCTCCTGCTCACACATACCTTCAGCCACCCTCTGCCTCTCATCTGTCTAACCAAACCGAGAGCCACCCGATGTACGACTGGCTGCAGAGCAGCAGCATTGATTCTTCCTTGGCTCTCCCTCTGACCCTAAAGGCCACACTTAGGGAAGCCTTGAGCAAACAGGCTTGGGAGTCCACCTCCCCCTCCATCTCCATCTCCTCTTTCCCAGACACAGTGGACCACAGCTGGCAGGGCCTCAGTGCCATGGAGACCACAGCCACCTCTGACCTCTCCTTCAACCCCCTTACTTACATGGTGGACGAACAAGATGACAGAAACCTCAGCAAGAAAGCTGCCGTGATGCAGGAGGGAGACGATGAGCAGACGAGTGACTCTCGGAGGGAGTCAGTGTGCACTCTGGTGGGTCAGGAGGAGGAGGTGGATATGAGTTCGCTCACAGGGATGCTGAAGTTTGTTAACCAGACGTTAGCCATGCAGGAGGATCCTTCTTTGTGGAGCTCCGGGCTGTCTGAGACTACATGCAGATTCCCACTCCAGGTAACAATCCCACCTTTGTAATATATGTAATGATTAGTAAGTTAATCAGTTAGCCAGTTTACTTAATCTGATGCATGATTTAAAGAATATTTATTTTTTACCTTTGACTGAATCACTCCAATATTTGTTCAGCCTCTGATTTGTTTCCATTCTGTCAACTTTTAGCATTAAATGGACTTCAGATCCAAGTTTCAGTCCTTGTCCTGAGCTGTCTGATTTCAGGAAAAAGATCACTCACTAGATATTGTTTTATCAGATAAATTTTAAGCTCATAAAAACATTTTGTTCCCAAGTATTCCTTGTAACATTAAATATTCATGACTAAAAGTAATAAAGATTAAAGTAATAGAGCCACTCAGAAATTAGACCCACTCAGATGAAACCAGTGTCAGACGGACTTCTGACTTGAGTGGATGTTGAGTTCATGTTGGACCCCAGCTGACAGAGAAAATAGATTTCATTGCCTTTAATGTAGAAATCAGTAGGGATTCTAGCATTTCTGTGACACCAATCTATATTTCTTTTTCCATTTTTAGAGGAACATTAAGGAGACATGAAGCAGCGATGCCAAGAAGATCACAGAGAGGAGAAGAGTTGTTTGCCATGGTGCCGTCCTCGTGTGCCGGTGTACGTGTAATCAAGTCCTCCGTTCCTTCGCACGCCTCTAAGTCCGTTTGGTGTGTGTTATTGAAATCAAACTGAAACATTGTCTTTCAGGAAAAAGAAAAATGATCAGTTTTAGATCACCACCACCTTAAACCTGTAAGTGATCCACTGTGTTTGTAGCATGTAGCATTTCATGTTGTACCCTTTCTTAACTGATATTTATATTTATATTTTTTACACAAGTTTAAATAAGCTAAGTGAATAAAAGATGTTTTTTTTATATATATTGTGATATAAGACCTTTCCTTGCATATGATATGCTTTGTATGTCTGTTACTGTGAGTCTTAGTTGCTCTTCAGAGAAATATGAAGTCCTGCTTTCACTAACATCTGTTCAGATGTTCCCATGCTGCTGGTGACTGTGGGGTCGTGTTACCAGAACAACTGGCAGCTTCCTGTGCAAGAAACCAAGAATTTTTGGCTCAGGACCATAGAAGGGGGGTCATGCTGAATCCGATACAGACTCAAGCTGTTAAATTGGATTTGGCACACTCATGTGGTTTACATAACCAGAGCATAAGAAATGTTTTAGGATGAGTTTTTCTGTGATCCTTCTAACAAAGGTCTTTCAACGTAATGAAATAACCCAGTTTGAACATTTGAAATCTCTCAAGATTAGTGCTTAAAATATTTCTTACATCACATTTGACTATTGCACAACAAAAACAATTTTTACTTATTCACCAGTCATCATCATCATCATCAAGTCCGGCCCAGACCTTTAATCACTTCTTGCAGATCATGTAAGGTGTTTGGGTTGGAAGGCAGATCATCACTAGACGGGCTGAATGCTGTAAATGTCACAGCGAACGCTTTCCTGCCTACATACGAGGGGGGCTGTTACTATTTGTATTTTCTCGATACAGGCCTCAATAGCTATTGGCTTCTCGTTTGCGTGTGTGCGTTTCCTAGCAATAGAGGGTTAACAGCTGTTTGTGTGTGCGTGTTGACACTGGTGATTGCAGTCATTTCTGTCAGCAAACCAACTTGCATGTCCTACGCTCTCATGTAGCAGAGGTGGGATGTCTAAAATGAACACTATCCAAGCTGCTGTGGCTAATCATCTTTGTTTTTAAGCCTTTTTAGGCTCCTTTTGCTGGGTTTGGAATATTAAACTTTTCACTTTGAGAATGTGGTTCAGTCAGCAGTAAACTGTGTGCCATTTAGCTGTGCTTTACTTCCTCCGTGGAACTTCCTCAGTGCGTGTGTCTCCACAGCAACCTGCATCATACACACACACACACACATGTATTTTTGTGCAAAAGGAAGCAGTTGATGATCAGATGATCAGTTCAGACAGATCATTTTTTTATATTGGGTCTGTCCAACAGGCACCCCTAGAAGATGCTCTCAAAGCTCTTTAAGCCCGTTTTAAAGCATAATGTTTGGGACTTTGCACTGCTTTTTAGAAAATAGTGCACAGATAACTTGAAATAAAGGTACAAAAATACAGAAACTTGGCAGTGTTCAAATATGTGTTCAATATGCATAAAAGTGTAAAAAAAATATGTACAGTCTACAGCTTGTCAAAAGTTGTCAAATTATTCGTTTAAATGCAATTTCAACTGCAGGACTTTTACTTGAAATGGATCTGCATACGTGTTGCAACACCACAGAATCCTGACTCTTCCAGTTAATTTGGAAAAACTGCCAGTTTAATGTGAGGATTTGATAGCAAAAATTATTTGCGTGGTTTGGGCAAACCACTCAGAACAGCTGCATTCGTGAAAACCACATTGGTGTACTGTGGGGGGTAAAAAGGCTGCCTGGCACGCAGCGTAACCACAGCTGGCAATGCATTTGCAAGGAGTGTTTGTCAAGTGTACCACATGGGTGATGCACTGTACAGTGATGGGACTGCTATGATTAAAGCAGCAAGATCCTTGTTTGCTTACTGTAACATCAGGATGTTGGTTCACTGGGTTGAGCCGCTGAATTAATGCAACAGAGCAGAATCGCATCAGGTTCAAGCACGATTGTTTGATTTCCTGTTTACATGCCTTATTGCTCACCATCTAGACTCCTCATGCTCCATCTACTGCCATAATTCCTACAATATGTCATCTAATTTAGTTTGAAAGTAACATTTAACTGTCTCAGATGTTTTTGTCCTGGGGATCAAGGTGGTGGACAATACAGGTTATCTGTGCTCACAGCTTCCTTTATAGCACTTAAAGAGACAAATATATTTCTGTACCAGCTGTGCAATCATTATCTGACAACCCAAATCCCCAAAAGGGCTAGTCTGACTTAGGCTCCATGGAAAAGAATCCATAAGTCTGCTTGTCTTTTCATGATACTGGTACTGATACTGGGGGCACACAGCTCTCAGATTGTATCTTTTGTTTGACTTGAAAATCAGATGAAAATTTCACAATGCCCTGCAGTCAAGAGGCCAACTCCTCCGCAACGGTTAAGCAGAGATCTGTGGTATATCATCCAAAGCAAAGACTCCACTCTTTCAGTGGAGTTTGTATGGACTTCACGGAGCAGAGGAGTTGTCTCAGTGCTGTTTCACCAGGAGGGGCTGTACAGTTTGACTGAGCACAAAACAGCCATTTATGGCTGACATTGATGAAAGGTCATTGTTATCTCCTCCCACAGCACTCCACAATCACCAAACTGCAGCTCCGTGGTTTTGACCTTTCCCTTATTAAACTGAACCTTCATAGTAAAGGCGTGGGAGTCGGTATCCTAGTTACCGTTTATATGACAACATAAGGTTAGAGACATTTGTGTCTGTCCTTGGAGAACCTGGTCTGGTTTTATGGATGCTTGGGTTTGATGGTTAGCTGACCCCCACAGTTGCCTCTCAGTATCATGTGTGCCTTTGTTGTCCCTCCGTGTCCAAACCAGTTATGGTGTCTTAACTGTGGAACGTTTCTGTAACAAGTAGCGAGATAACAGTGAGGGTGGACAAACCTCCTGCAGTCATGTTTCTGTCTGACAGCAGTGTGGTTTCTAATAGTGCTGGTTATGGTTTGAAGAGCTGTGATAATATTGCCAGTACACCTGAATTTGAATACTCATACCAAGCTGCTTTGCATTTAAAAAGGAAAATCTCATGTATCATCTAAAAACGAGCCCTCATCTCATCCCACCCTCTTTGTTTAAATAAAGTTTAGTTTAAAATTTACAAGATTTTCATTTTAAATCAAGAACTTTAAAAATAAGTAAACCAAATTTCAAATCTAACCAGGTAGTATTTTGGTACTTGACTGCTTTCTATGCTAGATTTTCACTGACAAATTTATGGAAAACTGAAACTCATCATTCATTTTCCTGCTCCAACTTAAAAATCTGATAGATCTGAAATATTTGGGTGTAACATATTTTAGTGTTCTTGCTTAGAATTAATGAGGAGCTCATTCAATAAACTACAGCCAGCAGATGGTTAGTTAATTTATCACTAAGTCTGTAAATAGGAGGAAACAGCTAGCCTGGCTCTGTCCAAAGATAACAAATTCTGTATGAGCACCTCTTAAGATCTCTAATCAGCATATAATACAATTTGGGTTTTTTGGGTTTTTTTTTTTTTTTTTTCCAAAATGACTTTTTATGGTTATTTATGGTTTGAGTAGCTTCATTGAGTCTTTTCATCTTATGAGTCTGGACAGAGTCAGGTTAGCTGTATCCTCCTGTGTCCAGTCTTTATGCTAAGCTAGATGTTAGCTTTCTGCTAGCTCCTGTTGCACATGGAGCAGACATATAAGAGCATCTTCTCATCTAACCATTAGGATGAAAGTGAGTGTGCATATTTCTCAAAATGTTGAAGTATTCCCTTAATTTTGTTGTAAGCGTACAAACACACTGGACTGTAGCAGAGAAACTGAAACACAACAGCTTGTTTGGTCATTTAAGTTTTACTCTGACATCCTGACTGTTTAAGTGTGGGAATGCTTCCTCTTCATTTGGCTCAGTGAACTAGCATCATTCTCATAATGATGATAAGCTTCTGATTATGAGAGTCTAATCCATTTTGGGGCGGTTGTATTGTCACTGAGGATGTGCATCAGTCAGCTGTCAGTGTGTGGCACAATGGAGCTCCGGCAGCCAGCCATTTGGCCTCCATGTCACATCCTGTTTGATAAGACTCACCAGTCTGGCACCAGTGTTGTCTCACTGCTCACAGCTAAAAAAAAAAATAAATGTAGGCTATCAACATGCAGAAATGAATGGAGGAAAGTGTGGTCTAAGTCAGTTCTGTGTCTGAAGAGCGTTGCTTCCTCTTTCTATGCACATATTTGCATCCTTCATTCAAATTATTTGAGTTTTTGCACGCATCAGACAGTTGTCATATGGTTTTGGTTGTGATGTGTGATCACTTGTTGACCAGCTGTTTGAGTCTAATACATTACAAACAATGCGAGCTTAACACTGATGTATGAGCTGCTCTGGTGTGTCCATCTTGCATTATGGACAAAGTGACACTGCATACACGTCAATAATAATTCAAGGAAGGATTTCTTGTTTTGCAAAACTGTCATGATGAAATTCGGTTTGAAAACGGTTTGCACGCTTCCCTTTTCTTTTTCGAAATGTACCAATGCTTTAATCATGATCCCCAGCGATATGTCGAGAAGGTGTTCTTTTGTCTCCAGTTGTGCACCATCAGATCCTGTGGTTCACTGCAGCCCTTTGACGAAAACAGAAGTGGGCAGCTGTGTATTTCAAAGTAAAACATGGAGGAAGAGCTATTTTTTTTTCCTCTCTCTTCGCAAGAAATTGTGAATCATCTGGGAAAAAAAAAAATCATCTGCAGGATGTATACACATTGTCATCCTTGTGTGCTTAACATTTATGTATAAACAAACATGTCGCTCACCACCTCTGAGGTGAGGGATCCATGTCCATAAATGAACTCACTACCTGCAGAAGGAGAAAGAGTACAGGAGGTGAAGGCTGGGTGTGACCTGCGCCGGCATGTCTTTAGGCTTGAACAGGGATTTGCTGTGCAGCAGGTTCTGTGAAGAGAGCTGTGGTAAATAATGTGTTTGGTGTGTTTGTGTCAGGAGATAGTACTCATCAGAGTCCACTTTCTGCCTCTCTCAGTGGTTTTTGTGGTGTCTGCTGTCTGCAGAGAAACTAAATTATTAATTAAATTAGTTTTCTATGTGTTTGGTGCCCACTGTATTTTTACATATCCTGTTGGCTCTGCAATCTAGGAAAGCAAAGGGAGGCAACCCCTTTCCTCTCTTATTTTTCCAGTCACACGATTCCTTTTCAGCGAAATGCAAACAAATGAGCTGTTGGTTCAGCCGCTGCTTCATGAAAAAATTATGACTTCATGAACTTTGTCCCTGCCTATCTGAACACAGGCAATGGGTATATGGCACAGAGTCGGGTTTACACAAAGAGAAACCTTTGAGTGAGATCTTGATTAATCTCAACAAATGCATCTTCGAGGAAATCCTCTCTCTCACAAGATCATAGAAGTATCTTTATCTTTGCTGCTACTCTCGACCAATCACTGCTCTCCCTGCTCTTCAGTAAGACTCACGAACAGCCTGAACACTCCCTCCTCTCCTCCTCCTCCTCCTCCTCCTCCTCCTCTACTACACATTAAATCATAAAGACACTCCGTACCCAACTCATTCCCAAATCCGCAGTCTCCATCAGCACTTCTGCTCCTCTCTCCTGTGTGATTCATCTTGCAAATCGTGAGTTCACTTCACTTTTACAATAGACGACCTAATGTGACTTTTGGACGTTGATTTATTGGGGAACTTTTAAAATAAATAAATAAATGAATAAATAAATCGTGCAGGATCTCGGCGCAGCTTGCGTCGTTGGAGGATTTGATGGTCGCTGTGTTGTGTTTTGTTTTGCTCTGCGCTTCAGTCCACGGTTGTAAAGTTCGAGGCGGTTGGATTTCCAGATGTGGAAAGTCTCCGTTCATTTCTCTTCCGTGAGTCACAGCACAGCTTGTGAAAGGACCGAGAACAGGGGAACCCAAACGTTTTGATTTGTCGTGGAAACACTGGCAATTGCATTGTGTCTTATGGGGAAAAATATTCACGTTGGGGTGTGTCATTATCTATCTTGTGAATGAAAAGGAGTGCAAAACCTGCGATAGAAGTCAGTTTGAGTGTTATGTAATAGCCAACTCAAAAAAAAAAAAAAAAAAAAGACGGAGCCGTGCAACGTGTAAATATGACTTAATGTGAATGAATCGTAGCTTTTAGTCTTTGAAATCTTTGCAGATGCACTTCCTGTCAGCCTGAGCAGTAAACAGAGGACGAGGCAGCAGATTAGATGAAGTCACTCATTAGAGATGCTCATCCCAGCAGACATCTCCGCTTTTATCCCCACAGGCCTGCAGTACTGGAGTCAGTATTGTGTCACAGTGGTGTTATTAACAGTGCATCTGGCTCCAGACACTCCATTAATCTTAAGTGATCGGGAGCTTTGTCCATGATGCAGCACTGATTGATCGGCCTTTTACAGGAAATTCACTGGCTGTTTTCTCTCTGTGCTGAAACCTGAGCTGCAGAGTCAGACTGCCCATTTAACACACAGCTGAACAAACTCCACAGTAATGAGACTCCTTCAGGTGGTGGTGCTGATGTTGAGCTGTTTGGATTCTGTTTAATCAAACAGTATGATTAAATCTCTTAATATCTGCCTGTACATAACACACTGTGCACAATGAACAGGTTGCAGTTACAGCGCAGTGTGTGGCTCACAGAGTAAAGTATAGACTGTGAACTGTAACAAAAGTGAGGAATGGACGTTGCTAGATCTCCCATCATCACAGCTGACGTCAGACTCACTGTGGCAATAATCCTGCTGCCACAGCGACTTGTAATCTGACTCTTGTGTAATGGGGACAGACATAAATCTGCATAATCTCTCATTTTTATTGGTGCAAAGGCTCACTGTCATCATAATGTAAAGTTTTTTTTATATATAAAAACAAGTCTAACTTCTTTTTACTGTCAACACCAGGTTTGGTGAGACTGGAGGGTTTAACTGTGCCATAGTTCGTTCATAAGACTCATTATTGCAGTCAGGCTCGTGCTGTAGTAACATAGTAATTAAAAGATTTGTGTTCTTCTGATCTCAGGTATAAAAACATAAAATGTGAGTTAAAAACTAGGTCATGCACGTCTTTTCATTTTAGATTAAATATCTACTGATAATAATTCAAAGCTCCTGCGTCAGTTTGGTTTCAGTTACAAACACACAGTATTTCAGACAATTTTATGAGTTTTCTAACCTTAATTTTCAAAAATGACAATATTATAAAATGCTCTTTCTCTCCTCGCACTCCAATTTATACTGGAAACTGAAAACTACATATATGAAAACTATGTATCTATTTATAATAGATGACTAATTACCAGTTTAAGGACTAGTTTGTCTGCTTTAGTCTATGCACTGAAAGCCCAAATATGGTAAGAGGCTGCCTGTCAAGGTAAAGCATGTATTTTTATCCACGGGGGTTTAGTTTCTGTCAGCAAACACAAAAGTCGCTGTTGACAGTAAGTAGCTTCCTCACTTTGTGATGGTATACGTTTCTTCTGCCTCTCCTGTCTCCAAATTTACTCTGTTCCTCCTTTCTTTACTTCATCTCGTTGTGTCTCATGTCTGTGTTTCTCTCAGAGCCGCCATGGTTTCCCATAAGGAGTTTGCGGGTGCAGGAAAGCAGCCAGGGCTGGAGGTGTGGCGCATTGAGAACTTGGACCTAAAGCCAGTGCCCAAGACCCTGCATGGCTGCTTCTACACCGGGGATGCCTACCTGCTGCTCTACACCACCTCGGCCCCTTCATACAACATACACATGTGGCTGGGTGAGACATGCATTCACACTGTGCACCTCAGAGTGGGGCAACATTTCAATAATCATATTTTTAGCTACTTATTATTTAAAATATTACTACTTTTTTCTAAAGTACATTCTGCTAATAGAAATACTCCTGTTTAACTTTAACATTGTAAAAAGTATGTTGTCATGCTGGTTTCAAAACAGGAACGGTCTTGCAGTGCATTTCTGAGAAATAATCACAGTTATTCGCAGAAGCCATTGTTTTGGTGAATCATGTTCCCTAAATGCCCTCTCTCCCAATGTTAGAGTTTTCACACTTGTTTTATGACGATATGACTCTGAGATTTCTGCTTCATTTTTGTCTGATGTGAGCTCACCAAAGTTAATAAAACAATAAAGCTTTGGAGTATTGCGGTATTGTAATCACTTGCTTATAGTGAGATACAATCAAAGTAAATTATTAACAGTTTAATAAACTAACATCCCCCAAAGCTGATCCACATACCACCCATGGCACACGATACACACATTATGACACGTACACTGAAACAAAAGAAACTAATGCAGCAGTTGAAACTTCCTCATGTGGTATTCTTTTAAAATGCCTGCAGATCGGATTCTGCATCCGATCTCAGTGCTGAAACATCCTCTACTGAATGAGTAGGTAAAAGTCATAACACTGTGTGAAATTCCTCTCCACCATGCGGTCCCCCCTTCCCTGTCATCTCCTCTCATCAGAGGCTCAGTTCAGGCCTGTACAGAGCGTATAATGACTCACAACTTTAACTGTTTTAAATCCTAAACCGAAGGCACAGATGAAAAGTCCTCTAATGCTCATTTAATTTTCAGTTACATAACAAAATCAAAGATCTAAAAGAAACTAGTCCATGACTCACATCTGGAATATCCCTGTGGGCCACAAGAGCCAGGCACCAGTCCCTGCATGTTTGCAGTGTTCCCAGTAATGCTCTTCCAGTTCCAGCACACAGACTGACATTGCAATCATCTGTAAGATGTTGAAGTAAAAATAACATGAGAACATAATTAATCTCTGTGTCTGTGACCAGCGTTAGTCATGTAAAACTATGGAATAGTTTTGTCCATGTTGTGTGCCATCTGTCGGTAATAGCAGGATACAAAGCGCCTCTACTGCAGATGTGGTTTATGTGATTCAAAGCATCCAGTCCTGACTCAGAGGTCCCATATGATCACTGTGGAAAAGTGCTGCAGTTTGCTCTGCTAATGCAAAATAAATTCCTGCTGTTGTGAGAAACATGACCCTTGCGCAGAGATGCGACACAGTTAGAGTCTGAAAAAAACGTGTGTAATTAGACCGTTTGACTAATAGTGTCTCTTTCCTGCAGGGGACGAGTGTTCACAGGATGAGAGTGGAGCTGCGGCCATCTTCGCCATGCAGCTGGACGACTTCCTCGGCGGAGGGCCAGTGCAGTACAGGGAGGTGCAGAACTCCGAATCCAACACCTTCCTGGGGTACTTCAAGTCAGGAATCAAGTACCAGGTGAGCCTCACTATACGGCAGAGTCAAGTTCAGATAGCGAGTGTCACTACATGAATGAAAAGACTCCAGATCATTGACCCGCACGAGGGGTTGCAAAGTTGCAGCATGAAAAAAAGGTTTCTGCTACAGAAAGGTTGGTTTATTTTTTTTGGTATGTTTCTATAATCTTGCTTGACTGTAGGGGTGCAATATCTGCCTGCCGGTCTGTCTGTCTGTCTGTCTGTCCACCACTTTTGCCCTCTGACTGAAAATCTCACCAGCTGTTGGTCGATTGCAGTGAGATGTTATATAGATGTTCATTGTCACCAGATGATGAATCCTGTTGACTTTGTTGATCCTCCGACTTTAGGTTTAGCACCATCATAAGGTTCGTATGTAGTTTTTTGAGTGAAATGTATAGATGGTTGTTGGGTGGTTTTTCCATGAAATTTGGACTTTTCATCCAATACTTTGTTATGTGACCAAATCCAAAGATTATGCAATTCCGCAGCTATACTTTGTGAGTAAGGCTAATTTGCAAATACGTTGACGTTTGGCTCAAAGCCCTGCTGTGTCTGTGTAGAGTCGCACAGAACTGCTTGCATGGCTCATGTCTTCCTTTGTTGGAATCACTGTTCAGTTTCACTTCTTAAGGCCTCAAAATTACTATTAAAATGACACATTCTGAAAAAAAGAAAGAAAATCACTTTTTAACAGAAGTGCACAGAACTGGTAGATATGCACTATTTACAAACACATTTCTGTGTATGAAGGATTTACAAGAAAGCAAAGGGTAGGACACCAGTGCTCTAGATTAATGTCCGCATGAGTAATTAAACTTCAAATTTTGTTTCTGTCTGTGGTTTAGAAATTTACTGTATAAAATATTAAGTGAGCAATGATGAGGCTACAGCGCATTTTTTAGAATATAAACAGGAAATGTTATGATGAGACCAACCACACAAATGGAGCAACAATTTGTCTCAAAGTTCTCTTTTGACCTAAAAATCTCTACAGGGTTTAATGATTGCCAGCATCCCATGAACTTTGCCATTCAGTTAAGGTAATGAGTCTGAAGTTCAGAGGAAACACAACATTCCCTACAACACATGTAAGGGTGTGTCTGACTGACTGTTTCACTGTAGGGCAACCACTGCATTCAAAGGTGGACATTTTGAAAAACTCAAGCTGGGCCGCTTTTTACCAGCCATCTGTTTCTTATTTCCATGAAACCATCCAACCCCTCTCTGGTTTTAGTTGCATGTAATTAGTCTTGTTTACTACTTTTACAAAGTTTGACAGTGGAAACTTTGCACTGCACATGTGCAGAAAGTTCTCACACGCACGCACACATGCACACTGTTCTTCTGAAAAAGAGTCAGAGACAGAACTAAATCTAATTATCTTTTCATAGTTTTGGTAACTCCGCTGTTAGAATGCAGTCTCAGAATAAACAGAGTCTGCATTGTTGCCATGGAAAATGTTACTCTCTCTTTCTCTTGAGAAAGGCATAAGATGAATTGCATGAATGTGGTTTCCAATCTGAGGGCTAAATAGCCACTCCCCCGAAACACTAGCAAGGCTGTGCCTTTGTGGGTAAGCCCACAAAGGACATTTCAAGAACAAGGAAGTCCCACTTTAATTTTGTCCTCATGAAGTAACTGTTGATCTAGAGCTTTAGTTTCTAAATACTGAGAATCTATCAAAGCATTCACACCTTTTTTGCTCCGACAGAAAGTGTCTGTTGCTCCTTTGCAGCGTTTATTTGCATGCCTTGTAAATACCTGTTTTGTTTAATGGCTTCACCAAGGACGGCACATTGCGAGACAGTCCAGACTCCCAGGTACATTATTGTTGCACAGAACAGACATGATCCCACTTTTCCAAAGCATCGTGATACTTTGATTTTCCCCATTTGATAAAATTTATTGGCTTTATCAGATTTATAGCAACTGCAGTTTAGCAGCACAATTTACAGCCTTCTGTCCTTTGAAATTTTACATTGTTGTGTGAAACTCATTTCAACTCCACCGTGCTACATGTGTTGAGCTCTGTGTCTCATGAAATCATCTGACTCCACACATCCTGCCTCACACACCCCCTCTTAGTAGGGCATTTGTGGCTGTTCATTTGGCTAACATTTTGTGGTTGTGAAATAAAACAGTGCACATGATGTAAAATTTTGGCCTTTTTCTTCCCTAACCTGTACTCATGTACGTGTTTGAAATGAAGCTGTCATTTTAGAGAAGGTGTTCCTGAATTTAACCTTATCCTTTATTTTTGTCACAGAAAGGAGGTGTGGCCTCAGGTTTTCAGCATGTGGTGACCAATGACATGAACGTAAAGCGCCTGCTGCATATCAAGGGTAGGAGGGCCATTAGAGCAACAGAGGTGGAAATGGCCTGGAGCAGCTTCAACAAGGGGGACTGCTTCATTGTTGACCTGGGAAAGGTGAGCTGGGTTTTATCTGCTGTGTGACTTTATATCAGCGGCTCCACACTGTATATATTGCTATATACCAAATCAGTGTTATGCTTCATAACTGTAATATCAATGACCTGTCTTTCCTTCTCTTGCAGGACATTTATCAGTGGTGTGGCAGTGAGTGTAACCGTTTTGAGAGGTTGAAGGCCTCCGAGGTCAGCATCGGCATCAGAGATAATGAGCGAAACGGCAGAGCCAAGCTGCACATGGTGGAGGAGGGGGAAGAGCCAGCAGCAGTCGTAGAGGTGACACACACACACACACACACACACTGCTCATCCTCTTTACCTCTTCTAGTGGATCTCAGTTATAAGCTATGCACTGAAGTTTTCACCACAAAGGAGCCTGGAGCAGAACCTATAAATGTTATTGATGCACGTTATGGCAAATGAGTTAGTCAGCGTGGGAACGAGTGGACACAATGCTGTCTTTTGTACTGTGCTGCTCATGTGCCAACTCTGTGCCAAGGCGGCATTGTAAACACTTCCTTTACAATGAAAGAGGAGGGTAAATTCCAGGGAAGCTTAATGAGGGCGCGAAGGACACTGGGTGTTACAGAATATGTTTTAAAATCATCAAGATCGTTTGTCATCTCAGAAAAGGTGTAGGACATAGTCTGTAAAACAAATGACTGATAAGCTTATTTTGACTTTGTATTTGAGTAAAAAAAAAAAAATCAACATAATTGTAACATAAGTGATAATTATGACATAAAGAGCCACACAATGATTAATTCATCTGGTTGTGTAGGCTCTTGGGCCCAAAGCTACCATTGCTCCCAGCACTCCTGATGATGAGAAGGTGGACAGCTCCAACAGGAAGAAGGGTGCCCTCTACATGGTGAGTAATAAAACTGTCTATTAAGCTGAATTTTTTATATATACCGTACATGACTTTGATTGGGTGGAAAATACGATTTCACAACTCAGACCATAAAAGGTTATACCCTATATAGACAAAAGTATTGGGACACCTGACCACTACACCAACAGGGACTCTAAAGATATCCCCTTTTAAATACACAGGCAGCTTTGCAGCGGCAACGGCTTCCACTCTTCTGGGAAGTTCGATATAACTTCGCTTCGCTTAACTTTACACTCTGAAACACTTTACAGTTAGTGTGTGAAGCTATCCCTTTGCTTTGCAGATCTCTGATGCATCTGGTACAATGAAGGTGTCCTCTGTGGCTCCATCCAGTCCTTTCAAACAGGCCATGCTGTCTCCTGAGGAGTGCTACATCCTGGACAATGGGGTGGATGGGAACATCTTTGTCTGGAAAGGTGCCAACAGTATAACAGACTCAGTGACACAGCAGAAAATAGTGTTAAACAAACTCTCAACATTAGCTTCCCTCTGTGTAATTACTGATGTTTTTTCTGCACAAATGACTAACATGCTTGTTGAAACACATGTAGCTTTGCCCTCAAGGTAAACAAGTGAAAAACATCTGTTTCTGCCTCAGTTTGCTCAGTTTATTACAATTCTAGATGCGATATTACTGCATTAATTTATTCATAATGCAACTACATTGAGTGCTATACCTGCATTCATCAGCCTTTGTGCTTTAATATTCTATTAAGTATCATGAAAAAGAATCAAATAGCCCCATGTTTGTTGCGTCTTGTCTGATTCAAACCAGGTCCCAAAGCCAACATGTCAGAGCGTAAGGCAGCAATGTCAGCCGGTCAGCAGTTCATCAGAGACAAGGGTTACTCCAATAAAACAAAGGTAAAACTGACACAAGTCTTGCAGAAAAACAGCATCTTGTTTGTCCTAGTGTGATTAGTGTACATTTTTCCTCTTCTGGCAAATTGGTAAGGAGAATTCACTTAATGCCGTGACAAAGACACAGGTAATTAAACCCTCTTGACCTGTTTCTCTTGCAGATCCAAGTACTTCCTGCAGGAGGCGAGACAACTTTGTTTAAGCAGTTCTTCAGTGACTGGAGGGACAAGGATGAGACTACAGGCCCCAGTAAGGCCTACACCATCGGCCGCATAGCCAAAGTGGAGCAAGTGCCCTTTGATGCCTCCACCCTGCACTCCAACAAGACCATGGCAGCCCAGCACGGCATGGTGGATGATGGCAAGGGCAAGGTCCAGGTGAGAGTGCACTAAGGGTTTTTAAAAAGTCAGGCAGATAATGAAGTGTGGGAAGGCTGGCCGAAACAGGCTGTTGTCTTGCTTTTAGATTTGGCGTGTTGAAAACGGTGAAAAGGTGCCTGTGGATCCCTCCTCCTATGGTCACTTTTATGGTGGAGACTGTTACCTCATCCTGTACAGCTACAGACAGGGTAGTCGTGAGCAACACATCATATACACCTGGTGAGTAAAAAGAAAAATCCATACAAACATGTGTGCGACTATGTATGCTATGATTTGTGTAATACAGTATGAATTACAAGCTGGATGCATAAATTAGCCCACCACACCAAGTCTAAAACCACTTGCACACCAGTAAATGACATTCAGACTGTGTGTGTTTGTGTGTGTGTGTTTGTTGTGTCAGGCAGGGGCTGAAGTGCACACAGGATGAGCTGGGAGCCTCTGCATTTCTCACAGTGAAGCTCGATGACTCAATGGGCGGATCCCCGGTTCAGGTTTGTGCTCGACGCTCACCTTTACATCACGTATAAAAACAAGCTCCGATTCTGTACAGCTCTAGATTAATCCCAACAACAAACAACAACTTTGGACAACCAGCAGAGGGTGGTATTACTGCAAAGTTCTTTTTGATACCACTGAATCTTCTGCACTTACATGCATACACACATTACAATTTCAGGATTTACACCGTCTCCGTTTTCATAATTGGACAATTGCAGCCACATGACTTAGTAAAATGTGAAGCTTGAACTCAAAACTGGATCTAGTTTATTTAATTGTAAATCCCAGTGAGGCAGGAATCAAAATAAATCCTTACAAATATGATGAAAAAGGTTTCAGACCAGGCAGTTTTATACATTTTAACCTTATTACTACAAATCGCATTTATGCTAAGGTGCAGGTGGCACACATAGACTAAAGTAAAAGCCACCAGTCCTTCATGGATTTTTAATGACTTCTTCCACAGGTGAGAGTGACTCAGGGTCAGGAGCCTCCACACCTGATGAGCCTGTTCCAGGGCAAACCCATGATCATTCACAGCGGGGGAACATCACGCAAAGGTGGACAGTCACAGGCTGGCAGCACTCGCCTCTTCCACATCCGGCAGAGCTCTTCCCGTGCCACCCGGGCTGTGGAGGTGAGCTCTCTGTCAGTGCATGGGCTTGTGTTGTTGTCACATCCTTGTAAGAAACTTATTTTTACCTCTCGTGTCTCTGCATACAGGTTGAGGCCTCTGCTTCTAATCTGAACACCAATGATGTGTTTGTGCTGAAATCGCCTAACGCCCTGTTTGTCTGGAGGGGCATGGGTGCCAGTGAGGAGGAGATGGAGGCTGCCAAGCATGTGGCGAGCTACCTGGGTGGCAGTGTCAGCCAGGTGTCAGAGGGCAAGGAGCCAGGTGGGTGTCCTCTGAGTACCAATATGCAATACACCAATAGTTAGGACAAATTATTAGGCTAGCAAGGTTGTTACTAAATACCCCTTATTCCCTTTCCCCAATGAAAACAAACAGTATTTACAGTACATATACTCCTTTATTTATCTGCCAAAGGTGATACTTAAGGGGATATTGTAGATAATGCTGATTTGATTTTGACAGTTACTCTGTGTAAACCATATATTCAGTCACCTAATGGCCACGTGGTAATTTAAAGCTAAAAGTGATGGGTAAATGAATTAAACTTGGTTTGATTTTGGTATAACTGTTTTGTTGTTTCAAAATAATTCCCCCAACTGGTATAGTCATGTCCACTTACTACACACTATCTTGCCATGCAATTTTAGCTTTTCTAAGTTACACTGATTGGCCTGATGAGACATAACTAATGGATATTGAGTCTTGATTAAATTTGAGAAGATGATGCATCTCATGACTGAGTGTCCCAAAGAGCAGCTATATCATTCTTGGTAAAGGAGGTGCTTCACTTCCTGTTCAGGCAAACAAAGCACCAACTATGAGACAAGCTACTCGGAGCTGAGTTATATTTTTCTTCACTCTCCCAGGTGACTTCTGGTCTGCTCTTGGCGGCAAGAAGGAATACCAGACCTCTAAGAGTCTGCAGAACATGGTCAGTCCCCCGCGTCTGTTTGGCTGCTCCAACAAAACTGGAAGACTGATTGTGAGTTACTTACACACAACAGATGTGGAAAGCTTTGTTTGGTTTATCCTATTAACACAATTATGTTAATGCTGTAACACTGCCACACTGTCTCTCAGGTTGAAGAAGTACCAGGAGACTTCACTCAGTCAGACCTGGCCACTGATGATGTCATGCTCCTGGACACCGGGGACCAGGTTAGATGAGCTCTCTGTCACCATCTTAGAGTTAGCAGAAAACATTTTTAATGTGTTAAAAAAAATGTTGGCATTCAAAGACACCAAAGACTAGATAAATGCATACATAGTACTAAAACTCTGTATAACTGTGTTTTTCTCTTCCCTGTAGGTCTTCCTTTGGATCGGCAATGATGCTAATGCAGAGGAAAAGACTGGAGCTCCCAAAATAGGTTTGTTGTGTGAAAACCAGGAAGAAACAAATATACCACTCAGCTCAAACTGACTTGCTTCAAATATTTGCTGCCAAAAAGCACCATACAGTCATAGCTCTATAGAGTTTTACTAAAGTAAAAGATTTTTAAAGCATCCTAAACAAGAAACAATGTGTATTGTAAGTTCCAAACCAATCTCTCACTGACTGATTTTAGTGTAAAATCTATTTCCTTAAAATCTGTCACCATTAACATGCACTAGCACTACTTCAGTACTGAGAGGTGTAATCAAAATAAACATGATGTGGTCGAGGGCCACGATTCATGATACCACTGAGGGTCTAATGCGGAGAGTAACTGATGTTATACGTTATGCGTATGTTTACTAATCCAAATTAATCCCAAATGTGGCTTCCAGATCAATTTGCACACATTTTTCCAGGTGTTGGACATAACTCTTGGGCCTTTAATGCTGACTGAACATACGATGATAGGATTATATCATAATGGGACAGTTTATTAATATGTATACTGGCATTAGCCACAGATTAAGCTACAGCTGCACTAATCTATATTTTTATATTAACAACTGAAAAATTATTATGTGTAGTGTGAAAGGTGTCGCTCCAACCACAGAAAAAAACATCACCCGACTCTGCTCTCCTCAACCTTATGGAGTTTTTTAGCCTCTTTGGGCTCATTGTTTTGGTTTTTTTATTGCAGCAGAGAGACTTTTGTAGAATTACCCATTCTGCATTATTAATGCTACCTCACAGCTCCAAACAGTAGACCAAAAAAACCCCAAAAACAAAACAACAAAAAATATTTCCCCTGGGAGTTTGTTAGAGCTAAAAGCAGAGTGAATATCGGACAGATCTGTTCGGTGTGCGAATGGCTAACTGTTATGTAAATGCTTTGTTTACAACCAAGTGGCAAAAATTTACCTATCCAAAGTCTTTGTTCTGCCAACTTATTCCATTAGAAGTTTACATGTTCTGACTTTCTGTCTCCCTCGTTTCTGTCTCTCTATCAACCCCTTCTGCTATCTGCCTCTTGCCCTGCAGCAAAAGACTACGTGGACTCAGATCCATCTGGCCGCCGAGGACTGCCCATCACCACCATCAAACAGGGAGCAGAACCTCCAACTTTCATTGGCTGGTTCCATGCTTGGGATCCCAAAATGTGGGACACAGACCCATTGGGCAGAATCCGTGCCCGTTTCTGAACACAAAACTCCAGGCTCTCTCTACCGGTCCAACTCCTTACCTGTCCTGCACTTCTTATTGCTATTTTGTTTATCTAAAGTCAGATCCCTCAGTGCCAAATCCAATGTTATCACTCTGATCAGGTCGAATGGCTGCCTCTATGCCTTGGTCACGGTGCAGTGCATCGGACTTTGCGAACAAGAATGAATGCATCACACCAATAGTCAAATGGCTTCCAGTAACATTATCTTTCAGCGACAGAGGTGGTTTATTGATCTGCTGGATCGAACAGCTCGTTGACTTCACGTCTTTATTTAAGCCCATAATATGAATAAGAAATTAGGAAGGGAAGCCATGTTAGACAGCTGGAGATGTCCTCTGTTTGTCTCTGTTCCTGTTCACTGCTTTTCCCTGTTCGGAAAACACCATCATGCTCTTCTTTATCTTTCTTCACTGTCTGTTTTTCATAATAAACTACTATGTCAGACAGAAACAGTTTAGCCCATTAATACACTGTCTACATGTGTTGTGTTGAATCATTGGTACTGCAATATTGTACACTTGCTAGAAGTTGCATGCTGCATTTTTTTTTATCATATTCTATGCTTTTGGATTTTAAAAGGCGTACAGTATTATGTACTTGACCCTGAAATGCTCACATGGATGGCTTTTAAATAAAACATCCAGTATTTCAAACCTGTCTGTTTTGTATTTGAACATTTCCAAGGCTAAAGAAATCAGACTAATCCTAAATATGCACTAATACCCATTCTGCTCCACCAGCATTTATAATTTGATTCAAAACTACAGAAAGTGTCGGAAGGTTTATCAGCCAGCCAGTCACTGAGTTTCCCCTCTCAAGTAGACAGAAGACATGAAAGCTCGGCTTACAGCTGCACAGACACACTGTCTTTTTAGAAAAGAAACAGCAGTCAGAATTCTGACATCTTGCAGTGATATTGTACACACTGAGCACTGTGTAATTTGAAATCTAAATACAGCATATGCATGAGAAAATTTTCAGTGGAAAGCCTATTATTTCAATCCATCCTGTGAGTGGATGAAAAAAACAATTTCAGCAACAGATGATAAATGAGAATTGTAATCATTTACTCGATTTCATTTCAGAGGTTTGAACATCAAAGATCCTGCGAAAGGACAAGAGCTTAGAAGGATCCTAAGGAGATTTACCACACACAGTAAAGTGCATGCACACAGTAAGCGACATCTACGGTAGGGAAGTCATCTAAACATGCCATTGTATCTCCATACTCAAAGAGTTAGTCACCAGTTTTAGGCAAGCTAAAACTTCCCCGGGGTTACAAAACTCCAGCTTGTTCCAAATGAGCTTCAGTGATTTTAGGAAGGTTGAGAGATAAAGATAAGATAAACAGATTAGTTGTCAAGGAGGAAACCACAAAGATGACATCTCCATGACAGCTGGACATAGTGTTTTGATGGATGTTCCTGCTATGTGACTGTAAGCTCCAGAGCAGCTACTAAATGAAGATATTCTTTTGTCAACAGCTGTTTCCAAGGTCAAGAGTAAACGTGGAACCTTAGACTTTGAACCAATGTGGCCAAGAGGTCTGTGAAATGCTCAGAAGAACTGAACTCCTACAACAACATGACAAGACAATCTCCATTTTCTTATGATGTGACAAAAAGCGGACAAACCTATACTAAACAGCCCGTGTGTTGGGACGTGTGGCGTTTTGTGAAAAAGGCAAAAAAAAAAAAAATTATAGACAAAACCAAAATAGGTCCATCCATCATTCATCATCTGGTAGAGCTCAGAATTACAACCTGGATGTGTTGTTTCCCAGTGTGAAATCCATTTGTGTAAAACAACACCTGTACACCTAACGTCCGGGGTATTTGTGAATGTCTATCTATTTATTTAGCTGATGGTAACAACATAAAATGTCGTATCTATTCTTGATGTGACTCAAGAATAGGCTTTGAAGTACAATGTGTTGACGGTTATTGAGCACTAAACGTGTGGTTGAACCTCTAAAACCTCCCTTTAAATAGCCCCGCCGGCTGTACCAGCACAACAGGGGCGCTATTACAAGCATTCAATGACACGGTAACCTGTATTACCAGCCTCTATTTTAATGCGGTGGCGCTCCACAGATCTTCCCCCGGTCTAGTGTTGGCTGTTCGGGGATAAAGCCGAGTGCTTTTCGGTCATGTGATTCCTGTTTTTTTTTTTTTCTTTCCTCCTTCGAAGTTGAAAGGCAGGAGCAGAGCTGTAGAGGGGGGTTCAGCTTTCCTTCCCTCTGGTCGTTGATGCAACGTTTTCGTCCCTTTTCCACCACACTATTGTTTATTTCTCGTTCGGTGTGATATTTTTTTTTACTCCAACCTTTCCTTCGCGATGGCGGGGGCTATTATTGAAAATATGAGCACCAAAAAGTTGGTAATAGTGGGAGTTACTCTGCTTTTGTTTCAGGCGTTTGCCTTCATGGTCGGCGGTTTAATTGGTAAGTTTTCCCCATTTTAGCCCTGCACTACTTTTATCTGGCGTTTAGCTAATACTCTGTGTTTGTGTGCGCGCCTGCTTAAGTTTAAACATCAGCGTCTCTGAAAGGCTAAAAGCACAAAGTTAAAAGTTGGACTGTTCGCTACATGCCTCCATACCAGCGTTAATCAGTGTTTTCACCAGAAAGAAAAGACGGTAAGCGCTAACTTTTAGTTGTGTTGGACCTACCGAGGGTGGTCCGAGTCGTGCACAAATAATGCGGTGCTTTGAAAACAGTCATTTTGACACCAAAGCTGCCGAAGTGCACCTCAGCTAAATCACTGCTTTGTGTCATCAAGGTGTTCGCTGCCTTCGTGCCACAACTGTTGGCTTCATTTCTTTTGCTAAAAATAACACGGGACAGCAGGGATAGGTTTGTGGCTTAATGTCTGATTTTTACCATAGGAATGTTCTGCAATAACATCCAGGCTTTTGTGCATTTTCACCTCTTTGATCCAAACTCGAATGTTCTTTCCCCCTTTCTTTCCTCATACCTCCTCCTCGCCCTCCCCCCCCTCCACCTCTCATATATAATGTCTGTCTAGTGTGTGGGGCCCCAGGCAGCATCTCTACCTTCTTTTCACTCCTTCTTTACCCCTGTGTGAATCCTCTCCTACTCCCCAAATCCCTGTGGCCTCGCAGGCAGAGCATTCATGTTTCCTCCTCTCCCCTCTTCTCCTACTTTCATTTGCATTGAGACAGACAGTGGTGGTGGTGGGGGGAAACACACCAGTGCACACAGCTGTCAAAGTTGCATTTTGCCTTGAGGACTGTATTGGAGTTCCTGTCAAGTTTCTTCAAACTCACCCACCCACTCACTCACACATGCACAGTGTGTGCGAGCACACACACACACACTCTTGATAGAAATTGAGTCCATGTGAAAGATGCCTGTCTTTCTTACAGGCTGAATCTGGAAACTATCCACACTCCCTAAACACCAGTCTGTCTCAGTGTCCCTGCAGTCCCTCTCACTCACTACATGGCTGCTGCTAAATTAGCTTGTTTGGTTCGTTCGTGGCTGAGATGGTTTTAATGAAGCCAGATTCCTTTGTGTTTGCTCGGTGGCCGAGGGCGGCAGGGGTAATTGAGTAGAAAGGGGTTTTTCTCCCCTTGTTTCCCGACAGACCCGGGAACACGGCATGGGGTCAGCAGGCTGAGGGGACGGCCATTATTCTGGACACACTGCAATGGAGACTGGAGGAGCCGGTGTGCTGCTGGACTCACAGGGTCACTAGGATAATTGAACTCCAAGGGGTTTCATATAACTGGGTTTGATTCAGTTTGGTGGTGTGGTTTCTTTGCTGCTGTGTGTGTGTGTGTGTGGGCATGTTTTTCATTTTTACACAACTGTTAGCACACACAGTTGAAGGTTCCTTGCAGATAGTCTTTGCTGAGCTTTATGACTATGTGTCTGTTACCCAAAGGAAGTGTATAGTGTTCATGATTTTTCGTTTTCCTGCAGGCATGGAAAATCAAGAAGTATTCCCCCTAGCCTTTTGGACAGTGCAAACATCTTAGAGTCTTCTTTGGTCTTTTTCATGAGTTGAATACGGGACACTGGGCTTTCATATTCCCCCTTAAACATTCTGTAGAATGGATTTGTGACATCTTAAATTGATTGATTGGTGACATACAGTGGGAATGTGTTATGATCAAGTTTAGACTGTGCTGTCGGACGTCACATGTTGTGTTTTAAGTTTTTTTTTTTTTTTAAGTTTGACCTCGGTCTTTTCATAATTTCCAGGTATCTCCCAGGTGTCAGAGATTAAAATGCTGCATTAAAGTCTGCAGTAAGAGCTCTGAGAGTCACTCAGATTGGTTTTCAGTATTTTCTCTTTTGTGAGCTGGCCTGCTCTCAGAAGAATATAGTTCTATATGTTTCTAATTATGTAACCTGCTCTTATGAACCTGAACTCTTGATCAGTTAGAGTTTCTGTTATGATATGAAGTCTGACAATTTGCATGTCTGAAAATCTGAAGTGTCTAAAGTGACTTCCTTAGTATACTGTATTTTTATTTATTCCCTTCTGTGCTAAGTACTGTACTTTGAATTTTGAATGAGTAGAAAACCTCTCCCTACTTTAAAAATACCCTGGCTTTACACGATTCAAGGTTCTGGATCATGAAGACCTGTGTGGTGTTCTGTTTTTGTCAAAAAAAACCAATAAAGTTTAAAAATATTAATTCTAATGTCCAGTCAGTTTAAGTGTCTGCAGGATATTCAAATGAATTTTTATGTGCCTGACTCACTTTGAAGAGCAGTGTGGATTTTGTTTACTATATGGATGACTTTCTTTGTTTAAAAAAAAAAAATCCCTAAGTTGTTTGCTACACCTGATACTAACAGGGAAATCCCAGCTCACAGTCAATCTAACAGGCTGACATCATCGTCTTTATATTTGACTTTTTTTTTTTTAAGAAAAAAGCAAAACTGTGAGTTAAGTTATTTGCTTTGAGGCTACTCCTCCATTCTCTAACCCCTCCGATGTCGTTCACATCAAACACCCAGCTTTCACGACAGGAGACCAAAGTTTTTGCGTCTGCATGATAATGACAGATCACTTCCCAAGCACTACTGCAATCCTATGACGGCAACGCCAGTCTCGTCAAGCTCATGAATCTCAATGCGTAAACAGTGTAATTGGTGCCTCTGAGCTTTTGGGAATTTTTGCTCCCATTCACTTCAGAGAGAAAGAGAGTGAGAGAAATCGTGGCTACCAGGCATTTTCTAAACAGTATTAAAAGTAATAGCCAAAATGTTTGGACTGGACTTGGCTCGGCCCCAACCTGTTGACTGTTCCTTGTGATTGCTAAGATATTAATGTTGTCCATGCATCTTTTTATTCAGAGAGCTCAAGTTTTATTTATTGTTTTTTTTTTTCACTCAGTCTTTTTGTGTGATTTATTAGTTTGAGGGGAAATTTTACTTCGCAGGAACTGGAAGCACTTTGTGCTTTATTTCAATATGGCACCTAGTCTAACATCTCTCCCACTTTGTGTTTTGTCTCACCAGCTCCAAGCCCCACAACAGCGATCCACTACATGGCCACCAAGTGTGTGGATACAGTCAAGCACCAACAGGCAACAAAATGGTTCATGCCCTGGGGTCCTAACCAGTGCGACAAGATCCGGACCTTTGATGAGGCCATGGCCAAGAAAATTGAGGCTAACAACATTGTATTTGCTGTCCACATCCCTTTGCCTAACAAGGAGATGAGCCCCTGGTTCCAGTTTATGCTGGTCATCCTACAGTTTGACATAGCGTTTAAGATGTACAACCAGATAGGTGAGAACCAAGGCTTTTTTTGTGAGTTTAAAAAAAAAAGCGTGAGGATCAAATGGTTCTTGTTTGTCCCATGCTTTTAAGAGGCCATGCTGTTTTATATGGTTTGCTGTTAAGAGATCAATTAAGGTTATAACAAACAAATAATGAACACTTGGCTAATTGTATTTCAGATTTGATTACCGTACTTGACGGTGTCTTGCAAGCTCTTATGCTACCCTTTTTTTAAATATCTGAAGTTTTTCTCCAGTTGTGTCAATATTTTGTCTGTTATTTCCTCACAATCTGAAGGCAAATATTTGCAGAGGCTCAATGTGACCAAGTTAGCCTCTGAAATATTCACCTCCTTTGTCACTTCTTATCACTCATATATTCAAGTGCACAGTCATTCCACCTTTCCCAGTAATTCTGGTTTCTTATAGCTCATTCCCTGCAAGAAGTGGTGGTGGGATGTTGTCTTGTGTTCTTATTTCAGTCTATCATGGTGAATACTTGAGGAAACCAGAGAAATGTGTCTTTTCAGTAGATTGGATTTCTGTTACACTGAAAGGCAGCAAACAATGATGGATGTTCTGCTGTTTGTCCTCTGTGGGCTCTCGGGGGTTTTGTAGAAGGACTTGTCAGACGTGCTTGAGACAAATATAAAAGAGAGAGGAGAGAAGTAATCTGGACCTGTTTGTTATTTGCCTCTGAACAATGAAGAGATCCGCAGCAAAAAGGTTTACGTACTAATTTCACCGGCTTTCTACATTTGTTTTGTTTTTCCTACACTTTTTATGGCATAAATAACATGCTCAGTCATTTATGCAGTGATTGGTACAGTCTCATTTCATAATATTTACGTTCCAGTATAAACATGCAATAACTGTAGATCAGAGTTTGTGACAACGTAGGATAAAACATCAGAATGGCATGAATCATAATGGAAGGGATGAGAATGTTGCACACCCTACTCCTCCATGTATGAAGTGTGCAAGACTTTCTTCAGGGTACCATTATATCTGTTGTCATTACTTATTTTGTTGTTATTATTTTAGTCGTAAACTTAAGTGATACTAAAGTTTCAAGGAAAAAAAGGAAGGAATCTAGTTTTGGTCGTTTCGAGGCAAACTCCACCCGTAACTTCCCTATTTGTAGTTTTGTGGCTGAGAGGGGGAGGGGGAGATAACTGGTGCCTCGAAGAAGATGCGGTTTGGTGTCCTGGTGGGGGTCTTTGGATCATGAAAGAAGGGATTAGAGAGGTGATGAGAAAGTGCAAAAAGTAACTTGATCACCAGGAAAGCCTTGGATTTTGATGCTTTTGCTTCATGGCTTAGAATGCATAGCTTTCTCATCTTGAGCTTTATCACAAATTGTGTCGTGTCTACCCTGACAAATGCCTGTAAACCTTGATAGACATCCACCTTAGGCCAGTTTGTAATTCACAGAAAGATAATCAAGGTGATTGTCATAACAAAGAGAACAAAAAGTTTGCCAGTTTGTGGTGTAATTTTATATAAGCCAGCCTTTCTGGTAAGGCTTGTCTAAACAAGTTACAGTTGTTACATTGGTGGCCTCGTCATCAGCATCATTTGCTTGCTCATTTCCTTGGCCTCAGTGGAAATGTGTTAGGGGGCTGTGGGTTGTTTACTGCCTGGCTGCTAGACAGACGAGTCAGTGAATCAGCTTAGACTACAGACATGTCTCTCTGCCAGATGCTACACACTTATTTTGATCTTCCCGAGCTACATGAGGTGCTGTGAGAGCACATGGATGTAGAGGGAGATGAATACTGTAGTTGCTGCATGCAGTAGAAACCAGCCAGTGCTGCAGAAGTGGAATTCCTGCTTTTTAAACAAATGATTTTTTTGACTATGTTCACCCCATTCGTCTTGCTTTTTCTGCATTATCCAGAGACATGGTGTGCTAGAAAGGAGAACCCACTGAAATGTGGAAAATAGCTTGTTTCAAGGATACCCAAGCATTTGGGGTCTTGTATATTAAGGCAAATTGCTTATAAACTACTTCCTCTATCCTTTCCTGCAACACTGATACTGCGAGAAGAGTGCCAGATTCTTCTGGGATTTCATTAAATCAGACCGTTCTCATTCATTTAATGCAAAAATGTTCGGATTACATTGGTCTGTTGAACACTTCGAAGCTATCCGTATGGAGCAAGCTAAAAGATAGAAATGACTGGATTATTGCAGTTATTTTGACGTCTTAAAGAGTTTTATTTTGGTGAAATGCACAGATTTGTTTAGCTTTGAGTCCTCTCTCCTTTTTAGCAAAACCAAGTATTGTATAAAACCTTAAGGTAGTCATTTTGTCAAATAGCAAAACTGTATTCTCTTTTCAGTTCAGTTCTTAAGAAATATACATTATACCTTATACTCATTAAATTTGTTGATAGCCAAATCTAAATAGACTAGATAGGATTCACATTCCTTGAACTAAGTAGAGGCTGGATTCAGATATTCTAAAATGCTATTAAATTCCAAACCCAAAAGCATCGCTTTTGGGTCTTCCACAATTAGCAAAATGGCGTTCGCCTGCCTGTCTAAGTCCTGGCCAGAACACAAAGGTAGGCGGATTCTGTTCTGCAGCTGTATGATAAATGAACAAGGCCATCTCTTCCTTGACTACCTTATCTGTGTAACAATGTGCGTCACAGAGAAGAGCCTCGTCCTTATTAACCACTCCACCCACCTGCCCCACTCCACCCCGGCACCAGGCACCCCTTGGCCAGGGTCCAGCAATAACACAGCTGTTGAGGAGGCTTAGTTTCCGTGGCGATGGCTGCTGGACTATAGTGGAATGTTTGCATGAAGTGAGCTGACATTCGAGGGTGGCTGGCTCGTCCAATGGCAGAGTGGAGGGCATTACAGAGACAGTCGGCTGCCAGTTCTCATCTGGATCCCTCCCTCCCTACTCTACTTTTTTTTTCTTTCTCACAGCACAGGCCACTGGGTTTCTTTCTCTTCATTCCAGCTTGTTTCATAACGACACAAGAGGCACTCTGGAGGGCTGGAGGAGAGAACACTTGGCTTTGTAATGTGATCTAAAGATGCAGTTTTAATAGCTTGGCTTTGGATGTTTTTGTTGGATTCACTGGGCTGGGCTGTTGGAAGCCAGCTCAAGGTCTTGTTGAAGTTTATGTCAAGTAGGAAGTAACCTAGATTTGGACCACCACGGGGAGCAGACCGAATCACCGAATATGTTTACATGCTGAGAAATAATCCTATTAATCTCGCTGTGTCAGGCTCATTCCAGGTGACAGCACACATACGAGCACTCCAATGATTTGGCCTTGTATAAATATGTTTGTTTTTAGTATATACCAGTCAAAACATAGTCTAGCTAAGAATTCAGATGTTTTAAATGAACAGAATGACAGAAAACAATTACAGCTGCAGCCATGAAACTGTGATACTCAGTGATTTAAATAAATTTGATGTCCACATTTTCTTTACATAGTAACGTTCTGGAGTACATTAGCATGTGAATCACTACCGTGTTATGTTGTAAATGAACAGTATGTTTTCATATTGTAATGGGGTGCTGCCAGTGCTCGCTGTACTGTCCCTTTGCTGGTCTACTAGTCAAAAGGCCATGGCTGTCTGTCATCAGGACTTACTTTTATCCTGGCACTGGGATAATAACAGCCAGCTGTGTGTAAGAGGCACTGAAAGAGGACGAAGACAAACGTCTTATTCAGAACACTTTTAGAATTCTTTTGAATGTAATGATTTTGGTGCAAGTTCAAGCCTAAATCATTACCCTTTACAAATGAAACTTAGCATATGCAACTATGTCAATAAACGCCCCCTAATCAAAAGCTTTAACAATATTTGCTGAATGTTTGTGCTGGTCAGAAAGTGAATTGCTGCTGTCTGTGGTGTGGTGATTCTTTCCAGAGGACGGAGTGATGGTCACCATTGATGTGAGCCTGGCCTACAGAGACGACACAGTTAGCGAGTGGACAGAGATGGCTCACTCTTTTGAACAGAGGAAGCTTAACTGCAGCTTCTCTACTTCCAAGGTGTGGAAATGACACTCACAATCAAGCATCCTTTAAATACCAAAAACAACATTTTCCAGAATCCTGCAACAATAATATAATCCAGTACTTCTTATGAATGTCCTGTATATCATAAAAATAAACTGTTACATATGGTTTCAAAATTTAATCTAAGTAACTGGCATATTTGGTCATCACAGTTTTTAACTCAAAAGCTCTTTTTGTTTTAATTTTTTGCAATTAGGAGTTTTTGCTTCGCCACTTTTGTGAAACTGAAATGATACTTTGCTTCTGCCGCTAGTGTTGGCTGCTTCACTGCCTATGTTAAAGTTGGACACAATGATTTGCAAAAAATATAATATTGAAATTATTTCCACAAATTTCTGTGTGATATGAGTCTCAATTTTAAGGTGAATGGTAATTGTTCTGTTTCATTATCACTGAAAAAAATATGAAGATGATGATGTGCCACATTTCTTAATTTAACTTTGAATTAATTTTTCAGCCCTAATTTTTATTACAGCTGTAAAGTGTTTCTTCCAGCTGATAGTGGCCTACATCTGAGCTCAGAGATTCACTGACTGAGATTTTTTTAATTGCGGGGGCTGTGACTTTGATGCCATTTAGGCGTTTGGAGTATGCATTGCCTTGAACTTGTCATAAACCAAAATGCTTTGTCACCGCTTTGTATTTTCTAGACCTTTGAGAATGAGGGACGTTACTATGAGTGCGACCAGCTGCCCTTCATGGAGGTTGGCAGTGTGGCTCATAAGTATTATCTTCTCAACATCCGCCTGCCTGTCAACGAGCGTAAAAAGATCAATGTAGGGATTGGAGAAATTAAAGACATTCGTCTTGTTGTAAGTTGGCATTTGACTGGGACCTGTGTATTTGAAGCTTTTTGGTACAATATTGATATAGCTATGGTTTAGCAACAAAATAACATACACAGCACAAACTGTTGAAACTGATGATGTGTTTTCTTTTCCTCTTCCAAGAGCATCCATCAGAACGGAGGCTTCACCAAAGTGTGGTTTGCTATGAAGACATTCCTCACGCCCAGCATCCTCATCATCATGATCTGGTACTGGAGACGGATCTCCCTCATGAGCAGACCTCCTGTGCTATTGGAGAAGTAAGGCATCATCTGTATTAAAGTGTCCTGTGTTCACAATTGTATTGTTAGCACCTTATATTATGTAAGAATTATACCTCTTGGCACACAGCCAGGACCTACAGAAATGGTTTCATTAAAATTCTTGGAGGCTCTGCTTTGGTGCGTCTTCTCGGGGAAGGCGTGTATTAACTATGGATGAAATGAACAAGTAGGGCATGTTGCTAAGTGTATGCAGTGAAGATCACCGAGATCAGAAGTCACTGTTCATCATGCATCTGAGGAGGACCATTACTTTGTACCATTAGCATGTCACACGCAGCATTGTAATTACATGTTAAAGTGAGCCGTCTCTGTACATGGTGGGGCAATTAAGCAAATCTATGAAAATGGTGATAAATAAGTAAAGACCTCTTTCTTGCCTGATTTTTTTTTTCTGAAAGTAGATACATAAACTGGGAAAAGGTTTAAAACCTGTGTTTATTCCTTAACTAAACCCCATGTTAGAGCAGCAAATGCAGGTATCTGCCTGAAGCAGATAGTTTCACCGCCATGCTGTGGAAATTTGAAGCTGTGCTCAGAGCTCAGTGTTTGTCTAACCCCCAACCGTGCTGGGAAGACAGATCAGTAAGAGGCGACGGTCTGCGCCACATGAAGTGCGAAGTGTGAAATGTGTTACAAAATCTGCAAGCTAGAACTCAACCGACACATGCTACATACACACACATTTCAGGACATGCTCACTTAGGCAACACACGCGCGCACACACACAGACTCACAGTCAATGTCTCTCTCCTTCCCTCTGTATTTTCCGGCTCACGGCTCTTATTCCCAGATGACCAGCAGGGTTTGAGGAAGCGCGACTCGTACCCTATTTGTGGACAGCGGATGATTTTTTCATGCTGTAAAAGCTTTACCAGAGTCTCCTGTCATGCTAGTCCACAGAGGTGTCAGAGTGGTAAACCTCCAGACTTCCTCTAAACATAGAGGACAGATGAGTGAGTGGGAACTCTCAATGTGGATAATGGCTTAGGATGATATAATTCATAAAATGGGGAAACCCTCACATAACAGAGGCTTAAACACTTTCCTTCAATTGTAAATTGAAAAATGTTTGGTGCAGAGGCTTGTCATAGCAGGAAAAACACAGGTGGGATTAACAACATTTACAATGGCTCTGTCCAGTTAAAAGTCAGCATGTTAGCATGCGCAGCAGCAGAATCCAGGAAATGGCTAACACAAATGGTATGCAGATGTAATTAATGTTTTTAGTTACACCTATGGTTTTTCTGCTGGCACATCTGCAATATATAAAGGGTTTATTTAGGACATCTACCACATTAACTTTACAGATTTTCAAACCAAACCCTTTGTCTTTCTCCACACAAACACACATTCACACAGATTTGTACTGACTTCAGCTCCCTGTGTTGGTGGTGTTCAGGACACATTCCCTGCATACCAGTCAAATGTGGTTTCAGTCTGTTCGCTCTGTAAAACATCGGTGACGAGCTGTCTGCAATGGACTTGCTTAGAAGCTGTCTTACATTACTTGTATTAGCCACAATGTTTTAAAGGAAAAATGTTTGTACCCACATGTTTTCCTATCACCTGTACCTTCTGCTCTCTGTCTCTCACAACACACACTGTAGCTCTGTTTTGCCCCCTTGACTGTCTATTTACGATCATTCTTTCATCTGCTGGCAGCATGCAGGGACCTGCTGCAGACGTTTGGAAGACGAGCTCTGTTCTGTCTTTCTGAGGGCTGATTGTTCTTAATACTTTTGCTCTTACTTCTCTCTAAATGTCTGCATGTCAGGGTTGAGGGAAGTTGGCTGTAATACTGAAATTTACTTGGAAAGGCATTGAATTATGTGGACTTGGATAGGTCAGTGGGGACACACTGTGCTTGTAGTTGAATGGATAATCTGATCAATAACATCCCAAGATCTAATGAGTCTGCCTCAGCAAACGTGGATATGGCCTTGCTCTAATGCACTGTTTGTGTCTGTGTATAAGATACAGTTCAGATTCAGGTGTAAAGCCTTCCAGTTTAAGCGACCACAAATTTAATCTGCTAACATTGTTCGACAATACATTTGTCTTATCGTATTTGTCTGTTTACTTTGATTGATTTATTATAATCTACCAGCTACTCTCACATGTTGGTAATGGTGAAAAGTGATTGTATTAAGACTGTGTTTTTCTCCCTCAGGGTAATTCTTGCTCTGGGTATCTCCATGACGTTCATCAACATTCCAGTGGAGTGGTTCTCCATTGGCTTCAACTGGACTTGGATGCTTCTTTTTGGAGATATCAGGCAGGGCATCTTCTACTCCATGCTGCTCTCTTTCTGGATCATCTTCTGCGGGGAGCACCTCATGGTACTGTTCACGGCACCATTTAACTCACTGTTGGATGTCTTTCTGACTAACCTGCAGGCTTGTGCGCTAACTAGGATGTTGCTTACAGCCATTTAGCGCTAAAGCTGTGTAAGTCCTGTCACAGCCATTCTGATACTACTTAATTTTACTGGAATAAAAATGATCTTGCTTGCTTAGAGGAATGCTCCAGCAGCAGTGTGTCTTTTCCACAAAAACTAAATAAACATAAAATTAAACACTTGGGTTGATTGGGAAGATTGGGTTGTATATATCTGCAAATACGCATCTCAGTACGCAATCTACAAGCCAGGTATCCAGTGCCTTTAAAAAGTATTTAACCCCTCTTTGGACATTTTAATGTTTTGTGCTTTGTGAAACCGATTTTGACTGAGTGGATGTAAAAAGAGACTGTTCTTCACGATGAACAGAGAGAGCATTAATGGAAAACTTGAGAACTCAAAGCTATGACAGAATGTGTCTGTACGTGTGGGAACTCAGCTGTGAGGAGTTCAGTTATTCCTGGATGCTTATTTTTTTAGGTGCATATATTTTGGTAGGTACTGTTTTCAGTCACCTCAGTCTAAATTTGCTTAGCAATGTCCCTATTCGTCTTTGGCTTTTGCAACTGTTTCTGCGCGCTGTCATTGTCTGTCGAACAGCTTTGATCCTTGGTTGGTTTATATAATAATTATAAAAATTAAATGTTGCCATTATGAGTTAATGTTAAAGCCCATATATCAGAAGTTAAGCAAGATGTTTTTTTGGCAAACGGTTTTGTCCATCTTCTCTCACTGTCATTTTTGTCCAGGAAACACAATTCTTTGCAGCATGGGCGCTGGGTGAAGGAGAAGTGAAGATGTGTGAGAGCTCTGTATCAGCCAAGAAAGTCATCCCTCAAACTGACTTTCATCCCACAGTTGACTTGCAGGTCATTCTCATGCGATGTCCCTTATTTAGCCTGGATTGGGGCAGTCATGGACATGGTCAAGCCTTTTTTCTTCTCACTAATTGTAGAGACTATTAACTTGATGACCTCTTAAGATAGCATGTCTTTACTGCTCCTCAGTTGTCTGGACAGCGGCGAGTTCTGCACAGCAGGCAGTTTTTCTCTTGTGTGTTGGGATGCTGAGCTCAAAAATGCAAAAAATGATTTGGTTCCCTTCTTAGTAATTATTGATGGCTCTTTTGGTGACGTGTTCTTTGCATGATCTGTTCCTAAACCTGTAGAATTGGGTGATCATTGATATTTTCATAGCATCCAGTTGTGGTTGCTGAGAGGTGGTCATATGAAATTGCCAGTGAGTGGGAGGAGATGTGTGCAGTTCTGATATGCCAGTGAAATGCCAGCATGGACGACAAAAAGTAACGCCTTGTATTTGAGGATGTTATGAGTTCTATCCGGATGCCAAAGGTGAGCCTAAGGATATTACACAGTCTACCTGCAGGCTGTTATTTAAAGAGGCTATCCATTGTGAGTGTGCACATTTCTTTTCAGATAATAAAATTTAAAACAATCTGAAAAAGGATTTTTTTTGATGAGCAGGCATATGAAGAATGGATATGCGTGGAGTTGCAGCAATGTAAAAGAGTTGACAAATTGGTTTATATTAGCTGTGCTGAAGGTCCCACCCGGCACACACCTTTAGATTAACTCCTGTGTGTGCCTCATTCTACACTCTTGTTTGCTGCACCTGACTTTTAATCACTCGGTCTTTGCATATGTAGTGTGGTGTAGTGTTTGAATCACTATTACATGTAATTGTGCATGACGTACTGTACATTCATCAGTCCTTTATACACAGCCAATATGAAGCAACCCATTAATATCTCAAAATTAAATTCTCTTGCCACTTTCTCTCGTACAATGTAGAGATATGGGATTTTCAAGGATTCCTCAGGTATGTGCATTTTTTTGTACTGGTTACCTGCTTGATATATCACACCAGAGCTCTACACATGAGCTTGCACTTCCTGACTACACTGACTGGCTTGTAACTCCAGCTGGGAGATACATTTGAGCTGCAGGTTCACCATGTTCAGTAAGCTCTCTTAGCTTTTTCAAGTTTAATAAATAGGAAAATAAAGGACCCTGTTAAATGCCACAGTCGTTGTTTTGGTAAAACTGTGTTAGTCTGTTGTAAAAGTGGATTAGGTGAAGCATGTGGACAGCCGTTGCTGTCTCCTATCTCAGTTACCACAGTGACCTACCTCACTGTGGTTCTGCTTGTGCTGCTTTTGAGAATGCTTTAATAGAAGCATTTAATTAAACATTTCATTTGAAACAATTTATGTTAATCCCAGGGATATTTGCACATTTCACTAGCTTTAACCCAGGTTTGTTTGTGATCTGCCTTTTGTCTGAATGTAGTGTTTGGCAGGAAATTGACTATCTAGGAGTTGAATCTACATATGTATGCTGTACATCTGCTACGATGTGAAGGTTGAAACCACTAAAACATGAATAAAGTCCAGGGGGCTGAATACTTTCAAGGGATCTGTATCTGTTAATGGTTGTGACAGGGCTAACTTTATGGCAACTTATGGCTGTGATCACCCCCATCCTGTTTACACCCAATTTTTATTTGCCTCAATCTGATCATGCCAGGTTGCATTCACTGTCAAGTGGATCTTAATTGCATTGAATTACAAATCCATATTCTGAGGTGAACAGAAATCTGAACCAATTCTTGATATTTATTAATGTAGAGACCTTTGTGTATCAGATGAGTTGCTAAGATTTTTCACAACTTGTGTGATGTTAACATTACATACAGTGTGACTTTTATTACAGAAGGATTTTGATGTTAGTGGGCTTATGTTTAAGTCCATTGTGTCCCTTCCTCTCAGGATCAGACTGAGAGGAACCGTTTCTCAGTCTACTGGAAGCAGGTCGGACCCATCGTGTTTGGCTCTTTCTGCCTCTTCATCTTTGACATGTGTGAGAGGTGAGCCCACATTTTTTCCCTCACTGCTTAGATTAGAACGAGAAACTTATTCTTTACCGAGAGTTATGCATCAGCTCTCAGCCTATTATAATAATGAGTCTTGTGAAATTTGAAATTTGTAGAATTAGTCTACACATGCTGTGTTTACCATGTGTTTTTTGTGTGAATGAAATACTGTGACACACTCAAAAGATGATATAAATGTGTTGTTTTTATTTTCACCAGAGGGGTCCAGCTGACAAACCCCTTCTACAGCATCTGGGCATCTGATATAGGAACGGAACTTGCTGTATCCTTTTTAATCAATCAATCAATCAATCAATCAAATCAATTGGGTCAGAAAAAGAGCAAGCAGCTTGCCTGCTATTAAAAACCTCCAGAGAGTGTGACTGGTCCAGTCATGTTTGTCAGTTTAGCAGCCAATGAACATGTTTATGGTTGTTCCTCTGCTTTGTTGGAACAAATTAATGTCTTGAGCAATGTGGTGGCGACTGCAAAGTAACTGCTTTTTGTCTTCTCGCCAGGCTCAAGTTCATGATGATCATGATTTCTGGTATGCATGAGACGTTTCTCTGGTCGGCTTTAACATGAGCTGAAAACTCTTCTCCAGGCTAATTGGATGAGAAATAATGAAGCAATGCCATATGTGAAAGTGTTGCCCCGTGCCTTTGGGATGATGTGTTTATGTGTGTACCAGTTTGTTCGCCTTGCTTGCCAAGCTGAGCAATGCAAAATTTATCAGCACACCTCTTGAAATATAACTGCCAAACCACCCTGCTTCTTTCAGCCTTCTCTTTTTTTGTTGTCTGAGACCCATCGAAAGGAAAAGCCTACTCAGTGTTCCTGACTCTTAATGGTCTGAAGGCATTTGGTACAGTTGGGGTTATCAAATCTTTATAAGGCCTACTGCTGACATGTTTCTTCTGTGCTTTCTACTGCTGTAAAGTCATTTAAGGTTTTATTAATGAGACACATATCCTTGCAAAGATTTATTTTTCTGACCTTCAGATGTGTGGTTACTGATTAAACTGTGGATACAACGCTTTGTCCATTTGTTAATTAAAATTTCTAAAACCCTTTCTATTTTCTCTTCGCTTATTAGCCCATTTTTATTTTGCAGTATGAATGTAACCACTCTGCTGGCAGACTCTTTTTAAGGTGCACTTGTTTGGTTATTTCCTTGACTGCTGTCACCTCAGATGGCATTCATAATTGTCGCAGGGATTTGTGCCTGTCTCTACTTTCTCTTCCTCTGCTTCATGGTTTTTCAAGTATTCCGCAACATCAGCGGTAAGAGGATGTCTCTGCCGGCCATGTCCAAGGCCAGACGCCTGCACTACGAGGTGGGTGTTTTCATCTGGTAGACCTGTGTTTCTAATTGTTCATTTTCACTAATGAAGAACTAAATGTTTTGGCCGCCCGTGTTAGTACAGGAGGACTTCTCTGCCACACTGAATTTTCTGACTTGCTGACTTATTTTCTTTATCACTCTTTAGGGTCTGATTTTCAGGTTCAAGTTCCTCATGCTGGTCACGTTGACCTGCGCTGCCATGACTGTCATCTTCTTCATAATCAGTCAGGTGAGTGCCTTAATGTTATGAAGACAGTGGGGTTGATCTCTGCAGATAGGACTGTCTAGGGGATGATTTGTGACATTGTCAGTTATTCCACAGTGAGAGTAAAAGTATGCGTTTGTCCTTTGTCTGTGTTCAGGTGAATGAAGGCCACTGGCACTGGGGAGAGCACACAGTGCAGGTGAACAGTGCATTCTTCACTGGCATCTATGGCATGTGGAACCTGTACGTCTTTGCCATCATGTTCCTCTACGCACCGTCTCACAAACGCTACGGAGACGAGCAGTCAAGTGGTCAGTGCATAACTGGTAACGACATATTTCTACTGGTTTTCCAAAGAAATACGATAGATGGGAGTATTGGTTATAAACGCCCTCTGTTGGTTTAGTAGCAGGTTAGGATGAAACCTAAAATGTTGAGCCTGAGATAAGTTAGACAAAGAAATGCATAAACTAGACAATCTAATATTTTTTTTTCTTTTACACTTAATTCACATTTGCATGAAATTGTCTTCATGTTTTAATATATTACTTGGTTAGATTGGTCTTTTAAATTCAGTCCAGTTTAATCATGTTGTTTCTTGTTTACTTAAATTTTTTGGAAAATGCAGCAGGCTCCATTGTGCTATGGTTATATAAATGATTTAATCATTATTGCAGTTAGGCTGTGTTACTTATCTTTAAGTGTGATACAAACAAACTTTCTCATTCTGTCAAAGTTGTTGGTTAAATTTCATCGGCGTCTCAGAAGCTCTCACATCATTCTGATGGGCAGTCAATGTCTGCAAAGCTGCCTATTCATGCAAAGTTTGTTTTTCGAGACGGGTGATTCAGAAGGACCCAGATTCCCAGGGGAAAGAAGGGTCTTTTGGCCTGAGAGGGTGATTCTAATGGACACCAGGCTTCCTTCCAGACAGAAAGGAATGGAACAGTGAAGAGAGGATGGGGGAGGGGAGGGGCGGTGGTGTTTGAGAGCAGGGAAGTAATGAAAACCACCCATCCATCTCCTTACGTCAGTGACACAGGGAGAGAAAAAGCTTTCCCTGAAGTGCGTCAACCAGTCTCATGGGAGGGGCGCCTCTCTCCAAGTTTCACTGTCTGTGTTGATTTACTTTATCACAGTTTCACTTCTGTTTTGAACAGGCTGAAGGTATCCATTTTAATGAAATTCAGCTAAACCAATTTGATATGCAGTGGATCATTGCCTGCAGTAATAAAAAAGAAAAAATAAATAATAACCATAATAATAATTATATATTGATGAATTGATAGATGCTGATGTGTTGCATTTACATTAACAGGAGATGCTGGAGGAAACAGTGGAGAGGACATCCAGCTGACTACTACCATCACCCATGTTGATGGTCCCTCTGAGATCTACAGGATGGCTGGAAAAGAGGCCCAAGAGTAGATTTCACACTGAGACTCCGCCCTACTACCTACCGCATCAATGATCCCCTCCCTCTAATATGTAATCAAACAGGCTTTTCTCTTTAAGCCCCCTGGCCATAAAACGCCATCAGCAACCCACCTTGCTTGTACCTACCACAGTCCCACAGTTACTGTCCTCTTCCAGCACCAAACCCTCAGCTGTGTGACTTATGTGCAACCCTGTTCCCAAATGTAGGTCTAAAGGCTCAATATTATCAATACTCCTATCAGTCCTTTTCATTTCATAGAGGTTTTCTCTTCATACATTTCATACTTTGTGTAAACCATGTTGTGTTCATAAATGTTGCACAACGCTTTCGACACCAAAAAAGAGATTTGAGAGTAAAGAAAACATTTTTTTCATCACACTCCCGTTGTTAGAATTGTTTAAGACTGGGGGTTTTGACAAAGAAGGGCAACAAGATTTTGTGGATACATTTCAGCCGCTGTGTTTTACCTTCTGTATAATTGCCTGTTATATACTTAGTCAAGGCCTTAGATCCTGTCACAAATACATAACCTTCCACAGAAAGTAGATCATGTTGTGTACTGCTGTCAATCTTAGTCCTCAAGTGATTGAGATATTCTGTTATGTCACTGGGAGAAATGTACAGACCACAAAGCCACTTTGGGAAATGCATACTGTATGTTCATTATGTTACAATGTAGATATCTATTTTTTATAAAGTGCTCATTTTCAACTTCACAAAATACATGCATCATGCTTTATCGATGTTTTTGAATTTGATTGTAGCCTATTATACATTGTTTCTTAGTTTGTTTGTTCTTTTTATCCTAATTTAAATAAAAATTTTACTTAATACCCTTGTGTATTGTCAGTGCTTTCTCTGAATTATCGAGTTATGTGTTTATATACAAGTCCTTCTTTATTGTCTTATTGACCGGTAATTTAACGAAAAATTAATCACTGGAAAGGAATTTAATATCTCTTGAAGGACTTCAGTTTGTCTTGTACTTGGTCTAAGTTTATAGTGGCCCTAACTTGCACATCTTCATACTATACTGTACAATGCTGCAAAGCTTTTCAAAATAAAGCTGATATGCTGCGTTCAAACATTCATGTGGGCAGAGTGCGCCTCTGCAAGGCACATAGCAGAACGACAAACCTGCTTTCGCTTTTCTCATCAGTCAAGTGAGCCAGAGTGAGCTAGTGGGAGACAGGAAGTTGATTTTTACTTGCTGTTTAGTACATTCTTAAAAAGGGGATATGTGGGAGATTTGCATCTTTATACTGTCATCACGGACCCTTAAGATCACTTGGTTTTTGGTAGGCTTTTGCCTGTACTTCACTAGATTTCAGAGGGAGATCCACTGCATATATCTGACAACTCCACTTACCTGTATACTGAGTTATATATTATACACGTTGTATTGCTGCTGTGAGGATAAAAATAAAATCTCGGATAGCTTTTAGCGAGTTCTGACCTCATTTCAGCGTTTTACCCCTGCCTTGTCGCAGTTTCACCTCAAAATGCAAACAAAATTATCTTTAATGAACTTTATTGCATTCATGTGTTCCAGGCTCATGTACATGAAAAACAGCTGCAGGGTGAATTCTTCCTAATTTTGCACTTTTACTTTTGTTCAATAAGTGAAAAGTGGACTCTTTGCGGTAGACCATCTCCCTATTTTGGCTTGTACGAAGTTTTAGAAACACGATGGTGTTATTTTGAAAATCTCTTTCGGAAGTAGCCTTTGAAAAGCAGTTAGCTTGACGCTAGTGAACATCCGCCAGCGTTTCGTTTGGTCCGCCTCTCGCCTACCGACTAAATTCGGCTGTTCTCGTCGCGAAGCGTCGAAGCGGCGGAGGAAAACGGAAAGGAGAGGGGGGAGACTGGTCGTACTGGGAGGGGAAAAAAGTAAGCGATAATTTAATATTAACACCAACCGTCAGCGGAAAGTGAAAGCAGTGCGAATCGGCAGCTTTGAAGTCTCCAGTGAGGTCCACGTAGCTGGTTTTCCACAGTCTATGGTGTAAACACGTTAGTGTAGTTGTGACATTGCGCCGTGAGCGACACAGCAGAGGGAAAGGTCTCCTCCCAGTCTGTTGACGGATACAGTTTGGCTTCAGTGAAAGGAGACACGGCTAGACCTGACTGTACATTACCCCGGCCAGGTAAGACTGGCATATGTCGATAAACTGTCACATTAACAGCGGCCATAACGAGCTTTTACCTGAATCAACAGTTGGTTTCATTCTGTTCTACTAGGAGGCATATTTACTGTCATTGCTGCCAGCTTTCACAGTCTTCATCCGTTTATGCAACACTTAGGTGGCACCACAGCCAATTTAGACCTAACAGCGTTTCGTGCTCCTTATCTGTGACTCTAGTGACCACACACATACGTATGAGGTTCATTGGTTTATGAATATAGTAATCAACAGGTGATTGCTTGAGCTCAAGGTTTACTCAGCACAGTGCCGTCTGGGCCTCCTGCCTTGATTACTCCTCACAGGCCCCACCTACCGTGTTTGCCACATAATGACTTATTTTGGAAGGCAAACAGATTATTCCAGTACAGAATAGCACTTTTATAGACATATAAACCAGCCACTTCCCTCACATTTGTTGATTATGCAATGGGTAATCGCTTGCAGCATTGCATGGGCAGTCCAACATGAACCAATGAGATTATGGACCCGGTGAGATGGTTGAAGTGGAGGCCCCCACACAGGGAAGTGGCTGGGATGTTTACATGGAGCATCAGCAGCTCTGTTGATGTCCCCTGGCCATTAGGAGGACAGAATACAGACTGGCCATTGATAACGCCAACTCATTAGTACCCCATTCACCGCCATCAAAGCCTCCTCTCAACGCCCATCAACATGAGTGGGTCACAACACACACTGGAGGCTGAGGATCACACACTTCCTGCCTTCGTGTTGATGACAGGGGTTTGGCTCGGTGTAAGGCGCATGAAGTTTTCATTGCGAATGAGTGAACAGCTCTATGACAGGCACTGGCCATGGGAAACAGATATGAGCATGTGCAGCAACATCTTTGTTGGTACTGGTCAACACTGGTATCACTGGCAGGAATATGTGCAGCCTCATGTGCTGTTGTGTTAGAAATGAAGATGGTGACGTCCATGAACGGCTGCCTTGTCTAATATTGTCAGGTCTGGTCATAAGGCCGTCTGCTGCAATTGCTTGGATCAAACACTAGCACCTCCTGCACTCACTTTATCTGTGCATTCACAAGAATTTTTTCATTTCCCTTCCTTATTTGAATGGATAGACCGGTCCAGTTCTTCAAATAATGCTTATTGACACTAGGTAAGAATCAGAAGTCTTTACTGTCATTGAATCGGTGAAATTGGAAATTGAAAATGGATAAAAGAGGTTAAAAATTAGTGACCTTTGTCACGAAAGACTCATTCTTTAAACTCATTACCTCTCTTTGTCAGCTTATGTGGCATGGGCTGCATTTGGAGTTGAGTGTGAGTCGGTTTGCTCGGATTGCTGGCAGGGTTTAACATGTCGTGTGATGCATGTAAATTGATAAGTAAGAGGAGGAAGGGGAGTGGTGGTCAAGAGACAGGGGACATTGTCTTGCTTGATGCAAGGATTGGATAAAAAAACAAAAAAGGATAAGGTTAGGGAACTCCCTGTACAGTTTGAAGGTTGAGGAGAGGATTGATTTTAATCTCCTTCCTCTGTCTCCGTATGAGTTTTACTTGTGGAACAATGGATGAACTGTTGGGATCATGTGGGATGTGGCACACACAGCTGTAACCAGTGCTGTAATACTTTATCGGCCAACAGGCTGCTCTGGAAGCACATTTCTTCTCACACAGAATGCAGCCCGACTCGATCGGCAGCTCCGTCCGCGACTTTTTGACAAGAAGCCAGTTTGGCTGAGGAGGAAGACGCAGCAGTGGCCACCGTCTGAGCCTCTCCTGAGCCAGGATCTGTTTCCTCATAGTGCTGTCTGTGGATTCCCCGCAGGTCTTTCACTGCACAGTTTGTTGAAGTAGGAGTTGGTGTGTGTTCGTGCCTGTGCGTGCTTGCTCCACTGTCTTTTGAGTGATCTTACTACTTCCTTACCGGGCTGGGTGATTCACATCATTTCTCGACATGTGAACACGCACACACACACACACACACACACACAGAGTTCAGTTTCTATCTCAGCAAAGATTACATTCAAACTATTTTTTTCTCGGCTTCTGACATGCAAGTTAATTTTGTAATTACTGAGTGTGGTTTGAATCTGTTCAGAGCTGTAGCAATTAGTCAAGTAGTCACATTGTTAATCAGTTAATCGGTCATTATTTTAATTTTGATTTCTCACTCTAGTAACATTTGCTGTCACATGTGATGATAAAGTAGATAACATTGGATACGCTTTCACAGTTTTCTCACACAGAATGTCAGAAATGTGCACATCTCAATTGATTTATTTCAGTAATTCTTCACCAATACATGCCAAATATTCTCAGCTTTCAGCTTCTCAAGTATCAATCTTTTTTCTGTTTTTCATCATAGTAAACTGAATATCTTTGGATTTGAACTGTAGGTAAATCAGAGTTCTGTAATTCTGTAATTAAGCTCTGGGGAGCAGATGATTTCATTATTTCTGACAGTTTATAGAGAAAACAATTAATAGATAAATTGATAAAATAGTCAACATAATTATAGATGATGAAAATAATTAGTACTTGCAGCCCATTTCTAAGCATGTTTTTGTTCATTTACAAAAGAAACCAAAGTTCTCTAATGTTGAACATAATCTAAACACGAGCAGATGTACGGCAGCTTTCTTAAACACCTAAAGAAAACATCTAATACTGGCAGCATTTTGTTTTCAGTCACTTACTGTATGATCAGAAGATATGTGAAGCACATTACAGATTAGAGGAGAAATGTTTGGTAGATCACAGTAAGATCCACCAACATAAATCTGACATTATGAGCCGTCCCTCTAATTCTCTGGTTCTAATTCTATTGAATAGTCAGTGATCGGGGCGCATCGTCGCACTGTTGGGTTTTTTCTGTGATGTTTGTACCAATGTGATTAAGAACCTTGATTTATCAGACATTTCATTTCCAGACTGAATCCTGTGTGTTTACTTTTTCAGTATATATAACAAATCTATACATCTCAGTAGTTCATAAAAAGAGTAAGATGTACTGTAGCCCTTAAGGCTTGCTGGAATTGGTGTTTTGTGGTGTGTGTGTGTGTGTGTCGGTGTGTGTGCACGTGTGTGTGCACGTGTGCAAACAAACGCACTGCATTCTCTGTGTTTGGAATCACAAGGCCTAGCCTACAGTGGTTTGCTTGAATTCCACCCTGCCCAGGAGCAGATGTACTGAGAGGAGTGGTGGTGACAGTGTGGATGTACAGCCACACCCACGTATTGGTTTGGCAGTAGAATGACTTGCTTTCATGAAATACCATACGTTCCTGGGTTCTTATTTTATTGCTTCAAAATAGACCAACTCAGTAACAAATCCACTTTAAAACAGAAACATTTTCCAAGCTAGTGTCTTATTAAGTACCTTATTAGTTAGAGACGATTTGTTACAGCACCAGAATAAGGATAGATGGTAGATTTAGTCAGTTCTGTGTCGAGGAAGTAAGGCACCCTTAGTGCTCATGTACTAATCAGGTCGACATCAAACCCAGATGTACACACTCACCAAGCCAAACAGGAAGTGTTGTCATAGAAACCATCTGAGATAGGTAGAAAAGGTACTGTAACAGACCTAATTTCCCCTAATTCCAGTAAACATGTCAAGATTTTTAGATTCTGATTCATTGCCATGGCTCTGTGTTTCTCTTTCTGCCTTTGCCCTGAAGCTGTAACACTGTGTCTCCATTGTGCAGAGCTGACAGTAAAGCTGGTGAGTCTTTGTCAGAGGAGACAAGTGACTGACGGAAAGGTAGATACTGGCGTCTCCACCCCAACAAGAAGCACCTAAAATCCACAGCAGTGGAGAAACCATAAAATACTATAAACCACAACTTCCTCTTCATGGCTACAGGGCTCATCTAAAAGCTCCTGTGCCATTCAGTTTTCATGATGCCAATTCTCAAATCAATGGAGTCTCGAGGAAATAGCTAGTACTGCCGTAACTGCTATTAGGTAATCTGTCCTTTTCAAGTAGCTCAAATTTACATTTTTAAAATTGCTTTCTTTGTCTAAACCACCAGCTCAAAGCTTTAAAAATATTTTGCTATATAATATACTACAGACAGAAAAGAAAAGCAGCAAATCCTCACCTTTGAGAGCTAATGAATGTTTACTAGTTTTATTAATGATTTAAGTGATAGTTGAATTGAAGATTTAATCATCCAAGGATTGTTTAAATTCTGCAGTTTGTCATGATCAAGGGTTTATGTTCCTTTTTTGATGACATAAAACAAGAAAGACCAATTGAGGTTGTGATGTTGTTCACTGACCTTTGGGGAAAAGAAGGACATTTAAGCAATAACCCATGGCAGCCTGTAGTATGTTGTGACTTGCTGTCGCCTATTAAGCCCAGAGACCTGTAATAGCATGTTAGGAGCTAATGCAGAAGGCCAAAATGCCTCTTTAAAGTTGCAAAACAGCAGATCATGATGGGAGTGGGTTAACAAGACAACTCAAGGACGCCACCTTGAGTCTGTTTTTCACCCTCTACTTTTAGCAGGTGGATTTCATTTTTAAGGTGACGTAGATTTTTTCCTTAGCTGCCTGGTGATATTACTTATTATACATCTTACATATTATACATTATATCATAACGAGATACCAGATTGAATGATTTAAGTGACCTGTATAATACTGCATAAAACAGCTTAAGTGTGTAGCAGTGTCTTCACAAAACATATTTAATTGTAGATGCTTGTCAAGAATTATTTAGTTAGACTTAATACATTAAGTTAAGCTTAATACATTAAAATTTACCTCATAATTACAAACCCATATGGGAAACACACACTGACATTTTCTGTTCAGGAGGCCTCAGTTTTACGCCGCTGTTCATCCTCACATCTGATTGGACGCAGAGAAGGAAGCAGATAAGATATGTGTATTTAGAGTGTAAACTTTGTCCAAGGTTGACGTTCCTTGTAGACACTGATCTGAGGTTAGATTTACAACTGACCCTCAAACTGTCAAGGTTAGTAAATGAGCCGAGAAGCTGAGTGCTCGTAGACATTCAGGACGGGCTTCACAGGCAGCGACAGGGAGAGTCTGTAATTTGGCCTCAGTTGCTATTTCATTTCGCTATCTGAATCGCTGAACATTCATAGGTCTGGAAAAAATAAAAATAAAACAGTGAAATGAAGCAAGACCTGCGACTTTGTTTCTCACACACACAATACAAACATGTAATTATCTATTTTATATATGAATTAGGATGTTATAATGTTTATGTGCTGTAATGTTATCAGATGTGTGACTCGGCCATCAACAATAAAAAGGATTAGTCCATATTTTTGGAAGAAACATCGTCTTCAAACCGGTTGCTTCAAACCCAAGACTGAATCTTGCTACATTAGTTCGTAAACAGCAAAACACTCCAGTGTTTTCAGGTCTGATCAGTTTGGAAGCAAATTGTCAAAACTGTCTATTTTCCAGCCAAATGGTTAACATTTCATTCAACAGAAAATTAACAACAGTTTTAACAATCAATTAACTTTTTGCAATGCATCAGGGAAAATGTTAACATGCTTTAATTTATCTATGTGTATGAATACACTTTACATCACATTGCAGTAGTATTACAGATTGGCTTGATATTGTGTGTTTCTGTTCATAAGGGCTGTGGATCAGCAGGAGAATTATGTGTAAGGAAAATGTGTAAATGAGTGAGAAGGACGCGGAGAAAATGTTATTTATAGATGAGTGGTGACAACAGAGTGTGTTTTTAAGGCTTATTGTCATCTTCAAACGGTCACACACAGGGACGTCTCTGTGACATCCACCTGCCGTTCAGCTTTACTTTGTGAGTGGGGAGACCTGCTGCAAACCAGCAGGTTAGAATCAATATGAAATAGACTTTATTTGTCTACCTAATCAGAACAGGCAATTTTGTCAACTTCTCAAGAACAAAAACACCAGTGTGGAAAACTTTTGATTGTCCCAAGAGAGATCAGCAGGAGACATCTCTTGTCTTGTGGTCTGCTGCTGTGCTTCCTCCTCATGGGTAATGTCACAGCAGTTTGTAAAGTTTGGAATCATGTCCTCACATCCACAATGTGCGGGAACAAATAAATAGTGTCTCTTTCCAAGAAGAGCAGGCCTTAATGCACATTTTGTGGGTTCTTAAGTGAGGGCCGTGTGTGTATTTCTGAAGTGCTTGACATAATTTGAAATAATCCCCTTGAGGAGGAGGAAGGAAAACACTAGTGCTCTCTGTGATTCATTTTCAATATATATTTGGCATGAAACTTTGAAGTTTGTTACTTATGAAAAGTAGTAACCTCAAAATGACTTTAAATACTGTTATAGCACCACAGTATGAGTGACAGACAGAGAAATTATCTCAGAAACAAACCACTTCAGTTTCAGGCTACTTGAGGTTAAATAATGATTTAAATAACAGACAAAAATAAAATGTGCAGTACCTCCTGTCAACCACATGGTGGTGCCCTCCACCTGCATCCTGCCTCCCTCTAGTCGCTTGCTGCTTGCAAAACGTTCAGTAGTCTTGCTTTATCAAAGGCAAAAACCTGCTTTGTTGTGTTTTCACCTTTGGATGTGAATCTAAGTGAAAGTGTGTACATTAGTCCCAGTGCCCACAAGGTGCTGCGCTGAAAGCCAGCGTTCCTGTGTCACCCATCATCCCTCTAATGACAATTAACCCTTTATCTGTCCCTCAATTGTTAACGCACACACACAAACACACACATACACCATCTGTCACCTTGGCACTAACAGGTGGTTCAAACCCATCCGCCTTTATTAAACTTATCCACTGCACTTAGTTGTTTCTGTTTAATCTCATCAGAGAGAGATATAACGTGTGTGAGTCCATTTCCTCCCATATTGTGTGTGTGTGTGTTGCACCTGTGACGTGAGTCATTTTCAGTTATTTGTCCTGTCAGTTAGTTCAGATAGTGTGTGTGCACCCCTCTAGATCATGTTACTTCCTGGATTATTGACTGGAAGGACTCTATAGTAACCAACACAAGCAACCTCTCTACAATCTACGCTCAGGGCAGAGAGCGTGAGGTTCACCTGTGGTTACCATACTAACAGTGATGCCTCTGATGATAATAATAATAATAACAAGCATGCGATCTTTTGGTTGATGCAGCATTAAAACATTCACAGTTATAGACTGAAGCTTTTACTTTTATAAAATCATTTTCACAAAACACAACAAAAAAAATCTCAAATTATTGTTTTTTTTTTCTTGCAAATGACCACTTATGTTTTTTGACAGAATGCATCTTGTTTGTATACTTTTCCCAATGCATATATTTCAGAATAAATAAAGCCTGGATGTTATGTAAAGCTATTCCTTCTGTCTGGCTGGCCTGGATGATGTACTTTTAAGCACTCCCACTCACAGGAAGACACACCTTTTTGTGAGGACACAAACTCTGTTCACTTAAGTTATTTCCTCTGACATTTCATAAGGCTGTAGCCCAAATATGGGCATATCCTTTCAGAGGGAAGACTTCAGCCAGCATACACACACTTCCTGCCAGACAGGTATGGAAGGAATTTGTCCGACTTCCTTTGTCGCTCGATGTGTTCAGTGACACTTGTTTCAGCAGCATGTGCTTTGAAACTAACTGGAGGAAAGTTTAAGATGCAGCTTAAGCATGCATCTCATCTTAAAGCCACCAGTAACAAATGAATCATTCATAACCCTTATAGTGGAATCAGTGTGTGTGTGTGTGGGGGGGGGCAGAAACAGTGTCACTTTGATGGATTCTTTCATTCCTTTAGCTCCCTTTATCAGTCTGTGGGGAAGTTTGCTGGCACCCCAAACAAAGGCCAATGTGTGTGCATCCTCGCTGAGGCCTGGTCAGGACTCTGTAGAGGAGCTCAACACCTGTGGTATAGTGGTCCACATCTACTTGAGTCTGTGTTCACACATGTTGGTATCTTGACAGGCGAGACCACACCCTCTTTTTGTCCGACCCTGGGCCCCAAGGTTTTTGTGTTCCCTCCACAGTAAGTGTCTCTGTCTAAAACGAGCAGAAACAGGTGTCAGAAAGATGCACAATCACCGCTTGTCTTCTTGTCCACAGTCTCAGTGTCTCCTCAGGTGCCTCATTCATGCTCTTTCAAATTGGCTCACATTTAAAGAGCTCAAAGGCTTTGTTTGTCTATGATTTATAGCGTCATTTTCACCGTCTTGGTGCACAGTGAAACAAGGCCTCACATTTTGTCCAGGAATGGTTCTCGTACAGTGGCTCCTTGTGCAGTTACCTGTAAGAACTGTAACAAATAGGCAATGTCCCCTCCCCTATTGGAGAACTAGACAGTTACCTGATTATGTGGAACATTTTTTTTTCTCGGCAGTAGCAATCAAGCCTCAGAATCTGCAGGTCAGACATTTCATACTGGTGCCTGTGGAAAAAAGGATTATATCTCTGTGTACACACATGCTCTATATGTTTAAGATTTTCTACTTTGACTTGTGACCTTGTGGCACAAGCAACATCTGTGTATTATTGTCTGTTGACTGTTATGTTCTATCTTCTGCAGAGACTGTGGACATAAACTCCAGAACAGTCTGAAGTGTCCACAGTCCCTGTTGGAATAAAAAAAAAAAAAAAAACGACATGCATGAATGAGACAGGTGGACTCAGTGACCTACTTGTCCTGAGAAATGAACAGAGCACCAAGAGGAAGTCAAGGAAGACGACAGAAGGATGAGGAGGAGGCAAACATAATTTTTGTAGTGATTCGGGGTGGGCTGCAGAGGAAGTGGCCTTAGTGTGACCCGCAGTGTGAGCCTCTTCCTCCACCCGACATGGCTTTGAAACTGGTAGATGAACAGAGTCGCAGTGGCTGGAGGGAGGAGCAGTCATTCATGTGGTTTCTGATTAATAGTAACTCAGATCCCTTTGTGTGTGTGTGTGTGTGTGTGTGTGTGTGTAGGAGTGGGGGTTTGTAAGTCAGCGTGACTGTTTGTAACTCAATGCGTCTAACTAACTCTCTGACTCCATTATTGATGGATCTTAACTAACACTCTGTGGCATGGTGTGTGTGTATGTGTGTGTGAGTGTGTTCTATATATTTATATTTATACAGAGAGAGAGAGAGAGACGGAGAAAAACTCATATAAATAACTTCATATTCATTTTAAAAAGTATATGCATGTGCATGGCGAAGTAAGTATGTTTGATATCTAAGACTGTTTTTTTTGTCTGCTGTCTAAGGGCTAGGGTTTGCATGATGTAAATTTTGTCATCAGAAGAAACATACACAGGTTACTTATAGTTAATAGTAGTTTGATGTTTTGATGTTAAAGATGTTAATTATGATGTGTTGGAACCATTTATGGTTGTTGTTTGTCAAAGTGAAACTTAGTGCATTTCACTTATCATATGCACTAAAGGAAACCTTAGTGTCTCAGTACCCTCATAGTATATTATTGCCTTGAAGCCCCCCAAAAGTAAAAGACCTTGCCATAGAGCGCTAGTCATTTCTAATTCCAAGCCTTGCTGTCTTAAATGTCTTGTAACCAGAATGAAGTTACTTAATTATTTAATTACATTAATTTTGTGCTTTCTTAGAAATGCACCAGAGCACTAGGACATTTTTAAATTATGCAACATGAATTCTGGAAATTTCAGTTGATCTTCACTTTCCCTCCCTGCATCCTCCGTTTCTGTAAATCTGCAGATGAAAAACAAAACCAAAAGTACTTTTGACTGTAAGTAATATGACCATTAGTTCTGTGAGCTGGTGTCACACAGAGTGACCCATCACGCAACATCATGAATGACATTATGGTTGCTTCCTCCTATTTTGGGGGATTTTGTTGGTGTTTTATGCAGTGATGAAATACTTCGCGTTTGTCATTTCACACATGTCCCTTCTTAAAGAGGTGCTACGTCAATATTAAAAAAAAAATTCAAAAATCATAAATGGGTTTATGATTACCTAGAAAAGTAACGACATTCGTATCACCTGCAGGTGTACTTTGTGTTATACTAATTAGCAGCTATGTGAAACTTCAGTTTCAAAGTGAATTTGCCATAAAAAGAATCTGCCAACAATAATGTGATTACCACATTTGTTGTTCATACCGGAAACAAGACCTGAACTGAGCAGGTATGCGAAGGAGGAGGAGGAGGAGTGCCGGTGGTTTGGAGACATTTTAGGATGTGCGATGATGACAAAAATGGAGCGGACTGCTACCCATACTCTGTTAAATTGTCAAGGCCCCAGCAAGATGTGAGACCCACTGGAACAGCATGTACTACACCCCTGGCAAGGAGCCAAAAAGTTTGTAATTCATAGTTCGCCCATTCTGCAGAATCAGATTATTCTCAGACTCCATCGTCTCTGCTGTGTGGACCCACTATCAAACCATCCAGCTCCCTGGCTGGACGTGCTCTGTAGCTGACAGCTCACTGGATGGACTACTGGAGGTAACTGTAGCGTTGGCAGGGAATCGCTAAGCTTATCTATCATAGAAGAGAGAATTATGCCTAAATAAATGTATTTTTTTAAGCCTGAGCCCCACACTGTCTGCTTTCTGACTCTTGAACAAATGTCGATGACCCCACATAAGACAACGCAATGAAATTTTGTTTTAGAAATGAATTTAATTAGCCTTCTTGTTTTCATAATTTAAGTCTCATTCTCTCCGCTCATGACCTTTTGTCCTGACCCTTGCTTCCTGACCAAGGCCTTCAACTCTGTCATAAAGCTCTGCCATAAAGTGTTCATAAAATCAGTCACCTGGCATCGGAAACTATAGCACAATAAATACTTGGTGAGTATAATGTGATAATGTTGCCATGACCTGATTGGGCTAATCTGTTTGGAAACTGGATATTAATTCTAATGATACTTTCATGTTTGCACATCTTATTTCCAATAATGCCCTAAATTTGCTTATAATTACTGTTCTGTTTTTCTAACTACAACTAAAGACATTAGTCATCAGCACCATTTACTTCCCTCTAGTGATGGTCATCTCTGCCAGCTTCTTACGCATGTGTTACTCCTCATGCACCTTGCCTCGAGCAGTCACATGCAGTAATCTCATGCCTACCATTCCTGTGCTTGTTTGTTCAGAAATGTCCCTTCGTTCTTGAAGATAGTGTAGATCATTTGGTCCTGGACTGCTAGCAGTCAGTGCTGTAGATAAAGGCACTATGAGACCACGTGACTTGCCATTCATCACTCCTGAAGTTACCACATGGTGTATACTGCTGGCTGAAGGAATTCTCAGGTGTCTCATAGTTGCTTCTTCACAGCGTCATGTGTCTTGTCAGTGAATGAAACAAATTCTGACCTTTGAGAGGCCATGCAGTACTACAGCTAGAGAGGAGTTTTACTGTCCTAAGTGTCAGATTTATTTTTATTGTTGCTTCAGTGTAAACAAATTTTATGCTTCACCTCCCTCATACGCCCTGTACTGCACTCCTTGTATCTTATCTAAGTTTGGTACAGAAATTGCTTTCAAGAAATGGGAACTGCTCAGGCGCAGGAAAGAAAATGATACCTACACTGTCCCGTTTGGCCTTTTCAACTCTGATCTGTCATGGACTCAAGTAAATTTTTGTAGACAAGTTTAACCCTCAGACTGACACATGAGAGCAAGTCTAGCTTCTCAAATATCCACGGATTTAATGAGGCAGTGCCAAAACTGACTGATGTTTTTTGCAACGGGAGACATGAGCGCTGAAATCTAGAGGCATTTTCCATCACACTTTATTTGCATGTAAAAGTGGCCGCTGTTGTTGCAATAGTAAACATCTGACTTGCACTATATAGACAATTTGGGATGGGGCTGTTTTTCAGGGATTGAGCTCAGCTCCTTGCTTCCAGTGAAGGCAAAACTTAATGCTTCAGCATACCAAGACGTTTTGGACAATGCAGTGCTTCCAACTTTGTGGCAACAGTTTGGGGAAGACCTTTTTCTATCCAGCATGACTGTGTCCCAGTGCACAAAGCAAAGTCCATAAAGACGTGTATTTAGAATGCAATGTCATTAAAGTCCCTATTGTAATGGTGTAGTGTAATGGTCAGGTGACCCAGTACTTTTGTCTTTAAAGTACATATCTTGTCAGTGTATTTGTAATATAGAAGCAACAATAGGATTTTTTTTTGTCCCATCGCTCAGTGGGGGAGAACTACCTACAATTGCTGTATTTACCTTCTGTGTTATCTACACTTGCTGAAAAGGAGAAGATTCCTTCTACATGCTTAATGTTGCCTTCATTCTCCAAAGTCTACAATGGCAATTGAAACCTGTCATAGAAATCACAAGCAGACCAAGCTGACCAATCACAGTTCTTGTGGTTTCCAGATGGTATCTCTGTAGCCAATGTAGGCCCGACATGTATTTAGATTTCTGAAGAGGCACACGTCAGCTGCCGAGGCTCCACGTAGGCTCTAATCTATGGTGCAATCACTTGACTTAGAATTCTAAATCCATTTTAAGGGCATATCCTGCCATGCTTTGTAATAGTGTGAGTCTGTCACGCGATGAGTCAAAGAGGCTCCAAAGCTTTGTGTCTCTTTTCTGTTAGCTGTCCGTGCTCTGTTTGGGAAAAAGAAAATTTGTTGTATCGATTGCATTCAGTAGACAAAGACTGTACAACTTGGTCACTTAAACAATAATGTCCGTGTCCATAAAAATCGTGCAACACACATGCAAACATCCACTTGCAAAGTGGACTTTGCACCTTCTGACACACTCTCAAACATAAGCAATCTTTGTCTCACAGATGCACGCACACCCCTTGACCATTTATATTAGCATCTGACTAATCCCATTTCCTCTTTACTTGTAAAACAAACTCCTTTATGACCTTTACATTGTTTTCTTATGAGCTTTGTGACGTCTGAACCGTTGTCAATTATTCCATCCATGCATGCTGTTTTTTAACCCTCACTACTACTGCTCCAGCATGGAGGTGGAGCACTGATGGCCAACCAACAACACTGAAAACCTTTGGCCTTCTCTATTCCACTTTCCCTGCAGCAGTAACATACATGTGGTCGAACCAGCTTAGGGGTGGAGGGTGGAAAGACTGAATACCTTTGTTTATTGTTCCATACAGGCAGGCCAGTGCTGGGTGAGAGATGGAGATCCATTGTGTAGTATGTCCCTGCCTTTGTCGTGAATAGTAGCTTTCAGAGGCAAGTGAGACTGAGACGAAAGGCAAAGCATTCACAATAGCTTTAAGTTTTATGGCGTTCTTGTCGCCAGCAGCAGATTTTTGGCATGTGACCAAATGCAACATACACACAGCTGCGCAGCTTGTTTTCTCCAGCTGAACTCTCCCTCTCCCTCTCCCTCATACACACAAACTCTTATCTTTCTCTCGGTCTCGGCCACAAGCACACATCTTCCTCTGCAACCCTCTGCCGCAGCATTCATTCATCCCTTCCTTGCCATCCATTTCCAGCAAACTCCACTCAGCTTGCACTAAGCTTTCTTTTGTGCAGTTTTTTTTTTTTTTGACAACAATGCTGTTTGTTTTCCAAGCAGAGAGAAGCTGCCTGGCAGCCTCTCCGCCTAGGTCGCCCGTGTCTCCTGTATGTCACTCTCTGTGCGTCTGCAGTGACGTCTGAACGGCATTATCTGCTATAGGCCTTTGTTTGTTTTGGGCTACTCTGGGCTTGATAATGGCCCATTACTGGGGAACCAGAGGCTCATAGGCACCTCAGTGGAAACTACAGAAACCTTGTTACCCAGCTGGCAATCAGCTCCTAATTCTTAACTACACTTTGAGCAGTTTTTAGTGGAGCCCAGCCCTGCAGCCAGCAACAACACAGACCTGTTGGCTATTTATAGTGCATTCTCTAGCTGCTAATGATATCACTGGCTGACCTCTTTGTCTGTTTTTTTGTGTCACTCCCAGACATTTGGCATCCTGTGTGTAAAGCCAGCAGTTGTGTCTGATCACTTGTTGAGCATCAACAAATCCTCTTGCATGTTTGGCTCATCACCTCTGGACCTTCCTGTGGAAGGAATGCAGGGAGCTCGGTTGACAGCTACATCAGTGGAAAGGAGCAACAAGTCATGTTTTTGTTGTCACCCTTTGTTCTCGTTCTCTGTCTTTCTTTGTCCCTCTTAAATATTCTCTTTATCTACTCTCTTGCCATTTTTTTACGCCAGAAATAAGAATTTGTCCCTTGTTATTTTTAGTAGGGACAGGCATGAGTACTCAAGGAGTGGATTATTTAATATGTAAGTAATGGAATACGGAAATTACTTAAAATGCCCAGTTATCAATCCATTTTAGCTGGATTCCTCTTGCCCATTTTTGTGTGAAAGTCCCAGCTCAATATTCTCTCTGTCATTTATACTTGGTTTGTCAATATAATGTAATGCATTGTTTAATTGTGAGACGTTTATGGGTACACGGTCAGCACTTAAATCGAACCAAATGAATTTAGCTGTTAAATGTACATGAGTCTGGCGACCAGTCCAGGGTGCACCCCGCCTCTCGCCCGTAGTCAGCTGGGATAGGCTCCAGCTCCCCCGCGACCCTGACGGATAAGCGGTATAGAAAATGGATGGATGGATGGTTGTACATGAGTCCCCATCTATCTAGCAATGGTTTTGGAAGAAAGGAATGGTTGAATCTTTTACACTAAGGTTGACAAAAGTGTCAAAGTATCAATATTTCTTCTCTATCACATTTGTGATCTACATTTTATAGTACAGGAAGCAATTAAGCTATAAATGAAATAATAAGAATGATTTATAAAAATATGCCATTTTGTGTGCCTCCGCCTTTTTTTGCTTTTTGCCCTGGTTTAGAAACACATATCAAGTATGTTTTTTTTACTGGTGCTGTATTGAGATTTAAAATTCTGGCATCGTGACAACCTTATTTTTTTATACTTAGAACCTTCAGTTCTAAGTGGAAGCCTTGCATGTCGTACTTTTGAAAACAAAGCTCCTGGTTACACACCGGTTCCCAAATCAACTCCCCCACTTCACCCGCTACAGGCATCCATTAGATCTTCACTAGCCTACACTACACTTACACAACATCCCCCATAACATTTAAGACACACTGCACCCACTTTCAGGATTACACACCTGATTATTTGTACTCTCAACGGTAGGCTAACAGGATGGCTGACCCTGCGAGCTTAAAATGAGCTAATCAGCAGTCGGGGAGCCGTGTGTTACCACCTGACTCTTGTCTGTAGAGAGAGGTGAAATAAGTCAAGGGCAGAATTCTGGCTGTTGTGTTAACGGTGTGAAAACCTACCCATAATTCCTTTGCAAAACCAAGTGACTGTCCGCGTATGGAAGAGGATAAAAGGACCATTTTTTATGAAGCACAATGAATCTCTCTGTTGCACTATTACTGCACTGTAAGTCTAAATTAGTCAAGTAGATGAGTGTGTGAATTGTGCTCTGCATGGAGTGGAGACTAATAAGAGGTTGCACGGCTAGAGATTGTCTGATTTCACCCTGTGAATTCTCGCTTCTGCTTAATCCTTACATACCAGGGTGTTACTTGTCCCCTCTGTTATCGCTGTTATCTGTCATTATGTGAGAGACCCTGGCACACATGCTGCTCCTCTTCAGTGACAGCCACTGTATGTGCAGTCACTTATGTTCACACAATCCTGTTCTCAACATCATCGTGTTTAAGGACACTGATTATCTTGCCCTCTCATAGATATGCTTACCTTATCTAACTTAACATGCCCAGCATTTTGTTTTTAGGCTAAGTGTTTTTGAATTGAGTTCATAATAAACTGGGTTGACTTGTAATTCCTGCAGCATAACTTGTCAGCCATCTAGTCTGCGCTTGAAACAAGGAATCATTCATGGTTTCTTTAGACAGGAACGAGCCTCAAGTAATTGCACATGAATTTAGGATTTAGAAATCCTGCAGAAATGAGTCCAGTCTAGTCTTCTGTCTAGACACTGTGTGAATGTCTTACAGTATGCTGGATTGTTTTTTTTGTTTTTTGTTTTTTTCATCCTGTCAAGTCACAGAATTTACAGGATTGTGCTGTCAGGTTCTGAGCAGCTACTGTATGGGAGTTTAGCTGAAACGTTTTCATGGTGATACAGACAAAACACAGAGTTGTGTTATTTGTAGCAACACATGTTCAAGCTAGACAACTTTCCGTTGACCTTTGCACAATCCTGGAGCTTTTCCTGGAAATATCTGCTTACACAGGACTAACGGTTATGCTTCAGCCAGTCACAATCAAACAAGCTTGCAGACTGGCATAGAGAGCCCTGAATTTCCTAGTATTCCCTTTGCACTGAGTGTAGAGCCAATGGCCTGGGCGGCGTCCTCTCAGCTTTACTTATCTCACTGGCCATACCTGCAGCACTGGGGTGGTGCTGCAGCTCTATGTCTCGTCATAGTTCCCCTTGAAGCTCACAATCTGGTTTTGTGCTTCTCTCAACATTTTTGCTAAATTAGTTCACTTAAATGATTAATAACCGAAATAGTTGCTGTTCCTAACTTTCTGTTGACTGACTAATTGATTAAATTATAATCTTTCTTGGTGCACTTTAAACTGTACCTTTTTTGTGCAAACATAATTGGAGAGATTAGAGCTGTGTCAGAGAATAAGGTGCCAAAGGCTTTTAAGGCCATTTCCTGGAGTCTGTGGTGCAGAAGACTTGTGATATCCCATCTTTAGGGTCCTCTACTCTCTATGATTTCTGTTTATCCTGGTAAACAACATGAACATGATGTTTTCTGTGTCAGCTGCATGACAGTGGCTGCCAGAGAAAGCAGGGCCTTTTAACCTCTTTCTGGTGGGAAAGTAATGATGTCACTCTGGTGGTTCTCACAGAACAAATGGGTGTGAGCCCTCACCATCTCCACCCTGCCTCACCCTTTCTCTCCCCCTCTGGCTCATAAACACAGTCCCACTTAACTCAGCAGCAGGACTGATGACTGAGTATGACTGAGTCTGATAAACATGGCAACCGAGTGAGAACAGGCCTGTGTGTGAGGGGGACCGCACAGCGATCTGATCTGATCTTTGTCAGCAACAAACTGCATTGTGGGATCATGTTTTAGGTCTAGCAAGAGACGGTTTTTCATTCAGCTGGAAAAATGCTGACTGGCACCAGGAGAGTATGAGAAGCTACTTTTAGCTTCGGAAACTCCTGCTTGCAGAGAGAGTGTGTGCATGGGGAGGGACTCTGCATGAGAGAAATATGTGTGTGTATGTGTGTACGTGCGCACACACACAAAGGATAACAACCAATATACTGGCTCATGGCTGGGGCCCAAGTCTTTGAACTCTCTTTTGTTCAAAGCAGCAGACATCTGTCTAGACTCAAATATCGCCTTTCCACAACTCACTGTTCTTCACTTCTCAGCTGGTAACATAAAGTCAGACAGACGCCAGGCAGGAGATTTTTCATGGAGCTTTTAACCTGATCACCAAAAGTGTTACTGGTAATAAAGTTTCAACTCTGATTTGGATTTTTAGCAGATAAGAAAGTAAAGCTTTTGTGCACATTCATTCATATCTGCAGAACGTTCATGTTCATGACCAGCGTTGTTTCAGGAGCAAGACTAACAATCTACAGCCATGCTAACAGCTGTGTGAGGCAGCAGTTACAAACAGTGTTGATGCTTTGAGCTAAATGCTAACATCAGCATGCTAACATCCTCACAATGACAGTACGGACATCTTGATGTTAAGTAGGTATAATGTTGAATTTACCATTGTGAGTTTGTTTTAAGAACAAAGTTCAGCTGAGGCCCGTGAGAACGTGTTTGGTATTACAGGTATTCGTTATGGATGAAAAGTGGGGGGATGTCTGAAGTCGGAGATTTGCATGTCTGTACAAATTTTGAGTGTACTGTTTGTGTTGTTTCTTATCTGTTTCAAATCTTTGTCCCAACAGGTGTTAGATCAACCAATCAGCATGCTCAACACGCAGGCTCCCATGACATGTTTTTGAGATTTTGATGTGCGCATACTTAATGGGTTCCTCCGCATCCACAGTTACTCATCATGTCCCTCTCTGTGAAGGTCTGACATCTAAGAGCATCGTCATAGAAGTATAATTTCAGCCTTAATATACATTTTCTCCAAGTTATTGAAGTTAATGAAACCAGCTGTTAACATTTGCAGTAAAATACTTTACAATGTCTATTATGATTTAACGGTGAACTATAGGTGCTAACTTAGCGTGTTTTATAGCTCTACAAACCACAATACAGAGGGTAGAAAATGACTGAGTTGTCATTTTGGGGAAGGCCTTGCCTACCTCTCATCACCTCACATCTAGTCTGAAGAGCAGCCGGCAGTATTTAAGCCCTAAAGCAGTTTATTTCCAGCAGTGTTTATTACAAAAGCTGCTCCAGTGTGAAAAGCCTCAGACCACACATACTGTACAGTCGACAGCACTGACTCTTCTTTCAGCCTTTAATGGATGTCGTCAACAGCGAATTTAAGAGTTTTCTTTGGGTCTGAGCTGCAGTATAGTAGCAGTGTGAGACACACACACACAGTTTTTCATCTCTGAGTGTTGCTGTTAATGGCACTGAGTCATAATGGTTCCCTGTTCGCGGCACTTTGAACACCGTACTAATGAATCACATGTGTGCGGGTGGATTTGTGTGTGTGTGTGTGTGTAAGGTAGAGCAGAGCAGAAGGGGCTGCTCTGTGCAGTAGGTGGTCCTGGCTGCTCACTGTGTGTGTGTGTATTGTGATAGGGTGGGCTGTGAAGGGGGTGGTCTTTTTCTGATCCTTGGAGGTAACTTTTTTGCATTGCTCATGCACTGTATGTTCATGCTAGTGCTTAATGCCACGCAGTCAGGCACACACACATCAGTGCCCTGCTATAGAGTTTCAGTCATACTGCTGCTGCTTGTAGCAGCTGGCTTCACTTCACAGGGACTGCACAGTCCCACTGAGGTGACTCAGTCTGGATGGTGTGCCTGCAAAAATCACTTCTGAATGCCAGTGGGATTTACATGCATCATTTTATTCAGCATGTTGGATTAACTCATATTTTAGTGGGAAAGAATAGTAGACAGTGGATGACTCTTTGTACCTCCAGCATGTCACACCCTATCACGTGACAGATGGAAAGGTGAGATGGCCAAATTGTCAACCTGTACTGTGAAAAGGTTATTGGTGAAGAAGTGCTTTAAGACAAGTCTTTGAAAAATTGATTAATTTCTCTACAACAAAGCAACACGGTAAAGCTTGTTAATCAGCCTGCACATTTAATTTGAACAAAACAGCACCCTCTTAATTTGATTCGAACGTCATCAGTGGGAAAAAAAATGGGGGGGGGGGACCAACAGAGCAAAATCTTCCTGTCCAGAACATGACATTATACACTTACATGTGTTCATACAAATCTAACCTCAGGTAAGTCACATGTGAAAAGCACATTTATGGGTTTCTTATAAAGTTCTTTTCCATTTTCATTGTTACAGTTTTATTAAGCATCTGCAGCCGTGGCCGGAGGCATAAGGTTAGTCCCTCCATCCATCTGTCCGTCCCCATACTCATGAACCTGATAACTGTCCAGTGGTCATCATAATGACTTCTGTCCATTATTCAGCACCATAGCTCAGCAACAGAAGGTCAGGCTTTGACCTTATTTCACATTTGGTCAGAAACTGAATTGGTGACACTAATGTCCATCTTGAAGCTGTGCTGACTTCATAGATCTCTGCTGTCAGGTTCAATTAATGTGTGAAGTGTCCACCTTTTTTAGTTTCCTTGCAGCAATGTCCATATTTGAAGCACTGTAGTCCACCAATAGCTCATTGGTTTTGTTTTGCTCAAGGGCACTTTGGCATTGCAGAGTGGAGTGCTTCTTTCCAGGTTCTCACTCACGTGATTACTCTGCTCTGGATTTCTTTGCAGCTCTCTTCTACGTTTAAGTCAGCTGAGATAGCAGCGTTAAATTTGGTTTTAAGCATGGATGGATGGATGGGTTTGAAGAGGAAGGAGATTTCCAAGCATATTTGTCATTGCAGCCCTGCCGCATGAAGGCTGTCAGCAGCTTCTGTATGGTGTTTGCAGGTAGCACAATTTATAAACCACACAATCTGGTTTGGTTGGTAGTGCCAGGACATCCACTTTTTTTGCTTACCTGACAGCAGTGCATTGCTCAAAAAAGTGTCTGAGTTGGAGCTCAAGGAAGCAGCTGACTAACCCTGTGCTCCATTTGAGAGATTGGAACAAATGATTTGTTATGCTGATTTCCCGTCAGCCCAGCAGTCAGAGAGTTCATTATTGTTACAAATGACTGACCTTGTCACTGAAATGATTACTTGAAGTGATAGCAGCAGAAATCTTCAGAGTCTGAAACACAACTCCTGTAGACTTTGATGCTGGCTGTAAAAAGTTATATTGCTTCTTTGCAGAGAAATGAGAATGTGGTCAGCCTGGCTTCACAGCGCTTGAAATGAAGGCTGTATGCACTGTCTGAAGCATGATTGTACTTGAAAAAAGTATGTAAAATTCTAAGGCAACTTGTAGAAGAAACAAACATACAGCGATTAGCCTGCATTAGTTCTGTCTAAAGACCTCCCCGCTATTGAAATAAATGCTGTCACTCATCCTGCATGGATCAAAGGATTTTTTTTTCTTGTGCTTTTCACCTGTGGTGCCTGGCCTTTATGACTAAGTTGAGAATGTTTCCTTTGGAAAATAGTTTTCTTTGCATTGTAATGCATGTCCCTTTCATGTCTCGCTTTCATGTTATCAGAAAGATTTTAGCCCTTTGAGTCATCTCTGGTTGTGTTTCCGTTGGAGTGATTAGATGGAAATGAAACTCTTTAATCAGGCAGTCCCTAGCAGAAGTCTGAAAAAATGGAGATTTTCCTTCCCTTCAAATTTCCTTTTTTTGTCTTTACTCCTCCCTGCCTCTTTGTTCCTGAAACAATTGAAGAGCAGCTACAGCATCAGAAGCTGTCTGGAGGGACTACACCCTGCAGGGTGAACGGGGTGCACGCAGGGTTGAACAAAACAAACATGGAGTCCAATTGGTTTGCTACAAATGTTGGCTACTTTCAGCTGCTGCATTTACTGCACCTTCTCATGTTATCCTTTTATTTACGGCTCCTATGACTGACTACAAAACACTGTACACCCGAATGAAGCGTTTGGAGCATTTATGCATGAACATGTTAAAGGTAAACATCTTTAAAAAATGAGGAACATTGTGACAATGTGCAGGTGAACCAAAATAAGCATTTAATTGACTGAAGGCATGTGGCAGACACCTTCAGCTCTCTTTCATTTTTTTTTTTTTAAAGCAAAACAAACCTTGAGACTAAAGAAACTTTTCTTGTGATTTACACAATAAATTTCTGAGAAACTATAAAGCTTCCTCTTCCCTACTGAGAAAGGTTTTGGTGAAAGCAAAGCATGTCACAAGAGGGCGTGTGTGATTGAAAAAAAAAGAAAAAGAAAAAGGAAATGTGTGTGTGTTTTATGAGAAGAACAGGCGAATGGCAATAAGAGGAAGTGAGAGCGCAGGGGAGAGACACTGGAGCCAGAGCTCCCACATGGACTGTAGGATGTGTCCAGACTTGTTCCCAGCCAGTCTGTCAATGATTAGCAGGAAGTGGAATCGCAACTCTGACCCACTGCGGCGCTCAGACGCTTCACTCCCACACATCAGCTCCTCAGTCACATAAACTTTTCAGTACTGAAATCTTTACATTTTGTAGCTTTTATTTAACTGTAGATATTCCGTGGTGTTTTGCAGATTTTCAGCCATTGTTGTATTTCGGCACCTATCAGCCGAGCTCACAGTGTACACACTGAAACAAATAGCACTATTGTTCCACGGTGGGGCTCTGCACTGTCAAATAGCTTGCAGAAACGAGTCTTGAAACCAAAGGAAAAAAAAAACTGAAAACTCACAGTGCACTGGTAATGGTTTACTGGTTTCTCACTGGGTGTTTGCACAAAGAACTTGCAAAAAGAATTTGCAAGTGCATGGGAGCACCTCAGCTCGGCGATGGAAAGAGCTTGTTGGTGATGTCAGTTTTAAAACAACCCTGCAAAGGAAGAGGAGTCACCGATCCTTATTAAACCAACAGCTGTATAGTTGACAACACACTCCTCTGCAGTTCCTGTAGTTAAATCATTTCTCAACTTATTATTAATGACACTCGCCCGTGCGCAGACTGGCCTTGCACCTGTATTTTCTGCTTATACATTCTGTTGACTTTATTTGATACACAGCCAAGCAGCTGTTATCATCACAACTAAGTTTCTTCTGTAATCTGAAACAACCTTTTCCTACATTAGACCCAAGCGTAATATTTTTACCCCATTTTAATAGCCCTACATCCATGTTTTACCTGTTCTCCAGAGAAAAAAAATCACAATTTCCTCTGGCATTCTCAGCCTTTTCTTTGTCATTCTCCGTTACAGTGTTAATTTGCCCAGGATGTCTTCGAAGGCTCACAGTTCCAATAATATCGCCCATGCCCGACGGACGGTGCAGCAGCTGAGAATAGAGGCGAGCATTGAGCGGATAAAGGTATAATGCAACCATAATTCATAATTCATCGTCATCGTCACTTCTCATTTCTGTAACCATAAACCATCAGCTTGTTTAAGTTATGCCACTGAATTCCCCCTTTTGTCTTCATTTTGTCACTTCTGTAGGTATCCAAGGCCTCTGCAGACCTTATGAACTACTGCAGTGAAAACGCCAGAAACGACCCTCTCCTTATGGGTATCCCCGCTTCAGACAATCCCTTCAAGGACAAAAAACCCTGCACTATATTGTAGTGGATGCCATTTAGTCTTTACATGTGGTTTTTTTTGGCTTATTAATGTTGCTGTATTCTTTTTGTCGGGAGGAGGAAGGGGTGGACTGTGATCGTATCATTACCATGTGTTCACCTGTTCTGTTAACAGTAATCAGCAATTCAAATACCATTTTTTATTTGTTTTTTCAAAGACAGCGATTTGTGACCCTGGCTGGGACACTGTTCAGTTTGAGCTCTGACCACTAACAAGACTTTGGCTGCATGAGTTGGTATGGCATCAGGTATATATTGTTGCTTAAATAATAACTAACATTCGATAATATTATTGTCTGAATATTGTAACAGCATTGACACAGTGATGGATTTGGTCCTTCCTATGTCAACAGTCTCCTATCCATCAGGCTCTGACTGTTATTGTCTGCCTGGTTTGCCTTAAGTGGATTCATGCAGCCAAGGTTTTCCTCCAGTCCTTTAAAACCATATTAATTCTCAGATGCATAACAATGGCTCTTATCATGTGGCTTCATATAATTCCTACCAGTATTGTACAGATTTTTAGCTGTTCACTTAATCCAAGTGTTCGCTTCTGCTCAAATGTTACTATGATGTATCTTTGATCGGGTTGACATGTCACTGTATCTGCTGTGAAATCCACATCCTCAAAAGTATTCTGCATCCCATCACAGCTGCAGCAGCTCTGACTGGTCCACGACAATCCACATGCCATTTAACACATTGTTTTCCTGTCTGGTATTAGCAGGTACGATTACCATGATACAGTGTTGTCTCAAGCAGATTTAATGAACTGTAATGTCGAGATAAGTTCTATATAAACATCTTTAATCCAAGATCATCTTTGCTCAGATTGAAGCCATTGGGATAATATGCCCCCAGTGCTGTGATGCTTTTTGGAAATTTGTCAGCTGTAAATGTAAAACACAGAGTTAATGAAGTGGAAATACTTTGATACATTAATGCAGTTCAGAAATTTTCTTTTTCTTTTTTTATTGAAAGTGTAAGCTGTATGCAGCACTGTGTAAAGAAGACCCTGGGACCAAGCCAAACAAGTTAAACAGGAGTTTAGAACATCTGAATATGTGTCTGAATGAGACTATTTTTAGCCATTTCCTTCAGAAAATTTACTGTGGTACGCTATTATTATATACTGACGGCATGGAGCGCGTCACCGAACATTACGCAACACTGTGAGCCACGCCTCTTTGCTTATCACAACAAGTGTCTTAGTTGAGCAAATGTGCACATCATTTGTTGGCTTAAAGTGTTTCTGGCACAAGTGTTGTAGGTACAGGTACAAATGGTGGTGTGCATCAATGATAAAAACCACTCTCCCGCTCTCAAATGTGTTCGCGTTTTTCAGTTTAAACTAAACAGTTGTGTCGGTGGGGGTCTTTAATCTTCAGTCTAACATGTCCTTCATGTTGTGATTCTCTGGGGAGACATATCTGCTATTGTAAAATTTAACAAAAAAAAATTGAATAGATAGCATAAATTAAATATTTCTTTCACTCTAAAGCCTTACCTATGTTTGCCTTGTAACAAGAAGAACTCTTAATGGGAGTACATAAAAAAATGTTTCTATCACATGTTTTTATCTGTGGGATGAAAGTGATTTGTAACAGTATTGTGCCATCTGTTTTTGTCTACATGTCACTAGCAGAACATGTTAAATCGTGTTTCACTTACCTGGTGCTCTTCGCTTTTCAGCAGTTTTGGTATTGTTGCCTTCTCCAAAGGGTACGTTCAGGTCTTCAAATCAGCAAGATCTTGTGTTATTATCCAATTGTTGTTTTGTTGTTGTTGTTTGTTTGTTTGTTTGTTTTTTTAAAGTGATTGTCTCTAACAATCAATTTTTCTTACTTGCAATAAAATCATTCCTGTATGCCTCTGAAAGAAAAGGTTCAGATTACCACTGCCATGTCATGATTTCTGTCCGTTCGGCAACTCCGTAACGGACTTCTTGTACCATTGATGGATAAATTTAACAGAATCTGCATTTTGATAAATGTCTTTAATGACCAACCTTTGTATGAAGAACCTAACAAAGATTAATAAAGTGAAGCATTCCTGCAGTACAATACTGCACTAATATCTCAATAAATATGTGTTGTGCGGCACAGTTGGAAGATTTTGAGCTTGTCGTGACCACTGCTGTCTTGACACCCACGTTTTAGCTATCCTTAACCCCAGAGAGATCTGCCCACGGTGTATCTGGGGCCATTTCCTCTCATTAGTAGTTTATTTATACCTCACTCAGGACAGGAGAGACCTTGGGCCTCTCTCTGTGGCTGTCAGAAACCGGAGAACACAAAAAGGCTAAATATAGAAAGTACCAAACCCTTATTTCCTGCTTCTTGAGGGTAGAGTAACTATTTTGGGAATATGTCTGCTTAGCCTGAGAGTCTGTTTTTATTCTCCGTTGGTGGCCACATGGGTCTCTCTGACCTTGTTTCTGGCCAGCTGGTAGATAAACGGCTTGTTTAATTTTCTCCCATGTACAATGGAAAGATCACACCAGAATAATACTCATTGTCACCTATTTCAGCAGCTGCAAAAATACTGACTTGGATATGACTGCTCTGACACTTTCTCACACATTGTCACCTATTATTTATTGTTATGGACCGTCCACAGTATGAATACGCATTGCATTTGTCACACATTGTTCTGTGTTCCTTCAAACATTAATGCCGCTGCAGGAAAAGCTGGCCGCATTGGCGCTGTGTAGACTGAAGAACGCCTTCGATGAATGCCAAAGATAGCCCACACAGTGAACTGAATCAGGAGACTTTTTAGCTATTAGGAGGTATTCCTGTTACGCATGAATATGACACAGACTGCCTGGGAAGCGTGTGCCCCACCAGAGCTCAACCCCTGCAGTAATCCCAGTTTGCCATTGTGCAGCAATGTGAGAATCATCAGGGGGGGCATGTGGCCAGTGGCTGGCAGGCCGGCTCACTGACCATGTGCCTCGCTGTGAAAATCTGTCCTGGCAGTTACAGTGTCAGTGTGTTGGAATGTGCTGATGTGGGGGAGAGAGGGAGGGAGGACTGGAGGGTGGAGGGTGTGGACTGACGGAGCAGACTGCAGTTTCACCTCATTTCCTCTGAGACGTTCGAGCCCAAAGACTCCCAGAATCTTATTTAAATTATCCACGCATAACCAGTGGTGTAAAGTAACTATGTACTCAAGTATTGTGCTTAACTACAGCTTTAAGCTACTTGTACTTTACAGGAGTATTTCCCATTCATGCTACTTTATAATTCTGGCCCGCATTTCACAGGCAAATATTGCACTTTTTATTGCAGGTTAGTGCAGTTTAGAGTTGTGCAAAGCTGTGCTGGGATATAATGTCAACGCTAATGAGAGTTATCATTTGTAATTTGTCCTGCAATGTCTCACATAAAACATAAAAGCTTTGTATGCTGCTCCTTTGGTTTAACACTCTGAATGAGGGCATCTGCATAATGAGTATTTTTATTTCCTTCACTAGCTCCCATAAATGGATCACAATCTCTGTGGAATTTGTATTAGATTTCTGTGATGCCAACCAGATTTGATTCGAGAATTTAATGAGTGAATATCAACATTTCACTGATTGAACTCTGATTGAAGACTGCATTTAAATCGACCTGAGTGAGGTGGAATATCCTAAACAATAAATTAATGGACCAAATCATTTGATGAAATGAAATCATGGTTTTGTCTAACAATATAACAGAAATATAGGTTCCGTCTTATGCTGGATTTTCCCTTTATTCTGCAACATTGTTATCTTAACCTGACGTTTACCTTTCCCCTCACACAAAGTTTAGTGGATTGACTTCTGTAATCAACCCAAGTTGCTCACTATAATTCAAAGTGCGCCGTGACTTATCAAGTCATCAACTTCTGCTCTATTTTCTAAAGAGATAATGCTGCACCTGAACTTTCACCCACAGTGCATTCCACAGCTGGTGAGCACTCGTGACAGTATCCAAACCTCAACCTTTTTTGGACTGGCTTTACTAGAAGGCTAAACTGACATTATAACACTTACATCAGCCCTCCGCTGCTCCGGTCTTAAAATAACCTTTTTCCCTGTATCACCACAATGCCTCATTACATTAGTCAGCGTCACACCCTGCAGTCACACACCAGATAACCTTTCATACAGTGCCAATTGAAACCACTGAGACAGAGAAGCTTTTTATAGGGCAGGGACACATTTCAGGTACCAATCATTGGTCATTTCAAGAGCCATTTTACATCATCCTATAATATGTTAGCGTTTATTGGAACTCCTGTGCATCCTTAGCACTTAAGCATGATACAATTCAATTCAGTTTGAATTCAGTTTATTTATATAGTGCTAATTCACAATAAAAGTTCATTCTCATTACTCTTTCCAGTTAGAGCAGGTCTAGACCAAACTCCATTAGTACAGTGCATACTGCCCCATACAATATACTTAAAGACCTTGATTCTGTTTAATATGCTGTAGTAGCCGTGGCAGTTTAAGTGCATTTCCCTTATTATTACTAATGTCCACTGTGGGGGCTTCTGGGTAATGAAGTGAGTAGTGAGTAGGAAGAACAGCCCTCTCAGGTGTGTCACTGAGTGTGACCCTGAATCCTTACCAGTTAATAAGGTGCTGCTCTGTAGCTGACACTTTGCTCCAACCATCCATGCATCCGTCCATCCATTATGATCCATCCATTATGATCCATCCATTATTCCTGCTTAACCTGTTTGAGGTTTTAAGTTTCTGTTTCACTTGTCCTACATGTTTGGAAGAAAACACATGCAGTGGTAAAACACACGCAGAGTAATACTGGTGAGAAGTGCTTTAAATTAATGGCAGTGGCTCCGTAACAATTAATTTAATTTATGATGCCTATCTGCCAGATTTTATAAAGCTTTTCATTTAACACTGTTAAAAACTGTCACATGATATTTCTGTCACATGAAAAGCTGCACTGGGTTGTGCTACTCAAGGACGGCCTCTGCCTTCTCTTTTCTCATGATCGTGACTCTGCGTTTTCAGCGGGGATTGCCTATCTTACATCAGCGCTGTGACATCACTGACATTCAACTCCAGCAAGATCACCTGTGTATGTAAAAGGAAAGGAGCGGGGGAGTGGAGGAGGAGCTCAGAGTGGCTTGCACAACACATTGCATGCCAGTGCCTCATTTATAAAATTTTCCGAGCAGTTGTAGTCATGTGCTCCTCAGTAAGCTACGCCACATTGTCTGTTCCCGTGAGCAGGAGCAGGCAGCGACGCAAATAGCATGAAAACACCCGGTGAAACGTCAATTCCCTTATGAAAACGTTTTGTAATACAGCATGTGAAATATTGGTGTTATTTGTCCATATTCTGTCCTTAACTGTGCAACATGTGTGCAGTTGTGACATGCTCTAAGTTGTCACAATTCTAGCATGTCAGCTGGTGAAAAGGCAAACTAAACTGTCCAACAAATCACTGGGAATCGGTGAAAAGGCAACCTGTTTGCATGAATGAACATGGTCCTGCTGACCGAGGCAGAAGCCTGTGCAGAGGGAGCGCTGAGGATTATTGTTCTCTTCAGCTCAGAGATGGCACTGAGGCCACAGAGGCCAACATGACCCCTGTGATCTGCACGTGACTCCTCTTTACAGCTGCAACTGCTAAAGGTCAGAGTCCAGCTCTGCTTGGCTAAAATTTCCAGAAGTGAAAAAAAAAGTGAAAGACGTAGTTCTCGCTTCAAAAAAACATATTATTTATTGACAGCAATACATAAGTATTCAGATTTTGCAAATAGTTAAGGTAAAAAATGAAACATAAATACACTTAAATATCATTAGAAATAACTTAAATTGTAACAAATGAATTATTTTACTTGTGGCAAAAAACAGCTGGCATAGGAAACACTAAATATACAGAATGTCTTCACTGGATGTGTAGCCCTTCCCTTTTTAAATTACGACAATAGCAACGTCAACTCTAACAATTTAAATCAAATGAGTGAAATTGCAAAATGTCCAGTGTTTCAACAAGTGCTTTGTTTCTGCAGAGAGAGGCCGAGGCCTTGGTCCACTCAACAGCTCCATTTTCTGGTTTCTCCACACTTTTCTGACTCGTCACAGAGGCTTTACCACACACACATGATATAATCCTTCTGCACAGTGTCAGGCTTCACATTAAAAAGCACACACATGCTTTTTTTTTTTTGAATTTCCAACTCATGACCATACAAGTTCTTCACTGTCTCATCTTAAGTGCCAAAGCTGACAGACTTAACTCCAAACAGTTCTGTCCAAAGTAGAAATCCATCCCCCAGCGTTTTTTTTTCTCTTTTAAATACATCCCATGCAGACAGCAGAGACATTTTTTTCCTCCAAATTTTTTCTTTCCCCATCAACAGTGGAACGTTGGAATTTGATCTCTTGGTGGTAATGTGTCCATCAGGGTTCACACCACTCTTCCTGTGCAGATAAGAGTCCTTTCACAGGTTTTTGTGGCTATACAGTTCATCGTTCAGGCAAGTTGATGATGGGAACCCACTGATCCATACAGCGACTCTCTCTGCAGAACCGATTCACTTTGCTCAAAGCGGGGTCCTTCCATGATGCAGAATGTGGGCTCTGGAAAAAAAAAAAGACAATAATTTATCTAAAGGCATCAATTTCCCTTTCCATGAATAACCATTCATGTGCTTTCCATTGCTCTAAACTACAAATAGGTCCTGTGTGCATATGCAAATACAAGGTATTTCCCTCTGCTGAAATTCCAAAGAAGTCATTTAAGGGAGGAGTGAAAAACATGTTTACCAGATGCACAAGAACAAGTACTGGCAAGTTCTTCCTTGAACAGAGTTTCACTCACGTGCATATGCATCAAAATAAAAGCATAAAAACATCATCCTTAGAAGACTCTTTTCGGTAAAAAACACATGTAGGCTGATGGGAAAGGATACTTACTGTGACCAAGACACAGTGTAGGTCCATCGGCTCTCCCCCACTCTGTTTTCCACCTCCTCCTCCTCCCAGTATTTCAGCAAGGCGCCGGGTGTTGTTGACTCTCAGGATGTTGATGTCATTCTCACAACAGAAAGCCTGAATGAGGGTGAAGTGGATCTGCAGGGCCACATCTTTCACATCATCATCATCAGTGGCCAGGATGCACAAAACCACATTATCAGGGTCTCTGAGAAGGGAAGGAAAAGAAAATGGATGTTTTTAGACCATTTATATTTAAAAAGTCACAGTGAGTGTCCTGCTAGATGTAAGTCTATCAAACATGTTTATTAGAGGATGTGTAAAAGACCTTTAACAACTGTCAAAAAGCCAGTAAGTGTTAGCCGATATAACGTTGTACTTACACATTGAGTGATTTGGCAGCCTCGTAGACTCCGACTGTAATACAGCCCTGTGGTAGCGCAGAGGTGAGGACTTCTTCTAAGGCTTTCGCCACTGAATCCATTCTGCAGCACAGAAACAAATAATTTGATGTTAATTTCGCTTTCCTCATTGACGTTAGCCGAACTGCAAGCTAACAACCACCGGCATCGTCTCAAGCTCAACTGACAGATGTGCACCAGTTGTTTTCGCCACCGAAAAGCTATCTGTTCTCAATTGTAATTACTGCATGGTTTTTGACAGCCATGAGTAAGTGAAACGCCACATTTAAGACTGTCATGTAAAGTACTGTGATACTTTTATTCCACCTTTAACCAGCGTGCAGCGTTGTGTTAGCTAACTGCTAGCTGTCGACGAGTGGAGACTATCTCGCGACGCTGCCTCAGAGTAACAGTTGTGCGTTCAATAATAATGTCTTAGTTAGTGGTCAGCAGAGAAAAAGCTTTAAAATTAGCCCTAAATGCTTTAATCGCGCATTAGTCTATTAAATGCATGTAGTGCGGCTGCACGCAAACACTTGTATCCTGGCTTTAAACAGCTAGCAGGTTCACATCAGTAATATTAAATATGCATCTGTTACACTAGAACTGTAGTAAGTCATTATCCGTATTATTTACCTTTCTTGAGAATAATCCCCATTGAGTTCCTCAAATGTCATGTTGTACATAAAATCCGAATCCACCTTAGAGCAACGACAGTATAGTAGTTATCCTGGTATCTTCTCGACTAAACACCCACTTTATCTACAGTCCACTATGCTGCAACTGAGAGATAAATCTGGCAACTTCACATTAAAACTGCCTGAGATAATACAAGCCAGGGGAATATTTGCATAGCTGTGGTCATTGGTGGTATGCTAATCTGTCGGGCACGGGATTGGATGGACACAGTAACAGGCGTGTCTCCAACAGTCTCCAACTTGCTTACTCCCGTAACTACAGCTGCCTGCCGGCCACTAACATTTCGAGCAAAATAAAGATTTATTTAACAGCCTGACTACAACACACCGCTGTCCATTTTACAATAGCTTGTGCACAGCTTTAAAGTTAATTGTACTTCTCTGCATGTCTTATCCCCACAAAGTGGAGACAAAGACACAACTAATTTGACAGGTCTACAATGATTCTGACAACGTAACAACAACCGGTAAATGAAAAAAAAGGAATCTACAGTTGAAATGTATCGCGAAAAGTGAATTCATCTTTGTTGCAGAGCATTAAATAAAGTGATGAACGAATAACTTGTTGCAGAACTCACCCTCGCTGCTGACAGGACAGGACAGATTTCAGACGCATGGCAACGGGACGCTTCTGTGGAGAAACTGCGCTCTGATTGGTCCGCTGTCGCGCGTGCCGCAGCCAGTGCTCCTTCAAACGGCGCGCGAGATCCAAAGGACTGGCGCGAATAAGACGGGAGCAGGGTGCCAAACTAACGCACACTGTTTAAAGGGTTAAAGACATTATCATCCCTCAGTACTTTTTCCACAAAATACACATTTTTTCCTATCCTTCATTTAGCGCTGTATTCCAGTTACTGTATCCACAAAGTGTACTGAGACGAAAATTGTCACACAAGTCCTCACACAAGTTGAAATAAAAATTTAAATATGAAAGAAGCCGTAGCACCAGTGTTGGATTTTGTTTAATTTCTTAGTCAATGTAAGTTAAAAAATGAATGAGGATGAGATTAATGAATGAGATCGCGCATGGGCAAAACGAATAAAAGTAGGAGAGAGTAAACATCAATGGACAGTGCAGTGATTCAAGCAGTTCATTTTCATATGCATTAAATTGCCTCTGGTGAATTTCCATGCAGTGTTTAATGCAATATATGATGCATTTCACAAGCCAACTATATAACAAGAACGATAATATACACTAAACAAATTTTCATGACCTCCATTTTGAGCTCAACTGAGATTTATTGATTTATTGATTTACTGAGAAGTATCTGGATGTTGAGGATTATATAAGGATTGCAACTAACTATTATTTTCACTCCCAGTTAAGTTGCTGAATATGTTCTTGATTAATTGATTAGTCATTCTGTATGTGAAATAGCATAAAATTCCTGTCACGGTTTTTGAAGGCCCAAGTTGATGTACTGTCTTAGCAATGGAGATTTGGCTTTTTCCTTTGAGTGAAAAATGGCTTAAAAACAATCAAGTGTCTGTCAGAGTAGTTGCAAATTAAATAATTAGTTGATTAGTTGTTTATGGTAAATGCATTCAAAAAGCCAGTTCATATCACCGCCATGCAAAGAACTGACACAGGGAAGTGCTTGTGTTACGGGATGTTATGCTGCCCCTTGGTGGCTGCACTCAAAACTCACCCAGAAAAGACACGGGTGCACACTCAGTCACAATATACTGCTTAAACTGTCTGCTGATGATGGGAAGAGCTGTTGCCGTGGCTTACAATGCCCCCGTCTGCATTGAAAACATATGCTCAGTGTTATTCACTTCAGCTGTCAGTGGTTTCAGTGTTGTGGCTGATGGGTGTATATGAGAAAAACAGAGCATTAGACATGACAGAAATTCTCTCTCTCAGTGCACAGTGGTTTCTGTTTGGGCTCTTTGACTTTAGCAGGACCTATCTGAGGCTAGTTGGCTCCACGTCATTCTCCAGGTCACTTCACACAACTCACTGTTAAACACACATTAACCATAATAACTAGCTTAATATGATTTTTACTCTGTTTTTGTGGTTTCACTTTGGTTTAATTGAATGTTTAGGTCTACCTCATGGTGGCAGACAATGAAGCTGAATTTAAGATTGTCCCAGCTGTTCCAGAACTGTCCAGTAGGAGGCAGCAATAGCACACCTCATGCAGATGAACTGGGTTCGTGCACCAGTTCTCGCATGTTTCCCTGCTTATTGCACCCTTCATGTCTTTTGCTGATTATTAACTCATCATGTGCTGCCGTCTCACACGGAAAGAAAATATATGAACATAGATTTTATTTTATCTATGTCACATATATTTTCCAGCATATGTGCACATTCGAAATTCACCCCCTACATATGTCTTTCAACTATATGTACATATATATCCATATATGTATAGCATATATTTACATATATGCTATACACATATATATATGTATGCTATACATATATATGTAAATATATGTGTGAAACAGTAAACATCCGAAACACCTGTTACTGCTGCTGCACCTCTTTCTCTTATACTTTTATTGTTTTACATCCTTTATTTCTCTTACATTCTGTTTAGGTATTTATTTGCCTAATAAACATCCATCCATTGTCTATACCGCTTATCCGTCAGGGTCACTGGGGGGCTATCCCAGCTGACTACGGACGAGAGGCCTAATAAACATTTGCACCTTATTCCTGCTATACCTTCTGTTGGTTTGCTTTTTATTGCCATTTACATTCTGTTTCATATCTATTTCTCTTTCTACACTAATTGTACTCTGTTTTTATATGTGTATACTTTATGTATACTCATTCAGTATTTTCTGTAATGGATCCTCCCAGCTACTGTACTTGAAACTTGTTAAGACACCGTTGAGAAAGAGAAAAAAACATTACATTATACATTACATTACATTCCCAGCTCACACACTACCTCAGTCTCAAGGCACTATCTCCAAAGGAGGATCCACTAGGACATGGTGGCAACACTAGGGGAGGGTGGCACTCTCAGACGACTTTCTCTTCCTCCAGATGAAGAAGGAGCTCAGTGGTCGTCGCTTTGACCCTGAAGTGGACTTCATGTCTGCTGTGGACCACTTTCATTGACTTTTACAAAGGTGGGATCCAGAAGTGACTTGGGGATGGCACAGAAATCACTGTTACATGAACATAACGTGTCGAACAATATACAGTACAACACATAACTCTACGTTAGGCTATCTGAAATTAAGATAGAAGGAAAAGATAGAGGAATAGATCAAATAATATTCAGTGTAGCCAACATTTTATTTTATTTCTGCAGGAAAAGTACCAAATAAGCCAAGCATCTCAAGCTAAGAAGCATTGCTACTGTTCTGAGAGTCTTTCTCTGAAGTTTGATTTCTCTGACACATGATACACCTGTGCAAAATGCATGATATATTACTTCCATTCAACCCCAGCTGAGAGGCACCTACCACATCTGCAAAATGAACATAATTTATACATGCAACAATTTCAATAAAACATTTAATGCTTCTAATTCCTGTCCTATTTCTACCACTACTGCTGTATACACACCCTGTTTCTACTACGGACACTTCAAATAAAAAGAAATGTTAGGATCTCAAGTAATGAAGAGAACTTCATACACTTCATACACACCACATTAATTAATGTTGATGTATCCTTATTGTGAGGTGCTACCATATCCAAGCAGAATTTTATTTCTATACACGGGGGAGAATCTTTGGTTTGTCTGGAGGAACTGAAGAGATGAGTTTTATCTGTTGGTTAGATGTCTTCTCTTAAGCTTGATCATCTGTTACTTCTGTTTGGAGTCAAGACATCAGGAAGTGTGTTTGTAATATACATATTCTGCTTTTCAAAATCCCCTCACTGAGGTGTTTTTTTGTCAAAATTTTTTTCATAAACATAAACTTGATGTCAAAATTAATCACAGTTTATCAACATATACAATCTTGTCGCACTTGTTGTATTGTATTTAATACTGAACATGTAAACCTACCAAAACCTCACATTCAATAGCTTATGTTTAGACTCCTTCATGTATCAGATGTTGCTGTTATTCATGGGTTGAATTGCATCTTGAAGTCACTCGCATACAAAAGTCACAGAGACCACTATGAAAAGCTTTCTGGCCAAGAAATATTCAGATGGGGCGTTATGTGAATATTCAGAACTTCTTCAGTTCTGTGAGAATTCTGACAGTCATTCCAACACAAATTTTTAATTTTTAAAAAATCATTAATTTTATGTTTTACTCAAGGGCAAGCAGAAGTGGAAGTATATTACATTATATAAGCCACCAATAATGCTACAATTAACAATAAGAAAAGACTTAGATCAGATTAGGAGTTGTCAGTGTTTCATGTTTGAGCATGTGACTGACTTCTCAAATGTTCTTCCACACTGCACTAGCAATTCCTGTTGTATCCTATAATAATTATATTGCAGATGAATGAACAGAGCTTGATCACATGGTTTGAACATTGGTATAACTAATATGGCTGTCTGTCTGAAAGGTGCTGATAAATATTACAACAAAAAAAGGAAATGATTGGCCACTACCCCTCCATTTATATGAAATATTGTTGGAGGTTCTTGACAGCATACCTGTGCCATAAGTATATTTATGGTGTGCTGTAATATCAAGACTAACATTCAGCTAACAAAATTGGAGTGAAAAGACAAAACATGTTTCTTTTGACAAAACTTTGTGTGGTTCATTTAATGTTTCCTGTATGTCTCTTCTGTTTTAATAGGCCATATTACTATTCTCTCAGGTTAAATTCACCCCTCTGAAATACAACACCTACCAGTAGCCCTGGTGGGGTCATGCCATTGGAGTATGTCTTGCTCTTCTTTCAGTTTTTATGACTCCTCTGTGGTTTCTCCATGGTATGGCAATAACCCTGGGAACACTGAGATAGGTAAGCGTGTCTACTGATAGTATAGTTCACCCAGGTCATCACTAAGGCTTACTGCCAAGGATAAAGTAATTTAACATTATTTTAGGTAAATCACTGTAAATGAACTGTTATTTTGCAGTATTTGCAATAAAAGGTGAATGTATATGATATGACATTTTATAAAAGTTTTTTTTGTAATATTGGAGTTCAGCAGGACAGAGAAATTACAGGATATTGTATTCCACATACTGCTCTTGTTTGACCATAAGACCAAATGGCCTGAAAACGTATTTAAGAATAATGTCTTTATACGCAGCATCAGTTCGTAGCTATGTAGGTGGCCAAAGAAAGGCCAGTTCAGTCTACCAAAGCTGGTAATTTTAAGTTTTTATACTGAAACTGAAAAGGCCATTAGAGTACATTTAGTAATTAATAGTATGATAATAATTGCTAATTTTGTTCTTCTTCACAGAAACTGATTGTGTTTAGCACACCAGATGACCTGAGTGCAGTTCTTGACTGCATGTAGCAAAATTTCACATTTGTGAATTTATGTAACATTGTTCCTACATTTATTGTGTATACAGGAAAATTGATTGTAAGTAGTAAAGAGAAGATCAGAGTTCATTAAACTTTCATTTTTTGCATAAATTTTAAAGTCTGAATTTCATGTAAATTCTCTTGCTAATTATCATAGTTATTTTGATTTCAAAATGTTGGCTTGTTCAGCGTGGCATTGCAGATATAAATTGTTCACAAGGTTAGTCTGCATATCCACACTTGCAAATCAGCAGTTGTAAATTTTGGTGGTGGGTTTTATGACATGGATTCTTTTATAATTGCTTCTCGTGACAGAAAAGGATACTTAGTGTATGCAGTAAGCATTCAGCCAGACAATGAAATGTGAAATGCACTCTGTTTAAATTTTGTTACTGAAAAATTAAATAAATATTAATAAAAAGAAGCAAGTTCCACGTGTAGTCCTGACTTACTAGTATGACTTCAAGAAATACATGAAAATAGCAGTTAATGTGATAACTGTTATTGTTGTTTGATCTGTTAATCAACATGCAATGGATTGCTTTTTCTGGGTAGCCAACACTAATAGTGACCCCAATCGTGTCTTTTTGTGACCCTTTAAGGTGTTTTATATGCTTTATGTTTCTATCATATTTCCGTTTTGTACATTCATGTGTAACTAAAGCCAGACACATTCCTGATATGTGTGTTAGACCAGTCCACTGATCTATAGGTGGTATCGATTGCAAATGGTTTCCATCTGACTCTAATGACCCCAACAATAGTCGTTACAGTAGAAGGTGAAACTAATGAAGGTGACTCCAACGACCTTACTAAAGACAACTATGGCCGTTTGCCACACCCTGGAGCTCCAACGAAGTGTCAGTGGCCTGGATGGTGACTCCACAGAGGCAAAATACTTGGGTCTCCCCACCAGCTGGCCAGACTAGCCCAGTCTAGTGTAGATGAGCATGAACTAATGAAACCTCTTGAATGAGGCGAATCATCTTCAAAGACATATAACCAAGTCCAGTTGCATTCGATTCAGTCTCCTTGAGATATCAACAGAATGAGAAAAATGACAATATGTCAAAGATGTGTATGTATTGCAGTACAGAGATATCTACTGAAGTTAGCCTACTAAGTGTAAAAGTTGGTTGATCACTGTTGGTGTTTCAGGCTAGAATTTTAACTTTATTTGGCATCTGAAATAAAACCTGAATTGACAATAGGAAGCCTTGGCATTGAAACATGTGAACGCAGACATTAGAATTATTTGATAGTTTTTAATATGAGCAAATTTTGAAGGTTTTTTAAAATTCCTTTTTGTATTGACTCAAGCTGATATCAGGATAAGGGTGACTGAGCTACTGCGTGACTGATACAAGAGAGTGTGTGTGAGAGAGAGAGAGAGAAAAAGAGAGACAAGCTGGTGGTTTCTGTGAGTATGTGAGCAGTTAACACTGCAGGACCGACATGCACAAAATGTTTTCTTTATTTGCAATTTTATACTTTGCTCATCTCAGTACAGGGACATGACCTTGAAGTCTTTGTTTGCTTATGCTAATTATTACCTACATAGTTTGTACATATTATCCCAAGGATAACACCTACAACTAACACTGGTTTAATGATAATAAACCACTAAAGGTACAAGAGGAATATTACATGGTTCTGTAGAGTTTGTCCTGCATGACCACTAGTAAATAACATTTCACATTTATCTCTTACTTCCTTGGCCAAAGCTTTTGCAAAGTTTTGCAGCCAAAGTTGTCTGGAGAGATCTGTGATGAACTGCTCGTTGCCGTTCTGTGTGTTGCCTCCTCTCTATAGAGATTAATTTTGGTGCATGCTATCTTCCGGATTCGTTGTGTTTTCCTTTGCTTAACTCACTACAGGCAGAAATGAAATTGCTGTAACAGATCAATCAGTAATTGATACCTGATAGGCTTCTGAGATCAGGTCTTTGGTTGTAATCGGAACCAAAATATTTTGTACTATGTAGATTGTCACATGAATATCCTTAGAGTCATGGTGTATATATTTATTTTTTAGAAGACTTCTTTTTTCTACCAAGTCTTTTAAAAGCAGTAAATTTGCATTCATAAATGCCATGGAGTCAGGACCTCCTACACGTATGTTTTTACCCCTACAGCCCACTATTTACTTTTGGTATATTTGGTATTATATTTGGGGTTTGGTATTATCTTATTCTCATATTTCTAATATATATCTTTCTTCTGTAATGTGTATGGTCCATTGTTAACTAATGTTATGGCCAACACACTATAAAGAATAAATAATGACCCCACTGTAAAAACTACCATAGTTATATATTAACTTAGCTACGGGTGAAGTGAGTTATGGATTAAATGAACAGGGCCCACCTATTGACTTGGACCAGATACTTGCGTAAAAGATGTATGAGCCCGAACCTTGGAGTGTGATTCAAGTGCAAGCCTTTACTGACTGCAAGAAATTTTAAAAATCCAAGAGTCCAATCCTGAAATCTGGCAACTCTGCTAGAACCTCCATCCAACCAATACAAGAGAGCATGTAAGTATTGACTGACCCTTATGTACCTTGGTGCTTATTTTAGATCATATGTTTATTGGCCTGTTCTACCTATGCAGTTTAGATGGAGGTAAATATGTTGGCATAGATACATTTTGGTTGTTTAAGTTTTGATTTTTGATGGGATCATGTGGTGAGGCCAAAATCATTGAGGAATCCAATCCAGAGCAACCAAATAAAACAATGACCACCATTCTAGACTCTCCTGCTAAAAAACAACAGGGGTTTGAACCAAATGCAGAGGCAGGGCTGATGCAGATCAAAATTGTTCTTTACAAAATGATTTTAAAGGCTTATAAGAATGTGAGGCAGGCAAGGACCAAAGTCAAAGGGGCAGTCCTAAACAGGTATGTGAATCCAACAAAGAGCAGGCATGAATCCAAAGTCCAACATAAGCAGGATGTTAGCCACAGGCAAGCAGGCACGTAGTTAACAGATCCAGGTAATCGAATCATGTACACAAAAGCAAAAACCATCAAAGTAACCAGGATGAAATTATTTATCTTTTAGCATTACTATTACTAAGGTCAGTACAGTAATAATAACAATAATAGTTTTCCCATTACACATCTATGCACTTTTCTGCTGTTCAGGTGTTACGGGAGACTCATTAAGAGGATATATACACAAATTAGTTTATCTTCATTTCATTCTTTACCAATATTGCTTGGCAACTACAAATGGATGTACCCTCTGAGGTACAAGTACCCCTGGTTGGGAATCACTGTTATAACACTCTGTTACTGTTTCAATATAGCATTTCAGCACAACTGACGTGCCCAAGTGAGTAATCGAGAGAAGAATCTGATGATGGATGACAACAATCCCAATCATGCTCCAGCAAGGTATGATAAGAGAGGCCAGTGGGCCAACAAGATTGAGTTCATTTTGGCAATAGTTGGAGAAATTATTGGTCTGGGCAATGTCTGGAGATTCCCGTATCTATGCTTCAAAAATGGAGGAGGTATGAACTTGATTAAAACCTCACTTACACAAATAATAAACGGAAAATAAAAAGCTAGACAAAAACACAGGATGAATTGAAACTTGGCATAGTCTGTTGCAATCAGTAACACTCAATATTTAGGTTATTTTGCTTTTTATATGTTTTCGTATTTTTCTTTTCTGCAGGAATTTTCTTGATTCCCTATGTTTTGTTCCTGTTCACCTGTGGAATCCCCATCTTCTTTCTGGAAATATCTCTGGGACAGCTAACTGGGCAGGGTGGAATCACATGCTGGAGGAAAATCTGTCCTTTATTTGAAGGTAACACTCAATTAAACATTTAATACATTTGATGTATAATTTTATGTTGATCAATTATTTTGCAGACGATAACACATTTTTGCCTCAGGTATAGGCTATGGCAGTCAAGTGCTTGTTTTATACACTGAGATATATTATATCATCATCCTGGCTTGGGCCTTCCTGTTCCTCTTCTCCACCTTCCACTCTGTACTCCCCTGGGCCAGCTGTAACAACACCTGGAACACAGGTACACATTTACAATATACAATTAAAAGTTAATTTAGATCATTTGTATTTCATGGGATTTAGTAAATCAAAAACTGACATGATCCCACTGACATTATCTCAGTGTAGTCAGAACTCAGAGCTCTTTTATTATCCATAAACTTTTAAAAACCCATCAATTTGCCTTTTTTGCACTGTGACATGTTCCCTCATGTACCATGAATATAAACATTGTAGTTATTGCTCATTCTACATATAGAATGAACGTATATAACGTATACGTTCTGTGACAAAAGTTCTAACCTGCTATACTTGCGTTTCCACTTCCAGAGGACTGTGTTGACCATCGGCTGAATCATGGCAACATTTCTCAGAATTCAACTTCTTCAGTTGAAGAATTCTGGCAGTATGTGTTCCAAATACTCTGCTTGATGCCCGATAATTGAAACAACTATTTTGCAGACTTAAGGTCTTCATACAATCAGGAAGTGAAGATTAAACAACACGAATATGCAAATGTTCGCCCGCAAATATCTGCCATCTAAAATATTCACACCAGGAGCATGCTTCAGAACCCCTGTACATGGGTTTATCAGGACAGGGACTGTGCGAAAAATGGCAGCAAAGTTTCTTGAGGGCTCTCTGGGGTTGCACCTATTGACTCGTGGACACATAGGCAGAGGTTTCATTCATCAGATCCATCTCAGCTGCCTGTTCCAAGGCTCCAGTCTGGTCCACTAAGGTAAACCGTGTTTTAATAAGTTAAAACACCAAAGTCACAAACAAACCGACCGGTCAAGGCATTAAGGCATTAACAAGTTTATCAGATTTTCTTGTTGTTATTATGGTAGCCTTTAAAACCCTTCCTTCATGAGTAAATCCCTCCAAAGCAGACTGCACAGGAAGCAAGCAAGGTAACTCACCTCAATTCTTTATGATTTTTGTATCTTTGTTACATAATAAAGGGTTATGAAAGACACAAACAGTCAACAGGTATGCCCTCGCCATTATGAGTGATATGAACATGAGCGTTATGATGGCATGAACGTGACACAATCTGATTGGTCTATGCCTTTGTTTGCGGTGCAAATGCTCAAACAAATTGTCCTCGTTTTGAAAAAATGTGATATGCATGTTCTGTGTGAAAGTACAGTTGGAAAGTTTATATTAACAGGGGGATGAAATCAAAAATAAAAAAAAAAGCTGTGTAAAGGCCTTTAGAAAGGAATAACATTATGTGACATGTTGTGTTCAGGAGGAGAGTCCTGGGTTTGTCCCACGGAATCGAGGAGATGGGCAGTATCCGCTGGGACCTGGTTGGGTGTCTTCTGCTAAGCTGGATTGTTTGTTACTTCTGTATTTGGAAAGGAGTCAAGTCTTCAGGAAAGGTGAGGGACTGAATTAATACCTGTCAGACCTCCTTAATAATAGCTTAAAGAACTGCTTGTGCCCAGCAAGGTTGGATTTATTACAGTAAAAGGCTGAATTTTACAGCATTGCATTCTAGCATTTTAATTTCATTTCACTGCTCCTCTTTAAGGTTGTGTACTTGACAGCCACATTTCCTTATGTGATGATATTTGCTTTGCTGATCCGTGGTATAACACTGCCAGGAGCCATAGATGGTATTCGATTTTACCTCTCTCCTGATCCAACGCGCCTGGCCAGTCCTCAGGTGAGGCACAATTGTGGGTGATCACAGAGTCAGAGTAAATTATCAGTTGACATAATAATAGTGCAACACCATAAACTGTACTACTAGGTCTTCATCAGTTACACAATGAAAATGAATCGTTACTGGGTAAGACATAATGCTAATCAGTGGTGCTTATGAAGAACAAGCAGGAAACTCAGAAGGGTCTCATTGTCTGTGAATTCAGGAGTCAGCTCATCTCTCACTTTGTCAGACAGCAAAACTTTCTCCCTTACGGTGTTTGTACAGCCACCCATAATGTCTGTGCACGTCCCTGTAACATGGTGAACGATCCACTCCATTCAAGTGAAATATAAGATATGCATAACTAAAAATAAAAACCACAGAAAACTACACACTAAATATCATTTCATTGTTTTAAGGTATGGATGGATGCTGGGAGTCAGATATTATTCTCCTATGCTGTCTGCTTAGGCTGTTTGCCGGCTTTGGGAAGCTACAACAGATACAACAACAACTGCTACAAGTTAGAACAATTAATACTTGCCCCCTAATATTATACTAAATCTATTTTTATATGACCCAGTGTATAAATCTTCATCTTTTTCAATTGCAGAGACGCATTTTTCCTGTGCCTGTTGAACAGTGTGACCAGCTTAGTCTCTGGCTTTGCCATCTTCTCTGTCCTTGGCTTCATGTCTTATGAACTGGGTGTCGATATTGCAGCAGTGGCTGAATCAGGTGTGACACTGCATATAACACCAAACATGGATTGTATGAGCTTTACTGTACAGTGCTGTTTCTCGACCTTTATAAGTGACTTGTCCATTGCAAGTTAAAAAATGCCCTCTGAGTCCCTGCCTCTCAACATCTACTGTTGCTGTTTAGCAATGCCAAACCCAAAATAATACATTAAACAGTATTATAGAGTATTTACTTACCCTTAACATGCTACTATACTGTATCAACAATTATACTTTTATTTGAATTTTGCACCACTTGCAGGTCCTGGTCTGGCTTTCATTGCCTATCCTCGGGCAGTAGCCCTGATGCCTTTGCCCCAACTTTGGGCTGCCTTCTTTTTCATTATGATAATCTTCCTGGGGCTGGATAGTGAGGTAAGATGTTATTATTTTAGTTAGAAGTAGAGAAAGCACGGCAAACAAAAGCACCAGCACATTAAGTCAGTGATTAAGGTGATTGAAAAATGTGTAGAGCTGCTGAGCTGAGAGTAAATTCCCAGTGGGATTAGCATTGCTAGTGTACCTTTGACATAGCAAGGACTCATTTGAATCAGTATTGATGAGGCGCTTTAATCTGTGCTACTCTCAAAACATTTCTTCTTTTCCCCACAGTTTGTGGTTCTGGAAGGCCTGGTCACATCCATATCGGACATGTATCCGTCCTTCTTTTTCACTGGATATCGACGTAAAATACTCCTGTTGGCCATCTGTTTTGTATCCTTTCTCATTGGTCTCTTTATGGTCACTGAGGTGGGTGTCAGGTTGTGATTTAAATTAAATGACAGTGACCTCTTTCTGTGTTCACATCCTTTGTTATACAGTTTGAAAGGATGTGCATTCTCTGTATATTTGTGACCTTCTCTTCCTATTTTTCCTCATCAACAGGGAGGACTTTATGTCTTCCAACTTTTTGACTACTATGCCTGCAGTGGAATTCCTTTGGTAATTTTTGCCATTATGGAGTCCATTTGCATAGGATGGATATATGGTGAGCTACATTCACCATACATTCACATTTTCATTCCCACTTGGTATTGGCATTTTAATATAAACGACCTGATAATAACACAAGTATTTGTCTCCAAGGTGCTGATCGTTACTACGTTAATATTACGGATATGATTGGTTACTGCCCGTCACCTTATATGAAATACTGTTGGAGATTCATCACTCCATTTGTAACTACAGTAAGTGAATTTTTGAGCCTAGCAAAGTTACAGTGGTATAAATTACACAGTGTGTGTCCGTTTGAATAAATATTTCTTTACTTTAGTTTTTCCATCACAAAGTTCCATTCGTTTCAGCTTCATTTGATAGCTGTGTATCTTTGTCACAGGGCATATTGCTCTTCTCTCTGGTAAAATTCACCCCCCTGAGATACAACAACACCTACCAGTATCCCTGGTGGGGCCATGCCCTCGGACTGTTTCTTGCGTTCTCTTCAGTCCTCGTAGTACCACTGTGGTTGCTCTACAGTCTGGCTGTAACTCCTGGAACACTGAGACAAGTAAATCAAATATTACACATGTATGAGGATATTATGTCTTTTTTTTTTTGTCAGTGTGACATGCTGTTATGGTGGATTAATGGTGGCTCTTTCGTCTCCTCACAGAGACTACAAGTGGTGACGACTCCAGCAGATGACCTGCTCAGAGCACCACTGAGGAAAACTCTCAACTCGGAAGCATGTCCTTCCTACAAGGAGCTTGAACTGTGTGCTCTGAACAAGGCTTAAAAGACAGGTCTGAAAATGGTCTGCAATGTGTATAACAAAATAACTACAACAACACATACATTTTTAAATGAATTACCCCCCCTCCCCCCAAAAAAAATCAATGTTATATACTTACCTAAGTGTTTTACTTTTAATAGATTTGCATAAACTGAAATCAGCAAGCTATTTAAAACATCTGTAATAATTCAATTTAATATTGCAGGATTTTATATCACATTGTTTTATGTAGTAATGTACACTTATAGTCACACTGTGTTGGTGTGTGTGTATGTATAGCAAATAAACAAATAAGTCAAGTAATTAAAGTCAGTAAAGTGTTAACTTCGTGTTCACTGTGGGTGAAAATAATGCAGGGTTTTGTTTTGTTTTTTGGTCACTGAGATAAAAAAGGGAGAAAATCGACTTGATTAAAAATACCTGTTATAGAGGAGGAAATCAGTGAAAGAGTACTTTATTGAATATATAAAGCTAAAGACGATATTGAGCGTTTTGTAAACTTTTGAGATTTTCTAATACACCTAATAATCTATATAACATTTCTGACAATCATTGGTTGCAGAAGGTCCGAAGCAGCGTATACTGAATTTGGCACAGTTCTGTGATTTGTCCAGCAGGGGGAGCTAGATGTCAGATATTACATAACTGAGGCGACTGTCCCACCCAATCAACGGCTGTGAGCGGACTAGTTTGTCGGATCACAGATTTCTTGTTTAGTATGTTAATTTTGACTGAAGGTGCAGACATGTTGCTAGTTAATTCACTGAGGTTTTTACATGTTTCGTGGCACATCGACAGGTGAATATTAGAGGGTTGAAACAAAAGCCATGTCACCGCAAATGGAAATAAGCAGCATTTTGGTTTTTGGAGTAAAATACTAAAAACTTTTCTTTTACTCTAATTCTTCTCCTACGATCTGCTTTGCCGACGTGTACCTGTGACATCAAAAACACAAGGAGATACACAAAGTCACACACACATCACTCAGAGATCCAGGGGAGTGTTGGCACTTTGCCATCACTGTGCCAGAGGGGCAAATGGAAGCAGAGGAAAAAAAAAAGTTCTCATGCTTTGCAGTACTTTTAAATACCGCAGTATTCATGACACAATAATGAATATGTCACGGCATCATTAAGAGATCCCAGGATTGTCAGCCAGTGTTACCATGTACAGCTTAAAATATACAGCTTGCCTTCTACTATGACTAGAACTACTACTGATAATGAAGATGATAACAATAGTGATGAACTTCACCCAAATTTAGCCTCCATTAAGTCAAGTAGGTGAACATATAGAAATATAATGTTTAATTTTGTAAAATGCTTCATTAATCTAAAATAGGTATATCTCACGCAAACTTCAGTGACTTCTGTCTGAGGTATTCAGTGACTGTCAATCAATCATAAGACACAAAATTGGGATTATTGTATTTGTTAAAAATGTGATTAGTGATTAAATGTGAAGTATAAATCAGTGCTGACCTTCATGTCATATCTCAAATATCACCTACAATACTAACATTTGCCCAAATCTAATACTGAGTTAAAATGTCACAACAACTTTGAGGAAGAAAAATTTCAATCATATTTTCTTAACATCCACCTGATAAACCTGAACTCGACAAAAAAAAAAAGAAAAAAAGAAAAAAAAAAGCAAACAAACAAACGCTTGTGTGTCTAACAGGCCTACAATTTATCTGGGGACATTTTCCAATAATGTACTTTTCTTTGCAAATTTAACATGGACCCACTGCTGGGAGAAAAATGGGACAAGGTGTGTGAGCTGAAAGCCTTAAGACTGTGTGACAACCGTGATAAATGCAGCAGGCACTGACACGGCTATGGAAAAAGACAAAAGATACCTTTGTCTTGTCACAATAATCCTAATCTGTTTGAAGATGGGACCACGTTAGCGACAACCAGAGAGAAAGAAAGAGAGATAGGAAAAAAACCCATACAGGAATGGAAGCAGATTCCTGGCCGGCAGTGATAAATGCTGCTACATCAGAAACGGGACTCAGTGTGATGTTTCTCTCTAATGGCCTGATTGCTCAATTAATTCTGTGGACTGTTCTTTGCCAGCCCCCTTTAATGTGGGAACAGCTATATTTTCTCCCAGATTAGTATAGATACGGGCTGACAGTCTGTGCTGCTCAAGGTATTTGGGAGGTATAATTCATTCATAATGCCACAATGCACCCCATCTATCATCTCAGGTTTTTCATCTGCTAACTTGCCGCTCGCTCCCTCCTCTCATTCCAGGCTCTTAGCTCTTCTGGGGCAAATGGTGGCGGTGGTGGACGGGGCTAAACTCTGGCCTGAAAGGTGTGTGTGCGTGTGTGTGTATGTATATGTGCGATTTAGCAAGGTGAGATGTGAGAAGTGTTAAGATGTGAAATGTGTGTGTGTGTGTGTGTGTTTGGGGTGTGTGGAGCGGCGGGGCATGCAAGGTTGTAAGGTCGGCAGCTTCTCTTTTCCTGATGAATTAGCTGGCATATGCAAGCGATGAATTTCCAGGCAATGAGAGTCAATTATCCAAAGAGGAAAAAAAAAAAAGAAAAAAAAAAAACGAAGCATGGACCCTGCGTCTGTGGCCCCAGGGTCCCTTTTCCAATTCAGAGAGTGATTTTCCCAAAATGTAGAGGGAGAGAGAAGAGAAGCAGCCTTGAAGGAGTGAGGGTGGGATGATGAGGAGTTGAGTTGAAAAAAAAAAAAGAGAATGAATGAAACCACCATATATGTGTGTCCCCCATCCCTCACTCCTCACCTTTTTTTCTCCACCCCCCCCCCACCCCTGATCAAATCCAGAAGGCAAAGCACAGTGTGAAAATGCAAAAGGCTATTATCAGGCCCACAAAGTGCACAAATGCCACTTATGATGGATGAGTGTGGGATTTGGAAAGGCCTCCTGTCAAACACCGGCCGTTTCCTCTCCTTAACAGGCCCTCTTTTTTCCCCCAACTTGTCTCTTGTATCAAAACCATATCAGGCCCCTGGTTGAAATGTGGCTAAGTGGAAGACATTTGTAACATATTGATGTGGGTGTACACACATACGCCCAGTGTCCCCTGCTGTTTTGACCACTTAATTTCTACCTTCTTCTTGAAGAAGATAAGGAGAAATGGAGTGTTGGTGCTTTATAATATTTCTGAAGGTGTCACATCTGAAGCTGCCTGAGTGACACTGCTTCAGAGTGACAACATGAAAATGAGAGAGAGATGCAGAGTGAACAGGAGCCCTGCTTTACAAACGAAAGCAAAGAGCAGCACTGTGGAGAGAGAAATCAAAAGACTTCACAGAACTGCTTTATTTTAAATAAGAGAACAATAACTCTTAAAATTTACTATGTTATTTCCACTGACAGCAATCCAAATCACTGGATGAACCTGGACACGGTGTTGTTTCTGATAGGCCAATTTAATCTCAATGGTTGGACTCCCAGCCTAACCAAACTGCTTTAACACCCTAAGAGGAAAGAGGATAAGATAATCTCGTAGTGGGGAAGCACAGCCAAATGTCATTAACAGTTTAAAATCCTAAACTTTATGACTGCCAAATGAAAACATAATAACATTAACAAAACATTCTTAAGTTATAAGAATGAAGAGAGTCCCGTGGGAGATGGAAAAGAGGGACATAAGAATAAAACAAAAGGCAAATTATATCCTGGGGTTTAGCTGGCACCAGAAATGGCATCTGTAGTATTATGAAAGTAACACTTTAAATGAACCCTTGACACAAAGTTGAGAAAATGTAAGGCTCCACACTGCGGCACAGCAACTAGATTTCTGTGTGAAATTATTCTCAGATACGTCAAACATGAAGTGCTCAGAGCTGTCTTCCAAATGTTAAGGAAGGTCTAACCATACCTGTTAATAGTTATGAACATAATGCAGGGACTCCAAACTCATAGGGTGCTTTTTGCAGGTACCAGGGTACATGGACATTTTGAAGCAGCTCAGATAATTTGAAAAACAGAAGAAACAAGAAACTACAGCTCACATGAAATCATGTCATCCTAACTTGCTTTCATTCATAAAATTCACCCAAGCTTACTCTTCAAATGCCATTTATCCGACGTCAGACTTCTTAACTGTTGGGTCCTCTTGTCCTGCAGTTGTTGGAGACATGTCCGAACTCAGTGTGGACCCTCTGCTTGCTCTTATGTCAAAAATATCAGGTCTCAGTGCCAGTGTGTTGTGTTTTTCTTTCTTCTAATATCATGCAGTTTTTTTGTGGCTAGTCAGTTACTTCTGGGCTGCAGTTACCTAAGTGCTTCTAAAGTCCTGGATACAGCCCTGAAATTATGGTATAACTTTGGTACAATATTTTGTCTTTCATATCTTCATATTTGGACGATTGTTTCTTCCTCCACACACACTGATTTCAGCACAGCTTTACTGACTACCTCGTTGTATGTCTTCGCTACTCTCTGCCATCACAGTTTTCCTCTGGGACTATCAGCCCCTTCACTTCCTCTATTACCCCCTCACACACCCTTACATCCTCCTACACACACTCACTCACACACACACACACACACACACATCACCTCCCTCCCGCCCTGCGGCGACATGCGCTCCACAATGGAGAACGGAGTGGTTTGGGAAATGATGGCCATTTATAACTGCCTGACGCCGTATCCTACCACCTCACACTCACACACACACTCACACACTGAGAGTTTAGTGCTTGGGTGGCAACATAGAGATGGGAGACAAAGGGAAAACACTCCCTTCTCCTGGGTTAATGTCACACACACACATTAACAATGAATAGATGAGCACTGGGTTGCATCACGTCCAAAACGGTGTGTTGTGATGATGATATGTGTGTGTGTGTGTCAGAGCTTGCAGGAGCACATGGAAGTGATTTGATTTGATAACAGAAAACAAATATCGTATCTCCGTCCAGCTGTTTATTAAGGTGCTCAGCAGTGACAGCTGAGAGGAGCTCTTCACACTGTGTCTCAACACTTCTCTCAACATTTTCCTCCCATCCACACACACACACACGCATATAAGGACTACATGTTTCAGAGTTTCAAAGGTTTCTTGGGTAGGAAGGGTCCCGCATATAATCACATGGGATGGAAATGTAAAGTCTCTGTGTTTTGTAGTAAGCGTATTGTACATGGGCATAATTTCTTCAGAACAAGAACAAAGGTATGAAATGCTGAGATCTGATCAGAAATGTCAAAAAATCCAGTTTTTAACAATGGAATTGTAACAAAACATGTAAGATAATGTTGAATTTTCATAACAAGGCAATTACATAATTCTTAAATAGTAAAAGAAGGAAATGTTTTCCTGCATTAATATCTAGAGATTTCTACAATACCTGTTAATGTTTAGTGTGGGTATTCTGTATGTAAGGACGTGCAGCATGTACACTGTTTGTCATAACCTTTAGATTTAAACATGGCTGTAAAGAGCAGCTGACAGGTAAAGTGCTACAGTCACATCATTATGTAGTAGGACCACAGCTAAAGGCTTAAAGCACGCAGGTCTCACTAGTAACACAATGAGTCATTCCAGTGGGCCAGCATCCACAATTTTCATTCCTGACTTAGATGTGTTAAAAACGTTTGCACACATTACAAGCAATAGTTTAAAATCATCAGTAAAAGTAGAAAATAGACTCTTGCTTGTGACTCAGTGGTGAGTTTCTTGTTTCCACTTTTAAGTGAGATGAGAGCAGGTGACAAAGATCCAGTGCTTTTATGGTAATTAGGCTGCTCACAGACGACTTTTAGAAGAAGCTGGTTATTACAAGGATGTTGGTTCTGTGCATACATTTGTATTTCTGTGAATGTGTGTGTGTGAGGCCTCAGCCTGTCACGGTGCTGGATGGGCTGTCACTTTCTTAATTGCCTGAGAGTGACCCCACCCTGCTCTGCTCACCTGGCTAATTACTGTGTCTTTCCAGCCAAGAGACTGAAATAAATTTCAACTCCATTCAAGCTTCACTGGCATGAAAAGTGAGGTTACTGACATTGTCATGATACAGTACAGCAGGTTTGTCCTTCTAGTGATATTACACCACGAGGTTTTCATTGCTATTTGGTTAACAAATGCTGACGATAAAAGACAGTCATGATAAAACAGCAAATGGGTCTGGTGTCAGAATTCAAAACTAATTTCAGCATGTTCTTCAACTGTAAAATATAGAGAGGTAAAGCCCCTCCCCTTCTGCTGGACCACCATGGGACCTTATTTCAAAAAAACATTTACTTTGTTAATGGCAAGAGATAAATTATTTATTTATCCCATTTAATTTGTAAAATGAGTTACGCAAATAATGTTTGTTAGTTTAAAAAATTGTTTTGGAATTCAAGAAAGTTGCAGTTTGTCATAAAATTGTTTGAGCATAAGACAATATGCAACAACATTTGCCTAAGTGACACGGTCTTGTTTAACACACAACCAAAACCTTGTAAAGGCTAGCAAACTCGCAGAGCCAAATGACTCTCCTTTTGCTCAGCTGTCAACATGGCCAACATGTAGTGACTTTGACATATTCTAAAACTTCTTTTCTTTTTTTTTGGGCCAAGGTAGTGGCCATGCTGGTGACGAGACGAGACGAGACTCAATGAGCAGATTCACACATAAAGTGGGATTTTCTTGACTTTCAAAAAAGTATTTTCATTGCCATACATCACATGTGTAATTGATAGAAATATTCAAACAGGTTCAAAAAATAATTTGACTCTCTGTGTGGTTATTGTGAAAAACAACAAAAACAGTGGTCTGGTTCTTTAAGCTTTGTGCATTTATGGAATGGCAGCAGAAATGTGCCATCGCCAATCTGAAATTTCAAAAACATAAACACAGACAACATCAGGAACGCAATCCACAACACAGGTGGGGAACGAATTCTTGTGAGGGCTGAGAAGTGATTAAAAAAAAAACTAAACAAAAGGAAGTGAGAAACAGAGCAGATTGCATTGAATCAGATTGGAGCCATGCAAATGAAATGCTAATGTGATGCTAATGAGCATAGGGAGGGAGGGAGGCAGGGGGAGGGTGTCAGGTAGGAGGTAAAGTTTGGTTAGAGAGCGAGCCGGCGAGACAGCAGGCAAATGGGCAACGCTTGGGTGAGCAGTGAGCGGGCTACCCATGATGCCACGATGAGAGAGGGAACATTAAGTGGTAGAAAGATGGAGAGAGGACGAGACTTGGAGGAAAGGCCCTGTGGGCTGATGAATGCTGATTAAATGCTAGTTTACTTTTCACAACTTTACTGTTTCTTCTTCCTGCGGTGCACCTTCCCCATCAAAACCAGCATTCTCTCTGTTAAATTAGTTGTATTCTTTGCTCATTAATTTGCCCTTGCTTGTCTATTAAAGCCTCATTAGGCTCAGGGTTAATTTTGAAGCAGCAGTCTTCCATTCATACTGAAGCAACATCTATTTGGCAGAGTAAATTCGAACTCCGGGGCCCCAGTAGCTGCAGTCTTACTGGGTGTAAACTGATTTGTGTTGATCTATTTGAAAATATTTCTGGGAATGTGCACCATTGAAGGATATTATCTGCTAGATAGCAGCCTTCAGGTGTCCTACTTTATCATCTGACCTAAAGGCCTTGTCTTGAACATGGCCTTCTTATGAGCATTTTCAAAACTTACAACACATAGTTACCAAAAGCCATACAACCAGACATATTAAAACCTGAAGAGAGTAAAAACTACAATGTCATAAAACAGAAAATCACTGAAAAGAGAGTTTACAAAAGTGATTTAAAAGACAAGACTGAGAGTCTTCAGGCCATTCCTCACCCAGATGCATCACCTAGATGCATCACCTAGGAGTGATGCATCTGAGGATCTCAGTGGGTGGGTAGGGACATATAGGGCGAGGTTCTGTTAAATAATGTGGGGTGAGGTCACTGTAGGCTTTAAAAGTAATCAATAGAATTTTAAAATCACCTCTAAAAGCAACAGGTAGCCAGTGTAAGTAAGCCAAGGTAAACTGGAGGATGCTCACACTGCCTCATGAGATTTAATGTAAGCAAGTTCATCTGTAATCAATGTTGGAGACATAGTGGTTAAAAATACAACTGGTTATGCCTGTTAAAGAGCAATTACTCACACTTTACACACATGTACAGTAGTCCTGCATTCGAGGAGTAGTAACACATCAACTATGAATGCTTCAGAAGAAGTTAAAGTTGTTATGAAAGCCATTAATAGGCATGTATCTTGTCCTTGTATCTGTTTATTTATAACACTACAGTGTGTTATACAAGTAGTTCCAAGGTTAGAGGATGTTGTATGTTGCTCATGATGATTTGTGGCTAAAACAAAGAATGATCACCTCTGTTTGAAACTGTCATACATGCCCTCATCTCTTCCAGACTTCACTACCGTAACGAATTTTACTCAGTTATCAGTAAACATAACATCCACAGCCTATAGGTGATCCAGAACGCCGCCGCCAGGCTTTTAACTCACACTAAGAGAAGTGACCACATAACACCAGTTCTAGCTTCACTGGCTTCCTGTGAGTTTTAAAATTGATTTTAAGGTTTTACTGTTGGTTTTTAAAGCTGTAAATGGTCTGGCTTCCTCTTACATACCAGACTTTTTAATTCCATATGAGCCTGAACACAGCCTGAGATCCTCTGGGAAGGACCTTCTGTCAGTCCCCAAATCCCAGCTAGCCACTTAGGGTGACCGCACCATCGCTGTCCACGGCCCCAAACTCTGGAACTCCTTGCCAGAGGATCTCAGGCGGGCAAGCTCGGTGTCCTCTTTTAAATCTCCTCTTAGAACTTACTTTTATCGCTTGGTTTTTCTTAGTCATTCATCCTATTAAACTCAGTGTGTTATTTCATTTTATGTCAGTCCTGTTTTATTTTATTTGATTGAACTTTACTGTATTTTATCTAATGAATCATTGTTTGTCCTTTTTGTTTTGCAGTTTTTTTATTGTGAAGCACTTTGTAACTGTGAGTTTTGAAAAGTGCTATATAAATAAAGTTATTATTATTATTATTATTATTATTAAATAAAAGAATTATGTCATACCACTGAAATAGCCAATCCCACATGGGAGTACTTGATGAAAGAGTTGATATTTGTGTTCAAAATAAAAACAAATTACTGCTGTCAAATATATACTGTGAAAGCTCCTCAACCAGAACATAGAGTGAAAGACGTTTTATACAGGACAGAACAGCAACACAATGTTAACGATGTCACTCATTTTCTCAGTGTGTATACACATTGTCGAGATATTGAATCTTTTTAATTTCTTCTGCCAACTCTGTCTGTTTACTAAATAGCATCTTTCTTGGATCATCACATAAAGGAAAATACAATAACAAAGTATGTATCATTATTCTATTTCATCCACCTCAAGTAACTAACAAAGCCTATCCTGCTCACCAATACCATCAATACTTGACCTGAACAGTTATTCTCTTTTTACTTCGGTCAGTCTGTCAGAGAGACTCGCTCCGTTAATGTTGCCACTCTGTCTTCCTTGACACAACACTCACAGCCGCTTCATCTGCTCCTGTCAGTGTCTCTGAGTTAAAGACCTTCTGAAGAGACGAAGAGCAAATATCTTTTTGTATGCCTGTCGGGTTTTCCACAGCTTTTACAGACCAACACGTACACATGCACACATATGCATTCATCAGAGCTGGAGCCCCCCCTCCAGCTTTTCTGCAGTAGCAGAAAAAAAATGTGATCATCTGCATCCCCCTGATGTAGTGGAGGTGAGAAAGAGCATTTCAATGGCAGACGAGCGCGGGGTGGGGAAATGACAATATTTAAAATAGGAGACACAACTCCATTTCTTTTTGAACAAAATATTAATGATCTTTCATTTGGATCTCATCACAGATGCGGCAGGGAGAAAATTGCATTTTGTGTGGCAGAAGTCTGGGGAAGACATGAGACAGGATAATAGCCAATAGGTGTTTGGAGAGAGGGAGTCAGAATGAATGAGAGGAAAAGACAGAGAGAAACAGAATTGACAAATTCCCATGATGGGTACGCCATGAGAGAAAGAGGAGGAGGGAGGAGGGAAGGAGGAGGAAGGTTGACGAACAGAAAAAAAAGGGGGGCAGAAAGATTGGAAATTGAAATTTATGACATTGAAAATGACTATGACGGAGACAGAGCCAGGTCCCGCTTTGCTCTCCCCTCTTTGGTAGCAGTCAACCTTGCAATGAGGGCAGATCAAACAAAAATAGGCTGTTAGGGGGGCATGGGAGGGAGCAACGGGCGGGTGCTGTGGTTGGGATGGGGGGGGGGGGATGAAGGAGGGAAAGCAGCGGCGAAGGTGGAGGGATAGAGGGATGGGAAGGAGGTATAGACAGAAGTGAAGGAGGACATTAAACGAGGAAATGATGATGTTGTCAGTGAGCGATGTAAATCGCGGCGGCTACATAGTCAACAGATACAGTCGGCTGGCTGTGCAGGCCAGGGCCTGTCTCAGCTGCAGTGGCACTGACAAATGGAATATTTTCAGAGGACTTAATCAGAGGAAAATGGGCTTTCATCTGCTCGCCTACCCTCTCTGCCGCTCGCACAGAGAAATGATTGCCTGTCGCTCTTCCTCTCCCTGTCTCTTTCTCTCTCACAGTCATTGAACGTGACCACTGAACCCTGCAGAGGTTACAAAAAGGGAATTTATCAGTCGTGTTTTACAAAAGGATACACGGACATTGAGGGACCCACAATCACACTCCCCCCATTATGAAATGAAACTCCCTTCATTATTGAAAATGCTCATAGCTGGTATTGTTTGGATTAAATACACAAACTGGAAGAAGACATTTTAAAAGGCGGAAGAGACAGATTTAAACATTTCTATACACTCTATTTTTATACATTATGCACACTTAAACTTCTCCCTTTCTGAGGTTTCTGTACTGCAGGTGGCTATTTAAACACGCAGAGATCCTTCAGCTCACCTCAGTAATCAGCCATAAATCAGCCTTTTGATGTTCTGTATGAAAGTACAAAGTGTGCCAAGCTCAAGATATATTTCAAACACACTCATCATCCACTCGATAAAACCTAGTACTTGTCATGAAGGCTTCATTTCCTACAGTTGTGCTTGATGTAGTACCTCAGCTGCCTCGTCTGTAGGCCCACAGCAGCAGCAGAGAGGCCTCCACAGAACAGACAAACAGTGACATGATCTATTTCTCCCGTGATGAATGTACCAATCTGCTGCCCTGTTGCCCTGTCCGCCTAATTTGTTATGATGTGACACCATCTAGACTCTTTTCTATGATGATGAACTTGCTGCTAGTGTGTACCAGCAGGTAAGTGGGATGAAAACATCAGGATGCTCTATGATGCCACTGAAGCACTTGATACCAAAATGATATCATAAACAATTTCTCAGGTACACTAGGAGGACCTTCCCACCCACCCATCCACCCACTCCCACAAAGCCATATTTCCCCATCAGGATATCTAGTTATGGCATCCTAGTGTAGTTGTAAAGAAGGTGGAGGTTAATCATCTCACTGTACTTTGTCACCATCCTGCCTAAGTAGAAATTAGTTTTACTGCAGGTCTTTCTATGTACTATGAGAATACGTCCATCACACTGAGGTAAATCTCAGGGCAACAAGTGTCCATCTGCACTGTGGTGAAGTGTCAGGGCCATGACAGATCCCAGATCAGCTGGTAGAGCAACAGTGGAATTTGTCACTTTGTGCAGCAGCAGATCAATGATAATTACCCAGCTGACATGAGTACAGTTATAACTTTACAGGATCAAGAACATGGGAAGAGGGAGATGAAGAAGGAAAGGATGAAGGGCTGTGGGTCACACTTAGCTCTGAGCTGATCGATACTGTGTGAGATATGGCTGTGACTGGCCCTGAGGCCCGGCCTTAAAGCAGCTCAACAAGTCATTATCGCCTTCCTTCACAGGGCAGCATAGAGCCAGGGTTTGTGTGTGCTAATGTGTGTGCGTTTTCAAGCCTGCCAGAAGGAAATTGCTTGGTGTGGCAGTTCACACTTCAGTAACAAACCTAGTAAAATGCCATTACCAATCATACCCCACAGAAGAGTGTTTAATATTCTAATCCTTAAGTTTTACGTCTTGGATTATTTTGTTGACACCTGTGGGTTACTGGTTTCAGACAAACAAGTGTCAGGTATCAGGAAAACCTCAAGTTTGAAGCCAAACACATCATGTGCTAAGAGGAGTCAATTATCTTTCACTCTGATAAAGAAGGCACTCAAAAACAACTTGTCCTTCCTCTTTAAAATTCAGAATTAGAATTATTTGACCATTTCATCACATCTAAATGGATCTTCATGCATTAAATGAATGGAGTTCTCCTTTAGAGTTCTCCTTTTCAACAATAAGATGAGCAAAATGTCATTTAAAGTGTACCTGGGGTTATAGCTGCACTTGAACAACACTGACACTGACTGCTTGGAAAAAGTATTGTTCTTTTCTTCTGTATGTGGTGTTTGCACCCTTTGACCAAGTTCATGGTTCAGGCATTTGCACAGAGAAAGCCACATATCAACCTCATATAAGCTTGAGTAGAGTTAAGACACAGATGTGAAACAAAGACAGAAGGAAGGGAGGAAAAGAAAAAAAAGAGACAGACAGGGAACAGTTGAGAGTGTGGTCAGTGACAGCCCTGGGCAAATCATCTTCATACCCAAACTACTTATCCTCTGAGATCTTTTCTCTCACTTTTTCACTCTCAGTCACACACACACACACACACACACACGGTTCATAGGTTGGCAGATGATGAGGTTTCTCTTCTAGTGACTCCTGGCCAGGATTTGTATTGTTCAGTCTGAATGTGGATCTGGGGTTTTGGAGTCTGTTCATAGCAGCTGCAGTTGCTCGAAGCCTTCAATCTGCGGAGGCAGAGGTGATGATGACCTAGTTAAACTGACTGAAAATGGCCAGATGAATCACTGAGTGGTGTCATTACCTGTATAACACGGATTCTCATGCAGGATTAGTTACGCTGGAACTGCGATAGTGAGTTTATCTTCTGTATGGGATGTTGTGCAAAAGTTGAGGCGTTCTCCAATCAAGTGCAGAATTTTCTGAATTATCTATCTGGTTTCCTTTGCAAGCATATGAAATTCTTCGATTGTCTGACTCCTCACTGGAGAAAAATATCTATATAATTTATATGATTAGACTGATACATGTATCATGTATCAGTTCTTAATCATTGCTGCTTAACGGGTGCTGGATTGTTGCTGGGCTGCTTTGTGACAGTTTTTTCAACAAGTTTTTAGCAAAACTTATGCCTTTGAAAAGTTCATTTACAATGATAATTGGAAGCTGAATGAAATTCTAAACAGTCAATGTTTACTTTAATTACTGTAACCAAGAAACAGGGGAGTTATGGTTTCATTTTAGGATTTTTGGGCAAAGTTGGGAGAAGTTAAGAGGAAGATATCAGATGTGATCTCATGTGGAGAATGATGGACTAATCGAAAACAAACAAACAAACAAACAAAAAAACAAAACAACAACCCTCACCTTTAATCATTAATGACTTTCCATCCTAAACCCTCACTTTAACTACTGATGATTTTCAATAGCCTGATTTGGTGTAAACTCACTTACACACACACACACACACACACACACACACACACACACACCTCCAACCACTAATCTATAGCAGATAAATGAGGCTGGGCTAACAGAGTGGGGCAAAGAGAGAAAAGATTGACTCAGAGACAGAGGCCTAATTAGCAGAGACTCATTAGGAGTCTTTAAGAGGCTGTGATTAGGGATGTTTGTTCACACAGCGTGCTGCTGCTGCTGGGCCTAATGACTGGGACTGATCACTAGCTAGTTTAGCCCACAGCGGGGATGGGTAAGGGTGGGGGTGAGGGGGAGTTATGGCTGTGTGGATGTGTTCCAGCAAGTCATTTGTCTGCAGTTAACTAATATTAAACACAGGAGAAAATAGCATCTGCAGGCTGTTTTAATATCATACACCTGACATTTACACAGTGTGCTAGAAACATGAATCCAATCAATGCTAACTTGGAGTCCAGAAGTAACATTTAAAAATGCTATGTAAAGGCACTGATTGTAAAGTTGAAATGAATTTTGTGTATTTTTTCATCTGTATTTGTGCATTTACGCCCCAGTCTTTGCTCTTAGATTTTTTGACCTGATTTGACCCTTTCTGACAGATTAAGCTAACTGGCTACTGGTTGTAGTTTTGTGTTTCCTGAAAAGTGACAAAGACTTTTTCATCTGACTCTTGGCAAGAAAGAAAGCAAATACGTGATTAAGTTCATAAAACTGAACCAATGTTTTAGTTATTGAGAAAGCTGGACTGCTATTAGCTTAGCTTTACATCTAGATAACACAGGTAGCAAGAGTTTCACAGCACACAACTTTTCACATTTGCATTTGTGTGTGGATTAAACTTATACTATAAAATAGTATAAGAATCTTGGAGAGATATTATATTCTACTAGGAACTACAGCAGGTAGCATAATAACTCGTCCTTTATTGTTATTTCTCTCGAGTCTGCATGTAGCACAATGCAGTTTGCACGTTGAGCTAATCAGGGTACTGCAGTGGTGATGCAGGATATGCCTCTGCGTTTTTCATCCAGTTGAGAATTTTAGAGGCCTGTAAGACTCTCTCTTCCTTTAAAGCTCAAACCCATTTCAATAATCAATCAAAAAGTTTAACACTGAACCTGAGCTCTTTGCTTTATAAACCCCAAACCCCTTCACTTAAATCTGATAAGAGTCCCAGCACTATTGTGATACGATTTCCCCCCTCGGAAGTCCGTCCATGATCCCACATTTCCCTGAGTCCCTCTCGTTCCACTTCCTGAACTGGGGTGGATTGTCTGGAATAAACTCCAATCCTCCTTAAAAAAGAGAGCAGAGAAGAGGGGAGGGGGTGCGGGAGGGGAGTAAAAGCCAAGAGGATCAAGGATGCGAGGGCCAAAGCAGAGGATCCGACAGAGCAGAAAGTAGAGTTAGCAACTCTGTCTCCTGTCCCTGAATTCCTCCAGCTGCTGTCTCTGATTATCTTCAGCACTCACTTACTTCTTTATGTCTTTATCCATACATCCATCTCTTAATGCATATCTGCCTGCACTTCTGCCCCCAGCCTCTGTGCAGCGCTGCAGCAGTGTGCCTCGGTGGTGTTCGCGGTGGTGCGTTTGGTTTCAGAAGCAGCGGGACTGATCCATTTGTTTGTTTTCTGGATCCAGGATTTGCAGAGATAGATTAGACAACAAAAGCATATGGAAAAGATAAAGAACACTTAGGTAATGGATTTTGGCAGCCTTTCCAATACAGCAGAGAACTCATCCTCTTTCCATCTCTTATCTCTCCTCCTTTCTCTCATCTCTAAATATGTTTGTTGTTCTTTTTTCTAGCAGACACTTTCTGAGAGGAAGCTCTAATTGTTTATGTGAACGGAGACGTTAGCTTAAAGACAGTGGTGAAAAAGTAACAAAGGAAATGTGCACCACCAGACCTTGACCTTTGGTTTAAAATGTACATATGTAAGTATGTATATGTAAGGTGGTTTAAGTGTTGTTGTTTTCCTATGGGTGGATGTGCATTTCATACTACTAAATAACTACTGAAAGAAAGATATTGATTTCAACAGAGCAAACAAAGGCAGTCTTTAACAATGATCTAATTTCAGATGAATATCAAATAAATGCAAATGTTTATTATTTACCAGACCACATTCATGCATACATACACCTATACACGCTCACAATAAAGAGCACAGTTTCTGCCCAGCACAAATAAAAACAAGCGATTTTGATGCCAAATTGCTGAGAACCACATTGTGAAATTGAGTGTGATATAAAATAAAATGAAGCACCTCTCTGTTTTGCCTTGCACAAAAAAAGAAAAAAAAAGAAAAGGAAAGGTAAGAAAGTAAAAGAAAATATATAAATAAGGCCACAAGGTAAAAACTTTAAAACAAGTTATTAATGTGTGTTTATTTATGCTCAGCTCTCATCCAGCACAAACATGAACCTGAAGTGCTTTAGATGGCCATCTGACAGGAAAAGCAGAGCTGGTATGGATTAGAGGATGCAGTGTGATTAGTGCCTTCAGAGGTATGTGTATGCTCATGCACTGTGGTGTGAATAATATGTTTTCTCTTGTGCAGTGTACAGTGTGAGTGTGTGAGACTTGGGCAACTTAAATATCCTCTACTTAATACTACATGAGTGTATGTAGAAGCCAGGCGTGTTTGTGGGATGTAGCAGAGGGATGAAGTGATGATTACTGGAAAGCTCTGGGTCATGCAGTCATGATGGATGAAGATTGGGTCAGGGTTATTCATTTGATGGTTGCTCTTTATTTTCCCCCTATATTCCTATAAGGCACAATTATTCCTTGTGAGACAAAAAATAGCAAAGATATACCTGAAGCTAACATTGTCCCTGCCAAAATAGCCACGAGTTTGGTTGTGAACAAACATTGTATATCTAGGATGTTCTCCAGCAATTTATGTGACTTTATACAAAGTGGCACCTCCTGACCCACTGTTGCATCAATTTGTACGTCATTTTTACATATAAGTTTTGGCTTTGTTTGCACAGCTAAAATCTTTTCATCTTTCAACCCTTCTCTTCCCATCGCCTGCAGTTCACAGTTACACAGTTTCACAGTTCAGGAAGGAACTGGTGGGCCTTAAGGTGCCCTTCAGTGGTAAATTCCAAAGCTAGTAATTCTTATTATTCAGTATGTGCTCAAGAATTCACATAAAATAAAAAAAATGTCAAATGAAAATTGTAAATTGTAATTTGAATGACCACTTATGCTTGAACATCACCATGCCAAGCATAACACATCATCATGCATGTCAGCGAGCTAATGCCAGTGTTAGCTAGCAGAGTGTGTTGAATGTGGTGAAATCCTGTCTCAGCCTATTTCTATTTCTGGTCGTGTTATATTCTTTCTTATTTATTTGGGAAGATGGTCCTTGGAAATTTTTTAACAAATAGGGGAGGCCCGTAAGTTACAGGAAGTTGAAATTTCAGCATGTGAACAGCAGGAGCCAGGGACTGAACAAACACCACTTTAGTTAAACTGAACCACAGCAACATCCTCAGTGTTTTCTCCAGTACAGAAACACAATATGCTCATTTCATTTCTGTCTGTCATCAGTGTTTTTTATGTACTAATTTTCACAAATAGAAGAAAACCTATTTACTTCATGTATGAAAGACTTTCATTTAAACCAGTGTTACAATAGTTTTAATAATGAAGCCTGCACCTCTGTGCAGTTTATAACATTAATGAAGAATCATTTCAAAACAATTCACAAACACCTTGTGTTTCATTACATTAATGACAGAACATTAGCTCTAGTGCTTGTTTAGCGTGATTGAGTTTAGAGTTTAAACAATGCTTGGAAAATGATCATCACTAATAGATCCAGCAGACTTCATTATTTTATGAGAGGATCGAGTGCATGAAACACACACACAGGCAGACACAACCTCACACAGATGTACTGTATGCTCACACACATAACATGGGTCTTTTAAATAACAAGTAGCAAACAGCTTCAGTAACCCAACTCCTCTGAATTATCACCTCCTTGCTTGTGGCTGTTTATGAATACAAATTGAATTTCCACTGCAACCTTGTCACAGTCATGGCTCATTTGATATATTCCTTAATGAATATTTCCCCTTTCAACTCAGGAGATGGGAAAACATTTCCACACTAAATGAGTCCCGGCTTTTATTGTAGCCCATTCGTTCCCACGTCTAGAAGTATATTACACTTATGGTTGTGTTGCTGCTTTAGATTGAACAAGGCTGTTCCAATTTGTAGTGGGCAACAAAGGAAACTGAGACCATAAAAAAGAATGTGTTGTACCTGCAGTTTGTAATGGCATGTTGAAGATGTTTTTCTCTCTAACAGCTGTACTCTGAAGTCCTTTTCCTTAGTTTTTCTGCTGAAAGACAACAGCATTTCTCTGTCTTACAGTGAATTAAGAAAATGTCATATAAGTTAGAGACAGATAAGACGATGTATACATTGAATTCAGAGACTAAACCCATCACATTGACTGTTCACTGTGACAAAGATGCAAGTAGCCACATCGCTCAATGACAGCTGTTGGACATATTCCACCTGAACACCATTTACCTGTTAATGTTGTGTAGATAATGTGCAATTGACCGCACTCCTTCTAAATAATGCAGTGGCTTGTTTGGGGCCATAAGGAGAATTTAAATAGTATTGATAGGCTAAGCTGCCACAATGTAGGATGTATGCAGTCCGAAAGCCCCACTGTGCATTGATCAAAGAAACAGGCTTAAAGCAGAATAGCTCTGATTTCTTGAACAAATGAGGAAAAAAACAAGGGAACAGAAGAACAGCGGGGTGGAGCGATGGGTCAGAACTGTGAAGAAGGTGAGAGTTATGGCACAGGAGGTGGAGGAAGAGGCTGAACGGAGGAGGGAGAGGAATGATGTGGAGAGAAACGGAGTGAGAGTTAGACAAGGAGACGTCGGGGCCGTCCATCCATCCAGCGCATCGCTGGGGGCAAAGGGAGGAGTAAAGTTGTTAACGAGTGTGCGGACAGTGGTGTCAGGCAGAGCACAGGTCCATCAGGGAAATGAGATGCCCGGCTTCTATTATGGCCCCAGGTGCATTGTGGGAAGGACAAAAGGAAACTTTTGGTGGAAATAGTTTATAGATGATGAAAAGAACAGAAGAGAATTCATGTGTTGTATTTATTTTACTATGAGATGTTTTGTCAAACTTTATTTCAGTTTGTAAAAAATAAGTTTTTAATTTGTTTCTTTCAGTGACTTGTTAATAAATATCACCTGTCTTTCTCTGAATACACAACTGGCTTACATTATGTTGAATCTGCTTTTAAATCAGCGTTTTGCCTCCTGACCAACAGGACCAACTATATTCATGCATTCAATGCACGAATGGTGCTTGAATCAGAATTTATCACAGTACAGTACAGTTCTGATCGAATCATTGTTTTGTTGGTATATTTTATCACAAGTTCAGTAAGATTACTTGTTTTCGGCTCACATTTCTTGTTGATGGTGTAAACTGTCATCCTCTAACACTCCCAGGGGTTAAGAGATTTTAATCTCTTTATGTCCCTCAAAGGCTCTGAAACATCTGCAGAAAGTGTTGGAAGCTTGCAAAACATACGTGATCAGATTTAATTATCAAATCAGTATCTCTGTTCTAAAAGTGAAACTCAGAGCAATGAGACAAAAACCCTTGAGAATCTGGAAATAGTTGCAAATTATTTTTATGTTAATGGGGTAATCACTTAATCAACTAAACTTGGGAAAAAAAGTTTAGCTTGAAACATCACATTTACATAACATGTATCATAATGACATACAAGCTCTTCTTATGTTCAGTGCAAAAAATCGTAATTTGTAAAGTCAGTTGTGACTAAACTTTTCAGATAACCTGATATGAAGGAGAGTTTTGAAGCAACATCAAAATAAAAGACTTAAAGTAAAGTACAAATACCTTAAATTTGTAATTAAGTAAAGTACCTGAGTAAATGTACCTACATTCCACCACTGTAAGCTGAGTCTTCAGACAACTTGCCGATTCCAAGATGATATTTTAGTATATTTTGATAATCTGGAAAAGACACGCTTTTTTCAAAGAGGGCACTGGAGGAGGACACTGAACGCCACAGTCATGATCCTTTTAGATCGTCATTAGATCATGCGTGCTGATACTAATAGCAGATTTCCACTCAATAACTGGTATTTGTTCCACTTAAATCTTCACAAGTTGTCTGACCTCCAACTCATTTTGTTCTGTGACCTGATAAACAACAAAGCAACATCTCATGTCTAAGTCAGATATTTTTCTTATCCGAAAAACATCTCTTAGATAGTGTTGTTGGAAATTAACAGCTCTTAAAGCTGGATGCATGACAAATCTGCAAAAAAACAACCAACTTACCAAAGACATATGTCATGCATCCTTCAGTTATTATGAAGAAACTTCACATTTAATCTGTTATGATCAGTATCAGTGAAGAAGAAAAACATGTTCCTCTCACCATTAGTGTGTGTACCGTTAGTTTATGATCAGTGTAGCTTCTGACCTTGGGCCGTGTGCTTAGCGAGGATTGTAATGGGACAGCTTTAAAGGGGGATTAATGCAGTATGGCCGAATGAGAAAAACACACCCGTAGACACAAATACATGCAGTAATTAATACAACAAATACAGCATAAAGGGTCAAAAATACTTTTGAATAAATACTGTCTTTATTGATGTCTGCTCTAACTGGTGGGATGCTTTATTTCAATAATTATCATGACTTTCACCTGGAAAATGCTATTTTATTCGGTTAGCCTGACCGTTATCTTAAATGTTGGTCTGTAAAGAGTTAGTTTCTTTCTCCTTTCATCTTCAAGTGTGTCAAAGGATAATAAGTTCACATTTAATTTCCAATATTCTAATATGTATTCTAATAGCTCAGCCTATTTTAGCCATCTCCCCTCTTAGCCTCTGATGTTCCCTCTTTGCATGATAAACAGCTTTTCAGCCCTTGGAATATGTATGTGGCCCATATTTATTCATATGTGCCGCACATGAGAGCAGACTATTCTGCTTTGGGTGTGGGAGAGGAAATATATAAATAAAAAAAAGTAAATAAACAGTCAGAATAAACAGCCAGAGTAATAAGGTTAACTATTTAGGTTTATTTTGATATTGATATTTGCTGGGAGAGCTACAGGACAGGGCAAAATTAATGACAGCAGACATAATGCCATTGGGATACTTAGGACTGTGTCCAATACTTCAAGTAATAGCGTTAATGGCGAATTTGAAGGAATTTAATTTTCGACATCAAACAGCAGTGCCTTTAGAAAGCCACCACCCTCTCGCCTCCACATGTTTGGGGTTCTGAGAGCTTCTGAACTCGCCTCGGCTCAGAGGGAGGAAGAGGAGGAAATCATGTCTCGGGTAGCGGGCATGCAGGGAGGCAGGTGGCTAAAAACTTCCAAGCAGAACAGCCTATCGACTCGCTGGGTGACGCTTGTTAGGCTCAGGCCCAGAGGAGGGAGCATGGCCAGTAAGTAAGGTTATTGGGAAATAATTAGCCTAGCCCAGGAATCAGCAGGGATAGCAAAGTCCTCTGGGGTAGAAACGCCAGTGCCCCTGGCCTCGTTTCCACAGCTAATTAACTTTGAAGAGAGCCTATTAATAAGGTTGTCTTCATAGAAAAAGCCTGAAACTATATGGAGAAAGAACTTTTTGGTGTGGAGGAGGCCGGAATTCAATTTATAGATGAAACACAAAGAAACACACAAGACTGTGAAAGTAATTGAAAATGAGGTGGTCTTTTTAGGCATTTTGGTGCTTTATGTGCAAAGTTCTCTCTTTATACAACACACACACACACACACACACACACACACACACACACACACACACACACACACACACACACACACACACTATTTCTCATCAACCTTGCCTTCATGTGTCAGATTGTCCCATCAATTCAAAGAGAAAATTTGCCCCAGATCGCTTGGTCCCTGCTTCCAGCTACTCAGTGGACTTCATCCCCAAGCGGCCACATGTCCCCTTACCTGTCATCCCAGAAACAGCTGGTGCTGCCACTGTTCAGGTCCAGGTCTGCTAAAAAAAAAAAAAAAAAAAATAAAAAAATCAAGCCTGATAGCCTCAGGCTGTGGGAGAGCAACGCAGGCCTCAGCGCCTAATCACCCCCTCCCACGACAGCACTCATCAAGACAGCAGCTCCAACAAATCAATCTCCCTCTGACAGTTCATTTAGACTGAATTAATTTGGAATTAGGGGCCATTACTGCAATTGGCAGGCGTGGATATTCCCCTAACGCGGGCTGTTATCCTGCTTTGGGGATAAAGAAAAAGAGCCAGCTTTTCTTTTCTTTTTTTTTCTTTCTCTGTAGGATTGACTGGATAAGGTGTTTTTCTTTGCTGATCGCAGGGCTGAGGGAGGCATCGGATTCTCAGTTTAACTAAATCATCATTGTTCTCAATCAACAGTCAGACTCTGCTGATTGTTTTTTCTCTCTCTCTCGATGCCAAATGGAAGTAAAATAGGTGTTTAATGAGGGTCGTTGCTCTATCGACTGTCAAATTGTTGCCATGGGCCAATTAAAAGTCTGATAGTCCGCTGTAATAGTAGAGAAAACAATAAGACACGAGAAACACAAGACAGAACTGAAGGACGGATAAAGAGCTTTTAAACTCTCTCTGGTGAGAGTTAGAGGGAAATAATGGATAATAAACAATATATATTATATTAACAAGGGTCACCTCTTTTGTGGCTTTCATAGGACGGGGAATTTTCAGGAATCCAGCAAGTGTACAGCCAACTAAAATAATGAAATGACCTATTTATGAATGAGAGCTTGAACACACGCTGCGACAAAACTGATATTTTGATTTTTTGTGACTTTAGCTGTGCAGTTAGAGAGCTCTGTGACTTTATGTTCGGTGCAGCGGTGTAGTTGATCTGCCGCTGATCTGCTGAACAGACTGACCCGGGCCCCTCTCTCTCCTGCTGGGAGGCAGCAGCTTGAAGTTTACCCAGGGTTCACGACCCTGTGACCCAGAGGTTTGACCGAGACAACTCAGCTCCATGGAGACGCTGCTTTGAAAAGATAAACACTCTAACATCACACATACTACTGCACAGAGAGGCACCAAGGCACACAGACAAAAAAGACAAAAAGCAAATCACTGGGGTGTATTTTCATTAAGATATCAGATTTCTTCTTAACTCATACGTTCCCAAACAAGTCAATATTAAGGTCAAGTGTGGCTTGAGTGTGTTCAGTAATCATATGAGAAGAAACTCTGCTCAGGACAAGGAGCCTCGAGAGAGAACAATGCATTGTAGTCACAATGTGATCCATAGTGGATGTAAAATATCTCACAATGCATTGCATAGATAGAAGAATGAACGATAGCTGAATTCCATTTAGCTGCTTCAAGGTCCTGGTGCGAGCATGCGGGCTCACTGTCACACTGACGCAGCTCACTTGGACATTTGAATGGAAAGGAGTTACTGTTAATGTTTTACATGTGTTTTTCCCACTGCGAAGAGTCAGAATGTCTGCTGTGACATTTCACTTCCAGACGTGAACAACATACGTCATTAATGTCAGCTGTATTTCGTCAGATTTCCACATTGTGGCAAATTTTGGATTTTTTCAAATCATCATTTAAGGTATTAAATGAAACGCATTTTTGTATTTTTCCAAAAATGACTTGTCACAAAGCTGAAGTCAAGACTATTGCATGTATACTACTGTTTCCATGATGTAATGTTTTCCATGTGACAGATGTGTAAATTATCCAACACTACACCAAATGTATTACCAAGCTGATCGGCTCAGAGTTACAGACTTGATCATTTGAATTAAATTTAAACACGAATGCCTGAAATAAAACAATAATGATCTACAGGAGTTCTATTTTCATACAACCAGTTTTTGGCGTTTTAAGTTGTAAACACAGCCGATGAGTTATAGGCGGTGTACTCTGGGCAGCAGAGAGGAGCTCCTCTCTCCAGCCATGAGATCAGAGTAAATATTAACACTGACATGCTGCTGTGGAAATACCTGAGTGACTTACAGGGGCTACGAGGAGCAGGGCTGGAGGATGAGTGGGAGGAGAAGAAAGACGAGAGGACCCAGACATTTAGGTGAGCCAAAAGGTAAACAGCAGGGCAAGGCACACACATAACCCTGAATACACACATGGACACACACACTGATACCTTCCTAATCCCCCCCCCCCATTAACACTCCAAACCTCCAACACCTCTAGCCCTCTGATGACATGTTCCCTCAACACCTACACAGAGCCTGCAGAGGAATATACAGCCAAGTCCTCGGCTGACATAACAACACCACACACACACACACACACACACACACACATAGACGCACACCAAAAACACAAGGCCTTGTTCATGATATTCTTAGTATGTCTTACATTACATGACACTCATATTTGAGTCCAGCTTCTCAGAAATGCCAGGACAAGTGCGTTACCTTTAAAGACAGGCAAGCGGCAGGCAATTTTAAGGCCAATTTTCCTTACGTGACAACATATATATGTGGGGTTGTTTTTATGTGTTTGTAGTTTCTGTCTTCTGGGGCGGAATGTTGTGATCTGAGCTGATGATTAAAGCGCGTGACGAGGTTGCGGGTTGGAGAATGATCTCATTACAAATACTTGCTAAATCCAAGAGCAGACAGTGCGGCCCTCTATGTATTATGTTTTCAGACCTGGGCAGAATGTTCCATCAGCCTGAGAAATATGACAGTGATTTCACTGACACACTCTCAGGTTTCAATGCAGGTAGACGGGGATGTGTGTGTGTGTGTGTGTGTGTGTGAATATGTATTTCTGTAGTAGTGGGGACAGAAATCTGTTTACACAGTCACACTGGGAGGACCTGCCTTACTTATGGGGACAAAACACAAGTCCCCACAATGTAAAATATTAAATATTAGGGTGAGGACTTGCTTTAAGGTGAGGCTGAGGTTAGGATTAGGATTAGGCAAGAAATGTTTACTGTTATGGTTAGGTGGTGGTCAAGCCTCCAGGAAATGAATGTAAGTCTATGTAATGTCCCCAAAAGTGTGTGTATGTGTGTGTATGTGTGTGTATAAGTCAAGTGTGTCTGTTTGAATGCCAGAAAATGATTATTGTATTGTATTTGTACAGTGAGAGAAAAAGCAGAGAAGGAGATGAGAGAGAAGAAAGAGATGTGGTGAAAGGAAGTTCATGTTACGTATTTGTAGTCGAGGTGTAACATTTCAGCACTGGACTGATAATAGAGTCAACACACTCTGCACAGGTTTAGGGGCAGAAGGATGTATATGGGGAATGTAAGGGTGGCAAATAAAATCCGCTCTTTGACACAAACACTCACACAAAAAGTATTTACCCAATCAGACAACAGAGTCAACCACACACTAATGTTGGATTCAGCGTCCATGACTGCGTTTCACTAATAATTAAGATTACTTTGTTTTTTGCCAGTAGTCCCAGGCATAATGTTAAGTTCCTTTGATGCTTTCAGCTAATTTCAAGAAACTCCACAACAGCTGTTAAATTAGCTTAGCATAAAGACTGAAATCAGAGGAAGAACAGCTAGCATGGATCTGTCCAAACGTAACAAAATCCCACTAACAGGATCTCTTAAGCTCATTAATTAACACATTGTATCTCATTTTAATCTACACACTGACAGAAACAGTTGTGTATAGTACGATACATAACAATAATGCTATTAAAGCTATTAAACCACAAAGAAGCACATAGAGAAGTGTGAAGGGGTCAAACGACAGTAACAAACTGATTCATTTTATTTATTGTATAAAGATGTATAAAGATGTATAAAGATGTAGAAAGATGTATAAAACTTTCTACTGCCTTTTATGGGATTTTCAAGGCATCATATTGCCCCTGCACAAACAAGATTTGCAGATTATGAGCAACAGAGATGCAGATAATCACTGGATTTGTTGTGGGAAATCCTGGGATTTTCCAAGGGCCTTGAATCAGTTAAGGTCATTGACAGCATGTAGCAATAACATACTTATTTTTTAAAGCACATACTAAGGGGTCATTTGTTAAACACTACCAGGGTTAGAACTTTGGCATTTTTTTCCGATTAAAAACATAAAATCAAAGCAAGAAAGTAATTTTCATTTGCTTACACATGATATTAATGTGTACCTAACACTGTGCAAAGAAATGTTTTTATTTGGTGATTTGTTTTGTGCTAGTGGTGTGGAAGAAGAAAACTTTACTTTCAAACTCAAACATAATACATATTATGTAAAGTATACAAAACATACCATCCCAAGGCACTGAGGACTCTATAAAGTCTTTAAATTGGACTTTTGGTCTCAAGGCGCAGACAAACTCCCAGTGTGCTCCACTAACTGGTTCTGAATGGTGACCCTTGGGAGAAGCACACAACGAGGTGAACAGAATTGGGGACATGGTGGAGGGAAAGGGGAGGCACAACAAGATGGGGGATGAAAAAGATATATGGGAGAAAGGCGGCAGAGAAAAAGGAGGATGGGGGGGCACAAAGGAGGGTCGGATGGGGGAATGAGGGAAGGTCGTGGTTCTCAACGGAGGGTGAGCTCTCTCTGAGGTAGCAGTGTGGAACCACCCAGGGCCTTGTAATAGTTAAATCATATCAATTAACCATGGGACATCAGGGGATTAGGGGTTAATCTCTCCCTGGAGAGAGAGAAACAGTAAATTAGAAGGCAAAGAAAGGGGAGAATAAGAAGAGATCATAGATGGCTGTGCTGAAAGGGACAGAGCTGACATGATGAATTACAGAGCATGAAAAGGCATGTTTGAGATAAATAAATAAATTGCCTGAAGGATGACTTCTTGTTCACTTATGTTATCAACAATGACGTGGTAAATGACTATACAGCAAATGAGCGACGTGATGTTATATTTGCATTTCCCTATCAGCAGTGCTGGGACCAGAAGTGGCATTAGGGATTAAAAACAACACAAAACAGGAGATAATCCCATGGCTCGGACACACCCGCCTGGGAACTGACTTACGCCATTTTCAATTTGGATGAGGGCTTAGAAGAAGAAAGGGGTACGAATAATTTACCCCCTCCATTCAATGCCTCATTGCCCCCCCCCCCAAAATAAAATTTCCCTTTAGATTTAGAACCATCCACTTTTGATTGAAAATAAAATGATATACAATAACAGATGGTATATGTGCCAGAGGTTTAGGAGATTGGAGGACTGGGCTTTGGGGGTTTGAGAAAGAGAAGAGGAGCCTCTCTTTACTTGGTGTATATGCAAAAATGGCTGAAGTGGGTAATGGAGCCGTGAGGTAAGAGGATTAAGATCAGCATTGGGTCAGGACTGATAGGGAGGAATGGGGTGATGGAGGGACAAAAGGATGAGTACTAAGAAAGGAAAAAGGGGGAAAAGAAGGTAGAAAAGGGAGACATGGAGGAAATTAGACAGAGATGAATGATGGGTGAAAAGATATGAAATTGAGACTTGACAAAATGTTCTTCTCATCCTCTCTCCTTAAGGGCCCACAGACTTTCCGTCAGACTCATAAGTGATAATTTGGGATCTGTGTGTCCCTCTGATAGGAAGTGGCGGGATAATGCTTAACCTGATACTTGGATTGGCTCGGCAGCCATCAGGGGTCGACTGCATCTCCACTGCTGAGGGGGGAGAGCTTGAAGGCTACAGGAAGGTATGAGCAAGCTGGGAGTTCAAATACTGAGTGCTCAGGAAGCTCGAAATCTGCAGGATGAGCATTTAGAGGTGAATGAGGAGGAGCTTTAGCAGTTACAGTGTAGCTGAAATGTGGCTCTCCCAGATAATTTGATATTCAGAGGGAGAATTTACATTCCTGCAGTCAATAACAGATGCAAATTCTAGACCGAGTCTACCTTCTGAAGGAATGGTCTGACAAAACTTTTCTTCGCATTCTTGCAGAAAGTTAGAAGATCAATAATATGCACATGTTTGTCTGTTAAACATGAAACTACAGCCAGGAGATAGTAAGGCTGAGGCTCTGTCCAAAGGTAACAAAATCTGCCTACCAGAACCTCAAAGCTCATCAATTAACAAACTCATTTATTATATATATATATATAGAAACTGAAGTGTAAAAAGGAAATGCCAGACAGTTGCCATTATACCCTACCAAGAAACAGAAATAAACATAAACCTCCTTAAAACCACAACATTATCTTTTTATACTTTTGTTTTAGTATGGATTAAACAAATGAGATATGAAGCTTCAGAGGTGACTGGCAGGCAGATTTTGTTACCTTCTCATATCAGCTGTTTCCTCTGCTTTCAGCCTCATTGCTAAGCTAGGCTAATGATCTCCTGACTTCAGCTACATATTGAATGGACAGGTATAAGACTTGTGAGGTATTTTTTTTTAAATCAAACTTTTGGCAAGAAAGTTACTGAGCATGTTTCACAAATGTGAGTCCCTAAAGTCTTCCACTTACAATAAAAAGATTACAGTACAATTTTCAGACCATGTGTGTTAAAAGACAGAAAAACTGCTTCAAAACTTGTCTGGAAAAGGCCAAAGTTTACAAACTTCTCCCTCCAAAGTATCTGCCTTAGCAGACCATGTTTTAACTTGAAAACCAGGCTGTCGGAGCTGAGGAGCATAATTTAAATGTTCCCCTGACCGATACGTCTTTGCTTTAGCCAATTAGCTGCCATCACAGGATCAGACTCAACTCTTATTTGCCAACCAAAGAGGCTCAGCTGCTCGACCCCAGCAGTAGCCTCACGGAGCCACGTCGCCTCCTCGCACCCCCTCCTTCCCTCAGCCACCCCACAACCCAAGTCTTAATTCAGACACTTTGAAGTATCTTGGTCTGTGGTGAGGAGCCACTCAATCAATTACAGATGAAATAATCTCCTTATGATATTTCGAGGTTTTTTCAAGTAGAGGAGGGGGGAAAGCAAGAAGAGGTTATGGAAGCCAAATCAGTCTCTCAGCTGCGTCTAAAGTGACAGGGGGAGAATCAGCTGAGAGGATGGTGCGAAATTAAATAAGAAAAAAAAAGATTATGTCTAAGTGTGTCACCTCCGAACACTGCTGTGAAATCTCTAACCTGATCCATGAGGAGGTGGTGGGTGGCGGAGTGAAAATGGATTATTGCAAGCTGCGTTAAAGAAGGACCCGTGGTTGCTTAAAAAGCTTTTGCTTGCCACTAAGAGAGAGAGAGAGAGCACACACATATCAAACAAACATCAGTGTGATGTATCTGTGTGTGACTTGCAAAAAGCAAGCAAAGACAAAGGTAGCTGGGAATTTTGATTTCTGATGAACACAAAAATAATCCACGTATTACGATTTTAAAATACTCTCAGAGACCATATTATAGAAGTTTTTGAAGTAATTTTAACTTAGACTATAATAATATGTTGCTCAAAGGATCAGGTCACATTGGATGATATTTATTTTTATAGCAGCATTAGGCCATCCTGTATCACAAAAGGTTAGAAATTCAAAACTTTGACATCTTCTTCCAAGAAATTTGATTTCTTTTGGGTTCGTCTGGTTGTGTTGTGTTCCTGCAAAAACTGAAATGTGAAACAACAAAGTTTAGCTTGAAGAGGTAGAAATAAATAATATACTGAAAAATGAAGGTGGTGAAACATTTGACAAGCTGTCTCCTCTCTCTGTTTGTGCATGTGGTGAGTCTCTGTATATCTGTTTGACGACAATTTGAAGTTTACTCCAGACATTCATGTCATGCTTTTAACCATTTACAGCATGCATTTTAGTAGGCTGTTTCACACAACACTGTCCCCGACCTCACAAATGTCCCTGCAGAGCCTGAGACATTTTATCAAGTTTATGAGTTGAGAATTTGATACCTTTATTGGATGTTGCACAGTCGTGTAATGAGAGCATACAAGTGCTTAAATGCTAAAACAGAAATAGTGTATGTAACACTACAGCTGTATAAAACTATAAAAACAACCTTCATGTCTGTCTGAACTTCATTACAGTCACTTTGTCTGAACCCCCTTTGGTTATGTGGTCTGACATGAGTTTAATCAGACTTTTCAAAATATCCCGTCCGCATCAGTCAAGCTTCTACTCTATGCTATGATGCAGCCAGGGAGCAGAAGTTAAAAAGGGAAGGGCCAGAAAACCCAAAGGAAAGAAAGAAGATTAAGAGAATGAAGGAGAAGAAGTAAGCGGAATGAATGAATGAAAAAACTCTGGATTCTTATCTTTAATTTATATGAGTAAAGTAAATTTGACTGATAATGCGCACAGTTGCTTCAGTAAGGTTTTGAATGCAGGACGTTAAACTTACAGTGAAATATTTTCGTTGCGTGTTATTAGTATTTTCTTACATCTTCAACTTTTTCATCTTCCATCTTTAGTCCTTTCTGTCTGCTATTCTTTCATGTCAATAAAAATCTCCCTCCAGCCTCCCCATCTCACTTCTCTCATCCCCATCAATGTTGTTCCCACATCTTGCCTCGAGCCCTTTTGATTTTCTCCATGGCTGACTGTTGTTTCTGCTGCTGCTAGCTCAGCCATCAGTGCACATTGATCGCTTCCCTTCATCCTCAGCGTCCACTCCGTTATACCTGACTATGGCGACTAATTCTCCCGTTCGCACCCTTCTTCATCCCAGATTGAGAGGGTCGGAGGAAAAATCAATAACGGTGCCAAGTGGGGCGGGGTTGGGGGTCAAAGAGGTCCTTGACAAGTGTGTCAGGGGAAGGAAAGGCGTGAGATCAGGGAAAAAGTGCTTGTCTCTGTTTGTGTGTGTGTGAGAGAGAGTATATGAGTGTGTGCTCCATGAGGAGTGGTCAAGAGAAACAGAGTGACCAAAGGCCTCGTGGGTGCAAGTGTCAGACTTGTCAGGGATCAAATTTATGACCATTGATTGGAACTGTGTGTGTGCTGTTAGTGATGAATGTGTGTGTTTGTTTGGATCATGGTGGAATCTGACAGAGGTGAGGAGTCATCATATAAAGCCCCTTATGGCCAAACATGAATCTTATGAGATGTCATGGAAAAGACCCCACCACTCATGTATCCCTCCCTCCTTCCTTCCATTTGTCTGACTATCCATTGCTTTTCAACTTTAATAATGCCAGAACTCAGTACAAATATGTTAGAAAAATGAACTATTTCTATAAACTGTTGTTTTACAAATAAAGGAATAGTTCCATATTTTGGGAAATATGCTTAGCATGAGATGAAAGGATCAATACCACACTCATGTCTGCACAGTAAGTTGAGAAGCTACTGCTGCTAGCCTAGCAAAGAGGCAGGAGGAATCAGCTGGTCTAAATACACAGACTAACACATTACGTTAGTCTGCAGCTGTGGAAGCCAAAAGGTTAGACAAGTGAGCCTTTGTCATCTGTTCAGTTCCCCGGACCAAGAGGATACATCAGAGTGGGGAAAGTGAAAAAGCAGCCTATACCCATCCCTCATTACCACCACTGAAGTGCCTGGAGTGGAGCTGCTCGATGGCGAGCAGATCAGATTGTGGTTGTACTCAGAAGAAGTGTGAATGAGTGTAACTATGCGAACGTGATCAAGGTGGTCCTGTAAAAGGGATTGCAACTCTTCTGAATAAAAAAGTTTTAAAAATGTATTTATTCAGGAGAAAACTTACTTATTTATTCATAAAATGTTACAGTATGTTAATTTGTGAGCTTTGGAGGTGCTGGGAGGCTGATTTTGTTATCTGGGCAAGAGGCAGGAAAGCTGTTTCTTAGTTTCCACTGTTGCTATGGTATTAAGCTAATGACTTCTTCATATCAAATGGGCAGATATATGAGTGGTTCAGTCTTCTCTTCCAACTCTTCATTCCTTTAAAATGCTTTTTAAAAAATCCAGTCAAAATTAATAAAATTCTAATAAAACTTTCCATCTGAGTGTTCAAATGTCCCAAAGTACTGTTTAAAATGTATTTGAAATGCAGCTCTATGGCGCTAACAGCTTTACCAGAAGCTCATCTGCGATAATGTCAGCCTCCTGCTGCTGCTCAGTTTGGCTGTTCATTCCCCACTGTTTAAATTCCACATCAGTAATCGTTCACTGTAATCTTCCCAGTAACACATAATCACAGGCTTTTACTGCCCAGGAATTAGCTCACACTGCTCCCAGGGGACACAGGGTGTGTGTGTGTGTGTGTGTGTGTGTGTGACTTGATGACAACCATTTAATGACTGTCATCCACTTCATGATAAAGGTAATTATCCCTGTTGCACTCCATCTAAAATGAAAATGAGGACAAAAAAGAGACAGGTGACACGAGGTGTGTTTTTGCCTCTGAAACTAAAACTTTCGTCTCAGATAAATTAATGCCAGCCAGGGTGTTATGTGATGCTGTCTGGGCTCCAGAGATGTCCACAGACACACACCTCTACTGTACATCCAAGTTGACACACACACAGTGGAAATGAGAGTGGAAGATGAAGCCTTGAAGAAATCCATTTGCAATTTAAATGGAAATGTAATGAGCCCATGGTGGCAGTGAATTAGCCTGCTGATCAATTGATCATGTCAAGGACAAATAGGTAAACAAACATATCCATTAGCCTCCTGCTCCACCTCCTCCTCCTTCTGCTTCCTGCTGTTGAAGAGTGCTGAAAGACCACTGAAAGGTGAGTGTGAGTGTGTGTGTCCATGTTCGTCTGTGTGTGTATGTGTGTCTGTGTGTGAGAGATGAGATAAAAGGGTGATTCAGCCTAAATGACGTTTCCATTGGGGAGACTTCTTAAAAAAAAAGGCACACAAAGTGCTCACTGCAAACTCATATACACAAGTGTAAACACACTGACACACAGAATTGCGTACCCCACTGTGACTGTCCTGCCCAGCTCGTTACACAGACAGTTGGGCCCAGCAAGGCTCCTTTCAGAGGCGATGGAGAGAGCAGAAGAGGAGGAGGAGGAGGAGGAGGTGGAGGACAGAGCAGAGAGAGACGGGCCTCTGAGATTCAACCAAGGAGCAAGATGAAGAAAACAAGGGGGAGAGAGAACAAGTAAAGAGGACTAGAGCACAGTGGGCTGGAACCAGACCTGCTGCCTGGCCTCACCCCAGTCTGTCAGCATGTGAAGTAACAATTATGTTTCAGCAGTGATGCAACTGTTAATTACTGCTCTAAGAAACTGCTAATTTGGTGTTTAAATTGTTTGTGCACTATAATTCTCTTCGGCCTTAAAGAACAAAGTCATCAAACTTTAATTTCTGTTTGACTAAAGAGGCTTGAGCGCGGTGCAAGCCAAAACATTGATATTCCATAAATCATTTCAGGCTGCGCTCACTGAGCCACATCTCTTATCAGTCACAGTTGCTTGTTTCTCAAATCAACTCAATCACCACAACTAAAGCATCTTAATAAGAAACTGATGAAGAGCTTCTTTTATTTGGATGCCTGTCAAAATGACTTGTTTGCTGCTTAATAGTCAAAGTGAGCACAAAGATCTTTTTCATGGAGAATCATTAAGGCAGGCGAAGAAGACGTATGGGGCATCTTTGCGGCCTAGTGGTCTAAAACACATGTCACATAAGCGCAGTGTTCCAGATAAATCCGGGCTACATGTCACTGTTATGACACTGTTATGTTACCTGTTGGTCTCAGCTGCCTGCCACAGCCCTTTTTACACAGTTTGCCCAATTCTGCCGCTACAGGGTCTTTTCTCTGCACCGACTTCCTCTTTTCTACACTGAACAAAACAACAGTCAACCAGTTCCCCAATGTGTGATTTTATATGCATGCTGGTGTGTAACACAGCAGCGCTGGCATCTGGTGTGCTGTTTTACCTACACATCAAGCAACACTTTCTAAGCAGTGGACTAACATGCTCACAGACATGGTGTTGACTCACACATTTTTGGTTGCTTTTCTTCTTTGAGTTAGCTGACAACTTTGGCAACTGCTTTTAAAATCTCCCGGTTGTGGGTCACATATGTTCCCAGTTCTCCAGTTCTCCATGTAAGGTTGACTAAGGGCAACTGGACTTGATCATAGATCCTTGAAGACGTTTCAGCTCTCATCCAAGAGGCTTCCTCAGTTCTTGGATGTCAACATTCATTACTGATGTTGATTAGGTGCCTTTACTGCCTCTGCTGTCAGCTCAGAGGCTGAACAACAGTGACCCCCATTCACTTAAAGACACTTGGCACAATGAAGATGCAAAACTCCTCCCTTGAATAGTCAGCATTCAGATTTTCAGCAACACTGAACAAATTAAAATTTTAACCTGGTAATGGTACTGGGTGAAAGGTCACAGGGCCGCCAATGTGGTTAGGATGTAAACCTATTGTCCGGAGACCAAAAATGTCTGTACAAACCTTAATGGCAGTCTATTCAGTAGCTGGAGCTGGTATTGCTAAAAGTTCAGACTCTTCTAAAACTGTCTTTTGTAAGTTGTAACTAACAGCTTACTAATGCATTACAGAGCATGAGTCATTATCCTCTACTCTGATGAATTATTGTAAAAATGAATAGAAATACAGTTTAATTTACAGATCAGGCCTACATATCAACTCAGTATTATTAGTAAATATTGTTCAATGCATTATGAAGACTCACAACCACATTATCACCAGCACGGATACACAAATACACAATTAAAAGGATTTTTTTCACACCCTGGCAACCCTAGTGCTGACTTTATTGTAGCTTATAACTCTTATAAACTATTAACTAACAAGGTGTCAATTAAAGCCATTTTAATAAACCCCTTATAGATGGTAAATTCAAGTGGTCATCATCACTTCATCTTGTATAAATTGGGATAAGTGTTTTTCTTGTCTCATATACATACAGTCTGTTCAGGCTCAGTAATGATAGAGGAGGTGCAGACACAAGAAGAGATGCCAGCTTGAACATTTCTATCACGAGTTATTTCATGCAGGCTGCCTGTTCAGCGAACAGAAAAAAGTGCCACCATCTCCACTTCCAAAGCAGGATAGGATATTACCCCTAGCTTCTGAGGGCAAGGACACATGGAAAGGCATTTGGAAATTTATAATATCCAAGCATGCACTGTGTCTTGCAGTGGGAATGGTCTACTTTGGTGACACACCAAAATAGAAACATACTATCATTACTGACTAAAAGGAAACTATGCACATTACACAAGACCTTCAGGAGAGCAGATCACCTTGCCTTGTGTGTAATTAAACTGCGCTTTTATGCATTACATTAGAATTCTGCAAATACAGACAATTGTAACACTTGAAACCCAAATCTGACATGCAAAGAAACATATAAATAAAAAACTGCTGATGAGGAAACAGCAGGTTAATACAGGATGAAGAGAAGGGATAAAAAGACCCAGACAAAAAGAAAAGGCTTTTTAAAGAGGACCATTTGTAAAACAACGAGTTTAAAGCCAGATTATAGGGCAACAATGACACAATCCCTTATGTTCATTCCTGTAATACGCTGTGAAGAGGAGGATTTATACTTTATTGTGGTGGAATGCATCCAGGCTGCCTTGTGTCTGCGTCTGCTTGCCTCTTTGGGAAACATTTTCCTCCTTCCTGAGGCCAGGTGTAATCCCTGCATGGAGGAAACAGAGATGCCTTCAGCCAACTGCTGATCAGCCTTATAATGGTTCAAGTATTACGAATGGTACCACCAGAGGGAAAATTCCTTCAATCCGCACTAAAGCTTTCTCTGCGCTGGCTGACTCGGCAGAGGACTGCGTTTTGTTTGGATGGCTGGTTGTTGGATTTCTCGGCGACTACTCTGCTTGTCTCTTGGTCTGAGGTGGATTGCATTGGATTGTCTTAATTGTCTCTAATGACTAAATTGTCCCAACTATTTGCTTCATTAACTCTGTGTTAGCTCTATTAGGAAGGAACGGAGCCGAGGAGGGGACGGTAATTGAGAGTGTTAATGAAGGCAACGTGATAGCTGCCATGCTTGAAAATAAACATAAAAGAATTGCGTTGCTTTTGTCATTTTTGACAGATTGATGGGGCATTTTATTGTGAAAGGACCTTGCATAAATTACACTTTAAAGGAAATAAATGTTTTCCCAATCTCGTGAGATAATGCCACGTCCAACTCAGATTTTAGTGTCAGTGTTTACTCCTAATGCAGCAGGTTTCAGCTACTCTCACCACCTTTCCCTCACAGCCCAGACTGAAACCATCAGGCTTGAGCTCTCAGACTGCTAAACCCGGCTCCAGATTAGAGTCTGACTGTCCACAGTGGAGCAGATACAGTGGGATTTTCTGCAGTAAAGACCCATATTTTAGAGGAAGTGAAGGGATTCTGGAGCTTTGTCATCGCTGTTAACATTTGGCCTCATGAACTCATTTCTTGTACTGAAAACTGGTCAAAGCAGGCCACGCCCTGTGCCAGTATTGGTGGGAGGTATAAGACGATGGACCACACCTGAGTCAAATAGCCTGTGATATATACAAAATTTGAGACCGTGTTAATGTGGGAATTTAGACACTTAAAAAGGTACAAAGGTTAACTAAAATGTAACTGGAGAAATGACTCTGTAGACTTGAAAGACAATGTTCAAAGAATCCCAAAAGATCATGTATGATCTGTTCCCAGGATTCTCTGCAAAAAGGTGGAGATTTGTGTCGACTACTAACATATTCCCCTCACGCCAGGATGTGAAAGAGCTGTGAAAGCCACGAGGTAACTGTAAATATTGAGAAAAAAGTGATTTATCTTTCTTAAACGACAGTGTTTTAATATTAGTCAAACTGCATCATCCAGTGGGCCCTCAGTAGTTGGTATACACCTAGTCTACAATATGGACAGAAAATGCCAGAAATACACTGAGCTTCTGATGCTGGTCGAGCGAAGGTTAACCTGGAAGTGTGTCAGTGCTCATCTGTACATGAAGTATGAACATTTCCTGGAATCACCTGGACAGATATGAACATTTTCAACTTTATAAAACAAGAAAACTATAACACAATGTAATGACAACACATACAATATAAATGTTGGCAAAACTCAATGCCCAACATCAAATGTCTGAAATAAAATGCTATAACTCTCAATCTTTTCACAGGATTTTTAATGTACTAATGAACTCTCATCAACAACCTAAGTTATTTATGTTCTGTGAGCAGAAACAGACCAACATTTTAAATTATGATCAAATTAAAAACATACAATTACATCAATCAAATCATACAAAAATCTGTCTGTTAAGTGATATATGTGCACATATTTGAGCATGGGAGCACACAGCTGTGCTCACCTTATCTACTTCTGTGAGCTCGCCGTTACCTTCATCCAGCGTCCTCCCTACACTCAGCAGAGACTGCGCACTCTCCCACTCTCTTTTACTCCAGTCCACTACTGTCGTCTTTCACAATTTCTTCAACAATATTCACAGATTTACATCATGTATGTGTGTTTATGAGGTCCGAATGGGAACAGAATCTTTAAATGAGAGAGGATGATGGTTCATTCCACTTTAGCAGCAGTTACAATTGACACGCGCCAAGGTTCGTCCAGGTGAAAGCTGCTCTTCTAGGAAACTTATACCCTAGGATCTCTCCTTGTTCAGTCCTACAGTGCGTGAGATTTTTTTCTCTCTCGAAAACTCTTATTCTCTCTATCTCATTTTCTCTCCTTCCCTGCCACTCTCTCCAGTTTTTCCTCTCTTCTTTTTTTCAACACATAGGTGGATTAAGGCAGAGGGGCTTTTGTTTAGATAAAGCGAAGGATTAGGGAGAGATTTGCCCCCATAAAGTTGTGGGCTTAATGGGCCTTTTATCCCTGCATGTCCCTAAAGCTGTGTTGCCTCTGGATTAGGACTATACAATGGGGGCCCTTGTGAAGAGGGATCCGGGCCAGAGAGGGCTACAGAGAGAGAGAGAGGAGAGAGGAGAGAGAAGGCAAGGAAAAGAAATGAGACAGAAGGACTGAGGCAGGGAGAAAAAGAGGACAAAAAGAAAGAGAGGAGGGGATGGATAGAGAGAAAAAGAGGGGGAATTATACAGCTTTTAGAGGAAACTGACAGGTTGAAAACTTTTAGAGGAGGGATTTGCAGAAGAGATCCTGAGATCTTGTCACCAATAAAAGGGATTTTAGGAGGATTCAGAGGCGTGGTGCTGACAATAAACCACAAAATTGTAGTTATCTTTTTAAATTCATTTATCAAATATATCCTAAGAAAAAGAAAGAAAGAAAGAAAGAAAGAAAGAAAGAAAGAAAGAAAGAAAGAAAGAAATAGGAAAAGCTGGTCTTACTGTGGAAGTGCTGCTAATAACATGTCTAAGAGGTGGCTCCTGGCAAATTGCTTTGTTATTCTTGTCAAAAAGGTCTCCTGCTAGAAGTCGATTTTAAACTACACATCAAAATGATTAATTGCTGTGGGATGAACAGATGCTGAAATACCCTTGAATGGTGCCGGGGAGGCTGAGGCTTGCTGGATTGCAGACCTAATGTATTCATGAAGTTGCAAAAACATCATTAAGAGTATTAATTAGCTATTAGAGAGCAGAATTCAGCAGAATTAAAAATCTGTTTGTACTTTGCATCTCTTCCAGGTGCAGAGAAGCAAGTCCACTTCAGATGTGAAACAAGCAAACAGTAAAAAAAGGGGGAGACTAAAAGGGGTTAAACTTGACAGGAGATCAATAAAGAAACGCCAGAAATCCACGCTGACCCACTCGTTATTTCAGAAATAAATAGTTAGTCGTTTTTAGGGTTAAAATCTACTGTGGATTATAGGACTTTTGCAAAATTAGCATTTTTTAAATGTTGTCCAACTGCAGGTCATTGTTTACGCACCTTGTATTCAGCAGTGCGTGGCTGGGTACAGGGGTAAGGGGAGCTGTTTTTTGGCGTTTAAGCCCTTCAGATGCGCTGGACAGCTCTAGTCGCTCTAAGGAGCTTTAGGTGGAGAGGCGCTGAGAAGAAACTCTTTCTCGCTTTAATTGCTTTAGAGACGGTCCTCACAAAGAGACAGTGGCCAGATTTACCTCCCGTTTAAGTTCTTATTTCCATTGGTTCACAAGTTAATCCTCTTTCTTTCTCAGACCTCGGAGAAAAACCGAGCGATAGGAGCCTACCAAGGCGACAGAACCAGAGAGGCACACGAGTTTTTCCAAGCGAGAGGAACACTTTGAAGCACACACGGGAAAAGTTTGAGGTGACTGGAAAAAAATAACAACAAAACCCCCCCCAAAAAACAAGATTTAGACTGAAAGACGCAACGTGGACTACAACGATTACACCAATTAATAATAATAATAATGATAATGATAATAATAATTTTAAGGCTCTGATACAACATTGCCGTGTTAAATATAGACACGCTTAAAATGCATTGTATATTTTTAGTTTGTTAAACGTTTAAGCAAATAAACGCACGGGATATTTTACCCGTCTCAAGTCACCAGAAGGCTCGATTAACTCTTTTAATTTAATTCTATAGTTTGGTTTTGTTTCGTTATATATGACTGCGCTTTATTTAAGACGAAAGACCTTTTGACACAGAACAAAAATGACATGACTGTTTTTTCTTAAAAGTAACACACACACACACACACACACACAGCTTTATGACAAATATCCACAAGCCACTGGTTGTCTATAAACGGTGCGTTTGGGTGCAGCTGCGTTTTAACGTGCCAACGGACATAAATATTCCCTATTTCAGTCAATCGTTTGCTTATTGTGCAAAATGTTCTCAGGGTGAGAAACACGGTCAGATATAAAACTGCATTATAGGCCAAGCACTTTCCCAAAGAATCTCCCAACAAAATATGCAAGCTTTACATTAAAAGGCTACTTTGCGCTGCCCTTAATTCCCTACCTAAACGGTTTTGCTCCGGGAGAAGAAATCTTCTCTAAAAACCCTTCAAGAAGAGAAGGGCATTATTGCCCTAATCCTCTTACCCGCAGTCATTTTAAGACAGAGGTTTTTGGAGGCTGAGATGGCGTCTTGTCTTCCCTATCCCATCCCAAATCCTTCCAGGCCGGGAGAGAGTCTAAAGGCAGCGCCCTGGCATCTATTAGCCATCTCTCTAAAGTCTCTCCTTCAGTGGCATGGAAAAAAGCCGAAAATCAAACAGGCTAAAGGTTTGTTCCTTTGCCTCACAAAAACTAAGGAGAGGCAGTTGGATTCCTGTGCAAGCAATTTGAAGAAAGTGGATTTGAAAAAAAAAACAAACAACAACAACAAAAAAACCCTAGAAAATTGCAAAACAAAACACTTTTATACACACGAAATCAGATGATAGTTGTGAATATTTAAAATGTGTTGACGGTGTCTTCTATATGTATTTCCCCAATGATTTTATTTCCAGAGAAATGTCTTACTTGTCCACCTTTTCAATTTTGAGTTACAGAAATGTAGAAGAAATTTTCACTAAATCACAGCAGATTTCGCAAAGAAAGATAATATAGGCCTATTCTATAGTTTATGCCTTCTACAACTCAATATCTACACATTTTTGCTAAAATTGCCTTTAAAAATCTTAAATCTTCACATTTCGGGAATGTTTATCAACTTAAGTATAAGAAAATAATCGTGTAGACAGACACAGGGGGATTCGGCGGACATAATGTGCTTAAAATGATCGCGTTTGAAAATAACTCCAGAAGTCAGTGCGCCTGAGTCCGCCGCTGGACGATCGGTGAGTTTATTTACTTGACTGACAGCGCGGAGAGCCAATAGAAAGCTGGCATGACCCCCGCGAAGCTCCCCTTAAATCCCTCTACTGGGCTCCTGCGCACCAGCAGATGGCGGCTTCCTCTTTCCTGCGCGAGACTCGGCGAATTGAGCACGAGAGGAGCAGGTGGAGCGCGAGCGAACGGACTTGAAGTGAGGCAGCACACTGGATGACTTTTCCATTGCCCCCGACTTGTTATCTCACTGTCGGACAACAGGACAACAAAAAGTAGGCATTAAGAAAACAACAACAACAACAAGAGACGGAGGAGCAGAAGAGACACGCGAACCCGACGTGAAGGAGCTCGGATTGTCTCTGCTGTCTGTGGAAAAAGTGACGGGAAAAGACAACTGTCACCGCAGGAGGTAAAAACTTTTTTCCATCTCTTTCTTCGGTTAAACTCAGACTGTTTCTCATGTGGCATGTTAAAATGTGGCGTTAAAAAGTTTAAAAGATCATGAAATAGTGTTCGCATTTTTATCGTCTCTAAATTAATTCAAGCAAAAATAACCAATGTCACTAAATAAGAAGTGGACGAAATACACAGTAACAAATGCAGATATTTTTCTTTTGATTTAGTGGAGACCAAATCGCCTCCTCTGTCGGTTATCATAAACCTGGCATTTTAAAGTTTAGTTTTCCAAACCAAAATGAAATCACACAAGAGAATTAAAATTCATCATTTTCAAATTTATTGCCTATTTGAACAAGACTTGCTTTATCCTTAACAAGCGACCCCTTCTTTATATGCGAGTCCACAAATTATATAGGATAAATTACCCAAAATAAAAGGGGCTCCCTCGTTCATTTTGATCACACACTCGACCACACATCTCTTCTGAAAGTATTTAAAATGAAAGAAAAAATCATGTGCTCTAAAAGGATATAAATGTGCTCTAAAAGGATATAAATGCACGTATGCGCAACAATTTTTTCAAAGATTTTCAGGTTTATGTCCTTGTGCATTCTTGTCACAAAATATAAAGATAACTCTCGCACTACTATTGATGATTTACAAGACTTGATAAGTACTGATAATAAAACATCAGACACTGAAATACCTTTAAGTTTCACTCTAGCTTCTACATAGCAAATAACCATCATAATAACAGCTCAGAGAAAAATCAAATACATGTCCCTCGCCCTCTGACAGTTTACACTGTGACACAGCAAAGAGCAGATTGTCAGGTCGACTCCTGCCCCTGGGGGCTGTTAGCAAATAACATTTTTCCTAATTTAGTCGGATCAGAGAGTTGCACTGTACATGCCAATTTACATAATGACGGTTTGATAATCGAAGCATTGAGCAGGGCTGCCAGGAGGGCCCAGTGCCTGGAGCAGAGAGAGGCTTATGAATGACAATAACAGCACTGACAGGCTCACAGAGATGAGCTATTGTGTCGAATTTGGTATGGGCAGGAGGATACGGGCTGTAACAGAGAGGTACTGGCAAATATAAAAGGTGGGTAAAAGCTGGTAATCATGAGAAAGCAGGCTTGAAGCTATAACGTTTACTTGCGCAAAAAATAAGGGGCATGCGGCGAAATCAAGATATTTTTCTTTGTAGTTTTATTGCACGGTGCAAAGAGGATACGTGAGCGCACTTTTGAATCTCTCAAACTTTCATGTTTGCTGGCAAGCGGGTGTAGAGAAATAAAAAAAATGTAAATTCTGAAACATAATTATAGATGGGTGTGATGCAAACTCCAGAACCTCTTGCGCATTTTTGTGTTATTTGAGGCTAAATTCCATTTAAATATACGCCCTTACTTTTAGGGAAAACGCGCACAAAAGGAAAGAAAAATCTCCAGTTGAGAAAACTCGTTGGCCTATTAGAGCACACGCGCACGCACACCTGCCCATGCGCGCGCAAGCGCACACGCGGGAGCTCCCACCCAGAGCTAACCAGCCTGTCCCACTGTACGTCCGTCCGTGTCAGCAGTGATGATAAATGGAGGGCCTCGCAGTCGAAACCTATTTGCACTTCCATTAGACGGGGAGCCAAATGGGGATCAACATGCATATTTTTACCCGCGGAGAAGCCATACATCTCAGCCAAAACGTTGCCCCGGGGCGATGGGATAAGAGGCCGCCAGAGAGGGGAAGGGGGGAGGAGGGGGGACCATTCAACTCAAATACTTGGGGGAGTAAAGTAAATGTTTAGCGAAGCACCTTCTGTCCCGGCGAATTAAACTATTCCCCACTGCCCTCTGATCACATTCATCAGCCGCCGCAGCCACTTAATAGGCTGGGAATGGGCACTGCGGGCATCTCACACACCACGCGCACACGCACGCACGCACGCACACACACACACACACACACACACACACACACACACACACGCACACGCACACACACACACACACACACACACACATACTATTGAGCTGAAAAAAATGCCTTTCCACGAACGGCCACCCAGTTTTTTATATTTGATATTATTATTATTATTAGTAGTAGTATTAGTATAGCCGGAAGTATTTTCGCCTAGTATTAAACTAGCTTATGAAAATTGAAATTCAATGTTTTAAATAAAAAAATTACCAAGTCATCATCAAAAGATGTGAAGCAGTTAGGTTCTTTGTGACCTTGGTCAAATTAACATCAATCAAGCTTCAAAAAGTCGAATTTTAGAGCACTGAGAAATTTAAACGGTTCTAAAATCGAAATATTGTAACGACAAACGGTACGGCGCACACAAAGAACTAGTTGTGAATGAGGCAAATTAAATAAGGCAATAACGAAATTAGTGAAACGACAGCCTTAAAGTTTTGACAAAAGTATCTGTAGCCTCCAAGTCCGAAAAATGATCAGGTTCCCAGGACAGCCAAGGCCTACTGTACCTGTCACACAGCGGAAAGATTTATATCTTTTCCCTGTGGTCTCTCTGTAATAGTTATAATAACTATTTGGGCCTTGGAGATATTCCCTCCTGTCAGCCTGCTCCGTACTAATACATATCTAATCGTGTCCTCAAGCGTTTCATCTATGAAAATCTCGGTCGTGAAGGAGAACTATTGCCACCATGTGAAACACTCTAACACCGTGGATTTCTTTAAAGACATGAATCTGTTCGTATCATTAAAACCTGTCAGTTTTCAGGCCTCTATCGTATTTAGGCTATAAATAACATAAAATTACACAAAATAAATGGCAAGCGTTGCTGTCAATGTTGCAAGAAAATAAAGAAGGCCTAGTAAAAGTAAAAAAGTCACTCCCTAAAACTGAACTGCACTCACTGACAGTCGCATTTCCGTAATCGTAGCTTATTAAAACATAATCCTGCTATCCGGTTGCAGGTTTTGCCACCGAGACCCGGAACAAATCTCCTTATTTCATTTTCCAACACATTTCATCAACGCCATGATCTGTCAAAGCAACGTTTTCAATGGGGATTTGGCTTCTCCGGGATCACAGAAACGACGTGAATAAATTCATGAATAAGGAACCCGTCACGGTTCATTACGAGAACGAGCGATAATTACCCCAATTAAAAGTCTTTTGTATAATTAATGGATTGAACAGAGCGATAATTGGATGTTAATGGATAACACTTTTGTCTGAGTGCGCACATTAAAATCTATCGGCCCCTGAGCGCGAGGATCTGCTGACATTTACTGATAAAAAGCTCGTGCGTGTCACAGCCTGTAGAAGATTTCGTTCTTGTATAAACTGAGGTTTGTCCTGAGATCACGTGTTCAGCAGTCCCAGCGTGGACCATCAGCGTCCACGAGCCCTTAATGTCAAAACGTCATTGACTGTAAGACTGAACTTTGGTTCCTTCCGCCATCTGAAAATCACAACCAAAATCACCTCTGTTCCGTTCTGCAGGTAGCGACCTCACCGCCATGCAGCACTACGGAGTGAACGGCTACTCTCTGCACGCCATGAACTCCCTCAGCGCCATGTACAACCTGCACCAGCAGGCCGCGCAACAGGCGCAGCACGCGCCAGACTACCGGCCATCCGTGCACGCGCTCACCCTGGCCGAGAGACTAGCTGGTAATTGAGTGCACGCTCTCTCTCACAGACACATACAAAGACACAAAGACACACTCTGTATGGATGCGGCTTGCAGGTTGTTTCCTGCATCCCAGCATATTCACTTTACTTCCGTCTAAGCTCCTGTGGCATATCATCTGTAGCTATAATATTAATAATAATATAACAGCAGACTTGAGTTTTGGAATTGTTATTTGAATTATTGATGAAGGGTGAAAAAAGGTATAAGCAAGTAGTGCTGATTTGCCGTTTTGAATGCTTGACGTTTTTACTCTCATGCAAATATAGCAGATCCCATCATGCCCAGTAAAATAAACTTGCCACGTGTCTTTCCTTTACAACGGCTGCGCATTTCAAGACATCATCCTGGAGGCTCGCTACGGCTCTCAGCACCGCAAACAGCGCCGCAGCCGTACGGCCTTCACCGCACAGCAGCTGGAAGCACTGGAGAAGACTTTCCAGAAGACTCACTACCCGGATGTGGTGATGAGGGAGCGGCTGGCCATGTGCACCAACCTGCCCGAGGCCCGCGTGCAGGTACACGCCCACAATGAACGGGAAAACAATGCGGCAGTAGAAGAAAATAATACTAACATCCGTTTAGACCTCATATGTAAATATAAATATTTCTACGTAATTACTATGTAGTATTTGTTTAGTACTAAAACTGTTTTGAGATGACACATATTTTTGGGGGGATGTGAAGAAAAAAGAAAGAACGACAGGCGTACTTCAATTGTCTCCTGCGTTGATAAAAATACACAGCTTTACGGTTTGTGTTGAAAACAGTGTGCTTTACTATCAACACGGAAAGAGAGAAAATGTAAGTTAGTTAGTTATTAGGATGCAATAAATGATACAATATATATTCCATTTTAAATACTATTAATCTTGGTAAAACTGATTTAAGTTTGACTGTGATAATTTGTTTTTAAACAGTAATTTAATTCTGTCACAGGACAAGCTTGTTATTGCTGGCACTTATTGATTTTTTAGGGACTTTTCATATCAGCCCTTTGATGCTTACTGAAAACTTATTTAGAGTGTGTTGAAGCTCCTCCTACAGTTTCAGTCTGCTGTGCTTGTTTGTCCTCTAACTCGCCTTCTTCCGTTGTGCCATCAGGTATGGTTCAAAAACCGCAGAGCCAAGTTCCGTAAGAAGCAGCGCAGCCTCCAGAAGGAGCAGCTTCAAAAGCAGAAGGAGGTGTCAGGAGAAGGAGGAAGCGAGAAGGAGGACGCGCCTCCCTCCACAACTATCCTTCCAGACACTCAGCTGCCACCTTCATCCTCCTCCTCGTCCTCCTCTTCCTCTCTGGAGACGGAGGGTCCTATAGTCCGTCCTGTGCCACTGGACATGGAGCTGAACGTCACGTCAGCCGAACACTCTGGCAGCGAGTCAGCGACAGAGGATAATGCCACAGATAAGGAGGACGAGGGTAAATCTCAGAGAGAGGAGATGAAGTGTGAGAGAGCAGTGACTCCTGGGGACGTCTCTCCAGCTTGCAAAAGACTCAGCCCTAAACCAGGTAAGAACACTGGACTTGATTTTTGCTGATCAGAAGCTGAAGTACTTTCTTTATCCTTCACAAACTTGGTTCACGGTATTCCCCATCTGCATGCCATAATAAGTAAACGTATCCCATCTCCTCTTTGTCCAGACTCTCCCCTGGTCTCTCCGTCCGTGACCCCGTCCTCCTCCAGCAGTGGCCTGGCCAGCAGTGGTCCTCTCTCTCAGAGCCACTCTTACTCTTCCTCCCCTCTCAGCCTGTTTCGTCTGCAGGAGCAGTTCCGCCAGCACATGGCCGCCACCAACAACCTGGTGCACTACCCAGCTTTTGACCTCGCTGCCCCATCTTCTCTTCCTTACCTGGGGATGAATGTTAACATGCCACCTGCACCGCTGGGCTCTCTGCCCTGCCAGTCTTACTACCAGTCCCTGTCCCATCACGCCCAGCAGGTGTGGAACAGCCCACTGCTGCAAGCGTCGGCTGCAGGCGGCCTCACCAGCCACAACAACAAGACCACCAGCATCGAGAACCTGCGTCTGAGGGCCAAACAGCACGCTGCCTCGCTGGGACTGGACACAATGTCTAACTGAGAGTCAGAGTGTATGGAGGACAATGTAAACTAGGCCAGAGTGTCGGCTTACACATCACCCCATCCTACTGCGTGTCTGTGTGACTGTGATAGTTCTTTAGGAACCATATACCGACCCCTTCTCAAGTAGACAGGCGTGGGACATGCAGAGATGTCCAAAATGAAACATGCCAACATGCACTGGATCTACAGAACTCTATTTAACAACCTTTTAAGAAAACTCCACAGCTTTGTTTGACTCCTATAAGATTCAATGTCCAAAAGTAAAACCTCGGAAAAATAAAACCCAGCAGACATTGATCATATAATGCAACGGATCAAGTGAATGCCCCGACTCAGAGGACAGTGAATGTCTTCCTGACTCATATGATGATGTTTCCAACATATATACATATAAAGCTGGATCTTCTGAACATCTTAAATAATTTTTAAAAATTGATCACTGAAAATGATGTACACAGCAGATGATGAATGCACTCGGTTTAAAAGACAATGCAAATATTGTTTACCAGGATAATGTGAATAAACGAGGCACTTTTGAAGGAATCAGGCTCGTTGGCCGGGAGGACATCGCTCGCTCAGCACAGAGACCATTTCTGTCACAGGACCACTGACATTTCAATTAAGCAGTGTTCTTATGTACGTAGCATGTACTACATAACAGCACATAAATAAAAATAAACTTCAAGCTATGTTGTCCTCAACGGCATAATTAAAAGTGACTAATTTACACTTTAATGGCCAGTAATATGCCACTTTTTTACAAAGGCTGGCTTGATAATGAGAAAATTATTTCAGTGAGTAAATTCTCAAAGCTTTTAATTACATTTTGCCCTGGGCTGAGGGAGCTGGGGCAAATGCAATTATGAACATGCATACCATTTAAGACCGCTTTTATAAATTCAAAAGGTCTGTGCACTAAAACGGTCAATTAAGGTAGCTCCTCGACTGACATCGCCTCACCATGAGTTGATCAGTTTCATGTGAATACAAAATTATATGGCAAACAAATTCAGAAGAAAAAAAAAATGTCTTGACTCTTATTTTATTCTTGCCTTAATGTTGTCTTGAGGAAACATACAGCTTTTCACTGAAAGTCAGACTGATTGTTAGCACTTGATGAGGAGAATCACACGTTTCTGATGTTTTCTGTTAATGTGTTCTGGAAGTCTTCATATGAAAAAAATGCACAATATTTTAATATGTAAAATACAAAAAAGTCTATCTATTAATGTTTACTGGTAAGGTAATTGTAAGTCCCTATTATGTTGCATAATTGATAATGGACTCAGATAAAATTCCTTTAGCTGTCAGATTGTAAGATTGTATTTTGCTGAGCTCACCAGCAGCCCCGTCTACCCCTCCTCCCTTGTTTTGTCTGCGTTGCAGACCTGGGCTGAATTATTATTTTAAGCGTGTTCACTTTCTTTTCTGGAATTGGCTACAGTGAAGCAAATGAACAAACATGCATTGCTGGAAAACTGCCACCTTTTCTTCATTTTATTTTATTTTTTTTGCAATCCACACTGAATAGCCTAAAGTTAAAGAAAGTGAAAAGATTTCAGTGAATAATATACCTGAGTCCTCTGTGTACTGCTGTCTTGACTCTATTTGAGTTCTGTTGTTGCTATTATTCTAATGCTGTTCCCCCCACTGTCTCTGTCAAACTACTTGGTCCAGTGGTAGATAGATTTTTAATGGTGAGGAAAGAGTGAGCGGACCATCAGCAGTGTTGTTTCCTTTACTCCTCCCTAACATTGTAGACTTGAACTAGTGTTGTTGTAAAATAACAAATAAAAACATTGCTTGGAGATCTTTATAAGGAAGACCTCTCTACCTGTGCTGAATATTTACACAATGTGGATGGTGTGGTGTGCTTTTGGATGTTAAGCATGTATGCTATTGATGGCACTGATCTACCTTTCAGTAAGTGAACAAACTACTGAGTGCACAAAAAAGAAAGGAAAATCAAATTTCAAATTTGGCAAATGTAAAATATGTGTAAAAGCTGCTGGTGAAATAACTTAATACAAATCATATATAAAGTGATATCAGTTCAGCTTTTCTTCTGTCTCAGTAATGAGTGCAAGGGAATAAAGGTGAAGGCAAGGTGAAGAAAAACATCAAGACAATTACAAGAATAAGGTCAAATTAAGAGAAAACTTCAAAAAAAAACCAAATGAAATGAATGATCATTTGCAGGGAGATATAGTATGCAAGCAAAAGAGAACAACGTAATCTGAAAAACAAAAAAGTCACACAGAGACATGAGCCATCCCCAATGAATAAGCAGGCCATTATCCTGAAGAATGATGGCCCGAGGCGGTGATTATGCTGCTATTATATCCTTAACAGCATGGTTTGTCAAAATGCACAGACCCCCACCCAACCCTGCCCCTACACACACACACACACACGCACAAGGCAATAGAGTATCTCTGCTCCCTCCTCCAAAATGTGCCCTTGCTCTTCCCACATTTAACTTTGCATGTTCCGTAAGTGCGTCGCCCTGGCTGCGTGACACTGTTGTTAACTGACTCGGCATTTAACATATTTCCCCCCCTAAGCGCGTGTAAATAACAAATGCACTTCAGCTGCTGCAATGAGTGGTTTCTCTCCAACCATTATGAATGACTACTGCCCAAAAAATCGGATAGAGGAGGATAATGATCTCACCAGATTAGCAGTGTTAATGTGGGTGTAACACCTCACCTTAACCTTGTTGTGTTTTATTACACCCCATTTGTGTGTGTCCTCGGCCAAGGGCGTCTTGATTGTGCGACTGATAAGATTGTGGTGTGGATACGCAACAGAAGCGAATGTCCTTGTTATCCAAAGTAAGAATCTGTCCAGGTACATGGCAGGATTTCCTCCCATGGGGCCACCTGGACCAGCGAACATAACACAATACTCTTGTTCCAAATGTTCTCTCTTTTCTTAACACCCATCCCCCAGTTACACACACACACACACACACACACACACGCCCAGGGGGTTGAACAGGGATTGCTAGATTGTACTGCTGCAGGGTCAAGTGTGTTGAGCCCTTGATGCTGGATCAGGTGCTTCCATCTCCAACACTCAGGGCTGTATATTCACCACTATAAACACCTTTATATGGGCACACACATATCCCCATCTACTTTCCTTTAAGCAAGTGATGAGATGTGTGTATTTGTGTCCAATAAACTGTGGAAGCAGCATGAGGATACTTTAAAACTCAGGCCAGACAATTGAAAAAGTCCAAAAAGTATTTACATATTTTAAATCAAGAAAGGTTTGTGTCTGATCTGCACAGGCTCATTGGTTTGCTGCATCTCTTGCTCTGACACACACACTCTCTCTCACACACACACACACACAGCACCCCCTCAGAGCAAGCCCCCCACACAAAAATCACAGTGTACCATTCAATCAGTGCTTTTTTTTCTCCCTCCCCTCCATGGTTCTCTTAAAGGTTTTAACCATGGCGAGAATGAAAAGTGCCAGCGTTAGAAACCTCAGCCCATTGAGGAGGTGACAGGGTCTGCCAGAATATGATCCTAATCCTGTTTCCAGCATTCTTTTAGCCCACTGGCATTGCCATTTCACTGCATATTCTCTGAGCTGTCAGGCCCAGGGAAATCCCTCTAATAGTGCATTGCCCAGATACACATCAAAGCCCTCCTGGAAGCCATCAGCAGGAACTTAAGGGAGGCACAAGTACAATCGGCCTCACAGCTACACACACACATGCATAAAAGAGGCAAAGGAAAAACGTACACTAAAAACATTCAATTCATACATGATGCTTTGGGTCCAAACTTCTTGAGACCACACTGTACATGGCAACAATTTTTTCCCTTTTTCTTACCTAAGAACATTTAAACTCTGACTTTTATCTTCTTATATTAAATAATCAATAAGGGTGCAGACAGAAGAGAGATTGATGTTGCAGAGATAGAGAAACAAAGAAAGGGTGATAAGAAGAGGCAGACAACAGGTGGCTAAACTGTGTATCCTGGGCCACCCTCCTTTAGTTCCACTTCATCTTCCATTTTCTTCTTGTCCTTTTTTGCAGACTAACACTCTGACTGCCATCTCACCCATCCCCGGGTAATCTTCTTAGAGAGAAGAAAACCCCCATTCTCTCTCTTCTTAATCTGGCTGCAGCCTAAACCTACGGTTGCATTTCCAATGCGGGCCTCAATTCACTACTTGGGACCACTCTCAGTCACTTCAGGGAGCAGAGAGTCTGTCGGCGAATGCTCAGATCACATATTGAGTATATTGGCTGACATAAAGAGCTTTAAGGACAGCCTGGCTCCGAGGGGAAACACTTTCTAACAGAATGTGCCTAAACATCTCACACGAAATCATCAAATGTTACATGAAAGCAAGACTTGGCTACAGTATGGGATGTGTTATATCCTCTCTAGCCTGCTCCACCAGACAGTGACTCTCCACTGCAGATTTGTGCGTGTGAAGTAAATGAAAAACAGACAAGGCTGAGTAATCAGGAAAATTATTATTGTTGTAATTGCAATTTTATTGGATTGGAAAGCTGTAGGTAGACAGGGCAACAGGAAGAGAAAGAGGAGAAGATATACACCAACGGGATGCAGGCTGGAATCATACTCAGCCTCAGTAAACAGGGCACAAGCTCAGCTACTCGGGTATCCCATCTGGTAAATTTAATTCTTGACAAATCAAGGAACATCATTATGCTCATTTAAAAATAATAAAAAATTGCAATATAGCCTAAAAGAGTGCAGAAGTACTGATTTTCCACAAAACAAAAAGTTTTCTACCCTGATACTAAATGTACACAAAAATCTCTGACAGGTGACAAACCATCTGTTATCATAAAACCCAACCGAACTACATGAAAAAAAATATGGTAAAAAGTATCCTCAAAAAGTACGAGTACTATCATGACAGAATATAAACGGGTCTGTGCAGTATACAGTATGGGAGTCTGCAGATCTATTTTCACTGTTGTTCCAGTAGGTCTACTGTTGTGGTTGTTTCTTCAGAAACCACACATGAAATAGGAATTATACAAAAAAAAAGAGAGATAAAAGAGATAAAAAGAGAAAAAGACGTCAACCTCAAGCAGCGTGTCACCTGTCCTCCAACTTTCAGTGATACAAACAATCCTTTCACTCAAGTCAACAAACAACTGGTAGCCTGTAAAGGATTAAAAAACAACACTAAATGGTATTTTCTGTCCTCCCTGTGGCTGAGAGCAGCACAGAGCACATCCTGCTGGGCTCAGTCTGCACACTGCATCTGCAACAAAGACCCCCATCAGTGAAATCCTCTCTCTCCCACCTCCTCCTGGGACCTGTCTGATCTTCACCTTTGGGCTGGAAAACGTCACAGCAGGAACAGCAGCAGCTACATTAAATATACAGGCTACACTTAAGCAACCACGTTTATCTTTACTAAACAACTCAAGGTTCCCCTCCAGATCGTCAAAGACACAAAACTGAATCCTTAATCTTAGCAACGGCATGTAATCAAGCCATTTAGGCAAAATAAGAACCTGTCACACCTGTAAGATAATTTTCCTTTCCTTTCTGCTGTCATTTAATAACCTAACTGTAGGCTCTAAGTGTTAATATGTGAAGTTCATTCAGTAGCTTGTGTGAAGGAGGTGAAGGCATAACACTATTTCTGTGTTTCCTTTGTTTATTAGCAAAAAAAGCAACATTTAAATTGTATTTGAAAACACAACAGAAGCATGGTTGTGTAGTTAAATCCATAAGATTCATCTTTCTAATACACCACATATGTCTCCTTAACACAGGCTGACACACAGGGACACAAATGCACAGCGGTTCATTGACTAATTCAATAATAAAGCAGACAGCCAGTGGAGTCGATAGACAGGCAGAATAGAGTAACTCATCTCTAACAGTCTGCCGCCTCCTGAGTGTTAAAACATGTAAATTTATGTGAGAGCCTATAGGAAACACATATTTACAATACGTTTAGGTAATCACAAGATGTGTGAAAAGGCATTCAAGGCCCTGGAGACGAAAGCAGTCAATACAAAAATAGTTTTTATGTGTCATTAATTCCCTCTGCATTCCCAGATACATCCCCCTTTTACCGCAGTAATACAGTAATCACTCACAATCGCACAGAAAATTATCTGCACTCATCTGTGGAATAAAAAAGCGGAGGGGCAAAACAGGGCGAGACGTCCCATTTTAGCTCTCTGCTGTCTCTTTAATGTTCATTTGGGAGCCGCATGGCTGCCGTCCATCCCTGCACAGGGATGGAAGTCAGCTCCTGCAGTTAGAGCAGCTTAATGACAGTGGGATGTAGATGGTGGACTCGTTAGACAAACAGACGGACGGACAGACAGACACACCTTTTTCACGCTACATTGACTGACCAGGACAGCATAAAGGGTCATCGGCAGTGTGATGGAAAAAGAAGCACCTCTCCACTCATATTATCTTGTGATAAGAGGAAACATTTCACGTCGGAGCGATGCCAATGCAAAACAATCCCAGCTATAATAATGAAAGTTGCACAGATTCAGATGTGAGAAGGAAAATGGTCAAATAAGTCATTACCTGCCTGTTCATTATGTCCTCCTTCCACATACCCACATATCGCGTTATTAGGCAAAGCCATCATATCTGATGAATAACCACAGAACCAACCCATTTTCACTGGAGAGCTGAAGAGGGCAAGTAATTCTGATGGAAATCTGTGTTTCAGTAATGTGATTCCCCAACCTTAAATATTCATCTCTATGCATCTGACACATTGCAGGAGGACAGACATATTGGAGATCCTTCACTGACATAGCCTTGGTGTCCTCTAGTGGGCACATAATAAACAGGACACTTTAATCTTGAGCTACTGTTGCCACCTACAGGGCAAAAATAAACTACATCAAAAGACATGTTGCAAAGCCAATTTTGTCTTAAACACATCTACTCTGTCTCAATCATTTTAATGTGGACTCTAAAAATCAAGAAATTTAATTTGGCACTCTATTGGTTTACTAGAGTCTAGAAAAAACCCCTCAGTGAGTGCTATCAACAGTTATAATGTCATGCTCCATTTTCTGTCACATTTAACCAGTTATAGTCCAGTGCTTCAGCGGCCAATACAAGCCATAAAGCGCACTCCCTCCATGTTAGTAGAGGTGTCTGTCATTTTAGGTAGTTCTTATCACACTGATGTATATTAAAGTGTTCATTTTTAAGTTGAGTTAAGTTTAAGTTTAGTAAATTATTTGACGCTATAAAAAAATGGGTGAAACACCGTGATTGACAGCTGAGCTTTGCCCGTCATTGGGTCAAGTCACTGTATGGGTGGGAGTTTGACACCAAGGCTCCAGTGCCAAAATACTACTGTGCAGACTCTGAGATGGCAGTGCTCATATCCTGGGTATTTTGGCTTTTCGCCCTCTTGCCTGTTGCCAACTGGGATAGGCTCCAGCTCCCCCATGACCCTGAACAGATAAGCGGTATCGAAAACGGATGGATGGATCAGTCTGAAGCTGAAGAGTGTAGAGGATCACCTCAAGAGTCCATAAAACAGCGACACAGTTCAGTCAAATGTGCACAAGCTTTCAGGCAAAGCTGTCCGCCAGTCCACAAACTACGTAAGTCTCTTAAGCTTGCACATGTAGATGGGGCCAAAGTTAGCAGCTAAGTGTGGGATGACCATCTCACCCAGGTGGAGGTCGGGAGCGAAGTGAAAGGTTTTCCTAAACATGCGTGTGAAGGGTCGCAGGTCAACAACCTGAATGTAGATATGACCAAGACAAGGAGGAAAAAGAAAATAAAAAGGTCAGATTACTTGTTTTAATTTAGATCCCATGTTCATATTAAGGAAGTACTCCTGTTTCAGCAGTCAGAACTTCAGTACTAGTTACCTTCCACCATTCTTGAGTTTATCTCTGAATCCCGCTCTATAGAGTTTACATTATGCATCTGACTGACCTGAAGGTGAATGCCGCGGTTCTCTCGAGCCAAGAAGATGGCCTGTTCCACCACACTCTGGTTCTGGATTTGAGAGAGCGTGCAGGTAGAGTAAACGATTTCACCCCCTGGACAAGCTGCTTCGATTCCTGCCCTGCCAGATACAGAGAGGGTTTATTCACTTTTAGCTTTAAGTTGAACTGTGTCACTGCATATTGCAATGTCAGCGCATACATTATTATAACTGGAATTTATATCTTTATAGTTTCACCAAAACCTACAGCAGCAGCTCCGTCTGTAGCTGTGGCAGACGTCGTCTCTCACTGGTCCTGCTCTTACTGAATATATTGTTGTCATCCTCCATGAGTGAATGTCTGTCTGTGGTGCATGGAACATCAACAAGGACCTGAAAACACAAAACACAGGAGACAGACAAAGGGATGGTATTTGTATAAACAATGTCATAAAATCAGGCGATGACAATCTGCAAATTCTGTTCCAAAAAAAGAATAAATGTGATGATATGACACTGGCTTACTCTGTCAAAACTGTTGCTCTCGACTTCCCCCCACTTGGTGCCATCAAAGGAGGTGATGCGTACTTTCTCATTTGTCAATAACTGTTTAGGAACATAGCTATGGAGGACCTTTCTCAGTCTCGATGACCGAGACACTGAGGTGTCATTCGCACACAAAAAACCTTTTGGCAAAAACACAGATAACAGAGGATTAACTACAACAACACTCAGTCTCACAGACAGCGAAGGCAAAGAGGTTTCTAAACGGATTGAGTAGCAAAACAGATAGAAAAAGCAGTCCTCTCACCTAAAGACTGGGTCTGAAGTATAGTCAAGGTCTTCCCTCCTGGAGCTGCACAAAGGTCGAGCACACTGTGATCTTCTTGAACATTCAGAGCGAGACAAGGCAACACAGATGCTGCATCCATGAGGTAGTAACCCAGCAACCCATACATGTCTGGCCTTTAGAGAACAGGCAAATGGCAAGTCAGTGTAAAAGCTACAGTCATCCGCTGAAGTAAACATTTTGACAGACAGACACCGTCAGTTCATGTATCAAAACATTTTTGATTTTGAATTTTTGTTCAAAAAAATAAAAAATAAGCTCACCTAGCAGGCTTAAATCTTGTGATATCACCTCTTGGAAACACTAAGCACCTAATGTGAGGGTTAAGCTGAACAGGAGACAGTTGCTGACCATCAGTGTCAGATTTGTTCATAGAACCACATCTGGATTCCTCCTCAGCTGCAATGTCAGATGGCTGAGCTGCAGAAATTATGAAAAATGGATAATTGAGGGACTGAGGAGAGCCACATTTTACTTTTTAATGACATGAAAACTGTGGTTTATTAGTAAGGCTTTTGGGCACAGCTACCTTCTCTGCCTGTGTCGCTGATGAAATCTCTGCATCCCAAGGCTTCCAAGTCTGCCAGAACAGTTTCTTGGGAGAAATTATTGAACAGGGCTCCATATTTCCTCTCTGACAACAAGGCAACTCGAACCGATGGCCACAGCTGCCCCAGCTGGACGCCATAGGTGGCATCGAAGTTCTGCAGGGCCAGACTGGTGGGAGGGTGCCTGGCACGTGTGGCAGCCTGTCCAACAAGAAGGGGAATGAAAACACTAATTTTCAACATGTTAACTTGCTTTTGTTTTGTTTTTAATTAAGTTAAATACCTTAAGGTAGAGACATGAATTCATTACGATTTAATATTACGTTTTCAATGAATATCTAATAAAAAAAAAGTACGAGAGAACAATAGAATTATCATGAAGTTAATGTATGTGTTATACTTGGCAATTTCATGGACGCAATGTGCCATTCATTACATTTTAGCAAGTCACGTTTGCAGATATTGTTTATTTATTGAACTAACCATTAATTTCAGGGGCAACATCTTAGGCCCAGCTCACATTAAATATGATCAAAATTCAATAGTCTTTTTTGGAATACCTAACACAGTCTATGTTCCAATGTAGCTAGACATTCTTTACAGATTAAAATATAAAAAAACTTTTACATCTCTAAGATTTTTTATCGAAAAAAGGGAGTTAACGACCATTATCGACTACTTTATCTATTACTTGCGTTGAAAACTTACCCATTTTTCTTTTACTCGATTTCTTCTTGGCGTTAAACACCTTAAATCTTTCACTTTTCTTAGTAGAAACCTGGTGTCCGTGAGCAGTGCCATCATGCAGTGCGACACTTTATTTGGTCCGTCTTCGCTCTGACAGTCAAAATAAAGGTTCCGCACGCGTTGACTGAATAGGCGGGCCTTCCCCGAAAATTAAGCAAATGATTGGACTACAGCAACCTTATTGATATGATTTAACCAATAAGAAGCTTCATCCGGTGGTCGTACTCGTCGTTTCCTGCGTGTGACCGACCTCGCGTCCTCAACGAAAGCCAGTGCAGCTGGCGTGCTAGAGCTTCTGTCATCTTGCCGGGATTTTTGTGAATTTCAGAGCCGTAATCATGGTTTTCGAGAGGAAGATGCTCACATACGGCGACCCCGATGACGAGGTACTTAAAACCCGATATTTCTTTTTAAAATAGCTTTTTCTTTGCGTGTTTGGCGAAGTTACCAGTTCCCTGTGATTCAGTCAGCTTATTGGCTTTCAACTCTTATATCAACCATGGACTGCGGCTGAAATTGTAACATAAACTATACTCTGAGCTCCTGTTTTAATATTTGTTGCATTGTAACTGGAGTTTTATTTGTATTGTTATTTTGAATAGTTTTAAAGCAATCCTCTGTAAATTGCGATTCTTCAGACCAAACTAATTAAATGCCCATTATATTATTGTCAGGAAGATGCCCCTGCGGAAGAGGAAGAGGAGGAGGAAGAAGAGGAGGAAGAGATGGTGGTAAGGTTGTTCTTCATAAAGCTGTCGAATATTGTTTTAGGTCTCACTGCATCATACGTAACTCTTAAAAAAACCTACAGAAATCCACACCAATGAAAACAACCAGTAAACAAACAAACAAAAAACATTGCTGACCAAAGAAACTCGTGTCCACATTCAATTAAAGTTTGTATACCTCTGTGAGCCAGTACAGAGTCTGTCTTTTTCACATGACGATTTTGAAGCGGTTCTGCATTACTTCAGTATTTTCACCGCTCCAGTTTAGAGGCAAATGTTGTATATTTTACTCAAATACATTTATTTGATGTTTTTTGTTACTGGTTGTATGTAGATTCTGATTGTATGCTAAGGTAAGACAGGCTTTTGTTCCCTTGAGAAAATTCAGCAGTATGTAATCAGAATTATCTCCACAACCACCATCTGCAACATTAAAGTGATGCACACATGAACAGCAATAATTCTAATGCGGAAATATAATGTACACTATTCTGAAATGGGCATTTCTGTATGACAAGTCCTTTTAATCTTGGTGTTCAAAGTTTATATTAATACTAATGCTTTTGTACTCAAGTAAAAATTTTAATGCAGGACATGTATTGTGGTGACTATCCACAAAAGAAAAAATCCACTTAATTAGTCACATATTGGTGGGTGGAGGACTGAACTCGAATACTGTGCAAAGTTGTTCTCCTTTGGGTGATGTTCCCATTTATTGCAACAAAAATAAAAATATTACAAAAAAAAAACTGAACGTTACCATGAAAGCTGATATGAAACTGAAGCTCAAAAACACAGAATTTCCTCTGGATGTCGGTAAGAACTATTGTGCTTCCCACCACCATCTAACTCACACTGATTTGTACCTTATTTCTTTCACCTCCTGCTGGTCTGTTACCAATTAAACAGAAACAGAAATATACTACACCCTTGTGTTCAAAATAAGGTATTTGCACAAAACGTAAATGAAGAATGGCTCCTACATGTATTGTTGTTATTTTGTTGTAAGTATTTCTCCACTCCCACCGCCTTACACTCCCACTACTGATTGTAAATTGGACTCATCAGTTTGGACACTGCTCAGTTTGCTAAAGACTCTACTGGCAGCACCTGCAATGTTTCACATGCATGTTGTAATACCACTTATAGTGTCTGATTTGTTTGTTTGTTTTTTTTTAACAAAAAGAGTAAAAAATAAATAAATTAAAGTTTGTGTTGATGGCACTCTGTTTCCCATTTTCTGCCACAATTGCATTTTGTCCCTCTCAGGACCCCCTAGAACTGATCCGAGCTAAGTGTGAGCAGACTGAACACTGTGTACACACGAAGGAGCGTCTGGAGGCCTGTGAAGCCCGGGTCGGCTCCAGATCCAACACCGAGGAGGACTGCACAGAAGAGCTCTTTGACTTCCTGCATGCACGCGACCATTGTGTAAGTGGCAAAAAGAGAGTGAAAGTGGAGAAAATATCATGTGCACAAACAAATTATGAGCGTGATTTGATTTTTGAATTAGCTACTTTTTATCAAGATACTAGCATTCTCCTTTGTCTTTATAGGTAGCACACAAGCTGTTCCACAATGTGAAATGACCTGCCTGCCCGATTCCCACCACTTGCAGCTGTAAAATCCCTACAATTGCTACAACTGTAAAATAATTAGGACAGTTCTGTCATTATTCTGTGTATTAATGTAAATGAATTTTAATGGGTTCTGAACTAAACACATGCCACCCTTTCTGCATACGTGTATATAAAGGGTCAGAAGTATATGCAACGTGAGTCACTGCTTGTATAGGCAATGGATGCATCCAAGGTTAGCAGAGGTTGTGCATAGAAAGGAATGAGGATTCTTCAGTGTGGCCAGTTCATATGCAAAAAGAAGTATGCTGCTCAGGTAGCTGAGAATTTACCTCAGGTTCAGTCTTGGATTCATTGTCCCCTCTGGGGAAAAATAAAAGTTTTCTTTGGTTTCCAGATTGAGTTGCATCATTTTAACACATCTCATTCTTTTGTGCTACAAGTGGAAGTGACTGTAAACTCAGGGCTATTTATCTTTGTGAAAGAAATGGTGTATGGGGAGGTGATATCAGCTTTGTCCTGCTGTAAATTAATATTACAGTGGCCCTTGAAAGTGCATGACATGTACTGAGAATACTGGATTATCATGCAGTCATTGTAGGTATCAGAAGTACACGTGTGGTTTATTTCAGGTAACGATTCCCCGTAGGTTAGTGCTTTTATGCAACCTGTATTTTTGGGACAGGTGACATTCATGGGGCAGTCGTGGATCAGCGGTTAGGGTGTTGGACCCGTAACCGGTGGATCGCTCTAACAGCTTCCACTCTTCTGGGAAGGCTTTCCACAAGAATTTGGAGTATTTCTGTGGGATTTTTTTGCCCATTCATGCAATAGAGCATTTGTGAGGTCAGACACTGATGGGCAAAAAGACCTGGCTCCTTTCAGGTTCAGACCCAAAGGTGTTTGATGGGGTTGAGGTCAGGACTCTGTGTGGGCCAGTCAAGTTCTTCCACACCAAACTCATCCAACATGTCTTTATGGACTTTGCTTTGTGCACTGGGACACAGTCATGCTGGAATAGAAAAGGACCTGCCACAAAGTTGGAAGCATAGCAGTGTCCAAAATGTCTTGGTATGCTGAAGCATTAAGATTTGCGTTCACTGGAAGTAAGAGGCCGAGCCCAACTCCTGCAAAACAGTCCTATGCCATTATCGCCATGTCACTGAGCTCTTCACAAATGTTTATGAATGCAGACTGCATAACTTGGTGATTGATTTTATACACCTGTGGCAATGGGTCTGATTGAAACACCTGAATTCAATAATAAAGACATTTTCCCCAATAATTTTATCCATATAATGTATGTGAGGCAGGATTGAAATTATTTTCTTGCTGTGTAATGGCAGAGCATTCAGAGGGCTGAATGGCAAAACACATAAGTAAGTTGGCTAAAACTTTATTTGAATACATGCAAACATGATAATAAATTATAAAATCAAATTATAAAAATAAGATCTACAAAATGAAATTACAGTAATGATCAGAAGGTGGCAGTGTGACTTAACGCTACCAGTTTAAACATGAGCTCTGAGGTAGATGTGGTCATTTAAGATAAAACAAACTTCTCCCAAGAGAAATGAAACAGAATGACACCATGTAAATAACTCATGCACACAGTGCATAATGTTCCACAGGATGCAGATGAGTTCATCTTCTCACCAGGAGTTTTCTTTGTTGCCATTGCCAACAAATTCATCCATGGAGGCCTGTGAAGTCAGTGGAGACAAATAAAGTTATTCAGCGAGACTTAATAATGTGTGAAAATGTTTCTTAATCTCCAGCAGTCCTGAGTGACCAGTGTCTTCAGGTTATGGGAACTCTGCACTCACCTGCAGGAGCAGCCTCTCCTTCCTCAGTTTCTTGTAGAAGACGAGAACATCTGGATCTGCCCTGACCACACGCGGGTCAAAGTCCATGACCCTCAGACCCTCCAGACTCCGAGCTCGAGACAAGGCCACATAAGCCTGACCGCTCTCAAACACACGTGCCAGAGATATTTCCACACAGTCCAGCGTCATTCCCTAAAATGAATGAAACAAAAAAAAACCAAACCAAACAGATGGCAGGTCAGAATGACTGACATACACGCATGCAAAAGCAATTTTACAACCTGGAATTTACTGGTATTTTGTGGTTTAAGAAGAAGTCTGCCCTGATGGATAATCCAGTATCTGACATAATGTGTCCAAAACCAAGAATATTTATCCACAATGTTAGATTTTTTTTTTTTTTTTTTTTAAAGTACCGTGTGTTGCAGATGGACAATCAAACTACTTGGAAATGTGAGCTATAAATACAAACCGGCTATGTCACACACAAGATTGACCTCAAAGTGATCATTACTTGGTGTATATTTGAGAAAATTTGTTGTTCTAAGCAATATCTCCAGTTCTTTCACATCCACTCATTTCCTCTGAAGGGATGCAAGGTTTTATTTACGTTCAGTTTAGCTCCTCTGCTGTAGATCAAACACCGGTGACATACTGGCTGTGACCAGTGAACTAAATTACCCAGAGGTAACCTTTTTTCCTTTCTAACCAATGTAAGTTATGGGTCTGAGGTCAGAATATAGAATATAGTGTAGGAGCACAGGGGTTAGGTGTCAGGTGATGGCTGAGAGTCTTTATTAGTGCATTGATAGATGACAGGAAGGGGGAAGGAGGAAGAAGAGGATGTCAATGGCCAGATTTGAATCATGGATGCTTTGATTATATGGTCAGCATCTGTAGGCCATCAGCATGCCCCCAGAGCATTTTTTTTAAACCAAATGACAGCCTGGACATAAACGTGGCTATTTCACCAAGAGGATTCTGGGGGGCAAACAGCGGTGGAACAAGTCATGAACATGGGAATCTGGCATCAGCATGCTAGCATTTGCCAGTTAGCAGTAAACAGGATGTATAGCTGAGGATGGTGCAAAAGTTCAGACTGATCATCTGGAGAGCAATAATGTCAGAATAAAACTTTGTGCCAATCCATCAAGTAGATGTGATTCCACTAAAGTGAAAAGTAAGGCCTGCTGGTGGTGCTTGAGAAAAAGACCGTTTTATGTTTCCGTTAACGGTGCTGGTGTCAGGAAAAAATCCATTTAAATAAGGCGATAATAAAATTCAAAGAAACCATTTTAGTGTAAGACAGTTTAACGGGAGGATGATTTCTGTCTGAACAGTCTGTATTGCTGAACGCGCTCTCATTTTCCTTCTCCTGTTGATGATGGACCAAAAGCAATAATGTGGACAGTGATTGAGTTTCAAGCTTCCATCCACCATTAGCTGCCTAGAGGAGACTTCAAATGCAGTACAAATTAATTTCAGGTAAAAAAACCAAACAAAAACAAAAAAAACAGCTATTCATCAAGTTTCATATAAAAGAAACCCTGGAGTGCCATGGCAACGCTGAACAAGGTCTTCCTCACAAGCAAAGTAATGTCTTTATAGGGACTTGGTGAGCATTTGTTTCAGTATTCTTGTGCCAGTGTGTGGCTGTGACTGAACCTGCACTCACCTGGCTCTTGTGGATGGAGATGGCCCAGGCCAGTTTGAGAGGCAGCTGCTGTCGACTCAGGTGTATCCCACCACCAGACTTAAACATCCAGCGTTCGGGCTTCAGCACCTCCGTAACGCCACACAGGAAACGCACACGTGGAAGTCCTGAGGGAACGGAGAATGAGTCAATACATGGAGGGACAAAAGTCTACCACACACAAGCAATCTGTTTCAAGATAAATAAATACTGACCATGTTTTCCAGGCTCAAAAGCCACCACAACCCCTCGTGCTCCATTGACGAGGCCTCGAGTAACGTCCAGGTTCTTTGTCAGCATGACCTTAAAAAGAGCATCACAACAAAAAGAAAAGAAAAAAGCTTCACTCAAATGGAGTGCAACGTTCGACACTTCGAAAAAGTCTGATGTTGCATGACAAGACATTGGCGAGACTGAAATGTACACACACTCACACTACCTGAGCTCCCACTTTCAGTTGGATCAGTCTGCCGACCGGGCTGTGAGCATCTATAGTCTTCACCAGAACTGGGTCACTGTCCAGTGCCTCAAACACATGCACTGACCCTAAAGGGTAATGACAACAACAACAATAACACATGTGAAGAACAAATGAGACCAGGTTAAAAAAAAAAAAACAGTCCCACCTTTAAAGCCACAGTAGGTCAAACACACTCTCCAGTTTCCTGATGCAGTTAGAGCTTACAAATTAAAAAGTACACCTGAGCAGGAAACAGAAGTCAGAAAACAAGCGGTGTCTGGCTGAGTCTGAAAATACCGTTTGAGAGGAAACAAGTTTCAGCAAAGACGTCATACATGACTCAAGCCATAGATGATAGTTTTGCCAATTTTCACCTGGACCCAAGTCAAACAAAGTAACACCTGTTCCAAGATGAAAAAAAAACAATACTCAAAAGGAAGACTTCATACCTGGCAACTGCTGGAGTTTGTTCTCATTTGTGAGCTCAACGTCGTCCTTGTGTGTGCACAGCCTGGTCGCTAGAATGCCGTCCCTCTCAATCTGATGGTAGGCGCTCGCCATCAGCTTAGCGGTGACTTCCTCCGTCACCCTGAACCGAGTTGAGACAGAACTTGACTGAATTTTTACTTTAGAAAAACTAAAGGCAGCATAGGTGTAACGTCTTTAAATCCATTCATGTAACACATAAAACAAGACACATTTTACCGTTAAAAGAAAATTTGCGTGCACTGAGATCACATAAGCAAGAATACATTTTGGCATTGGGATTGCTTGAAAAACGAATTCCTGTGTTCATTATTTACCTGCCCACCCTCACTGCCTGCAGGAGGGAGATGAAGGACTGGTCTGTTTGTCTCCGCACTTCTGTTAACTCCATGTTGAGCTGGATGACCTTACGCCAACTCCTCGCCTTAAGGTTCACAGAAGAAAAAAAAAAAGATGTTTTCCAAGAACATCCCTAATGCTCTTCAGGAAATAAGCATGTGGTCTGTGGGACAGATGCTGACTCACACAACCTTTTACACAAGTACATAAAGTATTGAAATTGTAATACCATACAGCTGAATGAACACTATTGACAGTTTCATTATATTATTATTCATTATAGTTTCATTTCACTTCATTATAATATTCTAAAAAAAAAAAAAAAAAAAGCTGTACCGAGATTGGAGTTATTAAAATTCCTGGTATTCCTGACATCATCTGGCTGCTTGTTTGGTTGTTATGCTCTTGTTTGACAAGTTTCTCATTGTTTAGACGATCGCTGGTGTTACTTTAACAAGAAGAAACACACTTCATAAGCCATCAGCCCCAATCTCACTGGAGCAGCAACTCAGTTTGCTTGTCACACAAAGCATCCCTCAGTGCTGACAGGCTATTAATTGTGAAGTTTATCCAGTCAGATAGCGGTGTGTGCAGCACACAGTGTGAGACCACAGGCAAGAACTACACACAAGAAGCTGATCTCTGGAGAATCAGAGTGCAGTGATACACAATGCACACAACAGGGGACTGTCAGACACATCCTCGCCTACCGCAAATATAAATCCTCCATTTGATTTAGCTGTGGGGTGGCGCTTAGGCAGAGTGTGTGCATCCTGGGTTGCAGAGCATGTGTGAGAGGCCGACACAGCTCACAGTGTGAATGACCCAACCACTCTAATCCCCTACGTGTCATCTCGCTGACTCGCAATATTACTAAATGAAGTTACATTTATTATAAACAAATTGGGACGTTCCACAATCCACGATGGTCTGACCTGGAAGCAGAAGCTGGACTTTTCTTTTCCCTTAGAGACAGGAGGCAGCTGGAGGAAGTCGCCGCACACAATCAGCTGCATGCCTCCAAACGGCTCAGTGGACCTCCTCACTGACCTGTAAGAGTTCAGTGAGCAGATTTATGTCACTGAAAATGAATATCGTGATCAGAACTTCTATATGGCTGAAACTAAGAACTATTTTCATTATTGATTATGGATTAGACAAAATTTTGATAAATGCCTGTAACAAAAGACCTAAGAGGATGTGTTCAGGTCGCTTTTGATAAATCTGATCCGATTAGGTTTTTTTTCCCTGGTTATCAGTATATCTGTTTCATGCGTCCAATTATCCACAGCTTAAAATTGTTTTACTTTTTGGTTGAGATACAGCTGTCCCCATCTGTTGTTACCACTATGTGGTCCAACTTTATCCTGTTCACAACACTGATTAGTTACACATCACGAGCAACGGCCTGTCAGCACTGAATAATCTGAAAATGCAAAGTAACTAAAGTTATCAAATAAATATAGTAGAGTAAATAAAGCACAATATGTGGAAGTATAAAGTAACAGGAAACTGAAATATTGAAGTAAAGTACCAGTCAACTGTTAAATTAGTCAGATTTTTCATCAGGTTAACGCTAGGTTACCTTCAACATGATATCTAATCATTTGAGGAAAGCTTGACACACAAAATATTCATCATTCAATCATCATTATCCTGTTGATGAAGCCATTCCTGATTTACATAATTATTTATTTCTGCACATTTTTACACTACTGTAAATCTCACTGCAATTCAATTTAATGTTCAGCTGTGAATCTCATCTCACCTGGCCACTGCCTCGATCTTGTCAAAGAACTGAGCCTCTACCATGGAGATCTCGTCGATAATGAGGTGCCGACAGCTAGTCCAGTGCTGCAGCACCCCGGGCCTCTGAGCCAGCTCGATACACTGCTCCAGAGGGGCACAGCCGGAGCCGATACCTGGAAAGATGGCGCGTACAGAGAATGGAAAGGCAGGTGGTCAGAGGGGACGGAAATGAATAACACCTATGCGAGTACTCAATTCACACCCTCTATTGTATATTGAGATTTAATTTAAAACATCCTTTAACTTGGAGAGACATTTGACACTTCACCCTTGATTATATTAAAGATTCATAACTGCGATAGGCCATCACACTAAATCACAGGAGACACTGATAAGTAGGGCTGATCAATACACGCTGTATCTGTTAACCATTTTGATCATTACTTCAGTCATCGATCAAGGAAAAATGCCACACATCCACTGTCCTCAGTTTCTCAAGTGTGAGGATTTGCGGCTTATCTCTATGTTGCATCACTGAAACTGAATATATTTTGGTGTTGGATGGTTGGTCAGAACAACAAAACAAGCCCTTTGAAGACGCCACCGTGTGCTCTGGGGAACTGTGATGATTATTTTTGTGGGATTTGAAGACTAAATGATTCATTGTGAGAATAAAGTAGCAGATTAAACAGTAATGAAACTAACTGTACCTCAGCTTTTCTTTACAAAGACTGTCGACAGCACAGCCTAATTTCAGGATAACTAGCACACTGAACAATTATGTTGCAACACAAAATGACTTGTTGATGCTGGGGGAAAAAAACTAACCTCTGCACATATCTCTCACCACTAATTGTGTGCCTTTTCCAAAAGCACATTTGTGTCAGTCTTGTGTAAAATCAATTTCATTTCCACAGAGAAACAACTGACCGGCAAAGTTGTGTAATGTTGTTCCTCCAATGTGACATGCTGCCACTCCTGTACTGGCTGTGGCAAAGGTGCTCTTTGGAGGAAGAGATCCCATGATTCTCTTCAGCAAGAAGGACTTTCCTGTACCTGATAAACAGACATTCAAATGAGCTTACAAGAGACAATTTCACACAATAATAATAATAATAATAATGTATGGATATCAGATTTTTTTCCAGAGAAAATGTTGCAAAATCTGTATTAAAAAAAGACTTATACAAAATGCATCATGTATGCAGCAGTGTCTTTGTTAGACATCTTGTTACCACAAAGTTTTACTAAAAATGCATTTACTGTCACACCCTCACCTGCGCTTCCAGTGAAGAAGACGTTCTTGCCTCTCAGCACAGCACTGAGCACAGCTGTTTGCTCTTTGTTCAGCTTACATGATGGCAGAGACAAGATGGGCTTCTTACTTGGATTGGCCTTCACCTGAAATATTCACACAGAGACAGAGTTTTGACTCAATCCAGGAAGGAAAATGTGTGTCTGCTAAGGATAAAGACACTGTGACTGTGCTCAACTCACTGGACTAAAGTTACTGTCACTCCTCGACCTTTTGACCTGCTGTCCAGTTCCTGCCACAGTCGTCTTATTGGTGCGGTCTGCCAGCCCTTTGGGGCCCACTTTACTTCTCAGCTCGTTGACCTTCTGGATATCCTTTTGCTGCAGGGGGCTGATGGCCTCGAAGCTTCGGGGCAGACCGGCTTTGAGCTTCTCTCGGTCGCTCAGAGTCCTGCTGCTCTGCCAGGCCTGATGTTTGATGCTCAGAGTTTTGAGGAAGAGGTTCAGCTTATCCGGAGGGCAGTTCGAGATGAGCACCTGGATGTTTTCAGGGAGAAGTTTGACGGTGCACTTCCCATCTCTAGCGAACTTTGTAAACAGTTTGAACTCTTTGAGACGGTAACTTTGTGGGATTTTTCCGTCGTGCACCCGGAGGACGATCTCCTGGAACTCGTTTCGGCCCAGGGTAACAGAGCCTTTTCGGAGGACCTGTCTGCGGGTGGCCTGGCCGGAGTTGTTTAGCTGCTCCACCGTCACGCAGCACTGCAGCTGGGCACCGTCCTCCCCGGCTAACATTGCACCGACTTTCTGTATCATACAAAGGTTTAAACAAAACCTCAAAGCGGCGGGGCATGGACCAGTAAACAAAACTGCAGCTGTGCTTCATTCAGTTAACACAAACATCGTAAAGTATGATGTAACAATTAAACTTGATACCGTGATTGAAATAAAGTTTAAATGTAGTCACGGAAAACATTTAAATTAAGCTCTTACCTTTGTTTTTAAATAAATTATGTACTGATCTTTGTCTCTCTCAGGGCAGTCGCTCCTCAGGCTGTGAACGCTGGCACTAATTTTCAAATCGTCAGTGCGTGGAATCAGCCAATAGCGTTCCTGGCCAATCAGAAGGAGGAGATTTAACAAAGCAACCAATAAAAATCGTGAAGGGGCGGCCCTGTGGCTGCACCGACCAATCGCTGCTATTTTTACTGATAATGCTACATTTGTGTGAAATGCACATGGGTGCCCGGAAATAGAGAAGAACTTCACAATAACTTCGCTATTCTCGGGTGAAATTAATGAAATGTGGACGTCTAATTTTTCATTTGCTCTCTTTCTTGAACTGATAGATTTGATGTTTATTTCCTTTAAAAAGAAATAAAATTCGATGATTTTTTTTTAAAATAACCTCTCTGTGAATCTCACCAGTTACTGCTAGGGTCAAGCCACAGTGACGATCTGTTGCTGAACATGTGGAAAAAATAAAAGAACGAGTGATCGGAGATGAAACAACACCTTTTTCAAAGTATACAGGTTATAATCTGAATTGTGTTGCAAAAACAAACTGACATCATGAATAACTGGTTGTGGTTTTATTGAGTCCTCAATAAATGCGTAACATAAAGGAAAGAAACTGCCCGGTTCTTCATTTTATTATAATTCCAAACAATCAAATATTAACAAGCAGGTTCTGACTCCCTAAATTGCTTCGCTGTCACAGGCTCATTATTTTTTAATAGTGCACTCACATCGCAGTATTTTCTGTGTGAAGCTTCTCAGAACCCGATGAGACAAATGAACATACCATAGTCAGGCATTACAAAAGATGACTAAAATTTAGTCAAATGCAACCTATTTATTCACTAAACCCCCCAAAATAAATGTGACTGACACCCCGATCTTTCAGCTGGGTGAACTGTTACAGACCAAGTGAGGCCATGTGGTGTTTGATAAGTGTGAGTCTCACATACACACTAAGCCCAGAGAGGAAGAAAAAGTAATGAGACAAGTTGTTTCAAAAGGCAACGTGCCATTTGCTCATTAGACTCCATATTTTGAGCCGATCACATGGGTTAACTGGCAGGTGCTGCTACAGGTGTGAAGAGGGATGAAAATATTCTCATGTTTGCAACTGCAGTTCCTTAAAATAATAATCTTATCCCCGAGTGTGATGCTCTGCATGCTTTGCTACATTGCATTAAATAAAGCAATCAAACACCAGAAAAATATAAATTCGAAATGTATTCCATTTTAAGTATTGCTCAAAAACGCAACGATATCTTACAGAAGCGTGAATGGATTTTTGGCCACTAGGAGGCAGGAAAAACTCCTAAATGACACATACCCTCGATATTATGTAAAATACTGTACATAATTAAATCATTATGATTAATGCCCCAGCAAGCATTCGTGTGTTTACTGAGACACAAAGCAACATTGTCATCCCAGGGGAGTTCTTCACCCCTTTCACATTAAACACGTCATTTAATTCAGTGTTAATGCGAGACATACAGAATAAAGGAGCTTTATTGTCTTTTGTTTTTATTGTCTGTTGACATCGTCTGGGGTCATTGCTTGGCCATAATATCCGATCTGTCTTCCACTGTATTAAACTGAAATAATCCTCACACATGTTACATGAGATACTCTTTATTTTAATCCCCCCCTTTTTAAACAGTTTTTTATGGAATAATAACGAATAGCTTGAAGGGAGCTGCCATACAGATGCAGTCTCTCTACATTTTAAAATAAAAAATGTAAGGTTGCTGGACCCAGGTTTAATAAAGATCTGTCTGTTCTCAGCTTATGGCCATTGATGTAACTATGAAGATCTTCCTGCAGGCAAAACGTTAACTGGTGCTCTCCTAAGGCAGACCTTCAATATTGGTTGTAAAAATTTCCAGTGGATTTAAAATGAGCGCAGGAGAGGGCATTTTTAAATCATTAAAAGTTTCCATCTTGGAGATGTTTTATGAGGTTAGAACATTTCTGTTATGAAAAGCAACACACTGTGCGTCAGGCAGGTCCTCCCTAGCAGATCAACATTTGAGCTGTAATCTGAGGTGGTTTGTTCCTCTGCGGGCTGTGGAGTCTGGCATGGGGGTTTTAAGTTGACTGTGCTTGTATGATCTGAACAGAGAGTACATTTATAGTAAACACGAGCCTCTGATGTTAGTGCAGATTCTCCACTCTGTGTGGTTGATATGAGGACAACACATCACATGGCTCCCTCAAAACCACAACAACTTTTAATACTCTGTATTCCAGATAAACAGAAAACAAGCCGCAGCAACGCTGACTTCCCGGCACTACGTGAAAATGGAAAGATACATCTGATGTGCATCACTGCAGGGGATATTTAATAGTTTTAATATGTGTTCTTTTAAACACATCTTCAGCTCGCTGAGCCAATGTTCCTTTGCAGTAATACGCATTAGAATACATTTTCATTAAGCTGAGAGAGTGTGTGATTGTTCTGTTTTTACATATCATGATGGCACAGGAGGACTCAATTGGCCCTGTAATTTGCCCCAGACCTTTAAAAAGGTACTTTTATTAAAGGTACTAATGGCAAATGCTGGTGCCTCTCACCTCCTGCAATCCTGCAGTGTCCACAGTAATGACCTGTTGGAAATGTGTTGATATTACTTCATAAAACAAACAAAAATGACTCACGTGATAAATGTTGTTTAAACATAGTCTTGTTTAAACTGAGTCTTGTGTGTGCTGATGCTGTGCTCTCAACATCATTTTGAGGCTGAACGAGAGCTGCTTCCTTCATAGTGCATTGAATTACTCTGCTGTCCCATCTGTCATAAGCTAATGAAGGATCCATCATAGAAGACATGAACACAAGACACAGAACAAAGGTGCTGAAATGACATCACGTAAGTTCAACATTTGCATTAGTTTTTTTTTCAGTTACGTTTTCTTTCTCCTTTCTTATTTCTTTCCTTCTCTTTTGTCATGATGTATTTCTGTACAGTAATAGAGCTAGACAGGAACACAGACCTTACTTGTAGCCCGTTAAAGTAAAGGGCACATCCACACAACCTGTCACTTATCCATCCACCCACACACATGTTCGCTGACTAATGTGTGTAAAGCCAGTCGAGGGTGCAGATGCTCTTAGCAGTGCAACAGCTAATGGTGTATCGCTCTTTAATATGCACTCCAAGGTGGGAGAGAACAGGTACAAAACAAGTAACTGGTTTTAGCTTGAGGCTTTCTTTGTGAGTGTGTGTATATTTGATTTCAGCCAGGGGGATAGGATCAGGAATAACACGGCTTAGCTCAGTAAATCCTTCATGTTCCAGAAGACGGTGAAGAGAAGACAGAATTTTTCAGTAAATCAAATGAGTCAGTCTGTCCTCATGCTCACTCCATACAGGGTGTTGCTCTCTCTGACTTAAGGGCTACTTCCCTCATTTACACAGTGTTCAGTCATTTCCTCAATTCAGTTTAATTTGAGTATAACAAGCAGTTTTCCACAGGGCACAAACCTCTTTCGTGTTGGCTTGAAATGAAATGAAGATGGAGGTGGTTCAAGACACACTCTCCATACCTAAGGCAGAGAATTACACAAAGAAGTCCAGGGTTCATTTCTCTACTTCCATCAACTGCTTGTTTGGAGTATTGGAAAGTACAATTACTGAAGTACTATACTTAACACAACTGCACATTGTGAATATTCTTTACACTGTGAACCATTTCACATTCCTTGTCAAACGTATGCTCTTTTATTTAATTAACAAATTGGAAATATTTAAATATTATTTTTTTATTGTCAATTTAGCATTTTCTGTTTATGCTTCTTGACGAGACGTTAACCAAAGCACTGATGCAAATCCCTGATTTTGCATGTAAAACTAAATTTACATAAGAGGATGTATTTTTTAGATTAAAGTCCTGCATATCCACACAGGAGTGTTTGAAAGAAAGAAGAGGAACGCGTGTTCCCTGGTTTAAACTCTGCAGAATATTTTGTATGAGCACTTGAGATATCTGATCAGCTGATCATGTGATGTACTGCATCCATAAGACATTTGTGTTAAGGAAGACCGGGTTTGACTCTAGTAAAATGAACTTGTTTAGTCAAACTGAAAATTTACTTCCCGTACGTTCTTCCGAATCAAAATGAAATAATACATTTTCACATTCATTTGCACTTAGCAGCTCTTTACTGTTGTTAAAAATAAGTGACTTAAAATGTGCGCTACATACAACTGCATGCTGGACTACATAAATTGAGTATGATTTAAAATGAAACTTAATGTGAGATGGACTTCCTATTAGCATTTTTAAATGAGGTCCTGGATGTCCACACGGCCTTCACAGTTTGTGTACCTACAACAGTTTTTTTTTCTTATCATATCTTATCATATATTGAGTTGTGTTTCAGAGAAATCCACCATGATAAACAATTGATCAGTGCAGGACATCACTGACAGCTTCGGTGACAGCTTGTGGTTCATCAGAGCTTTAAAGATGAAGACAGCCGGCCTTTGACAACATTTGTGACTCCATCGGGAGTACACGAATGGATAAGGATTCCTTCAGGCTAATGAGTGCACCCACAGCTTTTCAATTCTGTATGAAGGAGTGTTTGGAAGAGGTGCGAGACAGCATCAGCAGCTCCTTATGACACAAGGCTGTATAGCCAATTGTGTGAGCAGCGTGGAAACTACATCAGAAACATGCTTCGGCTATTGAGAAAGTACACGGAAAAGTTGATACCCAGCAAGTGGTACACATACAGGAGGTCTACCATATCACAGGGCCAATTTAGAATTTGCCGTAAGGGAAGAGAAAGGACAACCATGTGCCACAAAACAGGGTAAACACAAAATGATTTGAGGGGAGGAGAAAAGCTGTGCCATCACATAAACCAACTGTGTGAACTGAAGAATATAGCCACTAATGGAACAAGTCACCAATCCTCAAGTTCCAAGACCTCTCACTGCCATTTGCCCTCCACACAGACGTCTCAGAGGCCTCAGTTCTGTGTCACAGACAGGAAGTCATGGAGCTGTGAGAAGATTAGACTGGAAAGTTGACCTGACATAGGGAAATGCATATCACTGTTAGAAGAACTTTCGTAATTACGTAAATATTCCTGGAAGTAATGCACTCAGTGAAGCTTCCAGACAGGAATTCTCATGTTTATCCTGTAGTATACCCCTGGTCAGGATGTGCTACAATGCTTAAAAAGTTTACTCCATTTGGGTGCTGGAATTTACTCAGATGTCACAACCGTCTCAGGGGTGATTAGTTTATCAAAATCAAAAATATGAAACATTTGGGGTACAAGAATACTACTGAGGCACTCTTGATACAGCTGAATATCTTTGAGAAATCTTTCACGTTAAGTTTCCCCCATTTATATGGTAATAGTCAAGAGAGAAGCAAAGAGTTTCCCTTTTAAGCATAAGAAATATCTCTGTTCTGTCATATTACACTTAACAGGTCTCATATTTAGTATTCACCACCAGCCCTTCTCACTCTATGAAGTCTGTATCTGAGCAGCACAGAGTGAACCTACATCCATCCCCTTTACTAATGAGCAGTGAGAAGATGAGTTATGGGTCCTGTGGTTCACATCTTTCAGAAAGCTGATCTCTACCATGTGGGGCTGCCAACATATGCATCTTATGTGGCGACAGTCGCTGCACTTTCCTCTATTTTTATTCATTTCAGGCCTCACATCAAGTGAGACCTGTCGTACCTCAGGCCAGTCACTCTGCACTGATGGTCAGAAAGGAAAACTCCTCCTGAGACTCATATTTTCATACATTTCTTCCTTCCTGTGCTGCTGCACTGACACCAGACTGCAGAGATCCTACAGGAAGTACCAGACCTTTAAGTGCTGTCATGGAAATTTATATACGGCCAGCAAAGAGTGAAGGTGCCAGAAGTAACTCTACAAGTATAATAATAATGTATAATAATAATAATAATGATATATAAAATAGCATTCCTCACAGAGTGTGAGTTTAAAGTGTACTCTTACATTTTACATTACATTGTCTACATGATTAGATCCTGCTGATGCCATGTAAAAACCTCATATGTCCAATTTTGGATTCAGTTTAAACAGCAAGTAAAGACTCATGTACCTTTATTTGACAGCAAAAATCCTTACTCAAGGTCCACTTGATTAAGTCAAGTTCTTATTCCTCCATAGTTTATTAAAATTCATTTTTGACAGACTTAATTGACTGACTTTATTGACTTTTTTTAAAAAGTTTTTCAGACAAACGTTTCCTCATTAGAAAGATTATTTTCCCTATTTTCTTCTGTGAAATGGACATTTTGAGACACATTTTGAGACTTTTTTTCTTACAATATGTTTTTATTATGAACTTAAGATTGCATTTTTCTCTGTCTTAATGATTTGTTTGTCATATGTTGACTAGCTTCCTGTTTTTAACAAGTTGCTCTTTCTCTCACAACCAGTTAAATGTATTTATAAACAACATCATGCAATGGAAACACTGCATTTACTGCTTTACATTTAAACTTAGAGGGCTTAACACAAAAAAACAGTAATACAATACGAAAGTGTGATATTATACATATGTTGAAAAACAAACAGAAAACAGACAGAGAAGCTTTGTCCAACACTTACTGAAATTAGGACGTATTTTCTACTGTTTGTGAAACTGCAGTTTGGTTAGAATCACTTTGCTCTCACTTTTCTGCACCACGTTTATCACATCAAAACTGTGGCAGGATATGTTGAACTACTGAGGTGTTTCGACAGTATGTTTTTTTTTTCTCTCCTAATGAAGAACTGATGACAGATGGCAGTGACATCATGTGTTAAGCAGCCTTTAGGAGTTAGAGGTGCTGCCACAGAGCTGACAGTCTTCTACACTAATGAGGCTTCCAAGTTATTACATTTTTAACCAAACACTCATGCAGAAAAACAGTGCAACATTTAAAACAATTTTAAGAAAATATTAAAACAAAACGTCAACACAAAAGGGAAATCAAGACACAACTGCATCTCGGTGGTTTGCGTCTGGGGTGTTTTTCACAGTTCAGATGTTTCAATTAGTGGAGTCAACTACCTTTGGAGGCAGTGATGATAATGACGCATGGGGATGTAACAGATAAGAGACTTATTTTTTTATTAATTAATTAGTTTGTCTGTGGGAGCATATCTGTTACTACTCACTCTGATAACTCAAACTTCTCAAACAGCTTTTAATTGTCTTAGAACAGGATTCCGCCTCACATTAGTTCTTTCCAATTAGGAATGTTTAATACCTTCATGAAAAGGTTATTTATCTGCTTATCTGTTGTTAACTGAAACCGGATGAAGAGTGAGTCACTCATCTTGCCAGTGAAGGTAATAACAAAGTAGCTTGGCCCCCTCTAATGAATGACTTCTTTTGCACCTGCGTCAAGGATGTTTAGACAGGCTGAAATAGACGAGAGGAAATTAGAAGAAATTTGTTAATTGAATTCAGTGTCACTTTGCACAATATGGTTCTTAAAACCCTTGATATCTTGACTAAAAAGAGCAGTGATGATCAAAGAAAACACTTCTTCAAACATAATAAAACTATAAACCCATAATAATTAAATGAATAAACACAGTCCATCCTATTACTATTTTACTGATTTATATAATCTGCATGGTAATGCACAGATTCATGAATTCATGTCCATCATTTGAAACAGTGGAAAATATCCATAAGCATATAATTACCACTTCGCGGCTGCATGCTTCTGTGCACCAGTCAAGTTGCAGTTTATATTCGTGTCTGTGCAGACTTATTAATATATATACAGCGACTGATAGAGAGCTTTGTCATATTTGCACAATAATGTGAATAAATGTCACCTGAGGATCAGTATGTGCAAAGCCAGTGACTTTGTGGTGGACGGCAACGCTTCAGATGTGGATGTGCTACAAAAAGCTACAAAATCTAAAGTGTGAGTGCTTCACACACATGTTCAGCCTGGCAGCACTGAAGGTCCATACAGTCAGCACAGTTTCAAGGTGGACACCCAAGATTAGCGTCGCCAACTCAGTTTCTGACCAAATGTGAAATATGGTCACAATCAGTGTGATCCTGAGTGTTGGTGTTGAATAATGGGCAGAAAATGTTGGCACATTGAAGCTGACCTTTGACCTTTTGGATATGCAATGTCATCATTTGATGCTATTAGACATGTGTGGAAATTTGTCAACAAGCCTTTGAATTCTTCGGTTACAGGAAACACATTTTGTGAAGTCGCAATCGCCCAAATGTAAAGGTATAAAAATCTTCAAACCTGACTATGATGCATGATAGGCTTACCAGTTATATTAATAATACCACTAAAAATAACAAATGCTTTCCTAAAGTTTATTGATATACTTTGACATTTTTGGAAAAGCTTACTGACTATATTACAGAGAGTTTGATGAAGAGATTGATACCACTTCGCATGAAGACCGAAAACTAGGCGAAACAGCTGGCGTGGCTCTGTCCAAAGGTAAAAACATTGGTCTACCAGCACCCCCAAACTTCAGTAATTAACACATTATATTGTTTTATTTATCAGTACAAAAACTAAGGGGTAAAATTAACAAGCTGTGGTGTAAGTTGTGGTTTTACAAAGGTTTATGTGTCAGACTATTTCTTGGTCAGGTGTAGTAACTAAATTATTGACATAACGGTAAGCTTTTCCATTTTCCATTTAACCAGCTTGTGTACATGTTCCTTGTGTATAGCATGAAGGAGACTACAAGCTTGGATTTTATTTTGCAGCCCAGTGTTGTTTAAGGACAAACAACATATCCTGATGAGACGTGAGTGATAAACCCAGGGGCTGAAAATATATACTAGATCTGGGAAGATGTTTCTTCCTCCCACATGCACACACACACACATACGCACAGATTCTTAACTTTTGCTCTGCAGTTCATGTCCTGTAGCCTTCAACTCTGCATTTTGCTGTTTATTGAACGTTAATTTTTATATCTCACACATTGACTGTGCCTGTTAAGGTAACCTTCTATAAAATTGGCCGTGTGTATGGATGTCTTTAAACTGTACAGATATTTCAGCATATAATTCATAAGAATCGTTATATTGTTTTCATTTCACACTATGAAAGATAATGTGTCTGGTTTCATTACACAGAAATAAAATAGTCTTTTCTTATGTGGCATGTTTTAAAACCAATTTTATTAAACCTTCCAGTTTTATTGAACTGCTAAAAATTCTGTGGATAATGTGATTTCTTCCTCTCACCAGCTCAGCATTCAACCAATCTGGACTGAGTGAAACTTACACTCCACAGTGAAATTAATATTAAACTCTGGGGCATTGCAGACTAGACTGTGGAGGTAGTGGCTAATATTGTTTGGGGATTCCACCAGGGAAAAAATGAGGTGAGATGACTACTAATTATACTAATGATTGTCATATTATGTATTAATACCTGAGTGGACGGTCCTCATTGTGTGTATGAGGGAAAAAAGATGCATTCAGCTAACTTCAGTTTCACAGATGAACTCATTATGACACTGACGACACAGCCACGTATTTTTAAACTTTAGTTCTTTTAAACTTTTAAACACTTTTTTTGTCAGGGTAAAACTACATTTCAGGCAAAGAAAGGATTCCAGAGTTGTCACTGGCAATATACTTCTATAAAACAATACAATTACAACACAATCTATAAAATTACAATTTTGCGCTTAAATACTTGATGAGTTGAGGTGAGAAGCAGTGCTCTGCAACTTAGCATACTTGAAAAATACAGAGGCCTAAATCACTCATGTATTACTTAGGGGACAGGTAGTTTAACTGCTTAATTTTGGTTTATTTGTTTATTTCCTTATTAGGAACAGGGCACATTAATGCAAATTAAAGTTTTTCATCTGCAGTCTCACAAAGTCATAAAAAAGAAGAGATTAAAATTACGAATTCATGTAAATAATTTAACATGCAGAGCAATCATAAAAAGGAGGATAATATTACTGATGCATTACACTACTTTTTCACTACACTTTTCTTTTGTCAGTGGTGCCTTCAAACAGCTCCCGAAGTGTTCCCGGCCACACGACACCTCCTCTGTATTTATCGGTTGTACGCAAACAAGACGAGATGTTGTAGTTAGCAAAGACCCAACAGCTTGGAGCTAATGAAAATGAACAGTTAGCTTAGCTTAAACTGATGTCAACTCTCCGGATAATTCCCAGTAAAACAGTAAAACAACCTTACCTCCCAACGTGTTGAAGTAACAGACTGTTAGGGAATCAGTAACCGTGAAGTGGCTACTCATTAAGTGAAAAAGTCACATTACTGGTTGACACTGAACGTGACTCTAAATTAAAACTAGTCGACTTTCGGGACGTGGGAAAAGAAAAAGTTGAACAAATTGAACTGACTCACTTCCTGAATCGATCACTTCATTACTCAATCGGTCAAACTGAGCTCTCAGTCGGATGATTAAAGTTATTTGACTGCAGGAGGAATGAGGTGTGTTCAAGACAGCAAATCTCCAACTGATTCGGGTTTACTATTGAGCCGCAATGACTGAACAGCCGTCTTCCGAGACTGCAATCCAGAATTAGATATTATCTAAGCTAAAATTGTAACACAATCAGAAATACAATTTGCTGCATCATCTGTACTCACTTCAAACAAATTAAAAATGAGCTAAATCATGTTTGACAACTGAAGGAATGAATATCTCTTAATCCCACCTCCCATCTTTGTTTAGTCTGCACACGAACGCAGAGTTCTTCATATATACAGAGACGTTCTGTAGAGCTCAACTACTTCTACAAAATCCTCATTGCCTGCCAACATGGTGTCCCCTGACAGGCCATTTTGATCATTTTGAGCAGATGAGGACATCAAGCTGTCTCTGACACCGCTAACATCTTCCGTCCCACCTGCACAGCGGCTTCCACGGTGTGGTGCATTCGCTTTGGCCTGAAGATAACCACGCCCCCATATCTGCATATTAGAAAAGGAAATAAATAGAGCCATGAAATAAATGTACCATTATGAAAAAGTAGTCTTGTGAAAAACAGCATTTTGAAATGAATAAATGTTTTTTGTTTTGTTTTGTTTTTGTTTTACTGGGTATATTTCATATCCATATTTATTAATTTCATTACAGCTCGCCATAGTCAGTACACTCATCAGGTGTGGTCTGACATGAAAACTTACAGTCCTAAAATAATAAGTGTGGATTTAGATTTCTCTTTTGTTACTTTATATCTTGGTAAAATACCAGAAACAGTCCTACAGAAGGATAAATACTTGCTCTACTCTTGGAAAGTAGTAGGAAAGCTACAACTAGGAAATGGTTGCAACTACATCCTCCAACATTTTTCCAGTGGCACGGGATCATCCAAGGAATTTACTGTACGGACAGACTTGCTTTTGCTTTAAGACTTAAGTTGGAGAAATGTACTAAGCGCTGGGAAAAATGGATTGTGTATGCACCATGAATGGTGTGACATGTGTACCATGATGTAAACATGTGTATAAGAATACTTTGATCTTAATTGTAACACTCATGATGATCTCATGTTCTTTGTTCATACAAATAAATAAATAAATTAGAAAAGAAGAAAACTGACAGCCCACCACTGATAAAGAATGATCATTCATCACTGAGACACCTGTGAATCAGTATGATACACCTTTGCACAAGGTGTAGCAGATGTAAAACATTAAAATGTAATTCCGACTTCAAACTAAAATCGCCACTGAAATGATAATATCTCACTTGACATAAACACCGGTATTGTGTCCGAATTTGAATACTGATGTGCGCTCACACTCTTTTACATCTGTGCACATTCACATAAACACATTTTTCCCCCAAATGAATATTTCTACACTTTACAACTTCATTGTGCTCCCAGAACAGAAATTAGGACACCAATTAGATTTTTGACTGCACCAACACATTAACCATCAGATCTGTTATTAAAACGTTTGGCACAGATCTGTAGCGAGTGGGCGTATGTTTCTGTGTTTCCGGCGTTTTCATGTGTGTCGTTGCATTAGTGGTGCGTCCCCTGATGAAAATGTTTAATATCCTGCAGCTACCTGATGCACAATGTGAAAACACAGTCTGGAGGACCATTAGCACTAATGGTCACACTCTGTCTGAGCAGGCTGGAACCAGTTAGCATCTCCACTGAGAGAGTGAAAGATTGCATGGTGATCTCATTTAAATGAGGATTATAATGATGAAATGTCTTTGGGCGCAAATGTCTCCGCAAGCTCTCAAACGCCAAACCCATTTGAAACTATATGGAAGTGCATATCTCCACATTATGTCAGTTTCTCTGGAAATTACCTCTCAGTATTATGTGAAAAATCCCCAAATACTTTTCCCCTGCCTTGACTGCATCCTCTACAGATAAAGTAAAGCACCAGAATAATCTATCAGCAATATCATATCATATTTATGCACTTACACATAACTCACACTGCTTTTTTATCAGATTCATAGAAGAGCACTGAGAGTTTCAGGCCTCCAAGTATGACACAAGTTGAAGGACAGATATGCGTGGGATGCACATACGTACAACAACAACAGCAATACAAGGCTGACCTACTGTGACATGTAGAGCATGTGTGTGGGATGTTAATATTTGAAAATACATGACAAAACAACCTTCAAGTAACTGTGTTCTGCTGCAAGTGTGTTTGTGTATGTGGGAGGAACAGCTGTGCACTGTGCCGGGGGTTTGTTACATCTGATGTACAACAGACAAAAAGCCCCAATACAATAGGCCTTCACATGACTGCTGAATGTCAAATCAACAGGGGAAAAATAAATATATATATATAAAGAAGATGATAACAGTAAACACATTAAAAAAACAGTCTTGCTATAAAGGTAGAAGTATAACAGAAAAAGAAAAAGTCAAAAACTTAACTGGAGAAAAAGGAGGGGAGACAAAGATTTAAGACAAAGTGTGATATACAGAGTAAATGAGCCGTAGCTTCCCAGCATAATGAACATGGCACTAGGCCTCAAAGTGATTGAGAGGAGGCTGTGGTGGAAGAGGAAAAATCAGACAAAGCCAGATGATGACACTGCAGCGGTGCGACGCCATCCCCAGCCCTGAGCAGTGTGACGCCAAAGAAGACAGCACAGCATCAGCATCAAGTTATAGCAGCAGTGCAGACGTCACCAACGCAGAGCCATTACCTCATCTCATTCTTTCACTTCGCTCAGAAAGGAAACTTGCTTACTGTGAATCCCTCAGGAGAAGGACTGTGTCAATACATGATAGAAGTGTAAGAAGAGAAGAAAGAGGCTGTTCTTTAATCTGGTTTATATTTCTTTCTGCTTTAGTGGCAGCTGTAGGACTGAACAGTTCTTGTTATTCCATTTAGTTTTTGCTTGTGAACTGAATGCAAATATTTCACTTCAATTATTGGGCTCCTGTATGAACCATCAGTGCTTCAAGGGCTCAAATATGTCAGAGGACAAGCAACACTGGCAGACGAGACAGTGATTTGAATACTCTTTCATCACTTTTATATACACATTGTCTTTTGAACAGTTATGACAATAATGAAATCTTAATTACTTCAGATATTGTGACCATGTTTCATCGTCTCATTGTGCTGTCACCTGTACAGACTGCAAGGACACCTGACATTTAGCCAAGCAGCCGAGGCACAAAAAAGCAACACATTTGTGATGAAAATCAGAGTAAGAGTGAATGAGCTTGTTTTGATTGAGCGAACTGAATTGTTTAGTAGTTTGGGAAAAACGCTTTGCAGCTTTTTTTGCTGAGAGTTTAGAGTTTGTTTAGCACATCAACAGCACTCCCATATCTATATGGACCATTAACTTAGCTTAGCATAAAGACTGGAAGCAGG